>NW_026947550.1:1879746-2506328 GCF_034190915.1 Cavia porcellus | reverse complement strand
AGGCCATTCCCTAGTAGGAGTGGGAAATACATCACAGGGTGGTGTGAATCAGAAGACCTGAATCAGAATTGGCAGTGAGTGGCAATGTAGGATGGAGAAAACACCACGGCATGGTCAGCCAGGGGAGATCAGGAAACATTCAGTGGCAATGTAGTATAGGTTTCTGAAAAACATCACGGGGTTGTGCGCATTGTAAGTGTTTCTAAAAGGCTATTCACTAGTAGGATTGAGAAAAACATAACGGGGTGGTGTGAATCAGACGTTCTGAATTAGGATAGGAAGTGAGTTGCAATGTAGGATGCAGAAAAGCACCACGGGGTGGTCAGCACGGGGAGGTCAGGAAACATACGGTGGCAATGCAGGATAGGTTTCTGAAAAACATCGCGGGGTTGTGCGCATTGTAAAGGTTTTGGCAGGCCATTCACTAGTTGGAGTGAGAAAATCATCACGGGGTGGTGTGAATCAGATGTTCTGAATTAGGATAGACAGTGAGTGGCAATTTAGGATGGAGAAATGCACCAAGGGGTGGTCAGAATGCGGAGGTCAGGACCCATGCATAGGCAATGTAGGATAGGTTTATGAAAAACATCGTCAGGTGGTGCGCATTGTAAGGGTTTCTAACATTTCATTCACTAGTAGGAGTGAGAAAAATATCACGGCGTAGTGTGAATCGGAGGGCCTGAATCAGGATAGGCAGTGAGTGGCAATGTAGGATGGAGAAAAGCACCACGGGATGGTCATCATGGGGATGTCAGGAAACTTGCAGTGGCAATGTAGGATAGGTTTCTGAAAAACATCGTGGGGTTGTGCGCATTTTAAGTGTTTCTAACAGGCCATTCACTAGTAGGAGTGAAAAAAACATCACGGCGTGGTGGGAATTCGAGGGCCTGAGTGAGGATAGGCAGTGAGGGGCAATGCAAAATAGAAAAAAGCACCAAGGGGTGGTCAACATGGGGAGGTCAGAAAACATGCAGTGGCAATATAGAATAGGTTTCTTACACACGTCGCGGGGAGGTGCGCATTGTAAGGGTTTCTAACAGGCCATTCACTAGTAGGAGTGAGAATAACATCACGGGGTGGTGTGAATCGGAGGGCCTGAATTCGGATAGGCAATGAGGGGCAATGTAGGATGGAGAAAAGCACCAAGGAGTGGTCAGCATTTTGAGGTCAGGAAACATGTAGTGGCAATGTAGGATATGTTTATGAAAAACATCTCGGGGTGGTGCGCATTGTAAGGGTTTCTAACAGGCCATTCACTAGTAGGAGTGAGAACAACATCACGGAGTGGTGTGAATCGGAGGGCCTGAAATAGGAAAGGCATTGAGTAGCAATGTAGGTAGGAGAAAAGCAACACTGGGTGGTCAGCATGGGGAGGTCAGGAAACATGCAGTGGCAATGTAGGATAAGTTTCTGAAATACATCGCCTGGTGGTGCACATTGTAAGGCTTTCTAACAGGCAGTTCAATAGTATTAGTGAGAAAAACATTAACGGGTGGTGTGAATCGGAGGGCCTGAATTAGGATAGGCAGTGAGTGACAATGTAAATTAGAGAAAAGCACCACGGTGTGGTCAGCATGGGGAGGTCAGGAAACATGCAGTGGCAATGTAGGATAGGTTTCTGAAAAACATCGCGGGGTGGTGCGCATTGTAAGGGTTTCTGACAGGCCATTCCCTAGTAGGAGTGGGAACTACATCACAGGGTGGTGTGAATCGGAAGACCTGAATCAGGATAGGCAGTGAGTGACAATGTAGGATGGAGAAAAGCACCACGGGGTGATCAGGATTGGAGGTCAGGAAACATGCAGTGGCAATGTAGGATAGGTTTCTGAAAAACATTGCGGGGTGGTGCGCATTGTAAAGATTTCTAACAAGTCATTCACAAGTAGGAGTGAGAAAAACATCACGGGGTGGTGTGAAGCGGAGGGACTGAATTAGGATAGTCTGTGATTGGCAATGTAGGATGGAGAAAACACCACGGGTTTGTCAGCATGGGGAGGCAAGGAAACATGCCGTGGCAATGTCGAATATGTTTCTGATAAACATCGCTGGGTGGTACACATTGTAAGGGTTTCTAACACGCCGTTCCCTAGTAGGAGTGAGAACAACATCAGTGGGTGGTGTGAATCGTAGGGCCTCAATTAGGATAGGCATTGAGTGGCAATGTAGGATGGAGAAAAGCACCACAGGGTGGTCAGCATGGGGAGGTGAGGAAACATGCAGTGGCAATGTAGGATAGGTTTCTGGAAAACATCGCAGGTGGTGCGCATTGTAACCCTTTCTAACAGGCCATTCACTAGTAGGAGTGAGAAAAACATCACAGGGTGGTGTGAATCGTAGGGCCTGAATCAGGGTAGGCCTTGAGTGGCAATGTAGGATGGAGAAAAGCTCCACGGCGTGGTCAGGATGGAGAGCTCAGGAAACATGCAGTGGCAATGTAGCATAGGTTTCTGAAAAAAATAGTGGGGAAGTGCGCATTGTAAGGGTTTCTAACAGGCCATTCAGAAGTAGGAGTTAGAAATACATCATTGTGTGGTGTGAATTGGAGGGCATGAATCAAGATAGACAGTGAGGGGCAATGTAGGATGGAGAAAAGCACCATGGGTTGGTGAGCATGGTGAGGTCAGGAAAAATGTATTGGCAATGTAGGATATGTTTTTGAAAAAAAACAGCGCGGTGGTGCGCATTGTAAGGGTTTCTAACAGGCCATTCACTAGCAGGAGTGAGAAAAACATAACTGGGTGGTGTGAATCGGAGGGCCTGAATCAGGTTAGGCAGTGAGTGGCAATGTAGGATGGAGAAAAGCACCACAGGGTGGTCAGGTTAGAGAGGTCAGGAAACATGCAGTGGCAATGTAGGATAGGTTTCTCAAAAACTTCGCGGGGTGGTCTGCATTGTAAGGATTTCTAACAGGCCATTCACTAGTAGGAGTGAGAAATACATCACGTAGTGGTGTGAATCGGAAGCCCTGAATAAGGATGGTCAGTGAGTGGCAATGTAGGATGGAGAAAAGCACCATGTGTTGGTGAGCATGGGGAGGACAGGAAACATGCAGTGGCAATGTAGGATAGGTTTCTGAAAAACATCGCGGGGTGGTGCGCATTGTAAGGGTTTGTAGCAGGCCATTCACTTGTAGGAGTCAGAAAAACATCACGGGGTGGTATTAAACAGAGGGCCTGAATCATGATAGGCAGTGAGTGGCAATGCATAATAGAGAAAAGCACCAAGGGGTGGTCAGCCAGGACATGTCAGGAAACATGCATTGGCAATGTAGGATAGGTTTGTGAAAAACATCGTGGGGTGGTGCGCATTGTAAGGGTTTGTTGCAGGCCATTCACTGGTAGGAGTCAGAAAAACATCACGGGGTGGTATTAAACAGAGGGCCTGAATCATGATAGGCAGTGAGTGGCAATGCATAATAGAGAAAAGCACCAAGGGGTGGTCAGCCTGGAGAGGTCAGGACACATACATTGGCAATGTAGGATACGTTTCTGAAAAACCTCTTGGGGTTGTGCGCATTGTAAGGCTTTCTAACAAGCCATTGACAAGTAGGAGAGAAAAAAACATAACAGGGTGGTGTGAATCGGAGGACCTGAATTAGGATAGGCTGTGAGGGGCAATGTAGGATGGAGAAAAGCACCACGGGTTTGTCAGCATGGGGAGGCAAGGAAACATGCAGTGGCAATGTAGAATAGGTTTCAGATAAACATCACTGGGTGGTGCTCATTGTAAGGGTTTCCAACAGCCCATTCACTAGTAGGAGTGAGAACAACATCACGGGGTGTTGTGAATCGAAGGGCCTGATTTAGGATAGGCAGTGAGTGGCAGTGTAGGATGGAGAAAAGGACCACGGGGTGTTCAGCATGGGGAGGTCAGGAAACATGCAGTGGCAAAGTAGGATAAGTTTCTGATAAACATTCCATGGTGGTGCGCATTGCAAGGGTTTCTAACAGGCCATTCAATAGTAGGAGTGTGAAATACATCATGGTGTGGTGTGAATCGGAGGACCTGAATCAAGATAGACAGTTAGTGGAAATGTAGGATGGAGAAAAGCATCACGGGTTGGTGAGCATGGGGAGGTCAGGAAACATGCAATGGCAATGTAGGATAGGTTTCTGAAAAACATCGCGCGGTGGTGTGCATTGTAAGGTTTTGTAGCAGGCCATTCACTAGTAGGGGTGAGAAAAACATCACGGGATGGTGTGAATCGGAGGGCCTGAATTAGAATAGGCAGTGAGTGGCAATGAAGAATGGAGGAAAGCATCACAGGGTGATCAACATGGGGAGGTCAGGAAACATGCAGTGGCAATGTAGAATAGGTTTCTGATAAACATCGCTGTGTGGTGCGCATTTTAAGGTTTTCTAACAGGCCATTCACTAGTAGGAGTGAGAACAACATCACGGGGTGGTGTGAATCGGAGGGCCTGAATCAGGATAGGCAGTGAGTAGCAATGTAGGATGGAGAAAAGCACCACGGTGTGGTCGGCATGGGGAGGTCAGGAAACATGCAGTGGCAATATAGGATAGGTTTCTGAAAAACATCGCAGGGTGCTGCGCATTGTAAGTGTTACTTACAGGCCTTTAACTAGTAGGAGTGAGAAATACATCACGGGGTGGTGTGAATAGGAAGCCCTGAATCAGGATGGTCAGTGAGTGGCATTGTAGGATGGAGAAAAGCACCACGGGTTGGTGAGCATGGGGAGGTCAGGAAACATGCAGTGGCAATGTAGGATAGGTTTCTGAAAAACATCGCGGGGTGGTGCGCATTGTAAGGGTTTGTAGCAGGCCATTCACTGGTAGGAGTGAGAAAAACATCACGGGGTGGTATTAAACAGGGGGCCTGAATCATAATAGGCAGTGAGTGGCAATGCATAATAGAGAAAAGCACCACGGGGTGGTCAGCCAGGAGATGTCAGGAAACATGCATTGGCAATGTAGGATAGATTTCTGAAAAACATCGTGGGGTTGTGTGCATTGTAAGGCTTTCTAACAAGCCATTGACAAGTAGGAGAGAAAAAAACATCACGGAGTGGTGTGAATCGGAGGGCCTGAATTAGGAAAGGCAGTGAGTGGCAATGTAGGATGGAGAAAAACACCACGGATTTGTCAGCATGGGGAGGTCAGGAAACATGCAGTGACAATGTAGGATAGGTTTCTGAAAAAAACAGCCGGGTGGCACGCATTGTATGGCTAACAGGCCATTCACTAGTAGGAGTTAGAAAAACATCACGGGGTGGTGTTAATCGGAGGGCCTGATTTAGGATAGGAAGTGAGTAGCAATGTAGGATGGAGAAAAGCACCACGGGGTGGTCAGCATGTGGAGGTCAGGAAACATGCAGCGGCAATGTAGTATATTTTTTTGAAAAACATCACGGGCTGGTGTGCATTGTAAGGGTTTCTAATAGGACATTCACAAGTAGGAGTGAGAAAAACATCACGGGGTGGTGTGAACCAGATGTTCTGAATTAGGATAGGCAGTGAGTGGCAATGTAAGATGGAGAAAAGCACAATGGGGTGGTCAGCATGGGGAGGTCAGGAAACATGCATTGGCAATGAACGATAGGTATCTGAAACACATCGCCAGGTGGTGCGCATTGTAAGGCTTTCTAACAGGCCATTCAGTAGTAAGAGTGAGAAAAACATCATGGGGTGGTGTGAATCGGAGGGTCTGAATTAGGATAGGCAGTGAGTGGCAATGTTAAATGGAGAAAAGCACCACGTTGTGGTCAGCATGCGGAGGTCAGGAAACATGCTGTGTCAATGTAGGATAGGTTTCTGAAAAACATCTCGGGGTGGTGCGCATTGTAAGAGTTTCTAACAGGCCATTCACTAGTAAGAGTGAGAACAACATCACGGAGTGGTGTGAATCGGAGGGCCTGAATTAGGATAGGCATTGAGTAGCAATTTTGGAAGGAGAAAAGCAACACTGGGTGGTCAGCATGGGGAGGTCAGGAAACATGCAGTGACAATGTAGAATAAGTTTCTGAAATACATCGCCTGGTGGTGCGCATTGTAAGGCTTTCTAACAGGCCATTCACTAGTAGGAGTGAGAAAAACATCACGGGGTGGTGTGAATCGGAGGGCCTGAATTAGGAAAGGCATTGAGTAGCAATGTAGGAAGGATAAAAGCAACACTGGGTGGTCAGCATGGGGAGGTCCGGAAACATGCAGTGACAATGTAGAATAAGTTTCTTAAATAAATCGCCTGGTGGTGCGCATTGTAAGGCTTTCTAACAGGCCATTCACTAGTAGGAGTGAGAAAAACATCACGGGGTGGTGTGAATCGCAGAGCCTGAATTAGGATAGGCAGTGAGTTACAATGTAAAATAGAGAAAAGCACCACGGTGTGGTCAGCATAGGGAGGTCAGGAAACATGCAGTGGCAATGTAGGATAGGTTTCTGAAAAACATCGCTGGGTGGTGCGCATTGTAAGTGTTTCTAACAGGCCATTCCCTAGTAGGAGTGGGAAATACATCACAGGGTGGTGTGAATCGGAAGACCTGAATCAGGATAGGCAGTGAGTGACAATGTAGGATGGAGAAAAGCAACACGGGGTGGTCAGCATAGGGAGATCAGAACACATGCTGTCGCAGTGTAGCATAGGTTTCTGAAAAACATGTCTGGTGCTGAGAATTGTAAGGGTTTCTAACAGGATATTCACTAGTAGGAGTGAGAAAAACATCACGGGGTGCTGTGAATCAGAGGGCCTGAATTAGGATAGGCAGTGAGTGGCAATGAAGAATGGAGAATAGCACCACAGTGTGGTCAACATGGGGAGGTCAGGAAACATGCAGTGGCAATGTAGGATAGGTTTCTGAAAAACATCGCGGGGTGGTGCGCATTGTAAGTATTTCTAACAAGCCATTGACAAGTAGGAGAGAAAAAAACGTCACGGAGTGGTGTGAATTGGAGGGCCTGAATTAGGAAAGGCTGTGAGTGGCAATGTAGGATGGAGAAAAGCACCATGGGTTTGTCAGCATGGGGAGGCAAGGAAACATGCAGTGGCAATGTAGAATAGGTTTCGGATAAACATCACTGGGTGGTGCGCATTGTAAGGCTTTCTAACAGGCCATTCACTAGTAGGAGTGAGAACAACATCACGGGGAGGTGTGAATCGAAGGGCCTGATTTACGATAGGCAGTGAGTGGCAATGTAGGATGGAGAAAAGCACCATGGGGTGGTCAGTATGCGGAGGTCAGGAAACATGCAGTGGCAATGTAGGATAGGTGTTTAAAAAAAAAGCGGGGTGGTGCGCATTGTAAGGCTTTCTAACAGGCCATTTACTAGTAGGAGTGAGAAAAACACCATGGGGTGGTGTGAATTGGAGGGCCAGAATTATGATAGGCAGTGAGTGGCAATGTAGGATGGAGAAAAGCACCACAGGGTGATCAGGATGGGGAGGTCAGGAAACATGCAGTGGCAATGTAGGATAGGTTTCTGAAATAAATCGCCAGGTGGTGAGCATTGTAAGGTTTTCTAACAGGCCATTCACTAGTAGGAGTGAGAAAAACATCATGGGATGAAGTGAATCGGAGGGCCTGAATTAGGATAGGCCGTGAGGGGCCATGTATGATGGAGAAAAGCCCCACAGGGTGATCAGGATGGGGAGGTAAGGAAACATGTAGTGGCAATGTAGGATAGATTTCTGAAAAACATTGCGGGGTGGTGCGCATTGTAAGGTTTTCTAACAAGCCATTCACAAGTAGGAGTGAGAAAAACATCACGGGGTTTTGTGAATCGGAGGGACTGAATTAGTATAGTCTGTGAGTGGCAATGTAGGATGGAGAAAAGCAACACTGGGTGGTCAGCATGGGGAGGTCAGGAAACATGCAGTGACAATGTAGAATAAGTTTCTGAAATACATCGCCTGGTGGTGCGCATTGTAAGGCTTTCTAACAGGCCATTCACTAGTAGGAGTGAGAAAAACATCACGGGATGGTGTGAATCGGAGGGCCTGAATTAGGATAGGCAGTGAGTGACAATGTAAAATACAGAAAGGCACCACGGTATGTTCAGCATGGGGAGGTCAGGAAACATGCAGTGGCAATGTAGGATAGGTTTCTGAAAAACATCGCTGGGTTGTGCGCATTGTAAGGGTTTCTAACAGGCCATTCCCTAGTAGGAGTGGGAAATACATCACAGGGTGGTGTGAATCGGGAGACCTAAATCAGGATAGGCAGTGAGTGACAATGTAGGATGGAGAAAAGCAACCACGGGGTGGTCATCATAGGGAAGTCAGGACACATGCTGTGGCAGTGTAGCATAGGTTTCTGAAAAACATGTCTGGTGCTGAGAATTGTAAGGGTTTCTAACAGGCTATTCACTAGTAGGAGTGAGAAAAACATCACGGGGTGCTGTGAGTCAGAGGGCCTGAATTAGGATAGGCAGTGAGTGGCAATGAAGAATGGAGAATAGCACCACGGGGTGGTCAACATGGCGAGGTCAGGAAACATGCAGTGGCAATGTAGGATAGGTTTCTGAAAAACATCTCGTGGTGGTGTGCATTGTAATGGTTTCTAACAGGCCATTCACTAGTAAGAGTGAAAACAACATCACGGAGTGGTGTGAATCGGAGGGCCTGAATTAGGATAGGCATTGAGTAGCAATTTTGGAAGGAGAAAAGCAACACTGGGTGGTCAGCATGGGGAGGTCAGGAAACATGCAGTGACAATGTAGAATAAGTTTCTGAAATACATCGCCTGGTGGTGCGCATTGTAAGGCTTTCTAACAGGCCATTCACTAGTAGGAGTGAGAAAAACATCACGGGGTGGTGTGAATCGCAGGGCCTGAATTAGGATAGGCAGTGAGTTACAATGTAAAATAGAGAAAAGCACCACGGTGTGGTCAGCATGGGGAGGTCAGGAAACATGCAGTGGCAATGTAGGATAGGTTTCTGAAAAACATCGCTGGGTGGTGCGCATTGTAAGTGTTTCTAACAGGCCATTCCCTAGTAGGAGTGGTAAATACATCACAGGGTGGTGTGAATCGGAAGACCTGAATCAGGATAGGCAGTGAGTGACAATTTAGGATGGAGAAAAGCACCACGGGGTGGTCAGCATAGGGAGGTCAGAACACATGCTGTCGCAGTGTAGCATAGGTTTCTGAAAAACATGTCTGGTGCTGAGAATTGTAAGGGTTTCTAACAGGATATTCACTAGTAGGAGTGAGAAAAACATCACGGGGTGCTGTGAATCAGAGGGCCTGAATTAGGATAGGCAGTGAGTGGCAATGAAGAATGGAGAATAGCACCACGGGGTGGTCAACATGGGGAGGTCAGGAAACATGCAGTGGCAATGTAGGATAGGTTTCTGAAAAACATCGCGGGGTGGTGGGCATTGTAAGTATTTCTAACAAGCCATTGACAAGTAGGAGAGAAAAAAACGTCACGGAGTGGTGTGAATTGGAGGGCCTGAATTAGGAAAGGCTGTGAGTGGCAATGTAGTATGGAGAAAAGCACCACAGGGTGGTCAGCATGGGGAGGCAAGGAAACATGCAGTGGCAATGTAGAATAGGTTTCGGATAAACATCACTGGGTGGTGCGCATTGTAAGGCTTTCTAACAGGCCATTCACTAGTAGGAGTGAGAACAACATCACGGGGAGGTGTGAATCGAAGGGCCTGATTTACGATAGGCAGTGAGTGGCAATGTAGGATGGAGAAGAGCACCACGGGGTGGTCAGTATGCGGAGGTCAGGAAACATGCAGTGGCAGTGTAGGATAGGTTTCTGAAAAAAAAAGCGGGGTGGTGCGCATTGTAAGGCTGTCTAACAGGCCATTCACTAGTAGGAGTGAGAAAAACACCATGGGGTGGTGTGAATTGGAGGGCCAGAATTATGATAGGCAGTGAGTGGCAATGTAGGATGGAGAAAAGCACCACAGGGTGATCAGGATGGGGAGGTCAGGAAACATGCTGTGGCAATGTAGGATAGGTTTCTGAAATAAATCGCCAGGTGGTGAGCATTGTAAGGTTTTCTAACAGGCCATTCACTAGTAGGAGTGAGAAAAACATCACGGGTTGGTGTGAATCGGAGGGCCTGAATTAGGATAGGCCGTGAGGGGCCATGTATGATGGAGAAAAGCCCCACAGGGTGATCAGGATGGGGAGGTCAGGAAACATGTAGTGGCAATGTAGGATAGGTTTCTGAAAAACATCGCGGGGTGGTGCGCATTGTAAGGATTTCTAACAAGCCATTCACAAGTAGGAGTGAGAAAAACATCACGGGGTGGTGTGAATCGGAGGGACTGAATTAGTACAGTCTGTGAGTGGCAATGTAGGATGGAGAAAAGCAACACTGGGTGGTCAGCATGGGGAGGTCAGGAAACATGCAGTGACAATGTAGAATAAGTTTCTGAAATACATCGCCTGGTGGTGCGCATTGTAAGGCTTTCTAACAGGCCATTCACTAGTAGGAGTGAGAAAAACATCACGGGGTGGTGTGAATCGCAGGGCCTGAATTAGGATAGGCAGTGAGTTACAATGTAAAATAGAGAAAAGCACCACGGTGTGGTCAGCATGGGGAGGTCAGGAAACATGCAGTGGCAATGTAGGATAGGTTTCTGAAAAACATTGCTGGGTGGTGCGCATTGTAAGTGTTTCTAACAGGCCATTCCCTAGTAGGAGTGGGAAATACATCACAGGGTGGTGTGAATCGGAAGACCTGAATCAGGATAGGCAGTGAGTGACAATGTAGGATGGAGAAAAGCACCACGGGGTGGTCAGCATAGGGAGGTCTGGACACATGCTGTCGCAGTGCAGCATAGGTTTCTGAAAAACATGTCTGGTGCTGAGAATTGTAAGGGTTTCTAACAGGATATTCAGTAGTAGGAGTGAGAAAAACATCACGGGGTGCTGTGAATCAGAGGGCCTGAATTAGGATAGGCAGTGAGTGGCAATGAAGAATGGAGAATAGCACCACGGGGTGGTCAACATGGGGAGGTCAGGAAACATGCAGTGGCAATGTAGGATAGGTTTCTGAAAAACATCGCGGGGTGGTGCGCATTGTAAGTATTTCTAACAAGCCATTGACATGTAGGAGAGAAAAAAAGTCACGGAGTGGTGTGAATTGGAGAGCCTGAATTAGGAAAGGCTGTGAGTGGCAATGTAGGATGGAGAAAAGCACCACGGGTTTTTCAGCATGGGGAGGCAAGGAAACATGCAGTGGCAATGTAGAATAGGTTTCGGATAAACATCACTGGGTGGTGCGCATTGTAAGGCTTTCTAACAGCCCATTCATTAGTAGGAGTGAGAACAACATCACGGGGAGGTGTGAATCGAAGGGCCTGATTTACGATAGGCAGTGAGTGGCAATGTAGGATGGAGAAAAGCACCACGGGGTGGTCTGTATGCGGAGGTCAGGAAACATGCAGTGGCAATGTAGGATAGGTTTCTGAAAAAAAAAGCGGGGTGGTGCACATTGTAAGGCTTTCTAACAGGCCATTCACTAGTAGGAGTGAGAAAAACACCATGGGGTGGTGTGAATTGGAGGGCCAGAATTATGATAGGCAGTGAGTGGCAATGTAGGATGGAGAAAAGCACCACAGGGTGATCAGGATGGGGAGGTCAGGACACATGCACTGGCAATGTAGGATAGGTTTCTGAAATAAATCGCCAGGTGGTGAGCATTGTAAGGTTTTCTAACAGTCCATTCACTAGTAGGAGTGAGAAAAACATCACGGGTTGGTGTGAATCGGAGGGCCTGAATTAGGATAGGCTGTGAGGGGCCATGTTTGATGGAGAAAAGCCTCACAGGGTGATCAGGATGGGGAGGTCAGGAAACATGTAGTGGCAATGTAGGATAGGTTTCTGAAAAACATCGCGGGGTGGTGCGCATTGTAAGGATTTCTAACAAGCCATTCACAAGTAGGAGTGAGAAAAACATCACGGGTTGGTGTGCATCGGAGGGACTGAATTAGTATAGTCTGTGAGTGGCAATGTAGGATGGAGAAAACACCACGGGTTTGTCAGCAGGGGGAGGCAAGGAAACATGCCGTGGCAATGTCGAATAGGTTTCTGATAAACATCGCTGGGTGGTACGCATTGTGTGGGTTTCTAACAGGCCGTTCACTAGTATGAGTGAGAACAACAACACGAGGTGGTGTGAATCGGAGGGCCTCAATTAGGATAGGCATTTAGTGGCAATGTAGGATGGAGAAAAGCACCACAGGGTGGTCAGCACGGGGAGGTGAGGAAACATGCAGTGGCAATGTAGGATAGGTTTTGGAAAAACATCGCGGGGTATTGCGCATTGTAAAGGTTTCAGCAGGCCATTCACTAGTAGGAGTGAGAAAATCATCACGGGGTGGTGTGAATCAGATGTTCTGAACTAGGATAGACAGTGAGTGGCAATTTAGGATGGAGAAATGCACCAAGGGGTGGTCAGCATGCGGAGGTCAGGACCCATGCATAGGCAATGTAGGATAGGTTTATGAAAAACATCGCCAAGTGGTGCGCATTGTAAGGGTTTCTAACATTCCATTCACTAGTAGGAGTGAGAAAAATATCACGGCGCAGTGTGAATCGGAGGGCCTGAATCAGGATAGGCAGTGAGTGGCAATGTAGGATGGAGAAAAGCACCACGGTATGGTCATCATGGGGAGGTCAAGAAACTTGCAGTGGCAATGTAGGATAGTTTTCTGAAAAACATCGTGGGTTGGTGCGCATTTTAAGTGTTTCTAACAGGCCATTCACTAGTAGGAGTGAAAAAAACATCACGGCGTGGTGTGAATTCGAGGGCCTGAATGAGGATAGGCAGTGAGGGGCAATGTAAAATAGAAAAAAGCACCAAGGGGTGGTCAACATGGGGAGGTCAGGAAACATGCAGTGGCAATGTAGAATTGGATTCTTACACACGTCGCGGGGAGGTGCGCACTGTAAGGGTTTCTAACAGGCCATTCACTAGTAGGAGTGAGAATAACATCACGGGGTGGTGTGAATCGGAGGGCCTGAATTCGGATAGGCAGTGAGTGGCAATGTAGGATGGAGAAAAGCACCAAGGAGTGGTCAGCATTTTGAGGTCAGGAAACATGCGGTGGCAATGTAGGATATGTTTATGAAAAACATCTCGGGATGGTGCGCATTGTAAGGGTTTCTACCAGGCCATTCACTAGTAGCAGTGAGAACAACATCACGGAGTGGTGTGAATCGGAGGGCCTGAATTAGGAAAGGCATTGAGTAGCATTGTAGGAAGGAGAAAAGCAACACTGGGTTGTCAGCATGGGGAGGTCAGGAAACATGCAGTGACAATGTAGAATAAGTTTCTGAAATACATCGCCTGGTGGTACGCATTGTAAGGCTTTCTAACAGGCCATTCACTAGTAGGAGTGAGAAAAACATCACGGGGTGGTGTGAATCGCAGGGCCTGAATTAGGATAGGCAGTGAGTTACAATGTAAAATAGAGAAAAGCACCACGGTGTGGTCAGCATGGGGAGGTCAGGAAACATGCAGTGGCAATGTAGGATAGGTTTCTGAAAAACATTGCTGGGTGGTGCGCATTGTAAGTGTTTCTAACAGGCCATTCCCTAGTAGGAGTTGGAAATACAACACAGAGTGGTGTGAATCGGAAGACCTGAATCAGGATAGGCAGTGAGTGACAATGTAGGATGGAGAAAAGCACCACGGGGTGGTCAGCATAGGGAGGTCTGGACACATGCTGTCGCAGTGTAGCATAGGTTTCTGAAAAACATGTCTGGTGCTGAGAATTGTAAGGGTTTCTAACAGGATATTCACTAGTAGGAGTGAGAAAAACATCACGGGGTGCTGTGAATCAGAGGGCCTGAATTAGGATAGGCAGTGAGTGGCAATGAAGAATGGAGAATAGCACCACGGGGTGGTTAACATGGGGAGGTCAGGAAACATGCAGAGGCAATGTAGGATAGGTTTCTGAAAAACATCGCGGGGTGGTGCGCATTGTAAGTATTTCTAACAAGCCATTGACAAGTAGGAGAGAAAAAAACGTCACGGAGTGGTGTGAATTGGAGGGCCTGAATTAGGAAAGGCTGTGAGTGGCAATGTAGGATGGAGAAAAGCACCACGGGTTTTTCAGCATGGGGAGGCAAGGAAACATGCAGTGGCAATGTAGAACAGGTTTCGGATAAACATCACTGGGTGGTGCGCATTGTAAGGCTTTCTAACAGGCCATTCACTAGTAGGAGTGAGAACAACATCACGGGAAGGTGTGAATCGAAGTGCCTGATTTACGATAGGCAGTGAGTGGCAATGTAGGATGGAGAAAAGCACCACGGGGTGGTCAGTATGCGGAGGTCAGGAAACATGCAGTGGCAATGTAGGATAGGTTTCTGAAAAACATCGCTGGGTGGTGCGCATTGTAAGGATTTCTAACAAGCCATTCACAAGTAGGAGTGAGAAAAACATCACGGGGTGGTGTGAATCGGAGGGACTGAATTAGTATAGTCTGTGAGTGGCAATGTAGGATGGAGAAAAGCAACACTGGGTGGTCAGCATGGGGAGGTCAGGAAACATGCAGTGACAATGTAGAATAAGTTTCTGAAATACATCGCCTGGTGGTGCGCATTGTACGGCTTTCTAACAGGCCATTCACTAGTAGGAGTGAGAAAAACATCACGGGATGGTGTGAATCGGAGGGCCTGAATTAGGATAGGCAGTGAGTGACAATGTAAAATAGAGAAAGGCACCACGGTGTGGTCAGCATGGGGAGGTCAGGAAACATGCAGTGGCAATGTAGGATAGGTTTCTGAAAAACATCGCTGGGTGGTGCGCATTGTAAGGGTTTCTAACAGGCCATTCCCTAGTAGGAGTGGGAAATACATCACAGGGTGGTGTGAATCGGAAGACCTGAATCAGGATAGGCAGTGAATGACAATGTAGGATGGAGAAAAGCAACCACGGGGTGGTCAGCATAGGGAGGTCAGGACACATGCTGTGGCAGTGTAGCATAGGTTTCTGAAAAACATGTCTTGTGCTGAGAATTGTAAGGGTTTCTAACAGGATATTCACTAGTAGGAGTGAGAAAAACATCACGGGGTGCTGTGAATCAGAGGGCCTGAATTAGGATAGGCAGTGAGTGGCAATGAAGAATGGAGAATAGCACCACGGGGTGGTCAACATGGGCAGGTCAGGAAACATGCAGTGGCAATGTAGGATAGGTTTCTGAAAAACATCGCGGGGTGGTGCGCATTGTAAGTATTTCTAACAAGCCATTGACAACTAGGGGAGAAAAAAACGTAACGGAGTGGTGTGAATTGGAGGGCCTGAATTAGGAAAGGCTGTGAGTGGCAATGTAGGATGGAGTAAAGCACCACGGGTTTGTCACATGGGGAGGCAAGGAAACATGCAGTGGCAATGTAGAATAGGTTTCGGATAAACATCACTGGGTGGTGCGCATTGTAAGGCTTTCTAACAGGTCATTCACTAGTAGGAGTGAGAACAACATCACGGGGAGGTGTGAATCGAAGGGCCTGATTTACGATAGGCAGTGAGTGGCAATGTAGGATGGAGAAGAGCACCACGGGGTGGTCAGTATGCGGAGGTCAGGAAACATGCAGTGGCAGTGTAGGATAGGTTTCTGAAAAAAAAAGCGGGGTGGTGCGCATTGTAAGGCTGTCTAACAGGCCATTCACTAGTAGGAGTGAGAAAAAAACCATGGGGTGGTGTGAATTGGAGGGCCAGAATTATGATAGGCAGTGAGTGGCAATGTAGGATGGAGAAAAGCACCACAGGGTGATCAGGATGGGGAGGTCAGGAAACATGCAGTGGCAATGTAGGATAGGTTTCTGAAAAAATATCGGGGTGGTGCGCATTGTAAGGCTTTCTAACAGGCCATTCTCTAGTAGGAGTGACAAAAACACCATGGGGTGGTGTGAATTGGAGGGCCAGAATTATGATAGGCAGTGAGTGGCAATGTAGGATGGAGAAAAGCACCACAGGGTGATCAGGATGGGGAGGTCAGGAAACATGTAGTGGCAATGTAGGATAGGTTTCTGAAAAACATCGCTGGGTGGTGCGCATTGTAAGGATTTCTAACAAGCTATTCACAAGTAGGACTGAGAAAAACATCACGGGGTGGTGTGAATCGGAGGGACTGAATTAGTACAGTCTGTGAGTGGCAATGTAGGATGGAGAAAAGCAACACTGGGTGGTCAGCATGGGGAGGTCAGGAAACATGCAGTGACAATGTAGAATAAGTTTCTGAAATACATCGCCTGGTGGTGCGCATTGTAAGGCTTTCTAACAGGCCATTCACTAGTAGGAGTGAGAAAAACATCACGGGGTGGTGTGAATCGGAGGGCCTGAATTAGGATAGGCAGTGAGTGACAATGTAAAATAGAGAAAAGCACCACGGTGTGGTCAGCATGGGGAGGTCAGGAAACATGCAGTGGCAATGTAGGATAGGTTTCTGAAAAACATTGCTGGGTGGTGCGCATTGTAAGTGTTTCTAACAGGCCATTCCCTAGTAGGAGTGGGAAATACATCACAGGGTGGTGTGAATCGGAAGACCTGAATCAGGATAGGCATTGAGTGACAATGTAGGATGGAGAAAAGCACCACGGGGTGGTCAGCGTAGGGAGGTCAGGACACATGCTGTCGCAGTGTAGCATTGGTTTCTGAAAAACATGTCTGGTGCTGAGAATTGTAAGGGTTTCTAACAGGATATTCACTAGTAGGAGTGAGAAAAACATCACGGGGTGCTGTGAATCAGAGGGCCTGAATTAGGATAGGCAGTGAGTGGCAATGAAGAATGGAGAATAGCACCACGGGGTGGTCAACATGGGGAGGTCAGGAAACATGCAGTGGCAATGTAGGATAGGTTTCTGAAAAACATCGCGGGGTGGTGCGCATTGTAAGTATTTCTAACAAGCCATTGACAAGTAGGAGAGAAAAAAAGTCACGGAGTGGTGTGAATTGGAGAGCCTGAATTAGGAAAGGCTGTGAGTGGCCATGTAGGATGGAGAAAAGCACCACGGGTTTTTCAGCATGGGGAGGCAAGGAAACATGCAGTGGCAATGTAGAATCGGTTTCGGATAAACATCACTGGGTGGTGCGCATTGTAAGGCTTTCTAACAGGCCATTCACTAGTAGGAGTGAGAACAACATCACGGGGAGGTGTGAATCGAAGGGCCTGATTTACGATAGGCAGTGAGGGGCAATGTAGGATGGAGAAAAGCACCACGGGGTGGTCAGTATGCGGAGGTCAGGAAACATGCAGTGGCAATGTAGGATAGGTTTCTGAAAAAAAAAGCGGGGTGGTGCGCATTGTAAGGCTTTCTAACAGGCCATTCACTAGTAGGAGTGAGAAAAACACCATGGGGTGGTGTGAATTGGAGGGCCAGAATTATGATAGGCAGTGAGTGGCAATGTAGGATGGAGAAAAGCACCACAGGGTGATCAGGATGGGGAGGTCAGGACACATGCACTGGCAATGTAGGATAGGTTTCTGAAATAAATCGCCAGGTGGTGAGCATTGTAAGGTTTTCTAACAGGCCATTCACTAGTAGGAGTGAGAAAAACATCACGGGTTGGTGTGAATCGGAGGGCCTGAATTAGGATAGGCCGTGAGGGGCCATGTTTGATGGAGAAAAGCCTCACAGGGTGATCAGGATGGGGAGGTCAGGAAACATGTAGTGGCAATGTAGGATAGGTTTCTGAAAAACATCGCGGGGTGGTGCGCATTGTAAGGATTTCTAACAAGCCATTCACAAGTAGGAGTGAGAAAAACATCACGGGGTGGTGTGCATCGGAGGGACTGAATTAGTATAGTCTGTGAGTGGCAATGTAGGATGGAGAAAACACCACGGGTTTGTCAGCATGGGGAGGCAAGGAAACATGCCGTGGCAATGTCGAATAGGTTTCTGATAAACATCGCTGGATGGTACGCATTGTGTGGGTTTCTAACAGGCCGTTCACTAGTAGGAGTGAGAACAACAACACGAGGTGGTGTGAATCGGAGGGCCTCAATTAGGATAGGCATTTAGTGGCAATGTAGGATGGAGAAAAGCACCACAGGGTGGTCAGCACGGGGAGGTGAGGAAACATGCAGTGGCAATGTAGGATAGGTTTCGGAAAAACATCGCGGGGTATTGCGCATTGTAAAGGTTTTAGCAGGCCATTCACTAGTAGGAGTGAGAAAATCATCACGGGGTGGTGTGAATCAGATGTTCTGAATTAGGATAGAGAGTGAGTGGCAATTTAGGATGGAGAAATGCACCAAGGGGTGGTCAGCATGCGGAGGTCAGGACCCATGCATAGGCAATGTAGGATAGGTTTATGAAAAACATCGCCAAGTGGTGCGCATTGTAAGGGTTTCTAACATTCCATTCACTAGTAGGAGTGAGAAAAATATCACGGCGCAGTGTGAATCGGAGGGCCTGAATCAGGATAGGCAGTGAGTGGCAATGTAGGATGGAGAAAAGCACCACGGTATGGTCATCATGGGGAGGTCAAGAAACTTGCAGTGGCAATGTAGGATAGTTTTCTGAAAAACATCGTGGGTTGGTGCGCATTTTAAGTGTTTCTAACAGGCCATTCACTAGTAGGAGTGAAAAAAACATCACGGCGTGGTGTGAATTCGAGGGCCTGAATGAGGATAGGCAGTGAGGGGCAATGTAAAATAGAAAAAAGCACCAAGGGGTGGTCAACATGGGGAGGTCAGGAAACATGCAGTGGCAATGTAGAATTGGATTCTTACACACGTCGCGGGGAGGTGCGCATTGTAAGGGTTTCTAACAGGCCATTCACTAGTAGGAGTGAGAATAACATCACGGGGTGGTGTGAATCGGAGGGCCTGAATTCGGATAGGCAGTGAGTGGCAATGTAGGATGGAGAAAAGCACCAAGGAGTGGTCAGCATTTTGAGGTCAGGAAACATGCGGTGGCAATGTAGGATATGTTTATGAAAAACATCTCGGGGTGGTGCGCATTGTAAGGGTTTCTACCAGGCCATTCACTAGTAGCAGTGAGAACAACATCACGGAGTGGTGTGAATCGGAGGGCCTGAATTAGGAAAGGCATTGAGTAGCAATGTAGGAAGGAGAAAAGCAACACTGGGTGGTCAGCATGGGGAGGTCAGGAAACATGCAGTGACAATGTAGAATAAGTTTCTGAAATACATCGCCTGGTGGTGCGCATTGTAAGGCTTTCTAACAGGCCATTCACTAGTAGGAGTGAGAAAAACATCACGGGGTGGTGTGAATCGCAGGGCCTGAATTAGGATAGGCAGTGAGTTACAATGTAAAATAGAGAAAAGCACCACGGTGTGGTCAGCATGGGGAGGTCAGGAAACATGCAGTGGCAATGTAGGATAGGTTTCTGAAAAACATTGCTGGGTGGTGCGCATTGTAAGTGTTTCTAACAGGCCATTCCCTAGTAGGAGTTGGAAATACAACACAGAGTGGTGTGAATCGGAAGACCTGAATCAGGATAGGCAGTGAGTGACAATGTAGGATGGAGAAAAGCACCACGGGGTGGTCAGCATAGGGAGGTCTGGACACATGCTGTCGCAGTGTAGCATAGGTTTCTGAAAAACATGTCTGGTGCTGAGAATTGTAAGGGTTTCTAACAGGATATTCACTAGTAGGAGTGAGAAAAACATCACGGGGTGCTGTGAATCAGAGGGCCTGAATTAGGATAGGCAGTGAGTGGCAATGAAGAATGGAGAATAGCACCACGGGGTGGTTAACATGGGGAGGTCAGGAAACATGCAGAGGCAATGTAGGATAGGTTTCTGAAAAACATCGCGGGGTGGTGCGCATTGTAAGTATTTCTAACAAGCCATTGACAAGTAGGAGAGAAAAAAACGTCACGGAGTGGTGTGAATTGGAGGGCCTGAATTAGGAAAGGCTGTGAGTGGCAATGTAGGATGGAGAAAAGCACCACGGGTTTTTCAGCATGGGGAGGCAAGGAAACATGCAGTGGCAATGTAGAACAGGTTTCGGATAAACATCACTGGGTGGTGCGCATTGTAAGGCTTTCTAACAGGCCATTCACTAGTAGGAGTGAGAACAACATCACGGGAAGGTGTGAATCGAAGTGCCTGATTTACGATAGGCAGTGAGTGGCAATGTAGGATGGAGAAAAACACCACGGGGTGGTCAGTATGCGGAGGTCAGGAAACATGCAGTGGCAATGTAGGATAGGTTTCTGAAAAACATCGCTGGGTGGTGCGCATTGTAAGGATTTCTAACAAGCCATTCACAAGTAGGAGTGAGAAAAACATCACGGGGTGGTGTGAATCGGAGGGACTGAATTAGTATAGTCTGTGAGTGGCAATGTAGGATGGAGAAAAGCAACACTGGGTGGTCAGCATGGGGAGGTCAGGAAACATGCAGTGACAATGTAGAATAAGTTTCTGAAATACATCGCCTGGTGGTGCGCATTGTACGGCTTTCTAACAGGCCATTCACTAGTAGGAGTGAGAAAAACATCACGGGATGGTGTGAATCGGAGGGCCTGAATTAGGATAGGCAGTGAGTGACAATGTAAAATAGAGAAAGGCACCACGGTTTGGTCAGCATGGGGAGGTCAGGAAACATGCAGTGGCAATGTAGGATAGGTTTCTGAAAAACATCGCTGGGTGGTGCGCATTGTAAGGGTTTCTAACAGGCCATTCCCTAGTAGGAGTGGGAAATACATCACAGGGTGGTGTGAATCGGAAGACCTGAATCAGGATAGGCAGTGAATGACAATGTAGGATGGAGAAAAGCAACCACGGGGTGGTCAGCATAGGGAGGTCAGGACACATGCTGTGGCAGTGTAGCATAGGTTTCTGAAAAACATGTCTTGTGCTGAGAATTGTAAGGGTTTCTAACAGGATATTCACTAGTAGGAGTGAGAAAAACATCACGGGGTGCTGTGAATCAGAGGGCCTGAATTAGGATAGGCAGTGAGTGGCAATGAAGAATGGAGAATAGCACCACGGGGTGGTCAACATGGGCAGGTCAGGAAACATGCAGTGGCAATGTAGGATAGGTTTCTGAAAAACATCGCGGGGTGGTGCGCATTGTAAGTATTTCTAACAAGCCATTGACAACTAGGGGAGAAAAAAACGTAACGGAGTGGTGTGAATTGGAGGGCCTGAATTAGGAAAGGCTGTGAGTGGCAATGTAGGATGGAGTAAAGCACCACGGGTTTGTCACATGGGGAGGCAAGGAAACATGCAGTGGCAATGTAGAATAGGTTTCGGATAAACATCACTGGGTGGTGCGCATTGTAAGGCTTTCTAACAGGCCATTCACTAGTAGGAGTGAGAACAACATCACGGGGAGGTGTGAATCGAAGGGCCTGATTTACGATAGGCAGTGAGTGGCAATGTAGGATGGAGAAGAGCACCACGGGGTGGTCAGTATGCGGAGGTCAGGAAACATGCAGTGGCAGTGTAGGATAGGTTTCTGAAAAAAAAAGCGGGGTGGTGCGCATTGTAAGGCTGTCTAACAGGCCATTCACTAGTAGGAGTGAGAAAAAAACCATGGGGTGGTGTGAATTGGAGGGCCAGAATTATGATAGGCAGTGAGTGGCAATGTAGGATGGAGAAAAGCACCACAGGGTGATCAGGATGGGGAGGTCAGGAAACATGCAGTGGCAATGTAGGATAGGTTTCTGAAAAAATATCGGGGTGGTGCGCATTGTAAGGCTTTCTAACAGGCCATTCTCTAGTAGGAGTGACAAAAACACCATGGGGTGGTGTGAATTGGAGGGCCAGAATTATGATAGGCAGTGAGTGGCAATGTAGGATGGAGAAAAGCACCACAGGGTGATCAGGATGGGGAGGTCAGGAAACATGTAGTGGCAATGTAGGATAGGTTTCTGAAAAACATCGCTGGGTGGTGCGCATTGTAAGGATTTCTAACAAGCTATTCACAAGTAGGACTGAGAAAAACATCACGGGGTGGTGTGAATCGGAGGGACTGAATTAGTACAGTCTGTGAGTGGCAATGTAGGATGGAGAAAAGCAACACTGGGTGGTCAGCATGGGGAGGTCAGGAAACATGCAGTGACAATGTAGAATAAGTTTCTGAAATACATCGCCTGGTGGTGCGCATTGTAAGGCTTTCTAACAGGCCATTCACTAGTAGGAGTGAGAAAAACATCACGGGGTGGTGTGAATCGGAGGGCCTGAATTAGGATAGGCAGTGAGTGACAATGTAAAATAGAGAAAAGCACCATGGTGTGGTCAGCATGGGGAGGTCAGGAAACATGCAGTGGCAATGTAGGATAGGTTTCTGAAAAACATTGCTGGGTGGTGCGCATTGTAAGTGTTTCTAACAGGCCATTCCCTAGTAGGAGTGGGAAATACATCACAGGGTGGTGTGAATCGGAAGACCTGAATCAGGATAGGCATTGAGTGACAATGTAGGATGGAGAAAAGCACCACGGGGTGGTCAGCGTAGGGAGGTCAGGACACATGCTGTCGCAGTGTAGCATTGGTTTCTGAAAAACATGTCTGGTGCTGAGAATTGTAAGGGTTTCTAACAGGATATTCACTAGTAGGAGTGAGAAAAACATCACGGGGTGCTGTGAATCAGAGGGCCTGAATTAGGATAGGCAGTGAGTGGCAATGAAGAATGGAGAATAGCACCACGGGGTGGTCAACATGGGGAGGTCAGGAAACATGCAGTGGCAATGTAGGATAGGTTTCTGAAAAACATCGCGGGGTGGTGCGCATTGTAAGTATTTCTAACAAGCCATTGACAAGTAGGAGAGAAAAAAAGTCACGGAGTGGTGTGAATTGGAGAGCCTGAATTAGGAAAGGCTGTGAGTGGCCATGTAGGATGGAGAAAAGCACCACGGGTTTTTCAGCATGGGGAGGCAAGGAAACATGCAGTGGCAATGTAGAATCGGTTTCGGATAAACATCACTGGGTGGTGCGCATTGTAAGGCTTTCTAACAGGCCATTCACTAGTAGGAGTGAGAACAACATCACGGGGAGGTGTGAATCGAAGGGCCTGATTTACGATAGGCAGTGAGGGGCAATGTAGGATGGAGAAAAGCACCACGGGGTGGTCAGTATGCGGAGGTCAGGAAACATGCAGTGGCAATGTAGGATAGGTTTCTGAAAAAAAAAGCGGGGTGGTGCGCATTGTAAGGCTTTCTAACAGGCCATTCACTAGTAGGAGTGAGAAAAACACCATGGGGTGGTGTGAATTGGAGGGCCAGAATTATGATAGGCAGTGAGTGGCAATGTAGGATGGAGAAAAGCACCACAGGGTGATCAGGATGGGGAGGTCAGGACACATGCACTGGCAATGTAGGATAGGTTTCTGAAATAAATCGCCAGGTGGTGAGCATTGTAAGGTTTTCTAACAGGCCATTCACTAGTAGGAGTGAGAAAAACATCACGGGTTGGTGTGAATCGGAGGGCCTGAATTAGGATAGGCCGTGAGGGGCCATGTTTGATGGAGAAAAGCCTCACAGGGTGATCAGGATGGGGAGGTCAGGAAACATGTAGTGGCAATGTAGGATAGGTTTCTGAAAAACATCGCGGGGTGGTGCGCATTGTAAGGATTTCTAACAAGCCATTCACAAGTAGGAGTGAGAAAAACATCACGGGGTGGTGTGCATCGGAGGGACTGAATTAGTATAGTCTGTGAGTGGCAATGTAGGATGGAGAAAACACCACGGGTTTGTCAGCATGGGGAGGCAAGGAAACATGCCGTGGCAATGTCGAATAGGTTTCTGATAAACATCGCTGGATGGTACGCATTGTGTGGGTTTCTAACAGGCCGTTCACTAGTAGGAGTGAGAACAACAACACGAGGTGGTGTGAATCGGAGGGCCTCAATTAGGATAGGCATTTAGTGGCAATGTAGGATGGAGAAAAGCACCACAGGGTGGTCAGCACGGGGAGGTGAGGAAACATGCAGTGGCAATGTAGGATAGGTTTCGGAAAAACATCGCGGGGTATTGCGCATTGTAAAGGTTTTAGCAGGCCATTCACTAGTAGGAGTGAGAAAATCATCACGGGGTGGTGTGAATCAGATGTTCTGAATTAGGATAGACAGTGAGTGGCAATTTAGGATGGAGAAATGCACCAAGGGGTGGTCAGCATGCGGAGGTCAGGACCCATGCATAGGCAATGTAGGATAGGTTTATGAAAAACATCGCCAAGTGGTGCGCATTGTAAGGGTTTCTAACATTCCATTCACTAGTAGGAGTGAGAAAAATATCACGGCGCAGTGTGAATCGGAGGGCCTGAATCAGGATAGGCAGTGAGTGGCAATGTAGGATGGAGAAAAGCACCACGGTATGGTCATCATGGGGAGGTCAAGAAACTTGCAGTGGCAATGTAGGATAGTTTTCTGAAAAACATCGTGGGTTGGTGCGCATTTTAAGTGTTTCTAACAGGCCATTCACTAGTAGGAGTGAAAAAAACATCACGGCGTGGTGTGAATTCGAGGGCCTGAATGAGGATAGGCAGTGAGGGGCAATGTAAAATAGAAAAAAGCACCAAGGGGTGGTCAACATGGGGAGGTCAGGAAACATGCAGTGGCAATGTAGAATTGGATTCTTACACACGTCGCGGGGAGGTGCGCATTGTAAGGGTTTCTAACAGGCCATTCACTAGTAGGAGTGAGAATAACATCACGGGGTGGTGTGAATCGGAGGGCCTGAATTCGGATAGGCAGTGAGTGGCAATGTAGGATGGAGAAAAGCACCAAGGAGTGGTCAGCATTTTGAGGTCAGGAAACATGCGGTGGCAATGTAGGATATGTTTATGAAAAACATCTCGGGGTGGTGCGCATTGTAAGGGTTTCTACCAGGCCATTCACTAGTAGCAGTGAGAACAACATCACGGAGTGGTGTGAATCGGAGGGCCTGAATTAGGAAAGGCATTGAGTAGCAATGTAGGAAGGAGAAAAGCAACACTGGGTGGTCAGCATGGGGAGGTCAGGAAACATGCAGTGACAATGTAGAATAAGTTTCTGAAATACATTGCCTGGTGGTGCGCATTGTAAGGCTTTCTAACAGGCCATTCACTAGTAGGAGTGAGAAAAACATCACGGGGTGGTGTGAATTGCAGGGCCTCAATTAGGATAGGCAGTGAGTTACAATGTAAAATAGAGAAAAGCACCACGGTGTGGTCAGCATGGGGAGGTCAGGAAACATGCAGTGGCAATGTAGGATAGGTTTCTGAAAAACATCGCTGGGTGGTGCGCATTGTAAGTGTTTCTAACAGGCCATTCCCTAGTAGGAGTGGGAAATACAACACAGAGTGGTGTGAATCGGAAGACCTGAATCAGGATAGGCAGTGAGTGACAATGTAGGATGGAGAAAAGCACCACGGGGTGGTCAGCATAGGGAGGTCTGGACACATGCTGTCGCAGTGTAGCATAGGTTTCTGAAAAACATGTCTGGTGCTGAGAATTGTAAGGGTTTGTAACAGGATATTCACTAGTAGGAGTGAGAAAAACATCACGGGGTGCTGTGAATCAGAGGGCCTGAATTAGGATAGGCAGTGAGTGGCAATGAAGAATGGAGAATAGCACCACGGGGTGGTCAACATGGGGAGGTCAGGAAACATGCAGTGGCAATGTAGGATAGGTTTCTGAAAAACATCGCGGGGTGGTGCGCATTGTAAGTATTTCTAACAAGCCATTGACAAGTAGGAGAGAAAAAAACGTCACGGAGTGGTGTGAATTGGAGGGCCTGAATTAGGAAAGGCTGTGAGTGGCAATGTAGGATGGAGAAAAGCACCATGGGTTTTTCAGCATGGGGAGGCAAGGAAACATGCAGTGGCAATGTAGAATAGGTTTCGGATAAACATCACTGGGTGGTGCGCATTGTAAGGCTTTCTAACAGGCCATTCACTAGTAGGAGTGAGAACAACATCACGGGAAGGTGTGAATCGAAGTGCCTGATTTACGATAGGCAGTGAGTGGCAATGTAGGATGGAGAAAAGCACCACGGGGTGGTCAGTATGCGGAGGTCAGGAAACATGCAGTGGCAATGTAGGATAGGTTTCTGAAAAACATCGCTGGGTGGTGCGCATTGTAAGGATTTCTAACAAGCCATTCACAAGTAGGAGTGAGAAAAACATCACGGGGTGGTGTGAATCGGAGGGACTGAATTAGTATAGTCTGTGAGTGGCAATGTAGGATGGAGAAAAGCAACACTGGGTGGTCAGCATGGGGAGGTCAGGAAACATGCAGTGACAATGTAGAATAAGTTTCTGAAATACATCGCCTGGTGGTGCGCATTGTAAGGCTTTCTAACAGGCCATTCACTAGTAGGAGTGAGAAAAACATCACGGGATGGTGTGAATCGGAGGGCCTGAATTAGGATAGGCAGTGAGTGACAATGTAAAATAGAGAAAGGCACCACGGTGTGGTCAGCATGGGGAGGTCAGGAAACATGCAGTGGCAATGTAGGATAGGTTTCGGAAAAACATCGCTGGGTGGTGCGCATTGTAAGGGTTTCTAACAGGCCATTCCCTAGTAGGAGTGGGAAATACATCACAGGGTGGTGTGAATCGGAAGACCTGAATCAGGATAGGCAGTGAATGACAATGTAGGATGGAGAAAAGCAACCACGGGGTGGTCAGCATAGGGAGGTCAGGACACATGCTGTGGCAGTGTAGCATAGGTTTCTGAAAAACATGTCTGGTGCTGAGAATTGTAAGGGTTTCTAACAGGCTATTCACTAGTAGGAGTGAGAAAAACATCACGGGGTGCTGTGAATCAGAGGGTCTGAATTAGGATAGGCAGTGAGTGGCAATGAAGAATGGAGAATAGCACCACGGGGTGGTCAACATGGGGAGGTCAGGAAACATGCAGTGGCAATGTAGGATATGTTTCTGAAAAACATCTCGGGGTGGTGTGCATTGTAAGGGTTTCTAACAGGCCATTCACTAGTAAGAGTGAAAACAACATCACGGAGTGGTGTGAATCGGAGGGCCTGAATTAGGAAAGGCATTGAGTAGCAATGTAGGAAGGAGAAAAGCAACACTGGGTGGTCAGCATGGGGAGGTCAGGAAACATGCAGTGACAATGTAGAATAAGTTTCTGAAATACATCGCCTGGTGGTGCGCATTGTAAAGCTTTCTAACAGGCCATTCACTAGTAGGAGTGAGAAAAACATCACGGGGTGGTGTGAATCGCAGGGCCTGAATTAGGATAGGCAGTGAGTTACAATGTAAAATAGAGAAAAGCACAACGGTGTGGTCAGCATGGGGAGGTCAGGAAACATGCAGTGGCAATGTAGGATAGGTTTCTGAAAAACATCGCTGGGTGGTGCGCATTGTAAGTGTTTCTAACAGGCCATTCCCTAGTAGGAGTGGGAAATACATCACAGAGTGGTGTGAATCGGAAGACCTGAATCAGGATAGGCAGTGAGTGACAATGTAGGATGGAGAAAAGCACCACGGGGTGGTCAGCATAGGGAGGTTTGGACACATGCTGTCGCAGTGTAGCATAGGTTTCTGAAAAACATGTCTGGTGCTGAGAATTGTAAGGGTTTCTAACAGGATATTCACTAGTAGGAGTGAGAAAAACATCACGGGGTGCTGTGAATCAGAGGGCCTGAATTAGGATAGGCAGTGAGTGGCAATGAAGAACGGAGAATAGCACCACGGGGTGGTCAACATGGGGAGGTCAGGAAACATGCAGTGGCAATGTAGGATAGGTTTCTGAAAAACATCGCGGGGTGGTGTGCATTGTAAGTATTTCTAACAAGCCATTGACAAGTAGGAGAGAAAAAAACGTCACGGAGTGGTGTGAATTGGAGGGCCTGAATTAGGAAAGGCTGTGAGTGGCAATGTAGGATGGAGAAAAGCACCACGGGTTTGTCAGCATGGGGAGGCAAGGAAACATGCAGTGGCAATGTAGAATAGGTTTCGGATAAACATCACTGGGTGGTGCGCATTGTAAGGCTTTCTAACAGGCCATTCACTAGTAGGAGTGAGAACAACATCACGGGGAGGTGTGAATCGAAGGGCCTGATTTACAATAGGCAGTGAGTGGCAATGTAGGATGGAGAAAAGCACCACGGGGTGGTCAGTATGCGGAGGTCAGGAAACATGCAGTGGCAGTGTAGGATAGGTTTCTGAAAAAAAAAGCGGGGTGGTGCGCATTGTAATGCTGTCTAACAGGCCATTCACTAGTAGGAGTGAGAAAAACACCATGGGGTGGTGTGAATTGGAGGGCCAGAATTATGATAGGCAGTGAGTGGCAATGTAGGATGGAGAAAAGCACCACAGGGTGATCAGGATGGGGAGGTCAGGAAACATGCAGTGGCAATGTAGGATAGGTTTCTGAAATAAATCGCCAGGTGGTGAGCATTGTAAGGTTTTCTAACAGGCCATTCACTAGTAGGAGTGAGAAAAACATCACGGGTTGGTGTGAATCGGAGGGCCTGAATTAGGATAGGTCGTGAGGGGCCATGTATGATGGAGAAAAGCCCCACAGGGTGATCAAGATGGGGAGGTCAGGAAACATGTAGTGGCAATGTAGGATAGGTTTCTGAAAAACATCGCGGGGTGGTGCGCATTGTAAGGATTTCTAACAAGCCATTCACAAGTAGGAGTGAGAAAAACATCACGGGGTGGTGTGAATCGGAGGGACTGAATTAGTACAGTCTGTGAGTGGCAATGTAGGATGGAGAAAAGCAACACTGGGTGGTCAGCATGGGGAGGTCAGGAAACATGCAGTGACAATGTAGAATAAGTTTCTGAAATACATCGCCTGGTGGTGCGCATTGTAAGGCTTTCTAACAGGCCATTCACTAGTAGGAGTGAGAAAAACATCACGGGGTGGTGTGAATCGGAGGGCCTGAATTAGGATAGGCAGTGAGTTACAATGTAAAATAGAGAAAAGCACCACGGTGTGGTCAGCATGGGGAGGTCAGGAAACATGCAGTGGCAATGTAGGATAGGTTTCTGAAAAACATTGCTGGGTGGTGCGCATTGTAAGTGTTTCTAACAGAACATTCCCTAGTAGGAGTGGGAAATACATCACAGGGTGGTGTGAATCGGAAGACCTGAATCAGGATAGGCAGTGAGTGACAATGTAGGATGGAGAAAAGCACCACGGGGTGGTCAGCATAGGGAGGTCTGGACACATGCTGTCGCAGTGTAGCATAGGTTTCTGAAAAACATGTCTGGTGCTGAGAATTGTAAGGGTTTCTAACAGGATATTCACTAGTAGGAGTGAGAAAAACATCACGGGGTGCTGTGAATCAGAGGGCCTGAATTAGGATAGGCAGTGAGTGGCAATGAAGAATGGAGAATAGCACCACGGGGTGGTCAACATGGGGAGGTCAGGAAACATGCAGTGGCAATGTAGGATAGGTTTCTGAAAAACATCGCGGGGTGGTGCGCATTGTAAGTATTTCTAACAAGCCATTGACAAGTAGGAGAGAAAAAAACATAACGGAGTGGTGTGAATTGGAGGGCCTGAATTAGGAAAGGCTGTGAGTGGCAATGTAGGATGGAGAAAAGCACCACGGGTTTTTCAGCATGGGGAGGCAAGGAAACATGCAGTGGCAATGTAGAATAGGTTTCGGATAAACATCACTGGGTGGTGCGCATTGTAATGCTTTCTAACAGGCCATTCACTAGTAGGAGTGAGAACAACATCACGGGGAGGTGTGAATCGAAGGGCCTGATTTACGATAGGCAGTGAGTGGCAATGTAGGATGGAGAAAAGCACCACGGGGTGGTCAGTATGCGGAGGTCAGGAAACATTCAGTGGCAATGTAGGATAGGTTTCTGAAAAAAAAAGCGGGGTGGTGCGCATTGTAAGGCTTTCTAACAGGCCATTCACTAGTAGGAGTGACAAAAACACCATGGGGTGGTGTGAATTGGAGGGCCAGAATTATGATAGGCAGTGAGTGGCAATGTAGGATGGAGAAAAGCACCACAGGGTGATCAGGATGGGGAGTTCAGGACACATGCACTGGCAATGTAGGATAGGTTTCTGAAATAAATCGCCAGGTCGTGAGCATTGTAAGGTTTTCTAACAGGCCATTCACTAGTAGGAGTGAGAAAAACATCACGGGTTGGTGTGAATCGGAGGGCCTGAATTAGGATAGGCCGTGAAGGGCCATGTATGATGGAGAAAAGCCCCACAGGGTGATCAGGATGGGGAGGTCAGGAAACATGTAGTGGCAATGTAGGATAGGTTTCTGAAAAACATCGCGGGGTGGTGCGCATTGTAAGGATTTCTAACAAGCCATTCACAAGTAGGAGTGAGAAAAACATCACGGGGTGGTGTGAATCGGAGGGACTGAGTTAGTACAGTCTGTGAGTGGCAATGTAGGATGGAGAAAAGCAACACTGGGTGGTCAGCATGGGGAGGTCAGGAAACATGCAGTGACAATGTAGAATAAGTTTCTGAAATACATCGCCTGGTGGTGCGCATTGTAAGGCTTTCTAACAGGCCATTCACTAGCAGGAGTGAGAAAAACATCACGGGGTGGTGTGAATCGGAGGGCCTGAATTAGGATAGGCAGTGAGTTACAATGTAAAATAGAGAAAAGCACCACGGTGTGGTCAGCATGGGGAGGTCAGGAAACATGCAGTGGCAATGTAGGATAGGTTTCTGAAAAACATCGCTGGGTGGTGCGCATTGTAAGTGTTTCTAACAGGCCATTCCCTAGTAGGAGTGGGAAATACAACACAGAGTGGTGTGAATCGGAAGACCTGAATCAGGATAGGCAGTGAGTGACAATGTAGGATGGAGAAAAGCACCACGGGGTGGTCAGCATAGGGAGGTCTGGACACATGCTGTCGCAGTGTAGCATAGGTTTCTGAAAAACATGTCTGGTGCTGAGAATTGTAAGGGTTTCTAACAGGATATTCACTAGTAGGAGTGAGAAAAACATCACGGGGTGCTGTGAATCGGAGGGCCTGAATTAGGATAGGCAGTGATTGGCAATGAAGAATGGAGAATAGCACCACGGGGTGGTCAACATGGGGAGGTCAGGAAACATGCAGTGGCAATGTAGGATAGGTTTCTGAAAAACATCGCGGGGTGGTGCGCATTGTAAGTATTTCTAACAAGCCATTGACAAGTAGGAGAGAAAAAAACGTCACGGAGTGGTGTGAATTGGAGGGCCAGAATTAGGAAAGGCTGTGAGTGGCAATGTAGGATGGAGAAAAGCACCACGGGTTTTTCAGCATGGGGAGGCAAGGAAACATGCAGTGGCAATGTAGAATAGGTTTCGGATAAACATCACTGGGTGGTGCGCATTGTAAGGCTTTCTAACAGGCCATTCACTAGTAGGAGTGAGAACAACATCACGGGAAGGTGTGAATCGAAGTGCCTGATTTAGGATAGGCAGTGAGTGGCAATGTAGGATGGAGAAAAGCACCACGGGGTGGTCAGTATGCGGAGGTCAGGAAACATGCAGTGACAATGTAGAATAAGTTTCTGAAATACATCGCCTGGTGGTGCGCATTGTAAGGCTTTCTAACAAGCCATTCACAAGTAGGAGTGAGAAAAACATCACGGGGTGGTGTGAATCGGAGGGACTGAATTAGTATAGTCTGTGAGTGGCAATGTAGGATGGAGAAAAGCAACACTGGGTGGTCAGCATGGGGAGGTCAGGAAACATGCAGTGACAATGTAGAATAAGTTTCTGAAATACATCGCCTGGTGGTGCGCATTGTAAGGCTTTCTAACAGGCCATTCACTAGTAGGAGTGAGAAAAACATCACGGGATGGTGTGAATCGGAGGGCCTGAATTAGGATAGGCAGTGAGTGACAATGTAAAATAGAGAAAGGCACCACGGTGTGGTCAGCATGGGGAGGTCAGGAAACATGCAGTGGCAATGTAGGATAGGTTTCTGAAAAACATCGCTGGGTGGTGCGCATTGTAAGGGTTTCTAACAGGCCATTCCCTAGTAGGAGTGGGAAATACATCACAGGGTGGTGTGAATCGGAAGACCTGAATCAGGATAGGCAGTGAATGACAATGTAGGATGGAGAAAAGCAACCACGGGGTGGTCAGCATTGGGAGGTCAGGACACATGCTGTGGCAGTGTAGCATAGGTTTCTGAAAAACATGTCTGGTGCTGAGAATTGTAAGGGTTTCTAACAGGATATTCACTAGTAGGAGTGAGAAAAACATCACGGGGTGCTGTGAGTCAGAGGGCCTGAATTAGGATAGGCAGTGAGTGGCAATGAAGAATGGAGAATAGCACCACGGGGTGGTCAACATGGCGAGGTCAGGAAACATGCAGTGGCAATGTAGGATAGGTTTCTGAAAAACATCTCGTGGTGGTGTGCATTGTAAGGGTTTCTAACAGGCCATTCACTAGTAAGAGTGAAAACAACATCACGGAGTGGTGTGAATCGGAGGGCCTGAAATAGGATAGGCATTGAGTAGCAATTTTGGAAGGAGAAAAGCAACACTGGGTGGTCAGCATGGGGAGGTCAGGAAACTTGCAGTGACAATGTAGAATAAGTTTCTGAAATACATCGCCTGGTGGTGCGCATTGTAAGGCTTTCTAACAGGCCATTCACTAGTAGGAGTGAGAAAAACATCACGGGGTGGTGTGAATCGCAGGGCCTGAATTAGGATAGGCAGTGAGTTACAATGTAAAATAGAGAAAAGCACCACGGTGTGGTCAGCATGGGGAGGTCAGGAAACATGCAGTGGCAATGTAGGATAGGTTTCTGAAAAACATCGCTGGGTGGTGCGCATTGTAAGTGTTTCTAACAGGCCATTCCCTAGTAGGAGTGGTAAATATATCACAGGGTGGTGTGAATCGGAAGACCTGAATCAGGATAGGCAGTGAGTGACAATGAAGAATGGAGAATAGCACCACGGGGTGGTCAACATGGCGAGGTCAGGAAACATGCAGTGGCAATGTAGGATAGGTTTCTGAAAAACATCGCGGGGTGGTGCGCATTGTAAGTATTTCTAACAAGCCATTGACAAGTAGGAGAGAAAAAAACGTCACGGAGTGGTGTGAATTGGAGGGCCTGAATTAGGAAAGGCTGTGAGTGGCAATGTAGGATGGAGAAAAGCACCACGGGTTTTTCAGCATGGGGAGGCAAGGAAACATGCAGTGGCAATGTAGAATAGGTTTCGGATAAACATCACTGGGTAGTGCGCATTGTAAGGCTTTCTAACAGGCCATTCACTAGTAGGAGTGAGAACAACATCACGGGGAGGTGTGAATCGAAGGGCCTGATTTACGATAGGAAGTGAGTGGCAATGTAGGATGGAGAAAAGCACCACGGGGTGGTCAGTATGCGGAGGTCAGGAAACATGCAGTGGCAATGTAGGATAGGTTTCTGAAAAAAAAGGCGGGGTGGTGCGCATTGTAAGGCTTTCTAACAGGCCATTCCCTAGTAGGAGTGACAAAAACAACATGGGCTGATGTGAATTGGAGGGCCAGAATTATGATAGGCAGTGAGTGGCAATGTAGGATGGAGAAAAGCACCACAGGGTGATCAGGATGGGGAGGTCAGGACACATGCACTGGCAATGTAGGATAGGTTTCTGAAATAAATCGCCAGGTGGTGAGCATTGTAAGGTTTTCTAACAGGCCATTCACTAGTAGGAGTGAGAAAAACATCACGGGTTGGTGTGAATCGGAGGGCCTGAATTAGGATAGGCCGTTAGGGGCCATGTTTGATGGAGAAAAGCCCCACAGGGTGATCAGGATGGGGAGGTCAGGAAACATGTAGTGGCAATGTAGGATAGGTTTCTGAAAAACATCGCGGGGTGGTGCGCATTGTAAGGATTTCTAACAAGCCATTCACAAGTAGGAGTGAGAAAAACATCACGGGGTGGTGTGAATCGGAGGGACTGAATTAGTATAGTCTGTGAGTGGCAATGTAGGATGGAGAAAACACCACGGGTTTGTCAGCATGGGGAGGCAAGGAAACATGCCGTGGCAATGTCGAATAGGTTTCTGATAAACATCGCTGGGTGGTACGCATTGTGTGGGTTTCTAACAGGCCGTTCACTAGCAGGAGTGAGAACAACAACACGAGGTGGTGTGAATCGGAGGGCCTCAATTAGGATAGGCATTTAGTGGCAATGTAGGATGGAGAAAAGCACCACAGGGTGGTCAGCATGGGGAGGTGAGGAAACATGCAGTGGCAATGTAGGATAGGTTTCGGAAAAACATCGCGGGGTATTGCGCATTGTAAAGGTTTTAGCAGGCCATTCACTAGTAGGAGTGAGAAAATCATCACGGGGTGGTGTGAATCAGATGTTCTGAATTAGGATAGACAGTGAGTGGCAATTTAGGATGGAGAAATGCACCAAGGGGTGGTCAGCATGCGGAGGTCAGGACCCATGCATAGGCAATGTAGGATAGGTTTATGAAAAACATCGCCAAGTGGTGCGCATTGTAAGGGTTTGTAACATTCCATTCACTAGTAGGAGTGAGAAAAATATCACGGCGCAGTGTGAATCGGAGGGCCTGAATCAGGATAGGCAGTGAGTGGCAATGTAGGATGGAGAAAAGCACCACGGTATGGTCATCATGGGGAGGTCAAGAAACTTGCAGTGGCAATGTAGGATAGTTTTCTGAAAAACATCGTGGGTTGGTGCGCATTTTAAGTGTTTCTAACAGGCCATTCACTAGTAGGAGTGAAAAAAACATCACGGCGTGGTGTGAATTCGAGGGCCTGAATGAGGATAGGCAGTGAGGGGCAATGTAAAATAGAAAAATGCACCAAGGGGTGGTCAACGTGGGGAGGTCAGGAAACATGCAGTGGCAATGTAGAATTGGATTCTTACACACGTCGCGGGGAGGTGCGCATTGTAAGGGTTTCTAACAGGCCATTCACTAGTAGGAGTGAGAATAACATCACGGGGTGGTGTGAATCGGAGGGCCTGAATTAGGATAGGCAGTGAGTTGCAATGTAGGATGGAGAAAAGCACCAAGGAGTGGTCAGCATTTTGAGGTCAGGAAACATGCGGTGGCAATGTAGGATATGTTTATGAAAAACATCTCGGGGTTGTGCGCATTGTAAGGGTTTCTACCAGGCCATTCACTAGTAGGAGTGAGAACAACATCACGGAGTGGTGTGAATCGGAGGGCCTGAATTAGGAAAGGCATTGAGTAGCAATGTAGGAAGGAGAAAAGCAACACTGGGTGGTCAGCATGGGGAGGTCAGGAAACATGCCGTGACAATGTAGAATAAGTTTCTGAAATACATCGCCTGGTGGTGCGCATTGTAAGGCTTTCTAACAGGCCACTCACTAGTAGGAGTGAGAAAAACATCACGGGGTGGTGTGAATCGCAGGGCCTGAATTAGGATAGGCAGTGAGTTACAATGTAAAATAGAGAAAAGCACCACGGTGTGGTCAGCATGGGGAGGTCAGGAAACATGCAGTGGCAATGTAGGATAGGTTTCTGAAAAACATCGCTGGGTGGTGCGCATTGTAAGTGTTTCTAACAGGCCATTCCCTAGTAGGAGTGGTAAATACATCACAGAGTGGTGTGAATCGGAAGACCTGAATCAGGATAGGCAGTGAGTGACAATGTAGGATGGAGAAAAGCACCACGGGGTGGTCAGCATAGGGAGGTCTGGACACATGCTGTCGCAGTGTAGCATAGGTTTCTGAAAAACATGTCTGGTGCTGAGAATTGTAAGGGTTTCTAACAGGATATTCACTAGTAGGAGTGAGAAAAACATCACGGGGTGCTGTGAATCAGAGGGCCTGAATTAGGATAGGCAGTGAGTGGCAATGAAGAATGGAGAATAGCACCACGGGGTGGTCAACATGGGGAGGTCAGGAAACATGCAGTGGCAATGTAGGATAGGTTTCTGAAAAACATCGCGGGGTGGTGCGCATTGTAAGTATTTCTAACAAGCCATTGACAAGTAGGAGAGAAAAAAAGTCACGGAGTGGTGTGAATTGGAGAGCCTGAATTAGGAAAGGCTGTGAGTGGCAATGTAGGATGGAGAAAAGCACCACGGGTTTTTCAGCATGGGGAGGCAAGGAAACATGCAGTGGCAATGTAGAATAGGTTTCGGATAAACATCACTGGGTGGTGCGCATTGTAAGGCTTTCTAACAGGCCATTCACTAGTAGGAGTGAGAAAAACATCACGGGATGGTGTGAATCGGAGGGCCTGAATTAGGATAGGCAGTGAGTGACAATGTAAAATAGAGAAAAGCACCACGGTGTGGTCAGCATGGGGAGGTCAGGAAACATGCAGTGGCAAAGTAGGATAGGTTTCTGAAAAACATCGCTGGGTGGTGCGCATTGTAAGTGTTTCTAACAGGCCATTCCCTAGTAGGAGTGGTAAATACATCACAGAGTGGTGTGAATCGGAAGACCTGAATCAGGATAGGCAGTGAGTGACAATGTAGGATGGAGAAAAGCACCACGGGGTGGTCAGCATAGGGAGGTCTGGACACATGCTGTCGCAGTGTAGCATAGGTTTCTGAAAAACATGTCTGGTGCTGAGAATTGTAAGGGTTTCTAACAGGATATTCACTAGTAGGAGTGAGAAAAACATCACGGGGTGCTGGAAATCGGAGGGCCTGAATTAGGATAGGCAGTGAGTGGCAATGAAGAATGGAGAATAGCACCACGGGGTGGTCAACATGGGGAGGTCAGGAAACATGCAGTGGCAATGTAGGATAGGTTTCTGAAAAACATCGCGGGGTGGTGCGCATTGTAAGTATTTCTAACAAGCCATTGACAAGTAGGAGAGAAAAAAAGTCACTGAGTGGTGTGAATTGGAGAGCCTGATTTAGGAAAGGCTGTGAGTGGCAATGTAGGATGGAGAAAAGCACCACGGGTTTTTCAGCATGGGGAGGCAAGGAAACATGCAGTGGCAATGTAGAATAGGTTTCGGATAAACATCACTGGGTAGTGCGCATTGTAAGGCTTTCTAACAGGCCATTCACTAGTAGGAGTGAGAAAAACATCACGGGATGGTGTGAATCGGAGGGCCTGAATTAGGATAGGCAGTGAGTGACAATGTAAAATAGAGAAAAGCACCACGGTGTGGTCAGCATGGGGAGGTCAGGAAACATGCAGTGGCAATGTAGGATAGGTTTCTGAAAAACATCGCTGGGTGGTGCGCATTGTAAGGGTTTCTAAGAGGCCATTCCCTAGTAGGAGTGGGAAATACATCACAGGGTGGTGTGAATCGGAAGACCTGAATCAGGATAGGCAGTGAATGACAATGTAGGATGGAGAACAGCAACCACGGGGTCATCAGCATAGGGAGGTCAGGACACATGCTGTCGCAGTGTAGCATAGGTTTCTGAAAAACATGTCTGGTGCTGAGAATTGTAAGGGTTTCTAACAGGCTATTCACTAGTAGGAGTGAGAAAAACATCACGGGGTGCCGTGAATCAGAGGGCCTGAATTAGGATAGGCAGTGAGTGACAATGAAGAATGGAGAATAGCACCACGGGGTGGTCAACATGGGGAGCTCAGGAAACATGCAGTGGCAATGTAGGATATGTTTCTGAAAAACATCTCGGGGTGGTGTGCATTGTAAGGGTTTCTAACAGGCCATTCACTAGTAAGAGTGAAAACAACATCACGGAGTGGTGTGAATCGGAGGGCCTGAATTAGGATAGGCATTGAGTAGCAATTTTGGAAGGAGAAAAGCAACACTGGGTGGTCAGCATGGGGAGGTCAGGAAACATGCAGTGACAATGTAGAATAAGTTTCTGAAATACATCGCCTGGTGGTGCGCATTGTAAGGCTTTCTAACAGGCCATTCACTAGTAGGAGTGAGAAAAACATCACGGGGTGGTGTGAATCGGAGGGCCTGAATTAGGATAGGCAGTGAGTTACAATGTAAAATAGAGAAAAGCACCACGGTGTGGTCAGCATGGGGAGGTCAGGAAACATGCAGTGGCAATGTAGGATAGGTTTCTGAAAAACATTGCTGGGTGGTGCGCATTGTAAGTGTTTCTAACAGGCCATTCCCTAGTAGGAGTGGGAAATACATCACAGGGTGGTGTGAATCGGAAGACCTGAATCAGGATAGGCAGTGAGTGACAATGTAGGATGGAGAAAAGCACCACGGGGTGGTCAGCATAGGGAGGTCAGGACACATGCTGTCGCAGTGTAGCATAGGTTTCTGAAAAACATGTCTGGTGCTGAGAATTGTAAGGGTTTCTAACAGGATATTCACTAGTAGGAGTGAGAAAAACATCACGGGGTGCTGTGAATCAGAGGGCCTGAATTAGGATAGGCAGTGAGTGGCAATGAAGAATGGAGAATAGCACCACGGGGTGGTCAACATGGGGAGGTCAGGAAACATGCAGTGGCAATGTAGGATAGGTTTCTGAAAAACATCGCGGGGTGGTGCGCATTGTAAGTATTTCTAACAAGCCATTGACAAGTAGGAGAGAAAAAAAGTCACGGAGTGGTGTGAATTGGAGGGCCTGAATTAGGAAAGGCTGTGAGTGGCAATGTAGGATGGAGAAAAGCACCACGGGTTTTTCAGCATGGGGATGCAAGGAAACATGCAGTGGCAATGTAGAATAGGTTTCGGATAAACATCACTGGGTGGTGCGCATTGTAAGGCTTTCTAACAGGCCATTCACTAGTAGGAGTGAGAACAACATCACGGGGAGTTGTGAATCGAATGGCCTGATTTACGATAGGCAGTGAGTGGCAATGTAGGATGGAGAAAAGCACCACGGGGTGGTCAGTATGCGGAGGTCAGGAAACATGCAGTGGCAATGTAGGATAGGTTTCTGAAAAAAAAAGCGGGTTGGTGCGCATTGTAAGGCTTTCTAACAGGCCATTCACTAGTAGGAGTGAGAAAAACACCATGGGGTGGTGTGAATTGGAGGGCCAGAATTATGATAGGCAGTGAGTGGCAATGTAGGATGGAGAAAAGCACCACAGGGTGATCAGGATGGGGAGGTCAGGACACATGCACTGGCAATGTAGGATAGGTTTCTGAAATAAATCGCCAGGTGGTGAGCATTGTAAGGTTTTCTAACAGGCCATTCACTAGTAGGAGTGAGAAAAACATCACGGGTTGGTGTGAATCGGAGGGCCTGAATTAGGATAGGCCGTGAGGGGCCATGTTTGATGGAGAAAAGCCCCACAGGGTGATCAGGATGGGGAGGTCAGGAAACATGTAGTGGCAATGTAGGATAGGTTTCTGAAAAACATCGCGGGGTGGTGCGCATTGTAAGGATTTCTAACAAGCCATTCACAAGTAGGAGTGAGAAAAACATCACGGGGTGGTGTGAATCGGAGGGACTGAATTAGTATAGTCTGTGAGTGGCAATGTAGGATGGAGAAAACACCACGGGTTTGTCAGCATGGGGAGGGAAGGAAACATGCCGTGGCAATGTCGAATAGGTTTCTGATAAACATCGCTGGGTGGTACGCATTGTGTGGGTTTCTAACAGGCCGTTCACTAGTAGGAGTGAGAACAACAACACGAGGTGGTGTGAATCGGAGGGCCTCAATTAGGATAGGCATTTAGTGGCAATGTAGGATGGAGAAAAGCACCACAGGGGGGTCAGCATGGGGAGGTGAGGAAACATGCAGGGGCAATGTAGGATAGGTTTCGGAAAAACATCGCGGGGTATTGCGCATTGTAAAGGTTTTAGCAGGCCATTCACTAGTAGGAGTGAGAAAATCATCACGGGGTGGTGTGAATCAGATGTTCTGAATTAGGATAGACAGTGAGTGGCAATTTAGGATGGAGAAATGCACCAAGGGGTGGTCAGCATGCGGAGGTCAGGACCCATGCATAGGCAATGTAGGATAGGTTTATGAAAAACATCGCCAAGTGGTGCGCATTGTAAGGGTTTCTAACATTCCATTCACTAGTAGGAGTGAGAAAAATATCACGGCGCAGTGTGAATCGGAGGGCCTGAATCAGGATAGGCAGTGAGTGGCAATGTAGGATGGAGAAAAGCACCACGGTATGGTCATCATGGGGAGGTCAAGAAACTTGCAGTGGCAATGTAGGATAGTTTTCTGAAAAACATCGTGGGTTGGTGCGCATTTTAAGTGTTTCTAACAGGCCATTCACTATTAGGAGTGAAAAAAACATCACGGCGTGGTGTGAATTCGAGGGCCTGAATGAGGATAGGCAGTGAGGGGCAATGTAAAATAGAAAAAAGCACCAAGGGGTGGTCAACATGGGGAGGTCAGGAAACATGCAGTGGCAATGTAGAATTTGATTTTTACACACGTCGCGGGGAGGTGCGCATTGTAAGGGTTTCTAACAGGCCATTCACTAGTAGGAGTGAGAATAACATCACGGGGTGGTGTGAATCGGAGGGCCTGAATTCGGATAGGCAGTGAGTAGCAATGTAGGATGGAGAAAAGCACCAAGGAGTGGTCAGTATTTTGAGGTCAGGAAACATGCGGTGGCAATGTAGGATATGTTTATGAAAAACATCTCGGGGTGGTGCGCATTGTAAGGGTTTCTACCAGGCCATTCACTAGTAGGAGTGAGAACAACATCACGGAGTGGTGTGAATCGGAGGGCCTGAATTAGGATAGGCATTGAGTAGCAATTTTGGAAGGAGAAAAGCAACACTGGGTGGTCAGCATGGGGAGGTCAGGAAACTTGCAGTGACAATGTAGAATAAGTTTCTGAAATACATCGCCTGGTGGTGCGCATTGTAAGGCTTTCTAACAGGCCATTCACTAGTAGGAGTGAGAAAAACATCACGGGGTGGTGTGAATCGGAGGGCCTGAATTAGGATAGGCAGTGAGTTACAATGTAAAATAGAGAAAAGCACCACGGTGTGGTCAGCATGGGGAGGTCAGGAAACATGCAGTGGCAATGTAGGATAGGTTTCTGAAAAACATTGCTGGGTGGTGCGCATTGTAAGTGTTTCTAACAGGCCATTCCCTAGTAGGAGTGGGAAATACATCACAGGGTGGTGTCAATCGGAAGACCTGAATCAGGATAGGCAGTGAGTGACAATGTAGGATGGAGAAAAGCACCACGGGGTGGTCAGCATAGGGAGGTCAGGACACATGCTGTCGCAGTGTAGCATAGGTTTCTGAAAAACATGTCTGGTGCTGAGAATTGTAAGGGTTTCTAACAGGATATTCACTAGTAGGAGTGAGAAAAACATCACGGGGTGCTGTGAATCAGAGGGCCTGAATTAGGATAGGCAGTGAGTGGCAATGAAGAATGGAGAATAGCACCACGGGGTGGTCAACATGGGGAGGTCAGGAAACATGCAGTGGCAATGTAGCATAGGTTTCTGAAAAACATTGCACGGTGGTGCGCATTGTAAGGATTTCTAACAAGCCATTCACAAGTAGGAGTGAGAAAAACATCACGGGGTTTTGTGAATCGGAGGGACTGAATTAGGATAGTCTGTGAGTTGCAATGTAGGATGGAGAAAAGCACCACAGGGTGGTCAGCATGGGGAGGTGAGGAAACATGCAGTGGCAATGTAGGATCGGTTTCTGAAAAACATCCCGTGTGGTGCGCATTGTAACCATTTCTAACAGGCCATTCACTAGTAGGAGTGAGAAAAACATCACAGGGTGGTGTGAATCGGAGGGCCTGAATCAGGGTAGGCCTTGAGTGTCAATGTAGGATCGAGAAAAGCTCCACGGGGTGGTCAGGATGGAGATGTCAGGAAACATGCAGTGGCAAGGTAGGATAGGTTTCTGAAAAAAATAGTGGGGAAGTGCGCATTGTAAGGGTTTCTAACAGGCCATTCAGTAGTAGGAGTTAGAAATACATCATGGTGTGGTGTGAATCGGAGGGCATGAGTCAAGATAGACAGTGAGAGGCAATGTAGGATGGAGAAAAGCACCATGGGTTGGTGAGCATGGTGAGGTCAGGAAAAATGCGTTGGCAATGTAGGATAGGTTTTTGAAAAAAAAAAAGCGCGTTGGTGCGCATTGTAAGGGTTTCTAACAGGCCATTCACTAGCAGGAGTGAGAGAAACATAACGGGGTGGTGTGAATCGGAGGGCCTGAATCAGGTTAGGCAGTGAGTGGCAATGTAGGATGGAGAAAAGCACCACAGGGTGGTCAGGTTGGAGAGGTCAGGAAACATGCAGCTTCAATGTAGGATAGGTTTCTCAAAAACTTCGCGGGGTGCTCCGCATTGTAAGGGTTTCTAACAGGCCATTCACTGGTAGGAGTGAGAAAAACATCACCGGGTGGTATTAAACAGGGGGCCTGAATCATAATAGGAAGTGAGTGGCAATGCATAATAGAGAAAAGCACCACGGGGTCGTCAGCCAGGAGATGTCAGGAAACATGCATTGGCAATGTAGGATAGGTTTCTGAAAAACATCCTGGGGTTGTGCGCATTGTAAGGCTTTCTAACAAGCCATTGACAAGTAGGAGAGAAAAAAACATCACGGAGTGGTGTGAATCGGAGGGCCTGAATAAGAAAGGCAGTGAGTGGCAATGTAGGATGGAGAAAAGCACCACGGTGTGGTCGGCATGGGGTGGTCAGGAAACATGCAGTGGCAATGTAGGATAGGTTTCTGAAAAACTTCGCGGGGTGCTGCGCGTTGTAAGTGTTACTTACAGGCCTTTAACTAGTAGGAGTGAGAAATACATCACGGGGTGGTGTGAATCGGAAGCCCTGAATCAGGATGGTCAGTGAGTGGCAATGTAGGATGGAGAAAAGCACCACGTGTTGTTGAGCATGGGGAGGACAGGAAACATGCAGTGGCAATGTAGGATAGGTTTCTGAAAAACATCGCGGGGTTTTGCGCATTGTAAGGGTTTGTAGCAGGCCATTCACTGGTAGGAGAGAGAAAAACATCATGGGGTGGTATTAAACAGAGGCCCTGAATCATGATAGGCAGTGAGTGGCAATGCATAATAGAGAAAAGCACCACGGGGTGGTCAGCCTTTAGAGGTCAGGAAACATGCATTGTCAATGTAGTATAGGTTTCTGAAAAACCTCTTGGGGTTGTGCGCATTGTAAGGCTTTCTAACAAGCCATTGACAAGTAGGAGAGAAAAAAACATCACGGGGTGGTGTGAATCGGAGGACCTCAATTAGGATAGGCTGTGAGTGGCAATGTAGGATGGAGAAAAGCACCACGGGTTTGTCAGCATGGGGAGGCAAGGAAACATGCAGTGGCAATGTAGAATAGGTTTCAGATAAACATCACTGGGTGGTGCTCATTGTAAGGGTTTCCAACAGCCCATTCACTAGTAGGAGTGAGAACAACATCACGGGGTGTTGTGAATCCAAGGGCCTGATTTAGGATAGGCAGTGAGTGGCAATGTAGGATGGAGAAAAGCACCACGCGGTGTTCAGCATGCGGAGGTCAGGAAACATGCAGTGGCAATGTAGGATAAGTTTCTGATAAACATCCCATGGTGGTGCGCATTGCAAGGGTTTCTAACAGGCCATTCAATATTAGGAGTGTGAAATGCATCATGGTGTGGTGTGAATCGGAGGACCTGAATCAAGATAGACAGTGAGTGGCAATGTAGGATGGAGAAAAGCACCACGGGTTGGTGAGCATGGGGAGGTCAGGAAACATGCAATTGCAATGTAGGATAGGTTTCTGAAAAACAGCGCGGGGTGGTGTGCATTGCAAGGTTTTGTAGCAGGCCATTCACTACTAGGTGTGAGAAAAACATCACGGGTTGGTGTGAATCAGAGGGCCTGAATTAGGATAGGCAGTGAGTGGCAATGAAGAATGGAGGAAAGCATTACAGGGTGATCAACATGGGGAGGTCATGAAACATGCAGTGGCAATGTAGAATAGGTTTCTGATAAACATCGCTGGGTGGTGCGCATTGTAAGGTTTTCTTACAGGCCATTCACTAGTAGGAGTGAGAACAACATCACAGGGTGGTGTGAATCGGAGGGCCTGAATCAGGATAGGCAGTGAGTAGCAATGTAGGAAGGAGAAAAGCAACACTGGGTGGTCAGCATGTGGAGGTCAGGAAACATGCAGTGACAATGTAGGATAAGTTTCTGAAATACATCGCCTGGTGGTGCACATTGTAAGGCTTTCTAACAGGCCATTCACTAGTAGGAGTGAGAACAACATCACGGGGAGGTGTGAATCGAAGGGACTTATTTACGATAGGCAGTGAGTGGCAATGTAGGATGGAGAAAAGCACCATGGGGTGGTCAGCATAGGGAGGTCAGGACACATGCTGTCGCAGTGTAGCATAGGTTTCTGAAAAACATGTCTGGTGCTGAGAATTGTAAGGGTTTCTAACAGGATATTCACAAGTAGGAGTGAGAAAAACATCACGGGGTGCTGTGAATCAGAGGGCCTGAATTAGGATAGGCAGTGAGTGGCAATGAAGAATGGAGAATAGCACCACGGGGTGGTCAACATGGGGAGGTCAGGAAACATGCAGTGGCAATGTAGGATAGGTTTCTGAAAAACATCGCGGGGTGGTGCGCATTGTAAGTATTTCTAACAAGCCATTGACAAGTAGGAGAGAAAAAAACGTCACGAAGTGGTGTGAATTGGAGGGCCTGAATTAGGAAAGGCTGTGAATGTCAATGTAGGATGGAGAAAAGCACCACAGGTTTGTCAGCATGGGGAGGCAAGGAAACATGCAGTGGCAATGTAGAATAGGTTTCGGATAAACATCACTGGGTGGTGCGCATTGTAAGGCTTTCTAACAGGCCATTCACTAGTAGGATTGAGAACAACATCACGGGGAGGTGTGAATCGAAGGGCCTGATTTACGATAGGCAGTGAGTGGCAATGTAGGATAGAGAAAAGCACCATGGGGTGGTCAGAATAGGGAGGTCAGAACACATGCTGTCGCAGTGTAGCATAGGTTTCTGAAAAACATGACTGGTGCTGAGAGTTGTAAGGGTTTCTAACAGGCTATTCACTAGTAGGAGTGAGAAAAACATCACGGGGTGCTGTGTGTCAGAGGGCCTGAATTAGGATAGGCAGTGAGTGGCAATGAAGAATGGAGAATAGCACCACGGGGTGGTCAACATGGCGAGGTCAGGAAACATGCAGTGGCAATGTAGGATAGGTTTCTGAAAAAAAAAGCGGGGTGGTGCGCATTGTAAGGCTTTCTAAAAGGCAATTCACTAGTAGGAGTGAGAAAAACACCATGAGGTGGTGTGAATTGGAGGGCCAGAATTATGATAGGCAGTGAGTGGCAATGTAGGATGGAGAAAAGCACCACAGGGTGATAAGGATGGGGAGGTCAGGAAACATGCATTGGCAATGTAGGATAGGTTTCTGAAATAAATCGCCAGGTGGTGAGCATTGTAAGGTTTTCTAACAGGCCATTCACTAGTAGGAGTGAGAAAAACATCACGGGTTGGTGTGAATCGGAGGGCCTGAATTAGGATAGGCATTGAGTAGCAATTTTGGAAGGAGAAAAGCAACACTGGGTGGTCAGCATGGGGAGGTCAGGAAACATGCAGTGACAATGTAGAATAAGTTTCTGAAATACATCGCCTGGTGGTGCGCATTGTAAGGCTTTCTAACAGGCCATTCACTAGTAGGAGTGAGAAAAACATCACGGGGTGGTGTGAATCGCAGGGCCTGAATTAGGATAGGCAGTGAGTTACAATGTAAAATAGAGAAAAGCACCACGGTGTGGTCAGCATGGGGAGGTCAGGAAACATGCAGTGGCAATGTAGGATAGGTTTCTGAAAAACATCGCTGGGTGGTGCGCATTGTAAGTGTTTCTAACAGGCCATTCCCTAGTAGGAGTGGTAAATATATCACAGGGTGGTGTGAATCGGAAGACCTGAATCAGAATAGGCAGTGAGTGACAATGTAGGATGGAGAAAAGCACCACGGGGTGGTCAGCATAGGGAGGTCAGAACACATGCTGTCGCAGTGTAGCATAGGTTTCTGAAAAACATGTCTGGTGCTGAGAATTGTAAGGGTTTCTAACAGGATATTCACTAGTAGGAGTGAGAAAAACATCACGGGGTGCTGTGAATCAGAGGGCCTGAATTAGGATAGGCAGTGAGTGGCAATGAAGAATGGAGAATAGCACCACGGGGTGGTCAACATGGGGAGGTCAGGAAACATGCAGTTGCAATGTAGGATAGGTTTCTGAAAAACATCGCGGGGTGGTGCGCATTGTAAGTATTTCTAACAAGCCATTGACAAGTAGGAGAGAAAAAAACGTCACGGAGTGGTGTGAATTGGAGGGCCTGAATTAGGAAAGGCTGTGAGTGGCAATGTAGGATGGAGAAAAGCACCACGGGTTTTTCAGCATGGGGAGGCAAGGAAACATGCAGTGGCAATGTAGAATAGGTTTCGGATAAACATCACTGGGTGGTGCGCATTGTAAGGCTTTCTAACAGGCCATTCACTAGTAGGAGTGAGAACAACATCACGGGGAGGTGTGAATCGAAGGGCCTAATTTACGATAGGCAGTGAGTGGCAATGTAGGATGGAGAAAAGCACCACGGGGTGGTCAGTATGCGGAGGTCAGGAAACATGCAGTGGCAATGTAGGATAGGTTTCTGAAAAAAAAAAGCGGGGTGGTGCGCATTGTAAGGCTTTCTTACAGGCCATTGACTAGTAGGAGTGAGAAAAACACCATGGGGTGGTGTGAATTGGAGGGCCAGAATTATGATAGGCAGTGAGTGGCAATGTAGGATGGAGAAAAGCACCACAGGGTGATCAGGATCGGGAGGTCAGGACACATGCACTGGCAATGTAGGATAGGTTTCTGAAATAAATCGCCAGGTGGTGAGCATTGTAAGGTTTTCTAACAGGCCATTCACTAGTAGGAGTGAGAAAAACATCACGGGTTGGTGTGAATCGGAGGGCCTGAATTAGGATAGGCCGTGAGGGGCCATGTATGATGGAGAAAAGCCCCACAGGGTGATCAGGATGGGGAGGTCAGGAAACATGTAATGGCAATGTAGGATAGGTTTCTGAAAAACATCGCGGGGTGGTGCGCATTGTAAGGATTTCTAACAACCCATTCACAAGTAGGAGTGAGAAAAACATCACGGGGTGGTGTGAATCGGAGGGACTGAATTAGTATAGTCTGTGAGTGGCAATGTAGGATGGAGAAAAGCAACACTGGGTGGTCAGCATGGGGAGGTCAGGAAACATGCAGTGACAATGTAGAATAAGTTTCTGAAATACATCGCCTGGTGGTGCGCATTGTAAGGCTTTCTAACAGGCCATTCACTAGTAGGAGTGAGAAAAACATCACGGGATGGTGTGAATCGGAGGGCCTGAATTAGGATAGGCAGTGAGTGACAATGTAAAATAGAGAAAGGCACCACGGTGTGGTCAGCATGGGGAGGTCAGGAAACATGCAGTGGCAATGTAGGATAGGTTTCTGAAAAACATCGCGGGGTGGTGCGCATTGTAAGTATTTCTAACAAGCCATTGACAAGTAGGAGAGAAAAAAATGTCACGGAGTGGTGTGAATTGGAGGGCCTGAATTAGGAAAGGCTGTGAGTGGCAATGTAGGATGGAGAAAAGCACCACGGGTTTTTCAGCATGGGGAGGCAAGGAAACATGCAGTGGCATTGTAGAATAGGTTTCGGATAAACATCACTGGGTGGTGCGCATTGTAAGGCTTTCTAACAGGCCATTCACTAGTAGGAGTGAGAACAACATCACGGGGAGGTGTGAATCGAAGGGCCTGATTTACGATAGGAAGTGAGTGGCAATGTAGGATGGAGAAAAGCACCACGGGGTGGTCAGTATGCGGAGCTCAGGAAACATGCAGTGGCAATGTAGGATAGGTTTCTGAAAAAAAAGGCGGAGTGGTGCGCATTGTAAGGCTTTCTAACAGGCCATTCACTAGTAGGAGTGACAAAAACACCATGGGGTGGTGTGAATTGGAGGGCCAGAATTATGATAGGCAGTGAGTGGCAATGTAGGATGGAGAAAAGCACCACAGGGTGATCAGGATGGGGAGGTCAGGACACATGCACTGGCAATGTAGGATAGGTTTCTGAAATAAATCACCAGGTGGTGAGCATTGTAAGATTTTCTAACAGGCCATTCACTAGTAGGAGTGAGAAAAACATCACGGGTTGGTGTGAATCGGAGGGCCTGAATTAGGATAGGCCGTGAGGGCCCATGTTTGATGGAGAAAAGCCCCACAGGGTGATCAGGATGGGGAGGTCAGGAAACATGTAGTGGCAATGTAGGATAGGTTTCTGAAAAACATCGCGGGGTGGTGCGCATTGTAAGGATTTCTAACAAGCCATTCACAAGTAGGAGTGAGAAAAACATCACGGGGTGGTGTGAATCGGAGGGACTGAATTAGTATAGTCTGTGAGTGGCAATGTAGGATGGAGAAAACACCACGGGTTTGTCAGCATGGGGAGGCAAGGAAACATGCCGTGGCAATGTCGAATAGGTTTCTGATAAACATCGCTGGGTGGTACGCATTGTGTGGGTTTCTAACAGGCCGTTCACTAGTAGGAGTGAGAACAACAACACGAGGTGGTGTGAATCGGAGGGCCTCAATTAGGATAGGCATTTAGTGGCAATGTAGGATGGAGAAAAGCACCACAGGGGGGTCAGCATGGGGAGGTGAGGAAACATGCAGGGGCAATGTAGGATAGGTTTCGGAAAAACATCGCGGGGTATTGCGCATTGTAAAGGTTTTAGCAGGCCATTCACTAGTAGGAGTGAGAAAATCATCACGGGGTGGTGTGAATCAGATGTTCTGAATTAGGATAGACAGTGAGTGGCAATTTAGGATGGAGAAATGCACCAAGGGGTGGTCAGCATGCGGAGGTCAGGACCCATGCATAGGCAATGTAGGATAGGTTTATGAAAAACATCGCCAAGTGGTGCGCATTGTAAGGGTTTCTAACATTCCATTCACTAGTAGGAGTGAGAAAAATATCACGGCGCAGTGTGAATCGGAGGGCCTGAATCAGGATAGGCAGTGAGTGGCAATGTAGGATGGAGAAAAGCACCACGGTATGGTCATCATGGGGAGGTCAAGAAACTTGCAGTGGCAATGTAGGATAGTTTTCTGAAAAACATCGTGGGTTGGTGCGCATTTTAAGTGTTTCTAACAGGCCATTCACTAGTAGGAGTGAAAAAAACATCACGGCGTGGTGTGAATTCGAGGGCCTGAATGAGGATAGGCAGTGAGGGGCAATGTAAAATAGAAAAAAGCACCAAGGGGTGGTCAACATGGGGAGGTCAGGAAACATGCAGTGGCAATGTAGAATTGGATTCTTACATACGTCGCGGGGAGGTGCGCATTGTAAGGGTTTCTAACAGGCCATTCACTAGTAGGAGTGAGAATAACATCACGGGGTGGTGTGAATCGGAGGGCCTGAATTAGGATAGGCAGTGAGTTGCAATGTAGGATGGAGAAAAGCACCAAGGAGTGGTCAGCATTTTGAGGTCAGGAAACATGCGGTGGCAATGTAGGATATGTTTATGAAAAACATCTCGGGGTGGTGCGCATTGTAAGGGTTTCTACCAGGCCATTCACTAGTAGGAGTGAGAACAACATCACGGAGTGGTGTGAATCGGAGGGCCTGAATTAGGAAAGGCATTGAGTAGCAATGTAGGAAGGAGAAAAGCAACACTGGGTGGTCAGCATGGGGAGGTCAGGAAACATGCCGTGACAATGTAGAATAAGTTTCTGAAATACATCGCCTGGTGGTGCGCATTGTAAGGCTTTCTAACAGGCCATTCACTAGTAGGAGTGAGAAAAACATCACGGGGTGGTGTGAATCGCAGGGCCTGAATTAGGATAGGCAGTGAGTTACAATGTAAAATAGAGAAAAGCACCACGGTGTGGTCAGCATGGGGAGGTCAGGAAACATGCAGTGGCAATGTAGGATAGGTTTCTGAAAAACATCGCTGTGTGGTGCGCATTGTAAGTGTTTCTAACAGGCCATTCCCTAGTAGGAGTGGTAAATACATCACAGAGTGGTGTGAATCGGAAGACCTGAATCAGGATAGGCAGTGAGTGACAATGTAGGATGGAGAAAAGCACCACGGGGTGGTCAGCATAGTGAGGTCTGGACACATGCTGTAAAGTGTAGCATAGGTTTCTGAAAAACATGTCTGGTGCTGAGAATTGTAAGGGTTTCTAACAGGATATTCACTAGTAGGAGTGAGAAAAACATCACGGGGTGCTGTGAATCAGAGGGCCTGAATTAGGATAGGCAGTGAGTGGCAATGAAGAATGGAGAATAGCACCACGGGGTGGTCAACATGGGGAAGTCAGGAAACATGCAGTGGCAATGTAGGATAGGTTTCTGAAAAACATCGCGGGGTGGTGCGCATTGTAAGTATTTCTAACAAGCAATTGACAAGTAGGAGAGAAAAAAAGTCACGGAGTGGTGTGAATTGGAGAGCCTGAATTAGGAAAGGCTGTGAGTGGCAATGTAGGATGGAGAAAAGCACCACGGGTTTTTCAGCATGGGGAGGCAAGGAAACATGCAGTGGCAATGTAGAATAGGTTTCGGATAAACATCACTGGGTGGTGCACATTGTAAGGCTTTCTAACAGGCCATTCACTAGTAGGTGTGAGAAAAACATCACGGGATGGTGTGAATCGGAGGGCCTGAATTAGGATAGGCAGTGAGTGACAATGTAAAATAGAGAAAAGCACCACGGTGTGGTCAGCATGGGGAGGTCAGGAAACATGCAGTGGCAATGTAGGATAGGTTTCTGAAAAACATCGCTGGGTGGTGCGTATTGTAAGGGTTTCTAAGAGGCCATTCCCTAGTAGGAGTGGGAAATACATCACAGGGTGGTGTGAATCGGAAGACCTAAATCAGGATAGGCAGTGAATGACAATGTATGATGGAGAACAGCAACCACGGGGTGGTCAGCATAGGGAGGTCAGGACACATGCTGTGGCAGTGTAGCATAGGTTTCTGAAAAACATGTCTGGTGCTGAGAATTGTAATGGTTTCTAAAAGGCTATTCACTAGTAGGAGTGAGAAAAACATCACGGGGTGCTGTGAATCAGAGGGCCTGAATTAGGATAGGCAGTGAGTGGCAATGAAGAATGGAGAATAGCACCACGGGGTGGTCAACATGGGGAGCTCAGGAAACATGCAGTGGCAATGTAGGATATGTTTCTGAAAAACATCTCGGGGTGGTGTGCATTGTAAGGGTTTCTAACAGGCCATTCACTAGTAAGAGTGAAAACAACATCACGGAGTGGTGTGAATCGGAGGGCCTGAATTAGGATAGGCATTGAGTAGCAATTTTGGAAGGAGAAAAGCAACACTGGATGGTCAGCATGGGGAGGTCAGGAAACATGCAGTGACAATGTAGAATAAGTTTCTGAAATACATCGCCTGGTGGTGCGCATTGTAAGGCTTTCTAACAGGCCATTCACTAGTAGGAGTGAGAAAAACATCACGGGGTGGTGTGAATCGGAGGGCCTGAATTAGGATAGGCAGTGAGTTACAATGTAAAATAGAGAAAAGCACCACGGTGTGGTCAGCATGGGGAGGTCAGGAAACATGCAGTGGCAATGTAGGATAGGTTTCTGAAAAACATTGCTGGGTGGTGCGCATTGTAAGTGTTTCTAACAGGCCATTCCCTAGTAGGAGTGGGAAATACATCACAGGGTGGTGTGAATCGGAAGACCTGAATCAGGATAGGCAGTGAGTGACAATGTAGGATGGAGAAAAGCACCACGGGGTGGTCAGCATAGGGAGGTCAGGACACATGCTGTCGCAGTGTAGCATAGGTTTCTGAAAAACATGTCTGGTGCTGAGAATTGTAAGGGTTTCTAACAGGATATTCACTAGTAGGAGTGAGAAAAACATCACGGGGTGCTGTGAATCAGAGGGCCTGAATTAGGATAGGCAGTGAGTGGCAATGAAGAATGGAGAATAGCACCACGGGGTGGTCAACATGGGGAGGTCAGGAAACATGCAGTGGCAATGTAGGATAGGTTTCTGAAAAACATCGCGGGGTGGTGCGCATTGTAAGTATTTCTAACAAGCCATTGACAAGTAGGAGAGAAAAAAAGTCACGGAGTGGTGTGAATTGGAGGGCCTGAATTAGGAAAGGCTGTGAGTGGCAATGTAGGATGGAGAAAAGCACCACGGGTTTTTCAGCATGGGGAGGCAAGGAAACATGCAGTGGCAATGTAGAATAGGTTTCGGATAAACATCACTGGGTGGTGCCCATTGTAAGGCTTTCTAACAGGCCATTCACTAGTAGGAGTGAGAACAACATCACGGGGAGGTGTGAATCGAATGGCCTGATTTACGATAGGCAGTGAGTGGCAATGTAGGATGGAGAAAAGCACCACGGGGTGGTCAGTATGCGGAGGTCAGGAAACATGCAGTGGCAATGTAGGATAGGTTTCTGAAAAAAAAAGCGGGTTGGTGCGCATTGTAAGGCTTTCTAACAGGCCATTCACTAGTAGGAGTGAGAAAAACAACATGGGGTGGTGTGAATTGGAGGGCCAGAATTATGATAGGCAGTGAGTGGCAATGCAGGATGGAGAAAAGCACCACAGGGTGATCAGGATGGGGAGGTCAGGACACATGCACTGGCAATGTAGGATAGGTTTCTGAAATAAATCGCCAGGTGGTGAGCATTGTAAGGTTTTCTAACAGGCCATTCACTAGTAGGAGTGAGAAAAACATCACGGGTTGGTGTGAATCGGAAGGCCTGAATTAGGATAGGCCGTGAGGGGCCATGTTTGATGGAGAAAAGCCCCACAGGGTGATCAGGATGGGGAGGTCAGGAAACATGTAGTGGCAATGTAGGATAGGTTTCTGAAAAACATCGCGGGGTGGTGCGCATTGTAAGGATTTCTAACAAGCCATTCACAAGTAGGAGTGAGAAAAACATCACGGGGTGGTGTGAATCGGAGGGACTGAATTAGTATAGTCTGTGAGTGGCAATGTAGGATGGAGAAAACACCACGGGTTTGTCAACATGGGGAGGGAAGGAAACATGCCGTGGCAATGTCAAATAGGTTTCTGATAAACATCGCTGGATGGTACGCATTGTGTGGGTTTCTAACAGGCCGTTCACTAGTAGGAGTGAGAACAACAACACGAGGTGGTGTGAATCGGAGGGCCTCAATTAGGATAGGCATTTAGTGGCAATGTAGGATGGAGAAAAGCACCACAGGGTGGTCAGCATGGGGAGGTGAGGAAACATGCAGGGGCAATGTAGGATAGGTTTCGGAAAAACATCGCGGGGTATTGCGCATTGTAAAGGTTTTAGCAGGCCATTCACTAGTAGGAGTGAGAAAATCATCACGGGGTGGTGTGAATCAGATGTTCTGAATTAGGATAGACAGTGAGTGGCAATTTAGGATGGAGAAATGCACCAAGGGGTGGTCAGCATGCGGAGGTCAGGACCCATGCATAGGCAATGTAGGATAGGTTTATGAAAAACATCGCCAAGTGGTGCGCATTGTAAGGGTTTCTAACATTCCATTCACTAGTAGGATTGAGAAAAATATCACGGCGCAGTGTGAATCGGAGGGCCTGAATCAGGATAGGCAGTGAGTGGCAATGTAGGATGGAGAAAAGCACCACGGTATGGTCATCATGGGGAGGTCAAGAAACTTGCAGTGGCAATGTAGGATAGTTTTCTGAAAAACATCGTGGGTTGGTGCGCATTTTAAGTGTTTCTAACAGGCCATTCACTATTAGGAGTGAAAAAAACATCACGGCGTGGTGTGAATTCGAGGGCCTGAATAAGGATAGGCAGTGAGGGGCAATGTAAAATAGAAAAAAGCACCAAGGGGTGGTCAACATGGGGAGGTCAGGAAAAATGCAGTGGCAATGTAGACTTTGATTTTTACACACGTCGCGGGGAGGTGTGCATTGTAAGGGTTTCTAACAGGCCATTCACTAGTAGGAGTGAGAATAACATCACGGGGTGGTGTGAATCGGAGGGCCTGAATTCGGATAGGCAGTGAGTGGCAATGTAGGATGGAGAAAAGCACCAAGGAGTGGTCAGTATTTTGAGGTCAGGAAACATGCGGTGGCAATGTAGGATATGTTTATGAAAAACATCTCGGGGTGGTGCGCATTGTAAGGGTTTCTACCAGGCCATTCACTAGTAGGAGTGAGAACAACATCACGGAGTGGTGTGAATCGGAGGGCCTGAATTAGGAAAGGCATTGAGTAGCAATGTAGGAAGGAGAAAAGCAACACTGGGTGGTCAGCATGGGGAGGTCAGGAAACATGCAGTGACAATGTAGAATAAGTTTCTGAAATACATCGCCTGGTGGTGCGCATTGTAAGGCTTTCTAACAGGCCATTCACTAGTAGGAGTGAGAAAAACATCACGGGGTGGTGTGAATCGCAGGGCCTGAATTAGGATAGGCAGTGAGTTACAATGTAAAATAGAGAAAAGCACCACGGTGTGGTCAGCATGGGGAGGTCAGGAAACATGCAGTGGCAATGTAGGATAGGTTTCTGAAAAACATCACTAGGTGGTGCGCATTGTAAGTGTTTCTAACAGGCCATTCACTAGTAGGAGTGGGAAATACATCACAGAGTGGTGTGAATCGGAAGACCTGAATCAGGATAGGCAGTGAGTGACAATGTAGGATGGAGAAAAGCACCACGGGGTGGTCAGCATAGGGAGGTCTGGACACATGCTGTCGCAGTGTAGCATAGGTTTCTGAAAAACATGTCTGGTGCTGAGAATTGTAAGGGTTTCTAACAGGATATTCACTAGTAGGAGTGAGAAAAACATCACGGGGTGCTGTGAATCAGAGGGCCTGAATTAGGATAGGCAGTGAGTGGCAATGAAGAATGGAGAATAGCACCACGGGGTGGTCAACATGGGGAGGTCAGGAAACATGCAGTGGCAATGTAGGATAGGTTTCTGAAAAACATTGCGGGGTGGTGCGCATTGTAAGTATTTCTAACAAGCCATTGACAAGTAGGAGAGAAAAAAACGTCACGGAGTGGTGTGAATTGGAGGGCCTGAATTAGGAAAGGCTGTGAGTGGCAATGTAGGATGGAGAAAAGCACCACGGGTTTTTCAGCATGGGGAGGCAAGGAAACATGCAGTGGCAATGTAGAATAGGTTTCAGATAAACATCACTGGGTGGTGCGCATTGTAAGGCTTTCTAACAGGCCATTCACTAGTAGGAGTGAGAACAACATCACGGGAAGGTGTGAATCGAAGTGCCTGATTCACGATAGGCAGTGAGTGGCAATGTAGGACGGAGAAAAGCACCACGGGGTGGTCAGCATGGGGAGGTCAGGAAACATGCAGTGGCAATGTAGGATAGGTTTCTGAAAAACATCGCTGGGTGGTGCGCATTGTAAGTGTTTCTAACAGGCCATTCCCTAGTAGGAATGGTAAATATATCACAGGGTGGTGTGAATCGGAAGACCTGAATCAGGATAGGCAGTGAGTGACAATGTAGGATGGAGAAAAGCACCACGGGGTGGTCAGCATAGGGAGGTCAGAACACATGCTGTCGCAGTGTTGCATAGGTTTCTGAAAAACGTGTCTGGTGCTGAGAATTGTAAGGGTTTCTAACAGGATATTCACTAGTAGGAGTGAGAAAAACATCACGGGGTGCTGTGAATCAGAGGGCCTGAATTAGGATAGACAGTGAGTGGCAATGAAGAATGGAGAATAGCACCACGGGGTGGTCAACATGCGGAGGTCAGGAAACATGCAGTGGCAATGTAGGATAGGTTTCTGAAAAACATCGCGGGGTGGTGCGCATTGTAAGTATTTCTAACAAGCCATTGACAAGTAGGAGAGAAAAAAACGTCACGGAGTGGTGTGAATTGGAGGGCCTGAATTAGGAACAGCTGTGAGTGGCAATGTAGGATGGAGAAAAGCACCACGGGTTTTTCAGCATGGGGAGGCAAGGAAACATGCAGTGGCAATGTAGAATAGGTTTCGGATAAACATCACTGGGTGGTGCGCATTGTAAGGCTTTCTAACAGGCCATTCACTAGAAGGAGTGAGAACAACATCACGGGGAGGTGTGAATCGAAGGGCCTAATTTACGATAGGCAGTGAGTGGCAATGTAGGATGGAGAAAAGCACCACGGGGTGGTCAGTATGCGGAGGTCAGGAAACATGCAGTGGCAATGTAGGATAGGTTTCTGAAAAAAAAAGCGGGGTGGTGCGCATTGTAAGGCTTTCTAACAGGCCATTCACTAGTAGGAGTGAGAAAAACACCATGGGGTGGTGTGAATTGGAGGGCCAGAATTATGATAGGCAGTGAGTGGCAATGTAGGATGGAGAAAAGCACCACAGGGTGATCAGGATGGGGAGGTCAGGACACAGGCACTGGCAATGTAGGATAGGTTTCTGAAATAAATCGCAAGGTGGTGAGCATTGTAAGGTTTTCTAACAGGCCATTCACTAGTAGGAGTGAGAAAAACATCACGGGTTGCTGTGAATCGGAGGGCCTGAATTAGGATAGGCCGTGAGGGGCCATGTTTGATGGAGAAAAGCCCCACAGGGTGATCAGGATGGGGAGGTCAGGAAACATGTAGTGGCAATGTAGGATAGGTTTCTGAAAAACATCGCGGGGTGGTGCGCATTGTAAGGATTTCTAACAAGCCATTCACAAGTAGGAGTGAGAAAAACATCACGGGGTGGTGTGAATCGGAGGGACTGAATTAGTATAGTCTGTGAGTGGCAATGTAGGATGGAGAAAACACCACGGGTTTGTCAGCATGGGGAGGCAAGGAAAAATGCCGTGGCAATGTCGAATAGGTTTCTGATAAACATCGCTGGGTGGTACGCATTGTGTGGGTTTCTAACAGGCCGTTCACTAGTAGGAGTGAGAACAACAACACGAGGTGGTGTGAATCGGAGGGCCTCAATTAGGATAGGCATTTAGTGGCAATGTAGGATGGAGAAAAGCACCACAGGGTGGTCAGCATGGGGAGGTGAGGAAACATGCAGGGGCAATGTAGGATAGGTTTCGGAAAAACATCGCGGGGTATTGCGCATTGTAAAGGTTTTAGCAGGCCATTCACTAGTAGGAGTGAGAAAATCATCACGGGGTGGTGTGAATCAGATGTTCTGAATTAGGATAGACAGTGAGTGGCAATTTAGGATGGAGAAATGCACCAAGGGGTGGTCAGCATGCGGAGGTCAGGACCCATGCATAGGCAATGTAGGATAGGTTTATGAAAAACATCACGGTGTGTTGAGAATTGTAAGGGTTTCTAACAGGCCATTCACTAGTAGTAGTGAAAAAAACATCACGGAATGGTGTGAATCGGAGGGCCTGAATTAGGATTGGCAGTTAGTGGCAATGTAGGATTGAGAAAAGCACCACGAGGTGGTCAGCAAAGGGAGGTCAGAAAACATGCAGTGGCAATATAGGATAGGTTTCTGAAAAACAACGCGGGTGGTGCGCATTATAAGGGTTTCTAACAGGCCATTCACTAGTAGGATTGAGAAAAACATCACGGGGTGGTGTGAATCAGAGGGCCTGAATCAGGATAGGCAGTGAGTGGCAATGTAGGATGGAGAAAAGCACCATGTGGTGGTCAGGATGGAGAGGTCAGGAAACATGCAGTGGCAATGTTGGAGAGGTTTCTGAAAAATATTGCAGGTGGTGCGCATTGTAAAGGTTTTAAAAGGCCATTCATTGGTAGGAGTGAGAAAAACATCACGGCGTGGTGTGAATCCGACGGCCTGAATCATGATAGGCAGTGAGTGCCAATGTAGGACGGAGAAAAGCACCACGGGGTGTTCAGAATGGGGAATTCAGGAAACTTGCATTGGCAATGTAGGATAGGTTTCTGAAAATCATATTGGGGTGGTGTGCATTGTAAGGCTTTCTTAAAGGCCCTTCACTTGTAGGAGTGAGAAAAACATCAGGGGTGGTGTGAATCAGAGGGCCGGAATTAGGATAGGCAGTGAGTGGCAATGTAGGATGGAGAAAAGTACCAAAGGGTGGTCAGCATGGGGAGGTCAGGAAACATGCAGTGTAGCATAGGTATCTGAAAAACAACACAGGCGGTGCACATTATAAGTGTTTCTAACAGGCCATTCACTAGTAGGAGTGAGAAAAACATCACGGGGTGGTGTGAATTGGAGGGCCTGAATCAGGATAGGCAGTGAGTGGTAATGTAAAATGGAGAAAAGGACCACGGGTTTGTCAGCATGGGGAGATTAGGAAACATGCAGTGGCAATGTAGGATAGGTTACTGAAAAATATCGCGGGGTGGTACGCATTGTAAGGGTTTCTAACAGGCCATTCACTAGCAGGAGTGAGAAAAAATCAACGGTGTGGTGTGAATCGGAGGGCCTGAATCAGGATAGGCAGTGAGTGGTAATGTAAATTGGAGAAAAGCACCACGGGTTGGTCAGCAAGGGGAGGTCAGGAAACATGCAATGGCAATGTAGGTTAGGTTTCTGAAAAACATCACGGGGTGTTGAGAATTGTAAGGGTTTCTAACAGGCCCTTCACTAGTAGGAGTGAAAAAAACATCACGGGGTGGTGTGAATCGGAGGGCCTGAATTAGGATTGGCAGTGAGTGGCAATGTAGGATGGAGAAAAGTTCCACGGGGTGGTCAGCATGGGGAGGTCAGAAAACATGCAGTGACAATGTAGAATAGGTTTCTGAAAAACAACGCGGGTGGTGCGCATTGTAAGGGTTTCTAACAGGCCATTCACTAGTAGGAGTGAGAAAAACATCAAGGGGTGGTGTGAATCAGAGGGCCTGAATCAGGATAGGCAGTGAGTGGCAACGTAGGATGGAGAAGAGCACCATGTTGTGGTCAGGATGGAGAGGTCAGGAAACATGCAGTGGCAATGTAGGAGAGGTTTCTGAAAAACATCACGGGGTGGGGCGTATTGTAACGGTTTCTAACAGGCCATTCAATAGTAGGAGTGAGAAAAACATCACAGGGTGGTTTCAATCCCAGGGCCTGAATTATGATAGGCAGTGAGTGACAATGTAGGATGGAGAAAAGCACTACGGGGTGGTCAGCATGGGGAGGTCAGGAAACATGCAGTGGCAATGTAGGATAGGTTTCTGAAAAACAATGCGGGTGGTGCACATTGTAAGAGTTTCTAAAAGGCCATTCATTGGTAGGAGTGAGAAAAACATCACGGAGTGGTGTGAATCCGAGGGCCTGAATCATGATAGGCAGTGAGTGCCAATGTAGGATGGAGAAAAGCACCACGGGTTGGTCAGAATGGGGAGGTCAGGAAACATGCATTGGCAATGTAGGATAGGTTTCTGAAAAACATCGCAGGTGGTGAGAATTGCAAGGGTTTCTAACAGGCCATTCACTAGTAGGAGTGAGAAAAACATCACGGGGTGGTGTGAATCAGAGGGCCTGAATTAGGATAGGCTGTGAGGGGCAATGTAGGATGGAGAAAAGCACCACGGGTTGGTCAGCATGGGGAGGTCAGGAAACATGCATTGGCAATGTAGGATAGCCTTCTGAAAAACATCGCCTGGTGGTGTGCATTGTAAGGGTTTTTAACAGGCCATTCTCTTGTAGGAGTGAGAAAAACATCACTGGGTGGTGTGAATCGGACGGCCTGAATTAGGATAAGCATTGAGTGGCAATGTAGGATGGAGAAAAGCACCACAGGGTGGTCAGCATGGGGAGGTGAGGAAACATGCAGTGGCAATGTAGGATAGGTTTCTGAAAAAAAAACTTGGGGTGGTGCGCATTGTAAGGGTTTCTAAAAGGCCGTTCACTAGTAGGAGTGAGAAAAACATCACGGGGTGGTGTGAATCGGAGGGGCTAAATTAGGATAGGCAGTGAATGGCAATGAATAATGGAGAAAAGCACCATGGGGTGGTCAACATGGGGAGGTCAGGAAACATGTAATGGCAATTTAGGATAGGTTTCTTAAAAACATCGCGGGGTGGTGCGCATTGTAAGGCTTTCTAACAAGCCATTCACAAGTAGGAGTGAATAACCTTCAGAAGGTGATGTGAATCGGAGGGCCTGAATTAGGATAGGCTGTGGGTGGCAATGTAGGATGGAGAAAAGCACCACAGGGTGGTCAGCATGGGGAGGTCAGGAAACATGCAATGGCAATGTAGGATAGGTTTCTGAAAAACATCGCTGGCTGGTGCGCATTGTAAGGCTTTCTAACTAGCCATTCCGAAGTAGAAGTGAAAAAAACATCACGGGGTGGTGTGAATCGGAGTGTCTGAATCAGGATAGGCAGTGAGTGCAATGTAGGATGGAGAAAAGCACCACGGGGTGGTCAGCATGGGGAGGTCAGGAAATATGATTGGCAAAGTATGATAGGTTTCTGAAAAAAATCGCCGGGAATTGCGCATTGTAAGGCTTTCTAAGAGGCCATTCACTAGTAGGAGTGAGAAAAACATCACAGGGTGATGTGAATCGGAGGGCCTGAATTAGGATAAGCATTGAGTGGCAATGTAGTGTGGAGAAAAGCACCACAGGGTGGTCAGCATGGGGAGGTGAGGAAACATGCATTGGCACTGTAGGATAGATTTCTGAAAAAAAAAGTGGGGTGGTGCGCATTGTAAGGGTTTCTAACAGGCCATTCACTAGTAGGAGTGAGAAAAACATCACAGGGTGGTGTGAATCGGAGGGGCTGAATTAGGATAGGCAGTGAGTGGCAATGTAGGATGGAGAAAAGCACCACGGGTGGTCAGGAAGGGGAGGTCAGGAAACATGCAGTGGCTATGTAGGATAGGTATCTGAAAAATATCGCGGGGTGGTGCGCATTGTAAGGGTTTCTAACAGGCCATTCACTAGCAGGAGTGAGAAAAAATCAACGGTGTGGTGTGAATCGGAGAGCCTGAATCAGGATAGGCAGTGAGTGGTAATGTAAATTGGAGAAAAGCACCACGGGTGGGTCAGGAAGGGGAGGTCAGAAAATATGCAATGGCAATGTAGGTTAGGTTTCTGAAAAACATCACGGTGTGTTGAGAATTGTAAGGGTTTCTAACAGGCCATTCACTAGTAGTAGTGAAAAAAACATCACGGAATGGTGTGAATCGGAGGGCCTGAATTAGGATTGGCAGTTAGTGGCAATGTAGGATTGAGAAAAGCACCACGAGGTGGTCAGCAAAGGGAGGTCAGAAAACATGCAGTGGCAATATAGGATAGGTTTCTGAAAAACAACGCGGGTGGTGCGCATTATAAGGGTTTCTAACAGGCCATTCACTAGTAGGATTGAGAAAAACATCACGGGGTGGTGTGAATCAGAGGGCCTGAATCAGGATAGGCAGTGAGTGGCAATGTAGGATGGAGAAAAGCACCATGTGGTGGTCAGGATGGAGAGGTCAGGAAACATGCAGTGGCAATGTTGGAGAGGTTTCTGAAAAATATTGCAGGTGGTGCGCATTGTAAAGGTTTTAAAAGGCCATTCATTGGTAGGAGTGAGAAAAACATCACGGCGTGGTGTGAATCCGACGGCCTGAATCATGATAGGCAGTGAGTGCCAATGTAGGACGGAGAAAAGCACCACGGGGTGTTCAGAATGGGGAATTCAGGAAACTTGCATTGGCAATGTAGGATAGGTTTCTGAAAATCATATTGGGGTGGTGTGCATTGTAAGGCTTTCTTAAAGGCCCTTCACTTGTAGGAGTGAGAAAAACATCAGGGGTGGTGTGAATCAGAGGGCCGGAATTAGGATAGGAAGTGAGTGGCAATGTAGGATGGAGAAAAGCACCTTGGGGTGGTCATGATGGGGAGGTCAGGAAACATGCAGTGGCAATGTAGGATAGGTTTCTGAAAAACATCGCGGTGTGGTGAGAATTGTAAGGGTTTCTAACAGGCCATTCACTAGTAGGAGTGAGAAAAACATCACGGGGTGGTGTGAATCGGAGGGCCTGAATTAGGATAGGCAGTGAGTGGCAATGTAGGATGGAGAAAAGTACCACAGTGTGGTCAGCACGGGGTGGTCAGGAAACATACAGTGTAGGATAGGTATCTGAAAAACAACACGGGCGGTGCACATTGTAAGGCTTTCTAACAGGACATTCACAAGTAGGAGTGAGAAAAACATAACGGGGTGGTGTGAATCGGAGGGCCTGAATCAGGATAGGCAGTGAGTGGCAAGGTAGCATGGAGAAAAGCACCACAGGGTGGTCAGGATCGGGAGGTCAGGAAACATGCAGTGGCTATGTAGGATAGGTATGTGAAAAACATCGTGGGGTGGTGCGCATTCTAATGGTTTCTAACAGGCCATTAACTAATAGGAGTGAGAAATACAACATGGTGTGGTGTGAATGGGAGGCCCTGAGTCAGGATAGCAGTGAGTGGTAATGTAAAATGGAGAAAAGGACCACGGGTTTGTCAGCATGGGGAGATTAGGAAACATGCAGTGGCAATGTAGGATAGGTTACTGAAAAATATCGCGGGGTGGTACGCATTGTAAGGGTTTCTAACAGGCCATTCACTAGCAGGAGTGAGAAAAAATCAGCGGTGTGGTGTGAATCGGAGGGCCTGAATCAGGATAGGCAGTGAGTGGTAATGTAAATTGGAGAAAAGCACCACGGGTTGGTCAGCAAGGGGAGGTCAGGAAACATGCAATGGCAATGTAGGTTAGGTTTCTGAAAAACATCACGGGGTGTTGAGAATTGTAAGGGTTTCTAACAGGCCTTTCACTAGTAGGAGTGAAAAAAACATCACGGGGTGGTGTGAATCGGAGGGCCTGAATTAGGATTGGCAGTGAGTGGCAATGTAGGATGGAGAAAAGTTCCACGGGGTGGTCAGCATGTGGAGGTCAGAAAACATGCAGTGACAATGTAGAATAGGTTTCTGAAAAACAACGCGGGTGGTGCGCATTGTAAGGGTTTCTAACAGGCCATTCACTAGTAGGAGTGAGAAAAACATCAAGGGGTGGTGTGAATCAGAGGGCCTGAATCAGGATAGGCAGTGAGTGGCAACGTAGGATGGAGAAGAGCACCATGTGGTGGTCAGGATGGAGAGGTCAGGAAACATGCAGTGGCAATGTAGGAGAGGTTTCTGAAAAACATCACGGGGTGGGGCGTATTGTAACGGTTTCTAACAGGCCATTCAATAGTAGGAGTGAGAAAAACATCACAGGGTGGTTTCAATCCCAGGGCCTGAATTATGATAGGCAGTGAGTGACAATATAGGATGGAGAAAAGCACTACGGGGTGGTCAGCATGGGGAGGTCAGGAAACATGCAGTGGCAATGTAGGATAGGTTTCTGAAAAACAATGCGGGTGGTGCGCATTGTAAGAGTTTCTAAAAGGCCATTCATTGGTAGGAGTGAGAAAAACATCACGGAGTGGTGTGAATCCGAGGGCCTGAATCATGATAGGCAGTGAGTGCCAATGTAGGATGGAGAAAAGCACCACGGGTTGGTCAGAATGGGGAGGTCAGGAAACTTGCAGTGGCAATGTAGGATAGTTTTCTGAAAAACATCTTGGGGTGGTGCGCATTGTAAGGCTTTCTTAAATGCCCTTCACTTGTAGGAGTGAGAAAAACATCAGGGGTGGTGTGAATCGGAGTGCTTGAATTAGGATAGGCAGTGAGTGGCAATGTAGGATGGAGAAAAGCACCTCGGGGTGGTCATGATGGGGAGGTCAGGAAACATGCAGTGGCAATGTAGGATAGGTTTCTGAAAAACATCGCGGGGTGGTGCGCATTGTACGGGTTTCTAACAGGACATTCACTAGTACGAGTGTGAAAAACATCATGGGCTGGTGTGAGTCGGAGTGCCTGAATTAGGATAGGCAGTGAGTGGCAATGTAAAATGGAGAAAAGCACCACGTGTTAGTCAGCATGTGGAGGTCAGGAAACATGCATTGGCAATGTAGGAAAGGTTTCTGAAAAAAATTGCGGGGTGGTGCGTATTGTAAGTGTTTCTAACAAGCCATTCACAAGTAGGAGTGGCAAAAACATCATGGAATGGTGTGAAGCGGAGGGCCTGAATTAGGATAGGCAGTGAGTGTCAATGTAGGATGGAGAAAAGCACCATGGGTTTGTCAGCATGGGGAGGTAAGGAAACATGCAGTGGCAATTTAGGATAGGTTTGTGAAAAACATCGCAGGTTGGTGCGCATTGTAAAGATTTCTAACAGACCATTCACTAGCAGGAGTGAGAAAAATATCACGGCGTGGTGTGAATCAGAGGGCCTGAATTAGGATAGGCAGTGAGTGGTAATGTATAATGGAGAAAAGCACCACGGGTTGGTCACCATGGGGAGGTCAGGAAACATGCATTGGCAATGTAGGATAGGTTTCTGAAAAACATCGCAGGTGGTGAGAATTGCAAGGGTTTCTAACAGGCCATTCACTAGTAGGAGTGAGAAAAACATCACGGGGTGGTGTGAATCAGAGGGCCTGAATTAGGATAGGCTGTGAGGGGCAATGTAGGATGGAGAAAAGCACCACGGGTTGGTCAGCATGGGGAGGTCAGGAAACATGCATTGGCAATGTAGGATAGCCTTCTGAAAAACATCGCCTGGTGGTGTGCATTGTAAGGGTTTTTAACAGGCCATTCTCTTGTAGGAGTGAGAAAAACATCACTGGGTGGTGTGAATCGGATGGCCTGAATTAGGATAAGCATTGAGTGGCAATGTAGGATGGAGAAAAGCACCACAGGGTGGTCAGCATGGGGAGGTGAGGAAACATGCAGTGGCAATGTAGGATAGGTTTCTGAAAAAAAAACTTGGGGTGGTGCGCATTGTAAGGGTTTGTAAAAGGCCGTTCACTAGTAGGAGTGAGAAAAACATCACGGGGTGGTGTGAATCGGAGGGGCTAAATTAGGATAGGCAGTGAATGGCAATGAATAATGGAGAAAAGCACCATGGGGTGGTCAACATGGGGAGGTCAGGAAACATGTAATGGCAATTTAGGATAGGTTTCTTAAAAACATCGCGGGGTGGTGCGCATTGTAAGGCTTTCTAACAAGCCATTCACAAGTAGGAGTGAAAAAACTTCAGAAGGTGATGTGAATCGGAGGGCCTGAATTAGGATAGGCTGTGGGTGGCAATGTAGGATGGAGAAAAGCACCACAGGGTAGTCAGCATGGGGAGGTGAGGAAACATGCATTGGCACTGTAGGATAGATTTCTGAAAAAAAAAGTGGGGTGGTGCGCATTGTAAGGGTTTCTAACAGGCCATTCACTAGTAGGAGTGAGAAAAACATCACAGGGTGGTGTGAATCGGAGGGGCTGAATTAGGATAGGCAGTGAGTGGCAATGTAGGATGGAGAAAAGCACCACGGGTGGTCAGGAAGGGGAGGTCAGGAAACATGCAGTGGCTATGTAGGATAGGTATCTGAAAAATATCGCGGGGTGGTGCGCATTGTAAGGGTTTCTAACAGGCCATTCACTAGCAGGAGTGAGAAAAAATATACGGTGTGGTGTGAATCGGAGGGCCTGAATCAGGATAGGCAGTGAGTGGTAATGTAAATTGGAGAAAAGCACCACGGGTTGGTCAGCAAGGGGAGGTCAGGAAACATGCAATGGCAATGTAGGTTAGGTTTCTGAAAAACATCACGGGGTGTTGAGAATTGTAAGGGTTTCTAACAGGCCTTTCACTAGTAGGAGTGAAAAAAACATCACGGGGTGGTGTGAATCGGAGGGCCTGAATTAGGATTGGCAGTGAGTGGCAATGTAGGATGGAGAAAAGTTCCATGGGGTGGTCAGCATGGGGAGGTCAGAAAACATGCAGTGACAATGTAGAATAGGTTTCTGAAAAACAACGCGGGTGGTGCGCATTGTAAGGGTTTCTAACAGGCCATTCACTAGTAGGAGTGAGAAAAACATCAAGGGGTGGTGTGAATCAGAGGGCCTGAATCAGGATAGGCAGTGACTGGCAACGTAGGATGGAGAAGAGCACCATGTTGTGGTCAGGATGGAGAGGTCAAAAAACATGCAGTGGCAATGTAGGAGAGGTTTCTGAAAAACATCACGGGGTGGGGCGTATTGTAACGGTTTCTAACAGGCCATTCAATAGTAGGAGTGAGAAAAACATCACAGGGTGGTTTCAATCCCAGGGCCTGAATTATGATAGGCAGTGAGTGACAATGTAGGATGGAGAAAAGCACTACGGGGTGGTCAGCATGGGGAGGTCAGGAAACATGCAGTGGCAATGTAGGATAGGTTTCTGAAAAACAATGCGGGTGGTGCACATTGTAAGAGTTTCTAAAAGGCCATTCATTGGTAGGAGTGAGAAAAACATCACGGAGTGGTGTGAATCCGAGGGCCTGAATCATGATAGGCAGTGAGTGCCAATGTAGGATGGAGAAAAGCACCACGGGTTGGTCAGAATGGGGAGGTCAGGAAACATGCATTGGCAATGTAGGATAGGTTTCTGAAAAACATCGCAGGTGGTGAGAATTGCAAGGGTTTCTAACAGGCCATTCACTAGTAGGAGTGAGAAAAACATCACGGGGTGGTGTGAATCAGAGGGCCTGAATTAGGATAGGCTGTGAGGGGCAATGTAGGATGGAGAAAAGCACCACGGCTTGGTCAGCATGGGGAGGTCAGGAAACATGCATTGGCAATGTAGGATAGCCTTCTGAAAAACATCGCCTGGTGGTGTGCATTGTAAGGGTTTTTAACAGGCCATTCTCTTGTAGGAGTGAGAAAAACATCACTGGGTGGTGTGAATCGGACGGCCTGAATTAGGATAAGCATTGAGTGGCAATGTAGGATGGAGAAAAGCACCACAGGGTGGTCAGCATGGGGAGGTGAGGAAACATGCAGTGGCAATGTAGGATAGGTTTCTGAAAAAAAAACTTGGGGTGGTGCGCATTGTAAGGGTTTCTAAAAGGCCGTTCACTAGTAGGAGTGAGAAAAACATCACGGGGTGGTGTGAATCGGAGGGGCTAAATTAGGATAGGCAGTGAATGGCAATGAATAATGGAGAAAAGCACCATGGGGTGGTCAACATGGGGAGGTCAGGAAACATGTAATGGCAATTTAGGATAGGTTTCTTAAAAACATCGCGGGGTGGTGCGCATTGTAAGGCTTTCTAACAAGCCATTCACAAGTAGGAGTGAAAAAACTTCAGAAGGTGATGTGAATCGGAGGGCCTGAATTAGGATAGGCTGTGGGTGGCAATGTAGGATGGAGAAAAGCACCACAGGGTGGTCAGCATGGGGAGGTCAGGAAACATGCAATGGCAATGTAGGATAGGTTTCTGAAAAACATCGCTGGCTGGTGCGCATTGTAAGGCTTTCTAACTAGCCATTCCGAAGTAGAAGTGAAAAAAACATCACGGGGTGGTGTGAATCGGAGTGTCTGAATCAGGATAGGCAGTGAGTGCAATGTAGGATGGAGAAAAGCACCACGGGGTGGTCAGCATGGGGAGGTCAGGAAATATGATTGGCAAAGTATGATAGGTTTCTGAAAAAAATCTCCGGGAATTGCGCATTGTAAGGCTTTCTAAGAGGCAATTCACTAGTAGGAGTGAGAAAAACATCACAGGGTGATGTGAAGCGGAGGGCCTGAATTAGGATAAGCATTGAGTGGCAATGTAGGATGGAGAAAAGCACCACAGGGTGGTCAGCATGGGGAGGTGAGGAAACATGCATTGGCACTGTAGGATAGATTTCTGAAAAAAAAAGTGGGGTGGTGCGCATTGTAAGGGTTTCTAACAGGCCATTCACTAGTAGGAGTGAGAAAAACATCACAGGGTGGTGTGAATCGGAGGGGCTGAATTAGGATAGGCAGTGAGTGGCAATGTAGGATGGAGAAAAGCACCACGGGTGGTCAGGAAGGGGAGGTCAGGAAACATGCAGTGGCTATGTAGGATAGGTATCTGAAAAATATCGCGGGGTGGTGCGCATTGTAAGGGTTTCTAACAGGCCATTCACTAGCAGGAGTGAGAAAAAATCAACGGTGTGGTGTGAATCGGAGAGCCTGAATCAGGATAGGCAGTGAGTGGTAATGTAAATTGGAGAAAAGCACCACGGGTGGGTCAGGAAGGGGAGGTCAGAAAATATGCAATGGCAATGTAGGTTAGGTTTCTGAAAAACATCACGGTGTGTTGAGAATTGTAAGGGTTTCTAACAGGCCATTCACTAGTAGTAGTGAAAAAAACATCACGGAATGGTGTGAATCGGAGGGCCTGAATTAGGATTGGCAGTTAGTGGCAATGTAGGATTGAGAAAAGCACCACGAGGTGGTCAGCAAAGGGAGGTCAGAAAACATGCAGTGGCAATATAGGATAGGTTTCTGAAAAACAACGCGGGTGGTGCGCATTATAAGGGTTTCTAACAGGCCATTCACTAGTAGGATTGAGAAAAACATCACGGGGTGGTGTGAATCAGAGGGCCTGAATCAGGATAGGCAGTGAGTGGCAATGTAGGATGGAGAAAAGCACCATGTGGTGGTCAGGATGGAGAGGTCAGGAAACATGCAGTGGCAATGTTGGAGAGGTTTCTGAAAAATATTGCAGGTGGTGCGCATTGTAAAGGTTTTAAAAGGCCATTCATTGGTAGGAGTGAGAAAAACATCACGGCGTGGTGTGAATCCGACGGCCTGAATCATGATAGGCAGTGAGTGCCAATGTAGGACGGAGAAAAGCACCACGGGGTGTTCAGAATGGGGAATTCAGGAAACTTGCATTGGCAATGTAGGATAGGTTTCTGAAAATCATATTGGGGTGGTGTGCATTGTAAGGCTTTCTTAAAGGCCCTTCACTTGTAGGAGTGAGAAAAACATCAGGGGTGGTGTGAATCAGAGGGCCGGAATTAGGATAGGAAGTGAGTGGCAATGTAGGATGGAGAAAAGCACCTTGGGGTGGTCATGATGGGGAGGTCAGGAAACATGCAGTGGCAATGTAGGATAGGTTTCTGAAAAACATCGCGGTGTGGTGAGAATTGTAAGGGTTTCTAACAGGCCATTCACTAGTAGGAGTGAGAAAAACATCACGGGGTGGTGTGAATCGGAGGGCCTGAATTAGGATAGGCAGTGAGTGGCAATGTAGGATGGAGAAAAGTACCACAGTGTGGTCAGCACGGGGTGGTCAGGAAACATACAGTGTAGGATAGGTATCTGAAAAACAACACGGGCGGTGCACATTGTAAGGCTTTCTAACAGGACATTCACAAGTAGGAGTGAGAAAAACATAACGGGGTGGTGTGAATCGGAGGGCCTGAATCAGGATAGGCAGTGAGTGGCAAGGTAGCATGGAGAAAAGCACCACAGGGTGGTCAGGATCGGGAGGTCAGGAAACATGCAGTGGCTATGTAGGATAGGTATGTGAAAAACATCGTGGGGTGGTGCGCATTCTAATGGTTTCTAACAGGCCATTAACTAATAGGAGTGAGAAATACAACATGGTGTGGTGTGAATGGGAGGCCCTGAGTCAGGATAGCAGTGAGTGGTAATGTAAAATGGAGAAAAGGACCACGGGTTTGTCAGCATGGGGAGATTAGGAAACATGCAGTGGCAATGTAGGATAGGTTACTGAAAAATATCGCGGGGTGGTACGCATTGTAAGGGTTTCTAACAGGCCATTCACTAGCAGGAGTGAGAAAAAATCAGCGGTGTGGTGTGAATCGGAGGGCCTGAATCAGGATAGGCAGTGAGTGGTAATGTAAATTGGAGAAAAGCACCACGGGTTGGTCAGCAAGGGGAGGTCAGGAAACATGCAATGGCAATGTAGGTTAGGTTTCTGAAAAACATCACGGGGTGTTGAGAATTGTAAGGGTTTCTAACAGGCCTTTCACTAGTAGGAGTGAAAAAAACATCACGGGGTGGTGTGAATCGGAGGGCCTGAATTAGGATTGGCAGTGAGTGGCAATGTAGGATGGAGAAAAGTTCCACGGGGTGGTCAGCATGTGGAGGTCAGAAAACATGCAGTGACAATGTAGAATAGGTTTCTGAAAAACAACGCGGGTGGTGCGCATTGTAAGGGTTTCTAACAGGCCATTCACTAGTAGGAGTGAGAAAAACATCAAGGGGTGGTGTGAATCAGAGGGCCTGAATCAGGATAGGCAGTGAGTGGCAACGTAGGATGGAGAAGAGCACCATGTGGTGGTCAGGATGGAGAGGTCAGGAAACATGCAGTGGCAATGTAGGAGAGGTTTCTGAAAAACATCACGGGGTGGGGCGTATTGTAACGGTTTCTAACAGGCCATTCAATAGTAGGAGTGAGAAAAACATCACAGGGTGGTTTCAATCCCAGGGCCTGAATTATGATAGGCAGTGAGTGACAATATAGGATGGAGAAAAGCACTACGGGGTGGTCAGCATGGGGAGGTCAGGAAACATGCAGTGGCAATGTAGGATAGGTTTCTGAAAAACAATGCGGGTGGTGCGCATTGTAAGAGTTTCTAAAAGGCCATTCATTGGTAGGAGTGAGAAAAACATCACGGAGTGGTGTGAATCCGAGGGCCTGAATCATGATAGGCAGTGAGTGCCAATGTAGGATGGAGAAAAGCACCACGGGTTGGTCAGAATGGGGAGGTCAGGAAACTTGCAGTGGCAATGTAGGATAGTTTTCTGAAAAACATCTTGGGGTGGTGCGCATTGTAAGGCTTTCTTAAATGCCCTTCACTTGTAGGAGTGAGAAAAACATCAGGGGTGGTGTGAATCGGAGTGCTTGAATTAGGATAGGCAGTGAGTGGCAATGTAGGATGGAGAAAAGCACCTCGGGGTGGTCATGATGGGGAGGTCAGGAAACATGCAGTGGCAATGTAGGATAGGTTTCTGAAAAACATCGCGGGGTGGTGCGCATTGTACGGGTTTCTAACAGGACATTCACTAGTACGAGTGTGAAAAACATCATGGGCTGGTGTGAGTCGGAGTGCCTGAATTAGGATAGGCAGTGAGTGGCAATGTAAAATGGAGAAAAGCACCACGTGTTAGTCAGCATGTGGAGGTCAGGAAACATGCATTGGCAATGTAGGAAAGGTTTCTGAAAAAAATTGCGGGGTGGTGCGTATTGTAAGTGTTTCTAACAAGCCATTCACAAGTAGGAGTGGCAAAAACATCATGGAATGGTGTGAAGCGGAGGGCCTGAATTAGGATAGGCAGTGAGTGTCAATGTAGGATGGAGAAAAGCACCATGGGTTTGTCAGCATGGGGAGGTAAGGAAACATGCAGTGGCAATTTAGGATAGGTTTGTGAAAAACATCGCAGGTTGGTGCGCATTGTAAAGATTTCTAACAGACCATTCACTAGCAGGAGTGAGAAAAATATCACGGCGTGGTGTGAATCAGAGGGCCTGAATTAGGATAGGCAGTGAGTGGTAATGTATAATGGAGAAAAGCACCACGGGTTGGTCACCATGGGGAGGTCAGGAAACATGCATTGGCAATGTAGGATAGGTTTCTGAAAAACATCGCAGGTGGTGAGAATTGCAAGGGTTTCTAACAGGCCATTCACTAGTAGGAGTGAGAAAAACATCACGGGGTGGTGTGAATCAGAGGGCCTGAATTAGGATAGGCTGTGAGGGGCAATGTAGGATGGAGAAAAGCACCACGGGTTGGTCAGCATGGGGAGGTCAGGAAACATGCATTGGCAATGTAGGATAGCCTTCTGAAAAACATCGCCTGGTGGTGTGCATTGTAAGGGTTTTTAACAGGCCATTCTCTTGTAGGAGTGAGAAAAACATCACTGGGTGGTGTGAATCGGATGGCCTGAATTAGGATAAGCATTGAGTGGCAATGTAGGATGGAGAAAAGCACCACAGGGTGGTCAGCATGGGGAGGTGAGGAAACATGCAGTGGCAATGTAGGATAGGTTTCTGAAAAAAAAACTTGGGGTGGTGCGCATTGTAAGGGTTTGTAAAAGGCCGTTCACTAGTAGGAGTGAGAAAAACATCACGGGGTGGTGTGAATCGGAGGGGCTAAATTAGGATAGGCAGTGAATGGCAATGAATAATGGAGAAAAGCACCATGGGGTGGTCAACATGGGGAGGTCAGGAAACATGTAATGGCAATTTAGGATAGGTTTCTTAAAAACATCGCGGGGTGGTGCGCATTGTAAGGCTTTCTAACAGGACATTCACAAGTAGGAGTGAGAAAAACATCACGGGGTGGTGTGAATCGGAGGGCCTGAATCAGGATAGGCAGTGAGTGGCAAGGTAGCATGGAGAAAAGCACCACAGGGTGGTCAGGATCGGGAGGTCAGGAAACATGCAGTGGCTATGTAGGATAGGTATGTGAAAAACATCGTGGGGTGGTGCGCATTCTAATGGTTTCTAACAGGCCATTAACTAATAGGAGTGAGAAATACAACATGGTGTGGTGTGAATGGGAGGCCCTGAGTCAGGATAGCAGTGAGTGGTAATGTAAAATGGAGAAAAGGACCACGGGTTTGTCAGCATGGGGAGATTAGGAAACATGCAGTGGCAATGTAGGATAGGTTACTGAAAAATATCGCGGGGTGGTACGCATTGTAAGGGTTTCTAACAGGCCATTCACTAGCAGGAGTGAGAAAAAATCAACGGTGTGGTGTGAATCGGAGGGCCTGAATCAGGATAGGCAGTGAGTGGTAATGTAAATTGGAGAAAAGCACCACGGGTTGGTCAGCAAGGGGAGGTCAGGAAACATGCAATGGCAATGTAGGTTAGGTTTCTGAAAAACATCACGGGGTGTTGAGAATTGTAAGGGTTTCTAACAGGCCTTTCACTAGTAGGAGTGAAAAAAACATCACGGGGTGGTGTGAATCGGAGGGCCTGAATTAGGATTGGCAGTGAGTGGCAATGTAGGATGGAGAAAAGTTCCACGGGGTGGTCAGCATGGGGAGGTCAGAAAACATGCAGTGACAATGTAGAATAGGTTTCTGAAAAACAACGCGGGTGGTGCGCATTGTAAGGGTTTCTAACAGGCCATTCACTAGTAGGAGTGAGAAAAACATCAAGGGGTGGTGTGAATCAGAGGGCCTGAATCAGGATAGGCAGTGAGTGGCAACGTAGGATGGAGAAGAGCACCATGTTGTGGTCAGGATGGAGAGGTCAGGAAACATGCAGTGGCAATGTAGGAGAGGTTTCTGAAAAACATCACGGGGTGGGGCGTATTGTAACGGTTTCTAACAGGCCATTCAATAGTAGGAGTGAGAAAAACATCACAGGGTGGTTTCAATCCCAGGGCCTGAATTATGATAGGCAGTGAGTGACAATGTAGGATGGAGAAAAGCACTACGGGGTGGTCAGCATGGGGAGGTCAGGAAACATGCAGTGGCAATGTAGGATAGGTTTCTGAAAAACAATGCGGGTGGTGCACATTGTAAGAGTTTCTAAAAGGCCATTCATTGGTAGGAGTGAGAAAAACATCACGGAGTGGTGTGAATCCGAGGGCCTGAATCATGATAGGCAGTGAGTGCCAATGTAGGATGGAGAAAAGCACCACGGGTTGGTCAGAATGGGGAGGTCAGGAAACTTGCAGTGGCAATGTAGGATAGGTTTCTGAAAAACATCTTGGGGTGGTGCGCATTGTAAGGCTTTCTTAAATGCCCTTCACTTGTAGGAGTGAGAAAAACATCAGGGGTGGTGTGAATCGGAGTGCTTGAATTAGGATAGGCAGTGAGTGGCAATGTAGGATGGAGAAAAGCACCTCGGGGTGGTCATGATGGGGAGGTCAGGAAACATGCAGTGGCAATGTAGGATAGGTTTCTGAAAAACATCGCGGGGTGGTGCGCATTGTACGGGTTTCTAACAGGACATTCACTAGTACGAGTGTGAAAAACATCATGGGCTGGTGTGAGTCGGAGTGCCTGAATTAGGATAGGCAGTGAGTGGCAATGTAAAATGGAGAAAAGCACCACGTGTTAGTCAGCATTGGGAGGTCAGGAAACATGCAATGGCAATGTAGGATAGGTTTCTGAAAAACATCGCTGGGTGGTGCGCATTGTAAGGCTTTCTAACTAGCCATTCCGAAGTAGAAGTGAAAAAAACATCACGGGGTGGTGTGAATCGGAGGGTCTAAATCAGGTTAGGCAGTGAGTGCAATGTAGGATGGAGAAAAGCACCACGGGGTGGTCAGCATGGGGAGGTCAGGAAATATGATTGGCAAAGTATGATAGGTTTCTGAAAAAAATCGCTGGGAATTGCGCATTGTAAGGCTTTCTAAGAGGCCATTCACTAGTAGGAGTGAGAAAAACATCACAGGGTGATGTGAATCGGAGGGCCTGAATTAGGATAAGCATTGAGTGGCAATGTAGGATGGAGAAAAGCACCACAGGGTGGTCAGCAAAGGGAGGTCAGAAAACATGCAGTGGCAATATAGGATAGGTTTCTGAAAAAAATCGGGTGGTGGTACGCATTGAAATGGTTTCTAACAGGCCATTCACTAGTAGCAGTGAGAAAATCATCACTGGTTGGTGTGTATCAGAAGGCCTGAATCAGGAAAGGCTGTGAGTGGCAATGTAAAACTGAGAAAAGCACCTCGGGATGATCAGCATGGGGAAGTCAGGAAACATGCAATGGCAATGTAGGATACGTTTCTAATAAACTTCGCAGGGTGGTGCACATTGTGACGTTTCTAACAGGAAATTTACTATTAGGACTGAGAAAAACATCACGGGGTGGTGTGAATCAGAGGGCCTAAATCAGGATAGGCAGTGAGTCGCAATGTAGGATGGAGTAAAGCACCACGGGGTGGTCAGGATGCGGAGGTCACGAAACATGCAGTGACAATGTAGGATAGGTTTCTGAAAAACATCGTGGGGTGGTCCTCATTGTAAGGGTTTCTAACAGGCCATTAACTAGTAGGAGTGAGATACATCATGGTGTGGTGTGAATCGGAGGGTCTGAATCAGGATAGGCAGTGAGTGTTAATATAAAATGGAGAAAAGCACCACGGGTTGGTCAGCATGGGGAAGTCAGGAAACATGCAGTGGCAATGTAGGATAGGTTTCTGAAAAACATCACGGGGTGGTGCTCATTGTAAGGGTTTCTAACAGGCCATTCACTAGTTGGAGTTTGAAAAATATCACGGGGTGGTGTTAACCTGAGTGCCTGAATTAAGAAAGGCAGTGAGTGGCAATGTAAAATGGAGAAAGGTACAACAGGCTGGTCAACATGGGGAGATTTGAAACTTGCAGTGGCAATGTAGGATAGGTTTCTGAAAAACATCGCGGGGTTTTGCGCATTGTAAAGGTTTTAGCAGGCCATTCACTAGTAGGAGTGAGAAAATCATCACGGGGTGGTGTGAATCAGATGTTGTGAATTAGGATAGACAGTGAGTGGCAATTTAGGATGGAGAAATGCACCAAGGGGTGGTCAGCATGTGGAGGTCATGACCCATGCATAGGCAAAGTAGGATAGGTTTATGAAAAACATCGCCAGGTGGTGCGCATTGTAAGGGTTTCTAACATTCCATTCACTAGTAGGAGGGAGAAAAATATCACGGCGTAGTGTGAATCGGAGGGCCTGAATCAGGATAGGCAGTGAGTGGAAATGTAGGATGGAGAAAAGCATCACGGGTTGGTGAGCCTGGGGAGGTCAGGAAACATGCAATGGCAATGTAGGATAGGTTTCTGAAAAACATCGCGCGGTGGTGTGCATTGTAAGGTTTTGTAGCAGGCCATTCACAAGTAGGGGTGAGAAAAACATCACGCGTTGGTGTGAATCGGAGGGCCTGAATTAGGATAGGCATTGAGTAGCAATTTTGGAAGGAGAAAAGCAACACTGGGTGGTCAGCATGGGGAGGTCAGGAAACATGCAGTGACAATGTAGAATAAGTTTCTGAAATACATCGCAGGTGGTGCGCATTGTAACCATTTCTAACAGGCCATTCACTAGTAGGAGTGAGAAAAACATCACAGGGTGGTGTGAATAGGAGGGCCTGAATCAGGGTAGGCCTTGAGTGGCAATGTAGGATCGAGAAAAGCTCCACGGGGTGGTCAGGATGGAGATGTCAGGAAACATGCAGTGGCAATGTAGGATAGGTTTCTGAAAAAAATAGTGGGGAAGTGCGCATTGTAAGGGTTTCCAGCAGGCCATTCAGTAGTAGGAGTTAGAAATACATCATGGTGTGGTGTGAATCAGAGGGCATGAATCAAGATAGACAGTGAGGGGCAATGTAGGATGGAGAAAAGCACCATGGGTTGGTGAGCATGGTGAGGTCAGGAAAAATGCATTGGCAATGTAGGATAGGTTTTTGAAAAAAAATAAAGCGCGGTGGTGCGCATTGTAAGGGTTTCTAACAGGCCATTCACTAGCATGAGTGAGAAAAACATAACGGGGTGGTGTGAATTGGAGGGCCTGAATCAGGTTAGGCAGTGAGTGGCAATGTAGGATGGAGAAAAGCACCACAGGGTGGTCAGGTTGGAGAGGTCAGGAAACATGCAGTGGCAATGTAGGATAGGTTTCTCAAAAACTTCGCGGGGTGGTCCGCATTGTAAGGGTTTCTAACAGGCCATTCACTGGTAGGAGTGAGAAAAACATCATGGGGTGGTATTAAACAGAGGGCCTGAATCATGATAGGCAGTGAGTGGCAATGCATAATAGAAAAAGCACCACGGGGTGGTCAGCCTGGAGAGGTAAGGAAACATGCATTGGCAATGTAGGATAGGTTTCTGAAAAACCTCTTGGGGTTGTGCGCATTGTAAGGCTTTCTAACAAGCCATTGACAAGTAGGAGAGAAAAAAACATCACGGGGTGGTGTGAATCGGAGGACCTCAAATAGGATAGGCTGTGAGTGGCAATGTAGGATGGAGAAAAGCACCACGGGTTTGTCAGCATGGGGAGGCAAGGAAACATGCAGTGGCAATGTAGAATAGGTTTCAGATAAACATCACTGGGTGGTGCTCATTGTAAGGGTTTCCAACAGCCCATTCACTAGTAGGAGTGAGAACAACATCACGGGGTGTTGTGAATCGAAGGGCCTGATTTAGGATAGGCAGTGAGTGGAAATGTAGGATGGAGAAAGCACCACGGGGTGTTCAGAATGGGGAGGATCTGGAAACATGCAGTGGCAATGTAGGATAAGTTTCTGATAAACATCCCATGGGGGTGCGCATTGCAAGGGTTTCTAACAGGCCATTCAAGAGTAGGAGTGTAAAATACAACATGGTGTGGTGTGAATCGGAGGACCTGAATCAAGATAGACAGTGAGTGGCAATGTATAATGGAGAAAAGCACCACGGGTTGGTGAGCATGGGGAGGTCAGGAAACATGCAATGGCAATGTAGGATAGGTTTCTGAAAAACATCGCGCGGTGGTGTGCATTGTAAGGTTTTGTAGCAGGCCATTCACTAGTAGGGGTGAGAAAAACATCACGGGTTGGTGTGAATCGGAGGGCCTGAATTAGGATAGGCAGTGAGGGGCAATGAAGAATGGAGGAAAGCATCACAGGGTGATCAACACGGGGAGGTCAGGAAACATGCAGTGGCAATGTAGAATAGGTTTCTGATAAACATCGCTGGGTGGTGCGCATTGTAAGGTTTTCTTACAGGCCATTCACTAGTAGGAGTGAGAACAACATCACGGAGTGGTGTGATTCGGAGGGCCTGAATCAGGATAGGCAGTGAGTAGCAATGTAGGAAGGAGAAATGCAACACTGGGTGGTCAGCATGGGGAGGTCAGGAAACATGCAGTGACAATGTAGGATAAGTTTCTGAAATACATCGCCTGGTGGTGCGCATTGTAAGGCTTTCTAACAGGCCATTCACTAGTAGGAGTGAGAAAAACATCATGGGGTGGTGTGAATCGGAGGGCCTGAATTAGGATAGGCAGTGAGTGACGATGTAAAATAGAGAAAGGCACCACGGTGTGGTCAGCATGGGGAGGTCAGGAAACATGCAGTGGCAATGTAGGATAGGTTTCTGAAAAACATCGCTGGGTGGTGCGCATTATAAGGGTTTCTAACAGGCCATTCCCTAGTAGGAGTGGGAAATACATCACAGGGTGGTGTGAATCGGAAGACCTGAATCAGGATAGGCAGTGAGTGACAATGTAGGATGGAGAAAAGCACCACGGGGTGGTCAGCATAGGGAGGTCAGGACACATGCTGTGGCAGTGTAGCATAGGTTTCTGAAAAACATGTCTGGTGCTGAGAATTGTAAGTGTTTCTAACAGGCTATTAACTAGTAGAAGTGAGAAAAACATCACAGGGTGCTGTGAATCAGAGGGCCTGAATTAGGATAGGCAGTGAGTGGCAATGAAGAATGGAGAATAGCACCACGGGGTGGTCAACATGGGGAGGTCAGGAAACATGCAGTGGCAATGTAGGATAGGTTTCTGAAAAACATCGCGGGGTGGTGCGCATTGTAAGTATTTCTAACAAGCCATTGACAAGTAGGAGAGAAAAATCGTCACGGAGTGGTGTGAATTGGAGGGCCTGAATTAGGAAAGGCTGTGAGTGCCAATGTAGGATGGAGAAACGCACCACGGGTTTGTCAGCATGGGGAGGCAAGGAAACATGCAGTGGCAATGTAGAATTGGTTTCAGATAAACATCACTGGGTGGTGCGCATTGTAAGGCTTTCTAACAGGCCATTCACTAGTAGGAGTGAGAACAACATCACGGGGAGGTGTAAATCGAAGGGCCTTATTTAGGATAGGCAGTGATTGGCAATGTAGAATTGAGAAAAGCGCCACGGGGTGGTCAGTATGCGGAGGTCAGGAAACATGCAGTGGCAATGTAGGATAGGTTTCTGAAAAAAAAAGCGGGGTGGCATGCATTGTAAGGCTTTGTAAAAGGCCATTCACTAGTAGGAGTGAGAAAAACACCATGGGGTGGTGTGAATCGGTGGGCCTGAATTAGGATAGGCCGTGAGGGGCCATGTATGATGGAGAAAAGCCCCACGGGGTGATCAGGATGGGGAGGTCAGGAAACATGCAGTGGCAATGTAGGATAGGTTTCTGAAAAACATCACGGGGTGGTGCGCATTGTAAGGATTTCTAACAAGCCATTCACAAGTAGTAGTGAGAAAAACATCAAGGGGTGGTGTGAATCGGAGGGACTGAATTAGTATAGTCTGTGAGTGGCAATGTAGGATGGAGAAAACACCACGGGTTTGTCAGCATGGGGAGCCAAGGAAACATGCCGTGGCAATGTCGAATAGGTTTCTGATAAACATCGCTGGGTGGTACGCATTGTATGGGTTTCTAACAGGCCGTTCACTAGTAGGAGTGGGAACAACATCACGAGGTGGTGTGAATCGGAGAGCCTCAATTAGGATAGGCAATTAGTGGCAATGTAGGATGGAGAAAAGCACCACAGGGTGGTCAGCATGGGGAGGTGAGGAAACATGCAGTGGCAATGTAGGATAGGTTTCTGAAAAACATCGCGGGGTTTTGCGCATTGTAAAGGTTTTAGCAGGCCATTCACTAGTAGGAGTGAGAAAATCATCAAGGGGTGGTGTGAATCAGATGTTCTGAATTAGGATAGACAGTGAGTGGCAATTTAGGATGGAGAAATGCACCAAGGGGTGGTCAGCATGCGGAGGTCAGGACCCATGCATAGGCAATGTAGGATAGGTTTATGAAAAACATCGCCAAGTGGTGCGCATTGTAAGGGTTTCTAACATTCCATTCACTAGTAGGAGTGAGAAAAATATCACGGCGTAGTGTGAATCGGAGGGCCTGAATCAGGATAGGCAGTGAGTGGCAATGTAGGATGGAGAAAAGCACCACGGTATGGTCATCATGGGGAGGTCAGGAACTTGGAGTGGCAATGTAGGATAGTTTTCTGAAAAACATCGTGGGTTGGTGTGCATTTTAAGTGTTTCTAACAGGCCATTCACTAGTAGGAGTGAGAATAACATCACGGGGTGGTGTGAATCGGAGGGCCTGAATTCGGATAGGCAGTGAGTGGCAATGTAGGATGGAGAAAAGCACCAAGGAGTGGTCAGCATTTTGAGGTCAGGAAACATACGGTGGCAATGTAGGATATGTTTATGAAAAACATCTCGGGGTGGTGCGCATTGTAAGGGTTTCTAACAGGCCATTCACTAGTAGGAGTGAGAACAACATCACGGAGTGGTGTGAATCGGAGGGCCTGAATAAGGAAAGGCATTGAGTAGCAATTTAGGAAGGAGAAAAGCAACACTGGGTGGTCAGCATGGGGAGGTCAGGAAAGATGCAGTGGCAATGTAGGATAAGTTTCTGAAATACATCGCCTGGTGGTGCGCATTGTAAGGCTTTCTAACAGGCAGTACAATAGTATTAGTGAGAAAAACATTACGGGGTGGTGTGAATCGGAGGGCCTGAATTAGGATAGGCAGTCAGTGACAATGTAAATTAGAGAAAAGCACCTAGGTGTGGTCAGCATGGGGAGGTCAGGAAACATGCAGTGGCAATGCAGGATAGGTTTCTGAAAAACATCGTGGGGTGGAGCGTATTGTAAGGGTTTCTAACAGGCCATTCCCTAGTAGGAGTGGGAAATACATCACAGGGTGGTGTGAATTGGAAGACCTGAATCAGGATTGGCAGTGAGTGACAATGTAGGATGGAGAAAAGCACCACGGGGTGATCAGGACGGGGAGGTCAGGAAACATGCAGTGGCAATGTAGGATAGGTTTCTGAAAAACATTGCGGGGTGGTGCGCATTGTAAGTATTTCTAACAAGCCATTCAAAAGTAGGAGTGAGAAAAACATCACGGGGTGGTGTGAATCGGAGGGACTGAATTAGGATAGTCTGTGAGTGGCAATGTAGGATGGAGAAAAGCACCAAGGAGTGGTCAGCATTTTGAGGTAAGGAAACATGCGGTGGCAATGTAGGATATGTTTCTGAAAAACATCGCGGGGTGGTGCGCATTGTAAGGGTTTCTAACAGGCCATTCCCTAGTAGGAGTGGGAAATACATCACAGGGTGGTGTGAATTGGAAGACCTGAATCAGGATTGGCAGTGAGTGACAATGTAGGATGGAGAAAAGCACCACGGGGTGATCAGGATGGGGAGGTCAGGAAACATGCAGTGGCAATGTAGGATAGGTTTCTGAAAAACATTGCGGGGTGGTGCGCATTGTAAGTATTTCTAACAAGCCATTCAAAAGTAGGAGTGAGAAAAACATCACGGGGTGGTGTGAATCGGAGGGACTGAATTAGGATAGTCTGTGAGTGGCAATGTAGGATGGAGAAAAGCTCCACGGGGTGGTCAGGATGGAGAGGTCAGGAAACATGCAGTGGCAATGTAGGATAGGTTTCTGAAAAACATCGCGGCGTGCTGCACATTGTAAGTGTTACTTACAGGCCTTTAACTAGTAGGAGTGAGAAATACATCACGGGGTGGTGTGAATCGGAAGCCCTGAATCAGGATGGTCAGTGAGTGGCAATGTAGGAATAGAAAAGCACCACGGGTTGGTGAGCATGGGGAGGTCAGGAAACATGCAGTGGCAATGTAGGATATGTTTCTGAAAAACATCGCGGGGTGGTGCGCATTGTAAGGGTTTGTAGCAGGCCATTCACTGGTAGGAGTGAGAAAAACATCACGGGGTGGTATTAAACAGGGGGACTGAATGATAATAGGCAGTGAGTGGCAATGCATAATAGAGAAAAGCACCACGGGGTGGTCAGCCAGGAGATGTCAGGAAACATGCATTGGCAATGTAGGATAGCTTTCTGAAAAACATCGTGGGGTTGTGCGCATTGTAAGGCTTTCTAACAAGCCATTGACAAGTACGGGAGAAAAAAACATCACAGAGTTTTGTGAATCTGAGGGCCTGAATTAGGAAAGGCAGTGAGTGGCAATGTAGGATGGAGAAAAGCACCACGGATTGGTCAGCATGGGGAGGTCAGGAAACATGCAGTGACAATGTAGGATAGGTTTGTGAAAAAAAAAAAAAGCGGGGTGGCACGCATTGTATGGCTTTCTAACAGGCCATTCACTAGTAGGAGTGAGAAAAACATAACGGGGTGGTGTTAATCGGAGGGACTGATTTAGGATAGAAAGTGAGTAGCAATGTAGGATGGAGAAAAGCAACACTGGGTGGTCAGCATGTGGAGGGCAGGAAACATGCAGTGGAAATGTAGAATAGTTTTCTGAAAAACATCACGGGCTGGTGCGCATTGTAAGGGTTTCTAATAGGCCATTCACAATTAGGAGTGAGAAAAACATCACGGGGTGGTGTGAACCAGATGTTCTGAATTAGGATAGGCAGTGAGTGGCAATGTAGGATGGAGAAAAGCACAACGGGGTGGTCAGCATGGGGGGGTCAGGAAACATGCATTGGCAATGTCCGATAGGTATCTGAAAAACATCGCCAGGTGGTGCGCATTGTAAGGGTTTCTAACAGGCCATTCACTAGTAGGAGTGAGAAAAACATCACGGGGTTGTGTGAATCGGAGGGGCCGAATTAGGATAGGCAGTGAGTGTCAATGTAGGATGGAGAAAAGCACCACGGGTGGTCAGGAAGGGGAGGTGAGGAAACATGCAGTGGCTATGTAGGATAGGTATCTGAAAAATATCGCGGGGTGGTGCGCATTGTAAGGGTTTCTAACAGGCCATTCACTAGCAGGAGTGAGAAAAAATCAACGGTGTGGTGTGAATCGGAGAGCCTGAATCAGGATAGGCAGTGAGTGGTAATGTAAATTGGAGAAAAGCACCACGGGTGGGTCCGGAAGGGGAGGTCAGAAAATATGCAATGGCAATGTAGGTTAGGTTTCTGAAAAACATCACGGTGTGTTGAGAATTGTAAGGGTTTCTAACAGGCCATTCACTAGTAGTAGTGAAAAAAACATCACGGAATGGTGTGAATCGGAGGGCCTGAATTAGGATTGGCAGTTAGTGGCAATGTAGGATTGAGAAAAGCACCACGAGGTGGTCAGCAAACGGAGGTCAGAAAACATGCAGTGGCAATATAGGATAGGTTTCTGAAAAACAACGCGGGTGGTGCGCATTATAAGGGTTTCTAACAGGCCATTCACTAGTAGGATTGAGAAAAACATCACGGGGTGGTGTGAATCAGAGGGCCTGAATCAGGATAGGCAGTGAGTGGCAATGTAGGATGGAGAAAAGCACCATGTGGTGGTCAGGATGGAGAGGTCAGGAAACATGCAGTGGCAATGTTGGAGAGGTTTCTGAAAAATATTGCAGGTGGTGCGCATTGTAAAGGTTTTAAAAGGCCATTCATTGGTAGGAGTGAGAAAAACATCACGGCGTGGTGTGAATCCGACGGCCTGAATCATGATAGGCAGTGAGTGCCAATGTAGGACGGAGAAAAGCACCACGGGGTGTTCAGAATGGGGAATTCAGGAAACTTGCATTGGCAATGTAGGATAGGTTTCTGAAAATCATATTGGGGTGGTGTGCATTGTAAGGCTTTCTTAAAGGCCCTTCACTTGTAGGAGTGAGAAAAACATCAGGGGTGGTGTGAATCAGAGGGCCGGAATTAGGATAGGCAGTGAGTGGCAATGTAGGATGGAGAAAAGTACCAAAGGGTGGTCAGCATGGGGAGGTCAGGAAACATGCAGTGTAGCATAGGTATCTGAAAAACAACACAGGCGGTGCACATTATAAGTGTTTCTAACAGGCCATTCACTAGTAGGAGTGAGAAAAACATCACGGGGTGGTGTGAATTGGAGGGCCTGAATCAGGATAGGCAGTGAGTGGTAATGTAAAATGGAGAAAAGGACCACGGGTTTGTCAGCATGGGGAGATTAGGAAACATGCAGTGGCAATGTAGGATAGGTTACTGAAAAATATCGCGGGGTGGTACGCATTGTAAGGGTTTCTAACAGGCCATTCACTAGCAGGAGTGAGAAAAAATCAACGGTGTGGTGTGAATCGGAGGGCCTGAATCAGGATAGGCAGTGAGTGGTAATGTAAATTGGAGAAAAGCACCACGGGTTGGTCAGCAAGGGGAGGTCAGGAAACATGCAATGGCAATGTAGGTTAGGTTTCTGAAAAACATCACGGGGTGTTGAGAATTGTAAGGGTTTCTAACAGGCCTTTCACTAGTAGGAGTGAAAAAAACATCACGGGGTGGTGTGAATCGGAGGGCCTGAATTAGGATTGGCAGTGAGTGGCAATGTAGGATGGAGAAAAGTTCCATGGGGTGGTCAGCATGGGGAGGTCAGAAAACATGCAGTGACAATGTAGAATAGGTTTCTGAAAAACAACGCGGGTGGTGCGCATTGTAAGGGTTTCTAACAGGCCATTCACTAGTAGGAGTGATAAAAACATCACTGGGTGGTGTGAATCGGAGGGCCTGAATTAGGATAAGCATTGAGTGGCAATGTAGGATGGAGAAAAGCACCACAGGTTGGTCAGCATGGGGAGATGAGGAAACATGCAGTGGCAATGTAGGATAGGTTTCTGAAAAAAAAAGTGGGGTGGTGCTCATTGTAAGGGTTTCTAACAGGCCATTCACTAGTATAAGTGAAAACAACATCACGCGGTGGTGTGAATCGGAGGGCCTGATTTAGGATAGGCAGTGAGTGGCAATGTAGGATGGAGAAAAGCACCACGGGTTGATGAGCATGGGGATGTCAGGAAACATGCAAAGGCAATGTAGGATAGGTTTCTGAAAAACATCGCGGGGTTGTGCGCATTGTAAGCGTTTGTAGCAGGCCATTCACTAGTAGGAGTGAGAAAATCATCACGGAGTGGTGTGAATCGGAGGGCCTGAATTAGGATAAGCAGTGAGTGGCAATGAAGAATAGAGAAAAGCACCAAAGGGTGGTCAACATGGGGAGGTCAGGAAACATGCAGTGGTAATGTAGGATAGCTTTCTGAAAAATAAAAAGCGGGGTGGTAAGCATTGTAAGGGTTTCTAACAGGCCATTCACTTGTTGGAGTGAGAAAAACATCACGGGATGTTGTGAATCAGAGGGCGTGAATTAGGATAGGCAGTGAGTGGCAATGTAGGATGGAGAAAAGCACCACAGGGTGGTCAGCATGGGGAGGTGAGGAAACATGCAGTGGCAATGTAGGATAGTTGTCTGAAAAACATCACGGAATGCTGCGCATTGTAAGGGTTTTCTAACAGGCTATTTACTAGTACGAGTGAGAAAAACATCACGGGGAGGTTTGAATCAGGTGTTCTGAATTAGGATAGACAGTGAGTGGCAATTTTGGATGGAGAAATGCACGAAGGGGTGGTCAGCATGCGGAGGTCAGGACTCAAGCATTGGCAATATAGGATAGGTTTATGAAAAACAACGCCGAGTGGTGCGCATTGTAAGGGTTTCTAACATTCCATTCACTAGTAGGAGTGAGAAAAATATCACGGCGTGGTGTGAATCGGAGGGCCTGAATCAGGATAGGCAGTGAGTGGCAATGTAGGATGGAGAAAAGCACCACGGAATGGTCATCATGGGGAGGTCAGGACTCAGGCAATGGCAATGTAGGATAGGTTTCTAAAAAACATCGCAGGTGGTGATAATTGTATGGGTTTCTAAAAGGCCATTCACTAGTAGGAGTGAGAAAAACAACACGGGGTGGTGTGAATCAGATGTTCTGAGTTAGGATAGGCAGTGAGTAGCAATGTAGGATGGAAAAAGGTACCACGGGGTGGTCAGCATTGGGAGGTCAGGAAACATGCAGTGGCAATGTGGGATAGCTTTCTGAAAAACATTACGGGTTGGTGCGCATTGCAAGGGTTTCTAACAGGCCATTCACTAGTAGGAGTGAGAAAAACATCACGGCGTGGTGTGAATCCGAGGACCTGAATCAGGATAGGCAGTGAGTGGCAATGTAGGATGGAGAAAAGCAACACGGGCTGCTCAGCATGGGGCGGTCAGCAAACATGCAGTTGCATTGTACGATAGGTTTCTGAAAAAAAAAAAGCGGGGTGGTGCGCATTGTAAGGTTTTCTAACAGGCCATTCACTAGTAGGAGTCTGAAAAACATCACGGGGTGGTGTGAATCGGAGGGCCTGATTTAGTATAGGCAGTGAGTGGCAATGTAAAATGGAGAAAAGCACCACGGGGTGGTCATCATGGGGAGGGCAGGAAACATGCAGTGGCAATGTAGGATAGTTTTCTGAAAAATATCACGGGGCGGTTTGCATTGTAAGGGTTTCTAACAAGCCATTCACTAGTAGGAGTGAGAAAAACATCACGGGGTGGTGTGAATCAGATGTTCTGAATTAGGATAGGCAGTGAGTGGCAATGTAGGATGGAGAAAAGCACCATGGGGTGGTCAGCATGGGGAGGTCAGGAAACATGCATTGGCAATGTAGGATAGGTTTCTGAAAAACATCGCGGGGTGGTGTACATTGTAAGGCTTTCTAACAGGCCATTCACTAGTAGGAGTGAGAAAAACATGACGGGGTGGTGTGAATCAGAGGGCCTGAATTATGATAGGCAGTGAGTGGAAACGTAAAATGGAGAAAAGCACCACGGTGTGGTCAGCATGGGGAGGTCAGGAAACATGCAGTGGCAAGGTATGATAGGTTTCTGAAAAACATAACGGGGTGGTGTGCATTGTAAGGGTTTCTAAAAGGCCATTCACTAGTAGGAGTGAGAAATATATAATGGGGTGGTGTGAATTGGAGGGCCTGAATCAGGATAGGCAGTGAGTGGCAATGTAGGATGGAGAAAAGCACCCCGGGGTGGTCAGCATGGGGAGGTCAGGAAACATGCAGTGGCAATGTAGGATATTTTTTGAAAAACATCACGTGGTGGTGCGGATTTTAAGGGATTCTAACAGGCCATTTACTAGTAGGAGTGAGAAAAACATCACGGGGTCGTGTGAATCAGATGTTCTGAATTATGATAAGCAGTGAGTGCAATGTAGGATTGAGAAAAGCACCACGGGGTGTCCAGCATGAGGAGGTAGGAAACATGCATTGGCAAAGTAGAATAGATTTCTGAAAAACATCGCCGGGTATTGCGCATTGTAAGGCTTTCTAATAGGCCATTCACTAGTAGGAGTGAGAAAATCATCACAGGGTGGTGTTATTAGGAGGGCCTGAATTAGGATAGGCAGTGAATGGCAACGTAAAATGGAGAAAAGCACCACGGGGTGGTCAGGATGGGGAGGTCAGGAAACATGCAGTGGCAATGTAGGATAGGTTTCATAAAAACATTGCGGGGTGGTGCTCATTATAAGGGTTTCTAAAAGGCCTTTCACCTTGTAGGAGTGAGAAAAACATCACGGCGTGGTGTGAATCGCAGGGCCTGAATCAGTATAGGCCGTGAGTGGCAATGTAGGATGGAGAAAAGCACCACGGGGTGGTCAGGATTGGGAAGTCAGGAAACATGCAGTGGCAATGTAGGATAGGTTTCTGAAAAACATCTCGGCGTAGTGCGCATTGTAAGGGTTTCTAACAGGCCATTTACTAGTAGGAGTGAGAAATAAATCATGGTGTGGTGTGAATTGGAGGGCCTGAATCAATTTAGATAGTGAGTGTCAATGTAGGATGGAGAAAAGCACCACGGGTTGGTGAGCATGGGGAGGTCAGGAAACATGCATTGGCAAGGTACGATAGTTTTATGAAAAACGTCGCGGGGTTGTTCGCATTGTAAGGGTTTGTAGCATGCCATTCACTAGTAGGGGTGAGAAACACATCACGGGGTGGTGTGAATCGGAGGGCCTGAATTAGGATAGGCAGTGAGTGACAATGAAGAATGGAGAAAAGCACCACAGGGTGGCCAACATGGGGAGGTCAGGAAACCTGTAATGGCAATGTAGGATAGGTTTCTGAAAAACATCACCGGGTGGTGCACATTGTAAGGCTTTCTAACAAGCCATTCACAAGTAGGAGTGAAAAAAACATCACAGGGTGGTGTGAATCGGAGGGCCTGAATTAGCAAAGGCTGTGAGTGGCAATGTAGGATGGAGAAAAGCACCACGGGTTTGTCAGCATAGGGAGGTAAGGAAACATGCAGAGGCAATGTAGGATAGGTTTCTGAAAAACATCGCGGGGTGGTGCGCATGGTAAGGGTTTGTAGCATGCCTTTCACTAGTAGGAGTGGGAAAAAAATCACGGGGTGTTGTGAATCGCAGGACCTGAGTCAGGGTAGGCCGTGGGTGGCAATGTAGGAGGGAGAAAAGCACCACGGGGTGGTCAGGATGGGAAGGTCAGAAATCATGCAGAGGTAATGCAGGATCGATTTCTGAAAAACATCGCGAGTTTGGACGCATTGTAAGGGTATGTAACAGGCCATTCACTAGTAGGAGTGAGAAATACATCATTGTGTATTGTGAATCGGAGGGCCGGAATCAAGTTAGACATTGAGTGGCAATGTAGGATGGAGAAAAGCACCACGGGTTCTGGAGCATGGGGAAGTCAGGAAACATGCAATGGCAATGTAGGATAGGTTTCTGAAAAACATCGCGGGGTGGTGCGCATTGTAAGGGTTTGTAGCATGCCATTCACTAGTAGGAGTGAGAAAAACATCACGGGTTGGTATGAATCGGAGGGCCTGAATTAGAATAGGCAGTGAGTGTCAATGAAGAATGGAGAAAAGCACCACGGAGTGGTCAACATGGGGAGGTCAGGAAACATGAATTGGCAATGTAGGATAGGTTTCTGAAAAACATCGCGGGGTAGTGCGCATCGTAAAGGTTTCTAACAGGCCACTCACTAGTAGGAGTGAGAAAAATATAACGGGGTGGTGTGAATTAGAGGGCCTGAATCAGGATAGGCAGGGAGTGGCAATGTATATTGGAGAAAAGCACCACGGGTTGGTCAGCATGGGGAGGTCAGGAAACATGCATTGGCAATGTAGGATAGGCTTCTGAAAAACATCGCCTGGTGGTGTGCTTTGTAAGGGTTTTTAACAGGCCATTCTCTTGGAGGAGTGAGAAAAACATCACTGGGTGGTGTGAATCGGACGGCCTGAATTAGGATAAGCATTGAGTGGCAATGTAGGATGGAGAAAAGCACCACAGGGTGGTCAGCATGGGGAGGTGAGGAAACATGCAGTGGCAATGTAGGATAGGTTTCTGAAAAAAAAAGCGGAATGGTGCACAATGTAAGGGTTTCAAACATGCCATTCACTAGTAGGAGTGAGAAAAACATCACGGGGTGGTGTGAATCGGAGGGGCTAAATTAGGATAGGCAGTGAATGGCAATGAAGAATGGAGAAAAGCACCATGGGGTGGTCAACATGGGGAGGTCAGGAAACAAGTAATGGCAATTTAGGATAGGTTTCTTAAAAACATCGCGGGGTGGTGCGCATTGTAAGGCTTTCTAACAAGCCATTCACAAGTAGGAGTGAAAAAACTTCAGAAGGTGGTGTGAATCCGAGGGCCTGAATTAGGATAGGCTGTGGGTGGCAATGTAGGATGGAGAAAAGCACCACAGGGTGGTCAGCATGGGGAGGTCAGGAAACATGCAATGGCAATGTAGGATAGGTTTCTGAAAAACATCACTGGGTGGTGCGCATTGTAAGGCTTTCTAACTAGCCATTCCGAAGTAGAAGTGAAAAAAACATCACGTGGTGGTGTGAATCGGAGGGTCTGAATCAGGATAGGCAGTGAGTGCAATGTAGGATGGAGAAAAGCACCACGGGGTGGTCAGCATGGGGAGGTCAGGAAATATGATTGGCAAAGTATGATAGGTTTCTGAAAAAAATCGCCGGGAATTGCGCATTGTAAGGCATTCTAAGAGGCCATTCACTAGTAGGAGTGAGAAAAACATCACAGGGTGATGTGAACCGGAGGGCCTGAATTAGGATAAGCATTGAGTGGCAATGTAGGATGGAGAAAAGCACCACAGGGTGGTCAGCATGGGGAGGTGAGGAAACATGCATTGGCATTGTAGGATAGATTTCTGAAAAAAAAAAGTGGGTGGTGCGCATTGTAAGGGTTTCTAACAGGCCATTCACTAGTAGGAGTGAGAAAAACATCACAGGGTGGTGTGAATCGGAGGGGCTGAATTAGGATAGGCAGTGAGTGGCAATGTAGGATGGAGAAAAGCACCACGGGTGGTCAGGAAGGGGAGGTCAGGAAACATGCAGTGGCTATGTAGGATAGGTATCTGAAAAATATCGCGGGGTGGTGCGCATTGTAAGGGTTTCTAACAGGCCATTCACTAGCAGGAGTGAGAAAAAATCAACGGTGTGGTGTGAATCGGAGAGCCTGAATCAGGATAGGCAGTGAGTGGTAATGTAAATTGGAGAAAAGCACCACGGGTGGGTCAGGAAGGGGAGGTCAGAAAATATGCAATGGCAATGTAGGTTAGGTTTCTGAAAAACATCACGGTGTGTTGAGAATTGTAAGGGTTTCTAACAGGCCATTCACTAGTAGGATTGAGAAAAACATCACGGGGTGGTGTGAATCAGAGGGCCTGAATCAGGATAGGCAGTGAGTGGCAATGTAGGATGGAGAAAAGCACCATGTGGTGGGCAGGATGGAGAGGTCAGGAAACATGCAGTGGCAATGTTGGAGAGGTTTCTGAAAAATATTGCGGGTGGTGCGCATTGTAAAGGATTTAAAAGGCCATTCATTGGTAGGAGTGAGAAAAACATCACGGCGTGGTGTGAATCCGAGGGCCTGAATCATGATAGGCAGTGAGTGCCAATGTAGGACGGAGAAAAGCACCACGGGGTGTTCAGAATGGGGAGTTCAGGAAACTTGCAGTGGCAATGTAGGATAGGTTTCTGAAAAACATATTGGGGTGGTGTGCATTGTAAGGCTTTCTTAAAGGCCCTTCACTTGTAGGAGTGAGAAAAACATCAGGGGTGGTGTGAATCAGAGGGCCGGAATTAGGATAGGAAGTGAGTGGCAATGTAGGATGGAGAAAAGCACCTTGGGGTGGTCATGATGGGGAGGTCAGGAACCATGCAGTGGCAATGTAGGATAGGTTTCTGAAAAACATCGCGGTGTGGTGAGAATTGTAAGGGTTTCTAACAGGCCATTCACTAGTAGGAGTGAGAAAAACATCACGGGGTGGTGTGAATCGGAGGGCCTGAATTAGGATAGGCAGTTAGTGGCAATGTAGGATGGAGAAAAGCACCACGGGGTGGTCAGGATGGGGAGGTCAGGAAACATGCAGTGGCTATGTAGGATAGGTATGTGAAAAACATCGTGGGGTGGTGCGCATTCTAATGGTTTCTAACAGGCCATTAACTAATAGGAGTGAGAAATACAACATGGTGTGGTGTGAATGGGAGGCCCTGAGTCAGGATAGCAGTGAGTGGTAATGTAAAATGGAGAAAAGGACCACGGGTTTGTCAGCATGGGGAGATTAGGAAACATGCAGTGGCAATGTAGGATAGGTTACTGAAAAATATCGCGGGGTGGTACGCATTGTAAGGGTTTCTAACAGGCCATTCACTAGCAGGAGTGAGAAAAAATCAACGGTGTGGTGTGAATCGGAGGGCCTGAATCAGGATAGGCAGTGAGTGGTAATGTAAATTGGAGAAAAGCACCACGGGTTGGTCAGCAAGGGGAGGTCAGGAAACATGCAATGGCAATGTAGGTTAGGTTTCTGAAAAACATCACAGGGTGTTGAGAATTGTAAGGGTTTCTAACAGGCCTTTCACTAGTAGGAGTGAAAAAAACATCACGGGGTGGTGTGAATTGGAGGGCCTGAATTAGGATTGGCAGTGAGTGGCAATGTAGGATGGAGAAAAGTTCCACGGGGTGGTCAGCATGGGGAGGTCAGAAAACATGCAGTGACAATGTAGAATAGGTTTCTGAAAAACAACGCGGGTGGTGCGCATTGTAAGGGTTTCTAACAGGCCATTCACTAGTAGGAGTGAGAAAAACATCAAGGGGTGGTGTGAATCAGAGGGCCTGAATCAGGATAGGCAGTGAGTGGCAACGTAGGATGGAGAAGAGCACCATGTGGTGGTCAGGATGGAGAGGTCAGGAAACATGCAGTGGCAATGTAGGAGAGGTTTCTGAAAAACATCACGGGGTGGGGCGTATTGTAACGGTTTCTAACAGGCCATTCAATAGTAGGAGTGAGAAAAACATCACAGGGTGGTTTCAATCCCAGGGCCTGAATTATGATAGGCAGTGAGTGACAATATAGGATGGAGAAAAGCACTACGGGGTGGTCAGCATGGGGAGGTCAGGAAACATGCAGTGGCAATGTAGGATAGGTTTCTGAAAAACAATGCGGGTGGTGCGCATTTTAAGAGTTTCTAAAAGGCCATTCATTGGTAGGAGTGAGAAAAACATCACGGAGTGGTGTGAATCCGAGGGCCTGAATCATGATAGGCAGTGAGTGCCAATGTAGGATGGAGAAAAGCACCACGGGTTGGTCAGAATGGGGAGGTCAGGAAACTTGCAGTGGCAATGTAGGATAGGTTTCTGAAAAAACATCTTGGGGTGGTGCGCATTGTAAGGCTTTCTTAAATGCCCTTCACTTGTAGGAGTGAGAAAAACATCAGGGGTGGTGTGAATCGGAGTGCTTGAATTAGGATAGGCAGTGAGTGGCAATGTAGGATGGAGAAAAGCACCTCGGGGTGGTCATGATGGGGAGGTCAGGAAACATGCAGTGGCAATGTAGGATAGGTTTCTGAAAAACATCGCGGGGTGGTGCGCATTGTACGGGTTTCTAACAGGACATTCACTAGTACGAGTGTGAAAAACATCATGGGCTGGTGTGAGTCGGAGTGCCTGAATTAGGATAGGCAGTGAGTGGCAATGTAAAATGGAGAAAAGCACCACGTGTTAGTCAGCATGGGGAGGTCAGGAAACATGCATTGGCAATGTAGGAAAGGTTTCTGAAAAAAATTGCGGGGTGGTGCGTATTGTAAGTGTTTCTAACAAGCCATTCACAAGTAGGAGTGGCAAAAACATCATGGAATGGTGTGAAGCGGAGGGCCTGAATTAGGATAGGCAGTGAGTGTCAATGTAGGATGGAGAAAAGCACCATGGGTTTGTCAGCATGGGGAGGTAAGGAAACATGCAGTGGCAATTTAGGATAGGTTTGTGAAAAACATCGCAGGTTGGTGCGCATTGTAAAGATTTCTAACAGACCATTCACTAGCAGGAGTGAGAAAAATATCACGGCGTGGTGTGAATCAGAGGGCCTGAATTAGGATAGGCAGTGAGTGGTAATGTATAATGGAGAAAAGCACCACGGGTTGGTCACCATGGGGAGGTCAGGAAACATGCATTGGCAATGTAGGATAGGTTTCTGAAAAACATCGCAGGTGGTGAGAATTGCAAGGGTTTCTAACAGGCCATTCACTAGTAGGAGTGAGAAAAACATCACGGGGTGGTGTGAATCAGAGGGCCTGAATTAGGATAGGCTGTGAGGGGCAATGTAGGATGGAGAAAAGCACCACGGGTTGGTCAGCATGGGGAGGTCAGGAAACATGCATTGGCAATGTAGGATAGCCTTCTGAAAAACATCGCCTGGTGGTGTGCATTGTAAGGGTTTTTAACAGGCCATTCTCTTGTAGGAGTGAGAAAAACATCACTGGGTGGTGTGAATCGGACGGCCTGAATTAGGATAAGCATTGAGTGGCAATGTAGGATGGAGAAAAGCACCACAGGGTGGTCAGCATGGGGAGGTGAGGAAACATGCAGTGGCAATGTAGGATAGGTTTCTGAAAAAAAAACTTGGGGTGGTGCGCATTGTAAGGGTTTCTAAAAGGCCGTTCACTAGTAGGAGTGAGAAAAACATCACGGGGTGGTGTGAATCGGAGGGGCTAAATTAGGATAGGCAGTGAATGGCAATGAATAATGGAGAAAAGCACCATGGGGTGGTCAACATGGGGAGGTCAGGAAACATGTAATGGCAATTTAGGATAGGTTTCTTAAAAACATCGCGGGGTGGTGCGCATTGTAAGGCTTTCTAACAAGCCATTCACAAGTAGGAGTGAAAAAACTTCAGAAGGTGATGTGAATCGGAGGGCCTGAATTAGGATAGGCTGTGGGTGGCAATGTAGGATGGAGAAAAGCACCACAGGGTGGTCAGCATGGGGAGGTCAGGAAACATGCAATGGCAATGTAGGATAGGTTTCTGAAAAACATCGCTGGCTGGTGCGCATTGTAAGGCTTTCTAACTAGCCATTCCGAAGTAGAAGTGAAAAAAACATCACGGGGTGGTGTGAATCGGAGTGTCTGAATCAGGATAGGCAGTGAGTGCAATGTAGGATGGAGAAAAGCACCACGGGGTGGTCAGCATGGGGAGGTCAGGAAATATGATTGGCAAAGTATGATAGGTTTCTGAAAAAAATCGCCGGGAATTGCGCATTGTAAGGCTTTCTAAGAGGCCATTCACTAGTAGGAGTGAGAAAAACATCACAGGGTGATGTGAATCGGAGGGCCTGAATTAGGATAAGCATTGAGTGGCAATGTAGGATGGAGAAAAGCACCACAGGGTGGTCAGCATGGGGAGGTGAGGAAACATGCATTGGCACTGTAGGATAGATTTCTGAAAAAAAAAGTGGGGTGGTGCGCATTGTAAGGGTTTCTAACAGGCCATTCACTAGTAGGAGTGAGAAAAACATCACAGGGTGGTGTGAATCGGAGGGGCTGAATTAGGATAGGCAGTGAGTGGCAATGTAGGATGGAGAAAAGCACCACGGGTGGTCAGGAAGGGGAGGTCAGGAAACATGCAGTGGCTATGTAGGATAGGTATCTGAAAAATATCGCGGGGTGGTGCGCATTGTAAGGGTTTCTAACAGGCCATTCACTAGCAGGAGTGAGAAAAAATCAACGGTGTGGTGTGAATCGGAGGGCCTGAATCAGGATAGGCAGTGAGTGGTAATGTAAATTGGAGAAAAGCACCACGGGTTGGTCAGCAAGGGGAGGTCAGGAAACATGCAATGGCAATGTAGGTTAGGTTTCTGAAAAACATCACGGGGTGTTGAGAATTGTAAGGGTTTCTAACAGGCCTTTCACTAGTAGGAGTGAAAAAAACATCACGGGGTGGTGTGAATCGGAGGGCCTGAATTAGGATTGGCAGTGAGTGGCAATGTAGGATGGAGAAAAGTTCCACGGGGTGGTCAGCATGGGGAGGTCAGAAAACATGCAGTGACAATGTAGAATAGGTTTCTGAAAAACAACGCGGGTGGTGCGCATTGTAAGGGTTTCTAACAGGCCATTCACTAGTAGGAGTGAGAAAAACATCAAGGGGTGGTGTGAATCAGAGGGCCTGAATCAGGATAGGCAGTGAGTGGCAACGTAGGATGGAGAAGAGCACCATGTTGTGGTCAGGATGGAGAGGTCAGGAAACATGCAGTGGCAATGTAGGAGAGGTTTCTGAAAAACATCACGGGGTGGGGTGTATTGTAACGGTTTCTAACAGGCCATTCAATAGTAGGAGTGAGAAAAACATCACAGGGTGGTTTCAATCCCAGGGCCTGAATTATGATAGGCAGTGAGTGACAATGTAGGATGGAGAAAAGCACTACGGGGTGGTCAGCATGGGGAGGTCAGGAAACATGCAGTGGCAATGTAGGATAGGTTTCTGAAAAACAATGCGGGTGGTGCACATTGTAAGAGTTTCTAAAAGGCCATTCATTGGTAGGAGTGAGAAAAACATCACGGAGTGGTGTGAATCCGAGGGCCTGAATCATGATAGGCAGTGAGTGCCAATGTAGGATGGAGAAAAGCACCAGGGGTTGGTCAGAATGGGGAGGTCAGGAAACATGCATTGGCAATGTAGGATAGGTTTCTGAAAAACATCGCAGGTGGTGAGAATTGCAAGGGTTTCTAACAGGCCATTCACTAGTAGGAGTGAGAAAAACATCACGGGGTGGTGTGAATCAGAGGGCCTGAATTAGGATAGGATGTGAGGGGCAATGTAGAATGGAGAAAAGCACCACGGGTTGGTCAGCATGGGGAGGTCAGGAAACATGCATTGGCAATGTAGGATAGCCTTCTGAAAAACATCGCCTGGTGGTGTGCATTGTAAGGGTTTTTAACAGGCCATTCTCTTGTAGGAGTGAGAAAAACATCACTGGGTGGTGTGAATCGGACGGCCTGAATTAGGATAAGCATTGAGTGGCAATGTAGGATGGAGAAAAGCACCACAGGGTGGTCAGCATGGGGAGGTGAGGAAACATGCAGTGGCAATGTAGGATAGGTTTCTGAAAAAAAAACTTGGGGTGGTGCGCATTGTAAGGGTTTCTAAAAGGCCGTTCACTAGTAGGAGTGAGAAAAACATCACGGGGTGGTGTGAATCGGAGGGGCTAAATTAGGATAGGCAGTGAATGGCAATGAATAATGGAGAAAAGCACCATGGGGTGGTCAACATGCGGAGGTCAGGAAACATGTAATGGCAATTTAGGATAGGTTTCTTAAAAACATCGCGGGGTGGTGCGCATTGTAAGGCTTTCTAACAAGCCATTCACAAGTAGGAGTGAAAAAACTTCAGAAGGTGATGTGAATCGGAGGGCCTGAATTAGGATAGGCTGTGGGTGGCAATGTAGGATGGAGAAAAGCACCACAGGGTGGTCAGCATGGGGAGGTCAGGAAACATGCAATGGCAATGTAGGATAGGTTTCTGAAAAACATCGCTGGCTGGTGCGCATTGTAAGGCTTTCTAACTAGCCATTCCGAAGTAGAAGTGAAAAAAACATCACGGGGTGGTGTGAATCGGAGTGTCTGAATCAGGATAGGCAGTGAGTGCAATGTAGGATGGAGAAAAGCACCACGGGGTGGTCAGCATGGGGAGGTCAGGAAATATGATTGGCAAAGTATGATAGGTTTCTGAAAAAAATCGCCGGGAATTGCGCATTGTAAGGCTTTCTAAGAGGCCATTCACTAGTAGGAGTGAGAAAAACATCACAGGGTGATGTGAATCGGAGGGCCTGAATTAGGATAAGCATTGAGTGGCAATGTAGGATGGAGAAAAGCACCACAGGATGGTCAGCATGGGGAGGTGAGGAAACATGCATTGGCACTGTAGGATAGATTTCTGAAAAAAAAAGTGGGGTGGTGCGCATTGTAAGGGTTTCTAACAGGCCATTCACTAGTAGGAGTGAGAAAAACATCACAGGGTGGTGTGAATCGGAGGGGCTGAATTAGGATAGGCAGTGAGTGGCAATGTAGGATGGAGAAAAGCACCACGGGTGGTCAGGAAGGGGAGGTCAGGAAACATGCAGTGGCTATGTAGGATAGGTATCTGAAAAATATCGCGGGGTGGTGCGCATTGTAAGGGTTTCTAACAGGCCATTCACTAGCAGGAGTGAGAAAAAATCAACGGTGTGGTGTGAATCGGAGAGCCTGAATCAGGATAGGCAGTGAGTGGTAATGTAAATTGGAGAAAAGCACCACGGGTGGGTCAGGAAGGGGAGGTCAGAAAATATGCAATGGCAATGTAGGTTAGGTTTCTGAAAAACATCACGGTGTGTTGAGAATTGTAAGGGTTTCTAACAGGCCATTCACTAGTAGTAGTGAAAAAAACATCACGGAATGGTGTGAATCGGAGGGCCTGAATTAGGATTGGCAGTTAGTGGCAATGTAGGATTGAGAAAAGCACCACGAGGTGGTCAGCAAAGGGAGGTCAGAAAACATGCAGTGGCAATATAGGATAGGTTTCTGAAAAACAACGCGGGTGGTGCGCATTATAAGGGTTTCTAACAGGCCATTCACTAGTAGGATTGAGAAAAACATCACGGGGTGGTGTGAATCAGAGGGCCTGAATCAGGATAGGCAGTGAGTGGCAATGTAGGATGGAGAAAAGCACCATGTGGTGGTCAGGATGGAGAGGTCAGGAAACATGCAGTGGCAATGTTGGAGAGGTTTCTGAAAAATATTGCAGGTGGTGCGCATTGTAAAGGTTTTAAAAGGCCATTCATTGGTAGGAGTGAGAAAAACATCACGGCGTGGTGTGAATCCGACGGCCTGAATCATGATAGGCAGTGAGTGCCAATGTAGGACGGAGAAAAGCACCACGGGGTGTTCAGAATGGGGAATTCAGGAAACTTGCATTGGCAATGTAGGATAGGTTTCTGAAAATCATATTGGGGTGGTGTGCATTGTAAGGCTTTCTTAAAGGCCCTTCACTTGTAGGAGTGAGAAAAACATCAGGGGTGGTGTGAATCAGAGGGCCGGAATTAGGATAGGAAGTGAGTGGCAATGTAGGATGGAGAAAAGCACCTTGGGGTGGTCATGATGGGGAGGTCAGGAAACATGCAGTGGCAATGTAGGATAGGTTTCTGAAAAACATCGCGGTGTGGTGAGAATTGTAAGGGTTTCTAACAGGCCATTCACTAGTAGGAGTGAGAAAAACATCACGGGGTGGTGTGAATCGGAGGGCCTGAATTAGGATAGGCAGTGAGTGGCAATGTAGGATGGAGAAAAGTACCACAGTGTGGTCAGCACGGGGTGGTCAGGAAACATACAGTGTAGGATAGGTATCTGAAAAACAACACGGGCGGTGCACATTGTAAGGCTTTCTAACAGGACATTCACAAGTAGGAGTGAGAAAAACATAACGGGGTGGTGTGAATCGGAGGGCCTGAATCAGGATAGGCAGTGAGTGGCAAGGTAGCATGGAGAAAAGCACCACAGGGTGGTCAGGATCGGGAGGTCAGGAAACATGCAGTGGCTATGTAGGATAGGTATGTGAAAAACATCGTGGGGTGGTGCGCATTCTAATGGTTTCTAACAGGCCATTAACTAATAGGAGTGAGAAATACAACATGGTGTGGTGTGAATGGGAGGCCCTGAGTCAGGATAGCAGTGAGTGGTAATGTAAAATGGAGAAAAGGACCACGGGTTTGTCAGCATGGGGAGATTAGGAAACATGCAGTGGCAATGTAGGATAGGTTACTGAAAAATATCGCGGGGTGGTACGCATTGTAAGGGTTTCTAACAGGCCATTCACTAGCAGGAGTGAGAAAAAATCAGCGGTGTGGTGTGAATCGGAGGGCCTGAATCAGGATAGGCAGTGAGTGGTAATGTAAATTGGAGAAAAGCACCACGGGTTGGTCAGCAAGGGGAGGTCAGGAAACATGCAATGGCAATGTAGGTTAGGTTTCTGAAAAACATCACGGGGTGTTGAGAATTGTAAGGGTTTCTAACAGGCCTTTCACTAGTAGGAGTGAAAAAAACATCACGGGGTGGTGTGAATCGGAGGGCCTGAATTAGGATTGGCAGTGAGTGGCAATGTAGGATGGAGAAAAGTTCCACGGGGTGGTCAGCATGTGGAGGTCAGAAAACATGCAGTGACAATGTAGAATAGGTTTCTGAAAAACAACGCGGGTGGTGCGCATTGTAAGGGTTTCTAACAGGCCATTCACTAGTAGGAGTGAGAAAAACATCAAGGGGTGGTGTGAATCAGAGGGCCTGAATCAGGATAGGCAGTGAGTGGCAACGTAGGATGGAGAAGAGCACCATGTGGTGGTCAGGATGGAGAGGTCAGGAAACATGCAGTGGCAATGTAGGAGAGGTTTCTGAAAAACATCACGGGGTGGGGCGTATTGTAACGGTTTCTAACAGGCCATTCAATAGTAGGAGTGAGAAAAACATCACAGGGTGGTTTCAATCCCAGGGCCTGAATTATGATAGGCAGTGAGTGACAATATAGGATGGAGAAAAGCACTACGGGGTGGTCAGCATGGGGAGGTCAGGAAACATGCAGTGGCAATGTAGGATAGGTTTCTGAAAAACAATGCGGGTGGTGCGCATTGTAAGAGTTTCTAAAAGGCCATTCATTGGTAGGAGTGAGAAAAACATCACGGAGTGGTGTGAATCCGAGGGCCTGAATCATGATAGGCAGTGAGTGCCAATGTAGGATGGAGAAAAGCACCACGGGTTGGTCAGAATGGGGAGGTCAGGAAACTTGCAGTGGCAATGTAGGATAGGTTTCTGAAAAACATCTTGGGGTGGTGCGCATTGTAAGGCTTTCTTAAATGCCCTTCACTTGTAGGAGTGAGAAAAACATCAGGGGTGGTGTGAATCGGAGTGCTTGAATTAGGATAGGCAGTGAGTGGCAATGTAGGATGGAGAAAAGCACCTCGGGGTGGTCATGATGGGGAGGTCAGGAAACATGCAGTGGCAATGTAGGATAGGTTTCTGAAAAACATCGCGGGGTGGTGCGCATTGTACGGGTTTCTAACAGGACATTCACTAGTACGAGTGTGAAAAACATCATGGGCTGGTGTGAGTCGGAGTGCCTGAATTAGGATAGGCAGTGAGTGGCAATGTAAAATGGAGAAAAGCACCACGTGTTAGTCAGCATGGGGAGGTCAGGAAACATGCATTGGCAATGTAGGAAAGGTTTCTGAAAAAAATTGCGGGGTGGTGCGTATTGTAAGTGTTTCTAACAAGCCATTCACAAGTAGGAGTGGCAAAAACATCATGGAATGGTGTGAAGCGGAGGGCCTGAATTAGGATAGGCAGTGAGTGTCAATGTAGGATGGAGAAAAGCACCATGGGTTTGTCAGCATGGGGAGGTAAGGAAACATGCAGTGGCAATTTAGGATAGGTTTGTGAAAAACATCGCAGGTTGGTGCGCATTGTAAAGATTTCTAACAGACCATTCACTAGCAGGAGTGAGAAAAATATCACGGCGTGGTGTGAATCAGAGGGCCTGAATTAGGATAGGCAGTGAGTGGTAATGTATAATGGAGAAAAGCACCACGGGTTGGTCACCATGGGGAGGTCAGGAAACATGCATTGGCAATGTAGGATAGGTTTCTGAAAAACATCGCAGGTGGTGAGAATTGCAAGGGTTTCTAACAGGCCATTCACTAGTAGGAGTGAGAAAAACATCACGGGGTGGTGTGAATCAGAGGGCCTGAATTAGGATAGGCTGTGAGGGGCAATGTAGGATGGAGAAAAGCACCACGGGTTGGTCACCATGGGGAGGTCAGGAAACATGCATTGGCAATGTAGGATAGGTTTCTGAAAAACATCGCAAGTGGTGAGAATTGCAAGGGTTTCTAACAGGCCATTCACTAGTAGGAGTGAGAAAAACATCACGGGGTGGTGTGAATCAGAGGGCCTGAATTAGGATAGGCTGTGAGGGGCAATGTAGGATGGAGAAAAGCACCACGGGTTGGTCAGCATGGGGAGGTCAGGAAACATGCATTGGCAATGTAGGATAGCCTTCTGAAAAACATCGCCTGGTGGTGTGCATTGTAAGGGTTTTTAACAGGCCATTCTCTTGTAGGAGTGAGAAAAACATCACTGGGTGGTGTGAATCGGACGGCCTGAATTAGGATAAGCATTGAGTGGCAATGTAGGATGGAGAAAAGCACCACAGGGTGGTCAGCATGGGGAGGTGAGGAAACATGCAGTGGCAATGTAGGATAGGTTTCTGAAAAAAAAACTTGGGGTGGTGCGCATTGTAAGGGTTTGTAAAAGGCCGTTCACTAGTAGGAGTGAGAAAAACATCACGGGGTGGTGTGAATCGGAGGGGCTAAATTAGGATAGGCAGTGAATGGCAATGAATAATGGAGAAAAGCACCATGGGGTGGTCAACATGGGGAGGTCAGGAAACATGTAATGGCAATTTAGGATAGGTTTCTTAAAAACATCGCGGGGTGGTGCGCATTGTAAGGCTTTCTAACAAGCCATTCACAAGTAGGAGTGAAAAAACTTCAGAAGGTGATGTGAATCGGAGGGCCTGAATTAGGATAGGCTGTGGGTGGCAATGTAGGATGGAGAAAAGCACCACAGGGTAGTCAGCATGGGGAGGTGAGGAAACATGCATTGGCACTGTAGGATAGATTTCTGAAAAAAAAAGTGGGGTGGTGCGCATTGTAAGGGTTTCTAACAGGCCATTCACTAGTAGGAGTGAGAAAAACATCACAGGGTGGTGTGAATCGGAGGGGCTGAATTAGGATAGGCAGTGAGTGGCAATGTAGGATGGAGAAAAGCACCACGGGTGGTCAGGAAGGGGAGGTCAGGAAACATGCAGTGGCTATGTAGGATAGGTATCTGAAAAATATCGCGGGGTGGTGCGCATTGTAAGGGTTTCTAACAGGCCATTCACTAGCAGGAGTGAGAAAAAATCAACGGTGTGGTGTGAATCGGAGGGCCTGAATCAGGATAGGCAGTGAGTGGTAATGTAAATTGGAGAAAAGCACCACGGGTTGGTCAGCAAGGGGAGGTCAGGAAACATGCAATGGCAATGTAGGTTAGGTTTCTGAAAAACATCACGGGGTGTTGAGAATTGTAAGGGTTTCTAACAGGCCTTTCACTAGTAGGAGTGAAAAAAACATCACGGGGTGGTGTGAATCGGAGGGCCTGAATTAGGATTGGCAGTGAGTGGCAATGTAGGATGGAGAAAAGTTCCATGGGGTGGTCAGCATGGGGAGGTCAGAAAACATGCAGTGACAATGTAGAATAGGTTTCTGAAAAACAACGCGGGTGGTGCGCATTGTAAGGGTTTCTAACAGGCCATTCACTAGTAGGAGTGAGAAAAACATCAAGGGGTGGTGTGAATCAGAGGGCCTGAATCAGGATAGGCAGTGAGTGGCAACGTAGGATGGAGAAGAGCACCATGTTGTGGTCAGGATGGAGAGGTCAAAAAACATGCAGTGGCAATGTAGGAGAGGTTTCTGAAAAACATCACGGGGTGGGGCGTATTGTAACGGTTTCTAACAGGCCATTCAATAGTAGGAGTGAGAAAAACATCACAGGGTGGTTTCAATCCCAGGGCCTGAATTATGATAGGCAGTGAGTGACAATGTAGGATGGAGAAAAGCACTACGGGGTGGTCAGCATGGGGAGGTCAGGAAACATGCAGTGGCAATGTAGGATAGGTTTCTGAAAAACAATGCGGGTGGTGCACATTGTAAGAGTTTCTAAAAGGCCATTCATTGGTAGGAGTGAGAAAAACATCACGGAGTGGTGTGAATCCGAGGGCCTGAATCATGATAGGCAGTGAGTGCCAATGTAGGATGGAGAAAAGCACCACGGGTTGGTCAGAATGGGGAGGTCAGGAAACATGCATTGGCAATGTAGGATAGGTTTCTGAAAAACATCGCAGGTGGTGAGAATTGCAAGGGTTTCTAACAGGCCATTCACTAGTAGGAGTGAGAAAAACATCACGGGGTGGTGTGAATCAGAGGGCCTGAATTAGGATAGGCTGTGAGGGGCAATGTAGGATGGAGAAAAGCACCACGGCTTGGTCAGCATGGGGAGGTCAGGAAACATGCATTGGCAATGTAGGATAGCCTTCTGAAAAACATCGCCTGGTGGTGTGCATTGTAAGGGTTTTTAACAGGCCATTCTCTTGTAGGAGTGAGAAAAACATCACTGGGTGGTGTGAATCGGACGGCCTGAATTAGGATAAGCATTGAGTGGCAATGTAGGATGGAGAAAAGCACCACAGGGTGGTCAGCATGGGGAGGTGAGGAAACATGCAGTGGCAATGTAGGATAGGTTTCTGAAAAAAAAACTTGGGGTGGTGCGCATTGTAAGGGTTTCTAAAAGGCCGTTCACTAGTAGGAGTGAGAAAAACATCACGGGGTGGTGTGAATCGGAGGGGCTAAATTAGGATAGGCAGTGAATGGCAATGAATAATGGAGAAAAGCACCATGGGGTGGTCAACATGGGGAGGTCAGGAAACATGTAATGGCAATTTAGGATAGGTTTCTTAAAAACATCGCGGGGTGGTGCGCATTGTAAGGCTTTCTAACAAGCCATTCACAAGTAGGAGTGAAAAAACTTCAGAAGGTGATGTGAATCGGAGGGCCTGAATTAGGATAGGCTGTGGGTGGCAATGTAGGATGGAGAAAAGCACCACAGGGTGGTCAGCATGGGGAGGTCAGGAAACATGCAATGGCAATGTAGGATAGGTTTCTGAAAAACATCGCTGGCTGGTGCGCATTGTAAGGCTTTCTAACTAGCCATTCCGAAGTAGAAGTGAAAAAAACATCACGGGGTGGTGTGAATCGGAGTGTCTGAATCAGGATAGGCAGTGAGTGCAATGTAGGATGGAGAAAAGCACCACGGGGTGGTCAGCATGGGGAGGTCAGGAAATATGATTGGCAAAGTATGATAGGTTTCTGAAAAAAATCTCCGGGAATTGCGCATTGTAAGGCTTTCTAAGAGGCAATTCACTAGTAGGAGTGAGAAAAACATCACAGGGTGATGTGAAGCGGAGGGCCTGAATTAGGATAAGCATTGAGTGGCAATGTAGGATGGAGAAAAGCACCACAGGGTGGTCAGCATGGGGAGGTGAGGAAACATGCATTGGCACTGTAGGATAGATTTCTGAAAAAAAAAGTGGGGTGGTGCGCATTGTAAGGGTTTCTAACAGGCCATTCACTAGTAGGAGTGAGAAAAACATCACAGGGTGGTGTGAATCGGAGGGGCTGAATTAGGATAGGCAGTGAGTGGCAATGTAGGATGGAGAAAAGCACCACGGGTGGTCAGGAAGGGGAGGTCAGGAAACATGCAGTGGCTATGTAGGATAGGTATCTGAAAAATATCGCGGGGTGGTGCGCATTGTAAGGGTTTCTAACAGGCCATTCACTAGCAGGAGTGAGAAAAAATCAACGGTGTGGTGTGAATCGGAGAGCCTGAATCAGGATAGGCAGTGAGTGGTAATGTAAATTGGAGAAAAGCACCACGGGTGGGTCAGGAAGGGGAGGTCAGAAAATATGCAATGGCAATGTAGGTTAGGTTTCTGAAAAACATCACGGTGTGTTGAGAATTGTAAGGGTTTCTAACAGGCCATTCACTAGTAGTAGTGAAAAAAACATCACGGAATGGTGTGAATCGGAGGGCCTGAATTAGGATTGGCAGTTAGTGGCAATGTAGGATTGAGAAAAGCACCACGAGGTGGTCAGCAAAGGGAGGTCAGAAAACATGCAGTGGCAATATAGGATAGGTTTCTGAAAAACAACGCGGGTGGTGCGCATTATAAGGGTTTCTAACAGGCCATTCACTAGTAGGATTGAGAAAAACATCACGGGGTGGTGTGAATCAGAGGGCCTGAATCAGGATAGGCAGTGAGTGGCAATGTAGGATGGAGAAAAGCACCATGTGGTGGTCAGGATGGAGAGGTCAGGAAACATGCAGTGGCAATGTTGGAGAGGTTTCTGAAAAATATTGCAGGTGGTGCGCATTGTAAAGGTTTTAAAAGGCCATTCATTGGTAGGAGTGAGAAAAACATCACGGCGTGGTGTGAATCCGACGGCCTGAATCATGATAGGCAGTGAGTGCCAATGTAGGACGGAGAAAAGCACCACGGGGTGTTCAGAATGGGGAATTCAGGAAACTTGCATTGGCAATGTAGGATAGGTTTCTGAAAATCATATTGGGGTGGTGTGCATTGTAAGGCTTTCTTAAAGGCCCTTCACTTGTAGGAGTGAGAAAAACATCAGGGGTGGTGTGAATCAGAGGGCCGGAATTAGGATAGGAAGTGAGTGGCAATGTAGGATGGAGAAAAGCACCTTGGGGTGGTCATGATGGGGAGGTCAGGAAACATGCAGTGGCAATGTAGGATAGGTTTCTGAAAAACATCGCGGTGTGGTGAGAATTGTAAGGGTTTCTAACAGGCCATTCACTAGTAGGAGTGAGAAAAACATCACGGGGTGGTGTGAATCGGAGGGCCTGAATTAGGATAGGCAGTGAGTGGCAATGTAGGATGGAGAAAAGTACCACAGTGTGGTCAGCACGGGGTGGTCAGGAAACATACAGTGTAGGATAGGTATCTGAAAAACAACACGGGCGGTGCACATTGTAAGGCTTTCTAACAGGACATTCACAAGTAGGAGTGAGAAAAACATCACGGGGTGGTGTGAATCGGAGGGCCTGAATCAGGATAGGCAGTGAGTGGCAAGGTAGCATGCAGAAAAGCACCACAGGGTGGTCAGGATCGGGAGGTCAGGAAACATGCAGTGGCTATGTAGGATAGGTATGTGAAAAACATCGTGGGGTGGTGCGCATTCTAATGGTTTCTAACAGGCCATTAACTAATAGGAGTGAGAAATACAACATGGTGTGGTGTGAATGGGAGGCCCTGAGTCAGGATAGCAGTGAGTGGTAATGTAAAATGGAGAAAAGGACCACGGGTTTGTCAGCATGGGGAGATTAGGAAACATGCAGTGGCAATGTAGGATAGGTTACTGAAAAATATCGCGGGGTGGTACGCATTGTAAGGGTTTCTAACAGGCCATTCACTAGCAGGAGTGAGAAAAAATCAACGGTGTGGTGTGAATCGGAGGGCCTGAATCAGGATAGGCAGTGAGTGGTAATGTAAATTGGAGAAAAGCACCACGGGTTGGTCAGCAAGGGGAGGTCAGGAAACATGCAATGGCAATGTAGGTTAGGTTTCTGAAAAACATCACGGGGTGTTGAGAATTGTAAGGGTTTCTAACAGGCCTTTCACTAGTAGGAGTGAAAAAAACATCACGGGGTGGTGTGAATCGGAGGGCCTGAATTAGGATTGGCAGTGAGTGGCAATGTAGGATGGAGAAAAGTTCCACGGGGTGGTCAGCATGGGGAGGTCAGAAAACATGCAGTGACAATGTAGAATAGGTTTCTGAAAAACAACGCGGGTGGTGCGCATTGTAAGGGTTTCTAACAGGCCATTCACTAGTAGGAGTGAGAAAAACATCAAGGGGTGGTGTGAATCAGAGGGCCTGAATCAGGATAGGCAGTGAGTGGCAACGTAGGATGGAGAAGAGCACCATGTTGTGGTCAGGATGGAGAGGTCAGGAAACATGCAGTGGCAATGTAGGAGAGGTTTCTGAAAAACATCACGGGGTGGGGCGTATTGTAACGGTTTCTAACAGGCCATTCAATAGTAGGAGTGAGAAAAACATCACAGGGTGGTTTCAATCCCAGGGCCTGAATTATGATAGGCAGTGAGTGACAATGTAGGATGGAGAAAAGCACTACGGGGTGGTCAGCATGGGGAGGTCAGGAAACATGCAGTGGCAATGTAGGATAGGTTTCTGAAAAACAATGCGGGTGGTGCACATTGTAAGAGTTTCTAAAAGGCCATTCATTGGTAGGAGTGAGAAAAACATCACGGAGTGGTGTGAATCCGAGGGCCTGAATCATGATAGGCAGTGAGTGCCAATGTAGGATGGAGAAAAGCACCACGGGTTGGTCAGAATGGGGAGGTCAGGAAACTTGCAGTGGCAATGTAGGATAGGTTTCTGAAAAACATCTTGGGGTGGTGCGCATTGTAAGGCTTTCTTAAATGCCCTTCACTTGTAGGAGTGAGAAAAACATCAGGGGTGGTGTGAATCGGAGTGCTTGAATTAGGATAGGCAGTGAGTGGCAATGTAGGATGGAGAAAAGCACCTCGGGTTGGTCATGATGGGGAGGTCAGGAAACATGCAGTGGCAATGTAGGATAGGTTTCTGAAAAACATCGCGGGGTGGTGCGCATTGTACGGGTTTCTAACAGGACATTCACTAGTACGAGTGTGAAAAACATCATGGGCTGGTGTGAGTCGGAGTGCCTGAATTAGGATAGGCAGTGAGTGGCAATGTAAAATGGAGAAAAGCACCACGTGTTAGTCAGCATTGGGAGGTCAGGAAACATGCAATGGCAATGTAGGATAGGTTTCTGAAAAACATCGCTGGGTGGTGCGCATTGTAAGGCTTTCTAACTAGCCATTCCGAAGTAGAAGTGAAAAAAACATCACGGGGTGGTGTGAATCGGAGGGTCTAAATCAGGTTAGGCAGTGAGTGCAATGTAGGATGGAGAAAAGCACCACGGGGTGGTCAGCATGGGGAGGTCAGGAAATATGATTGGCAAAGTATGATAGGTTTCTGAAAAAAATCGCTGGGAATTGCGCATTGTAAGGCTTTCTAAGAGGCCATTCACTAGTAGGAGTGAGAAAAACATCACAGGGTGATGTGAATCGGAGGGCCTGAATTAGGATAAGCATTGAGTGGCAATGTAGGATGGAGAAAAGCACCACAGGGTGGTCAGCAAAGGGAGGTCAGAAAACATGCAGTGGCAATATAGGATAGGTTTCTGAAAAAAATCGGGTGGTGGTACGCATTGAAATGGTTTCTAACAGGCCATTCACTAGTAGCAGTGAGAAAATCATCACTGGTTGGTGTGTATCAGAAGGCCTGAATCAGGAAAGGCTGTGAGTGGCAATGTAAAACTGAGAAAAGCACCTCGGGATGATCAGCATGGGGAAGTCAGGAAACATGCAATGGCAATGTAGGATACGTTTCTAATAAACTTCGCAGGGTGGTGCACATTGTGACGTTTCTAACAGGAAATTTACTATTAGGACTGAGAAAAACATCACGGGGTGGTGTGAATCAGAGGGCCTAAATCAGGATAGGCAGTGAGTCGCAATGTAGGATGGAGTAAAGCACCACGGGGTGGTCAGGATGCGGAGGTCACGAAACATGCAGTGACAATGTAGGATAGGTTTCTGAAAAACATCGTGGGGTGGTCCTCATTGTAAGGGTTTCTAACAGGCCATTAACTAGTAGGAGTGAGATACATCATGGTGTGGTGTGAATCGGAGGGTCTGAATCAGGATAGGCAGTGAGTGTTAATATAAAATGGAGAAAAGCACCACGGGTTGGTCAGCATGGGGAAGTCAGGAAACATGCAGTGGCAATGTAGGATAGGTTTCTGAAAAACATCACGGGGTGGTGCTCATTGTAAGGGTTTCTAACAGGCCATTCACTAGTTGGAGTTTGAAAAATATCACGGGGTGGTGTTAACCTGAGTGCCTGAATTAAGAAAGGCAGTGAGTGGCAATGTAAAATGGAGAAAGGTACAACAGGCTGGTCAACATGGGGAGATTTGAAACTTGCAGTGGCAATGTAGGATAGGTTTCTGAAAAACATCGCGGGGTTTTGCGCATTGTAAAGGTTTTAGCAGGCCATTCACTAGTAGGAGTGAGAAAATCATCACGGGGTGGTGTGAATCAGATGTTGTGAATTAGGATAGACAGTGAGTGGCAATTTAGGATGGAGAAATGCACCAAGGGGTGGTCAGCATGTGGAGGTCATGACCCATGCATAGGCAAAGTAGGATAGGTTTATGAAAAACATCGCCAGGTGGTGCGCATTGTAAGGGTTTCTAACATTCCATTCACTAGTAGGAGGGAGAAAAATATCACGGCGTAGTGTGAATCGGAGGGCCTGAATCAGGATAGGCAGTGAGTGGAAATGTAGGATGGAGAAAAGCATCACGGGTTGGTGAGCCTGGGGAGGTCAGGAAACATGCAATGGCAATGTAGGATAGGTTTCTGAAAAACATCGCGCGGTGGTGTGCATTGTAAGGTTTTGTAGCAGGCCATTCACAAGTAGGGGTGAGAAAAACATCACGCGTTGGTGTGAATCGGAGGGCCTGAATTAGGATAGGCATTGAGTAGCAATTTTGGAAGGAGAAAAGCAACACTGGGTGGTCAGCATGGGGAGGTCAGGAAACATGCAGTGACAATGTAGAATAAGTTTCTGAAATACATCGCAGGTGGTGCGCATTGTAACCATTTCTAACAGGCCATTCACTAGTAGGAGTGAGAAAAACATCACAGGGTGGTGTGAATAGGAGGGCCTGAATCAGGGTAGGCCTTGAGTGGCAATGTAGGATCGAGAAAAGCTCCACGGGGTGGTCAGGATGGAGATGTCAGGAAACATGCAGTGGCAATGTAGGATAGGTTTCTGAAAAAAATAGTGGGGAAGTGCGCATTGTAAGGGTTTCCAGCAGGCCATTCAGTAGTAGGAGTTAGAAATACATCATGGTGTGGTGTGAATCAGAGGGCATGAATCAAGATAGACAGTGAGGGGCAATGTAGGATGGAGAAAAGCACCATGGGTTGGTGAGCATGGTGAGGTCAGGAAAAATGCATTGGCAATGTAGGATAGGTTTTTGAAAAAAAATAAAGCGCGGTGGTGCGCATTGTAAGGGTTTCTAACAGGCCATTCACTAGCATGAGTGAGAAAAACATAACGGGGTGGTGTGAATTGGAGGGCCTGAATCAGGTTAGGCAGTGAGTGGCAATGTAGGATGGAGAAAAGCACCACAGGGTGGTCAGGTTGGAGAGGTCAGGAAACATGCAGTGGCAATGTAGGATAGGTTTCTCAAAAACTTCGCGGGGTGGTCCGCATTGTAAGGGTTTCTAACAGGCCATTCACTGGTAGGAGTGAGAAAAACATCATGGGGTGGTATTAAACAGAGGGCCTGAATCATGATAGGCAGTGAGTGGCAATGCATAATAGAAAAAGCACCACGGGGTGGTCAGCCTGGAGAGGTAAGGAAACATGCATTGGCAATGTAGGATAGGTTTCTGAAAAACCTCTTGGGGTTGTGCGCATTGTAAGGCTTTCTAACAAGCCATTGACAAGTAGGAGAGAAAAAAACATCACGGGGTGGTGTGAATCGGAGGACCTCAAATAGGATAGGCTGTGAGTGGCAATGTAGGATGGAGAAAAGCACCACGGGTTTGTCAGCATGGGGAGGCAAGGAAACATGCAGTGGCAATGTAGAATAGGTTTCAGATAAACATCACTGGGTGGTGCTCATTGTAAGGGTTTCCAACAGCCCATTCACTAGTAGGAGTGAGAACAACATCACGGGGTGTTGTGAATCGAAGGGCCTGATTTAGGATAGGCAGTGAGTGGAAATGTAGGATGGAGAAAGCACCACGGGGTGTTCAGAATGGGGAGGATCTGGAAACATGCAGTGGCAATGTAGGATAAGTTTCTGATAAACATCCCATGGGGGTGCGCATTGCAAGGGTTTCTAACAGGCCATTCAAGAGTAGGAGTGTAAAATACAACATGGTGTGGTGTGAATCGGAGGACCTGAATCAAGATAGACAGTGAGTGGCAATGTATAATGGAGAAAAGCACCACGGGTTGGTGAGCATGGGGAGGTCAGGAAACATGCAATGGCAATGTAGGATAGGTTTCTGAAAAACATCGCGCGGTGGTGTGCATTGTAAGGTTTTGTAGCAGGCCATTCACTAGTAGGGGTGAGAAAAACATCACGGGTTGGTGTGAATCGGAGGGCCTGAATTAGGATAGGCAGTGAGGGGCAATGAAGAATGGAGGAAAGCATCACAGGGTGATCAACACGGGGAGGTCAGGAAACATGCAGTGGCAATGTAGAATAGGTTTCTGATAAACATCGCTGGGTGGTGCGCATTGTAAGGTTTTCTTACAGGCCATTCACTAGTAGGAGTGAGAACAACATCACGGAGTGGTGTGATTCGGAGGGCCTGAATCAGGATAGGCAGTGAGTATCAATGTAGGAAGGAGAAATGCAACACTGGGTGGTCAGCATGGGGAGGTCAGGAAACATGCAGTGACCATGTAGGATAAGTTTCTGAAATACATCGCCTGGTGGTGCGCATTGTAAGGCTTTCTAACAGGCCATTCACTAGTAGGAGTGAGAAAAACATCATGGGGTGGTGTGAATCGGAGGGCCTGAATTAGGATAGGCAGTGAGTGACGATGTAAAATAGAGAAAGGCACCACGGTGTGGTCAGCATGGGGAGGTCAGGAAACATGCAGTGGCAATGTAGGATAGGTTTCTGAAAAACATCGCTGGGTGGTGCGCATTATAAGGGTTTCTAACAGGCCATTCCCTAGTAGGAGTGGGAAATACATCACAGGGTGGTGTGAATCGGAAGACCTGAATCAGGATAGGCAGTGAGTGACAATGTAGGATGGAGAAAAGCACCACGGGGTGGTCAGCATAGGGAGGTCAGGACACATGCTGTGGCAGTGTAGCATAGGTTTCTGAAAAACATGTCTGGTGCTGAGAATTGTAAGTGTTTCTAACAGGCTATTAACTAGTAGAAGTGAGAAAAACATCACAGGGTGCTGTGAATCAGAGGGCCTGAATTAGGATAGGCAGTGAGTGGCAATGAAGAATGGAGAATAGCACCATGGGGTGGTCAACATGGGGAGGTCAGGAAACATGCAGTGGCAATGTAGGATAGGTTTCTGAAAAACATCGCGGGGTGGTGCGCATTGTAAGTATTTCTAACAAGCCATTGACAAGTAGGAGAGAAAAATCGTCACGGAGTGGTGTGAATTGGAGGGCCTGAATTAGGAAAGGCTGTGAGTGCCAATGTAGGATGGAGAAACGCACCACGGGTTTGTCAGCATGGGGAGGCAAGGAAACATGCAGTGGCAATGTAGAATTGGTTTCAGATAAACATCACTGGGTGGTGCGCATTGTAAGGCTTTCTAACAGGCCATTCACTAGTAGGAGTGAGAACAACATCACGGGGAGGTGTAAATCGAAGGGCCTTATTTAGGATAGGCAGTGATTGGCAATGTAGAATTGAGAAAAGCGCCACGGGGTGGTCAGTATGCGGAGGTCAGGAAACATGCAGTGGCAATGTAGGATAGGTTTCTGAAAAAAAAAGCGGGGTTGCATGCATTGTAAGGCTTTGTAAAAGGCCATTCACTAGTAGGAGTGAGAAAAACACCATGGGGTGGTGTGAATCGGTGGGCCTGAATTAGGATAGGCCGTGAGGGGCCATGTATGATGGAGAAAAGCCCCACGGGGTGATCAGGATGGGGAGGTCAGGAAACATGCAGTGGCAATGTAGGATAGGTTTCTGAAAAACATCACGGGGTGGTGCGCATTGTAAGGATTTCTAACAAGCCATTCACAAGTAGTAGTGAGAAAAACATCAAGGGGTGGTGTGAATCGGAGGGACTGAATTAGTATAGTCTGTGAGTGGCAATGTAGGATGGAGAAAACACCACGGGTTTGTCAGCATGGGGAGCCAAGGAAACATGCCGTGGCAATGTCGAATAGGTTTCTGATAAACATCGCTGGGTGGTACGCATTGTATGGGTTTCTAACAGGCCGTTCACTAGTAGGAGTGGGAACAACATCACGAGGTGGTGTGAATCGGAGAGCCTCAATTAGGATAGGCAATTAGTGGCAATGTAGGATGGAGAAAAGCACCACAGGGTGGTCAGCATGGGGAGGTGAGGAAACATGCAGTGGCAATGTAGGATAGGTTTCTGAAAAACATCGCGGGGTTTTGCGCATTGTAAAGGTTTTAGCAGGCCATTCACTAGTAGGAGTGAGAAAATCATCAAGGGGTGGTGTGAATCAGATGTTCTGAATTAGGATAGACAGTGAGTGGCAATTTAGGATGGAGAAATGCACCAAGGGGTGGTCAGCATGCGGAGGTCAGGACCCATGCATAGGCAATGTAGGATAGGTTTATGAAAAACATCGCCAAGTGGTGCGCATTGTAAGGGTTTCTAACATTCCATTCACTAGTAGGAGTGAGAAAAATATCACGGCGTAGTGTGAATCGGAGGGCCTGAATCAGGATAGGCAGTGAGTGGCAATGTAGGATGGAGAAAAGCACCACGGTATGGTCATCATGGGGAGGTCAGGAACTTGGAGTGGCAATGTAGGATAGTTTTCTGAAAAACATCGTGGGTTGGTGTGCATTTTAAGTGTTTCTAACAGGCCATTCACTAGTAGGAGTGAGAATAACATCACGGGGTGGTGTGAATCGGAGGGCCTGAATTCGGATAGGCAGTGAGTGGCAATGTAGGATGGAGAAAAGCACCAAGGAGTGGTCAGCATTTTGAGGTCAGGAAACATACGGTGGCAATGTAGGATATGTTTATGAAAAACATCTCGGGGTGGTGCGCATTGTAAGGGTTTCTAACAGGCCATTCACTAGTAGGAGTGAGAACAACATCACGGAGTGGTGTGAATCGGAGGGCCTGAATAAGGAAAGGCATTGAGTAGCAATTTAGGAAGGAGAAAAGCAACACTGGGTGGTCAGCATGGGGAGGTCAGGAAAGATGCAGTGGCAATGTAGGATAAGTTTCTGAAATACATCGCCTGGTGGTGCGCATTGTAAGGCTTTCTAACAGGCAGTACAATAGTATTAGTGAGAAAAACATTACGGGGTGGTGTGAATCGGAGGGCCTGAATTAGGATAGGCAGTCAGTGACAATGTAAATTAGAGAAAAGCACCTAGGTGTGGTCAGCATGGGGAGGTCAGAAAACATGCAGTGGCAATGCAGGATAGGTTTCTGAAAAACATCGTGGGGTGGAGCGTATTGTAAGGGTTTCTAACAGGCCATTCCCTAGTAGGAGTGGGAAATACATCACAGGGTGGTGTGAATTGGAAGACCTGAATCAGGATTGGCAGTGAGTGACAATGTAGGATGGAGAAAAGCACCACGGGGTGATCAGGACGGGGAGGTCAGGAAACATGCAGTGGCAATGTAGGATAGGTTTCTGAAAAACATTGCGGGGTGGTGCGCATTGTAAGTATTTCTAACAAGCCATTCAAAAGTAGGAGTGAGAAAAACATCACGGGGTGGTGTGAATCGGAGGGACTGAATTAGGATAGTCTGTGAGTGGCAATGTAGGATGGAGAAAAGCACCAAGGAGTGGTCAGCATTTTGAGGTAAGGAAACATGTGGTGGCAATGTAGGATATGTTTCTGAAAAACATCGCGGGGTGGTGCGCATTGTAAGGGTTTCTAACAGGCCATTCCCTAGTAGGAGTGGGAAATACATCACAGGGTGGTGTGAATTGGAAGACCTGAATCAGGATTGGCAGTGAGTGACAATGTAGGATGGAGAAAAGCACCACGGGGTGATCAGGATGGGGAGGTCAGGAAACATGCAGTGGCAATGTAGGATAGGTTTCTGAAAAACATTGCGGGGTGGTGCGCATTGTAAGTATTTCTAACAAGCCATTCAAAAGTAGGAGTGAGAAAAACATCACGGGGTGGTGTGAATCGGAGGGACTGAATTAGGATAGTCTGTGAGTGGCAATGTAGGATGGAGAAAAGCTCCACGGGGTGGTCAGGATGGAGAGGTCAGGAAACATGCAGTGGCAATGTAGGATAGGTTTCTGAAAAACATCGCGGCGTGCTGCACATTGTAAGTGTTACTTACAGGCCTTTAACTAGTAGGAGTGAGAAATACATCACGGGGTGGTGTGAATCGGAAGCCCTGAATCAGGATGGTCAGTGAGTGGCAATGTAGGATGGAGAAAAGCACCACGGGTTGGTGAGCATGGGGAGGTCAGGAAACATGCAGTGGCAATGTAGGATATGTTTCTGAAAAACATCGCGGGGTGGTGCGCATTGTAAGGGTTTGTAGCAGGCCATTCACTGGTAGGAGTGAGAAAAACATCACGGGGTGGTATTAAACAGGGGGACTGAATGATAATAGGCAGTGAGTGGCAATGCATAATAGAGAAAAGCACCACGGGGTGGTCAGCCAGGAGATGTCAGGAAACATGCATTGGCAATGTAGGATAGCTTTCTGAAAAACATCGTGGGGTTGTGCGCATTGTAAGGCTTTCTAACAAGCCATTGACAAGTACGGGAGAAAAAAACATCACAGAGTTTTGTGAATCTGAGGGCCTGAATTAGGAAAGGCAGTGAGTGGCAATGTAGGATGGAGAAAAGCACCACGGATTGGTCAGCATGGGGAGGTCAGGAAACATGCAGTGACAATGTAGGATAGGTTTGTGAAAAAAAAAAAAAGCGGGGTGGCACGCATTGTATGGCTTTCTAACAGGCCATTCACTAGTAGGAGTGAGAAAAACATAACGGGGTGGTGTTAATCGGAGGGACTGATTTAGGATAGAAAGTGAGTAGCAATGTAGGATGGAGAAAAGCAACACTGGGTGGTCAGCATGTGGAGGTCAGGAAACATGCAGTGGAAATGTAGAATAGTTTTCTGAAAAACATCACGGGCTGGTGCGCATTGTAAGGGTTTCTAATAGGCCATTCACAATTAGGAGTGAGAAAAACATCACGGGGTGGTGTGAACCAGATGTTCTGAATTAGGATAGGCAGTGAGTGGCAATGTAGGATGGAGAAAAGCACAACGGGGTGGTCAGCATGGGGGGGTCAGGAAACATGCATTGGCAATGTCCGATAGGTATCTGAAAAACATCGCCAGGTGGTGCGCATTGTAAGGGTTTCTAACAGGCCATTCACTAGTAGGAGTGAGAAAAACATCACGGGGTTGTGTGAATCGGAGGGGCCGAATTAGGATAGGCAGTGAGTGTCAATGTAGGATGGAGAAAAGCACCACGGGTGGTCAGGAAGGGGAGGTGAGGAAACATGCAGTGGCTATGTAGGATAGGTATCTGAAAAATATCGCGGGGTGGTGCGCATTGTAAGGGTTTCTAACAGGCCATTCACTAGCAGGAGTGAGAAAAAATCAACGGTGTGGTGTGAATCGGAGAGCCTGAATCAGGATAGGCAGTGAGTGGTAATGTAAATTGGAGAAAAGCACCACGGGTGGGTCCGGAAGGGGAGGTCAGAAAATATGCAATGGCAATGTAGGTTAGGTTTCTGAAAAACATCACGGTGTGTTGAGAATTGTAAGGGTTTCTAACAGGCCATTCACTAGTAGTAGTGAAAAAAACATCACGGAATGGTGTGAATCGGAGGGCCTGAATTAGGATTGGCAGTTAGTGGCAATGTAGGATTGAGAAAAGCACCACGAGGTGGTCAGCAAACGGAGGTCAGAAAACATGCAGTGGCAATATAGGATAGGTTTCTGAAAAACAACGCGGGTGGTGCGCATTATAAGGGTTTCTAACAGGCCATTCACTAGTAGGATTGAGAAAAACATCACGGGGTGGTGTGAATCAGAGGGCCTGAATCAGGATAGGCAGTGAGTGGCAATGTAGGATCGAGAAAAGCACCATGTGGTGGTCAGGATGGAGAGGTCAGGAAACATGCAGTGGCAATGTTGGAGAGGTTTCTGAAAAATATTGCGGGTGGTGCGCATTGTAAAGGTTTTAAAAGGCCATTCATTGGTAGGAGTGAGAAAAACATCACGGCGTGGTGTGAATCCGAGGGCCTGAATCATGATAGGCAGTGAGTGCCAATGTAGGACGGAGAAAAGCACCACGGGGTGTTCAGAATGGGGAGTTCAGGAAACTTGCAGTGGCAATGTAGGATAGGTTTCTGAAAAACATATTGGGGTGGTGTGCATTGTAAGGCTTTCTTAAAGGCCCTTCACTTGTAGGAGTGAGAAAAACATCAGGGGTGGTGTGAATCAGAGGGCCGGAATTAGGATAGGAAGTGAGTGGCAATGTAGGATGGAGAAAAGCACCTTGGGGTGGTCATGATGGGGAGGTCAGGAAACATGCAGTGGCAATGTAGGATAGGTTTCTGAAAAACATCGCGGTGTGGTGAGAATTGTAAGGGTTTCTAACAGGCCATTCACTAGTAGGAGTGAGAAATACATCACGGGGTGGTGTGAATCAGAGGGCCTGAATTAGGATAGGCAGTGAGTGGCAATGTAGGATGGAGAAAAGTACCACAGGGTGGTCAGCACGGGGTGGTCAGGAAACATACAGTGTAGGATAGGTATCTGAAAAACAACGCGGGCGGTGCACATTGTAAGGCTTTCTAACAGGACATTCACTAGTAGGAGTGAGAAAAACATCACGGGGTGGTGTGAATCGGAGGGCCTGAATCAGGATAGGCAGTGAGTGGCAAGGTAGCATGGAGAAAAGCACCATGGGGTGGTCAGGATGGGGAGGTCAGGAAACATGCAGTGGCTATGTAGGATAGGTATGTGAAAAACTTCGTGGGGTGGTGCGCATTGTAATGGTTTCTAACAGTCCATTAACTAATAGGAGTGAGAAATACAACATGGTGTGGTGTGAATGGGAGGCCCTGAGTCAGGATAGCAGTGAGTGGTAATGTAAAATGGAGAAAAGGACCACGGGTTTGTCAGCATCGGGAGATTAGGAAACATGCAGTGGCAATGTAGGATAGGTTACTGAAAAATATCGCGGGGTGGTGCGCATTGTAAGGGTTTCTAACAGGCCATTCACTAGCAGGAGTGAGAAAAAATCAACGGTGTGGTGTGAATCGGAGGGCCTGAATCAGGATAGGCAGTGAGTGGTAATGTAAATTGGAGAAAAGCACCACGGGTTGGTCAGCAAGGGAGGTCAGGAAACATGCAATGGCAATGTAGGTTAGGTTTCTGAAAAACATCACGGGGTGTTGAGAATTGTAAGGGTTTCTAACAGGCCTTTCACTAGTAGGAGTGAAAAAACATCACGGGGTGGTGTGAATCGGAGGGCCTGAATTAGGATTGGCAGTGAGTGGCAATGTAGGATGGAGAAAAGTTCCACGGGGTGGTCAGCATGGGGAGGTCAGAAAACATGCAGTGACAATGTAGAATAGGTTTCTGAAAAACAACGCGGGTGGTGCGCATTGTAAGGGTTTCTAATAGGCCATTCACTAGTAGGAGTGAGAAAAACATCAAGGGGTGGTGTGAATCAGAGGGCCTGAATCAGGATAGGCAGTGAGTGGCAACGTAGGATGGAGAAGAGCACCATGTGGTGGTCAGGATGGAGAGGTCAGGAAACATGCAGTGGCAATGTAGGAGAGGTTTCTGAAAAACATCACGGGGTGGGGCGTATTGTAACGGTTTCTAACAGGCCATTCAATAGTAGGAGTGAGAAAAACATCACAGGGTGGTTTCAATCCCAGGGCCTGAATTATGATAGGCAGTGAGTGACAATGTAGGATGGAGAAAAGCACTACGGGGTGGTCAGCATGGGGAGGTCAGGAAACATGCAGTGGCAATGTAGGATAGGTTTCTGAAAAACAATGCGGGTGGTGCGCATTGTAAGAGTTTCTAAAAGGCCATTCATTGGTAGGAGTGAGAAAAACATCACGGAGTGGTGTGAATCCGAGGGCCTGAATCATGATAGGCAGTGAGTGCCAATGTAGGATGGAGAAAAGCACCACGGGTTGGTCAGAATAGGGAGGTCAGGAAACTTGCAGTGGCAATGTAGGATAGGTTTCTGAAAAACATCTTGGGGTGGTGCGCATTGTAAGGCTTTCTTAAATGCCCTTCACTTGTAGGAGTGAGAAAAACATCAGGGGTGGTGTGAATCGGAGTGCTTGAATTATGATAGGCAGTGAGTGGCAATGTAGGATGGAGAAAAGCACGTCGGGGTGGTCATGATGGGGAGGTCAGGAAACATGCAGTGGCAATGTAGGATAGGTTTCTGAAAAACATCGCGGGGTGGTGCGCATTGTACGGGTTTCTAACAGGACATTCACTAGTACGAGTGTGAAAAACATCATGGGCTGGTGTGAGTCGGAGTGCCTGAATTAGGATAGGCAGTGAGTGGCAATGTAAAATGGAGAAAAGCACCACGTGTTAGTCAGCATGGGGAGGTCAGGAAACATGCATTGGCAATGTAGGAAAGGTTTCTGAAAAAAATTGCGGGGTGGTGCGTATTGTAAGTGTTTCTAACAAGCCATTCAAAAGTAGGAGTGGCAAAAACATCATGGAATGGTGTGAAGCGGAGGGCCTGAATTAGGATAGGCAGTGAGTGTCAATGTAGGATGGAGAAAAGCACCATGGGTTTGTCAGCATGGGGAGGTAAGGAAACATGCAGTGGCAATTTAGGATAGGTTTGTGAAAAACATCGCAGGTTGGTGCGCATTGTAAAGATTTCTAACAGACCATTCACTAGCAGGAGTGAGAAAAATATCACGGCGTGGTGTGAATCAGAGGGCCTGAATTAGGATAGGCAGTGAGTGGTAATGTATAATGGAGAAAAGCACCACGGGTTGGTCACCATGGGGAGGTCAGGAAACATGCATTGGCAATGTAGGATAGGTTTCGGAAAAACATCGCGGGTGGTGAGAATTGCAAGGGTTTCTAACAGGCCATTCACTAGTAGGAGTGAGAAAAACATCACGGGGTGGTGTGAATCAGAGGGCCTGAATTAGGATAGGCTGTGAGGGGCAATGTAGGATGGAGAAAAGCACCACGGGTTGGTCAGCATGGGGAGGTCAGGAAACATGCATTGGCAATGTAGGATAGGCTTCTGAAAAACATCGCCTGGTGTTGTGCATTGTAAGGGTTTTTAACAGGCCATTCTCTTGTAGGAGTGAGAAAAACATCACTGGGTGGTGTGAATCGGACGGCCTGAATTAGGATAAGCATTGAGTGGCAATGTAGGATGGAGAAAAGCACCACAGGGTGGTCAGCATGGGGAGGTGAGGAAACATGCAGTGGCAATGTAGGATAGGTTTCTGAAAAAAAAACTTGGGGTGGTGCGCATTGTAAGGGTTTCTAAAAGGCCGTTCACTAGTAGGAGTGAGAAAAACATCACGGGGTGGTGTGAATCGGAGGGGCTAAATTAGGATAGGCAGTGAATGGCAATGAAGAATGGAGAAAAGCACCATGGGGTGGTCAACATGGGGAGGTCAGGAAACATGTAATGGCAATTTAGGATAGGTTTCTTAAAAACATCGCGGGGTGGTGCGCATTGTAAGGCTTTCTAACAAGCCATTCACAAGTAGGAGTGAAAAAACTTCAGAAGGTGGTTTGAATCGGAGGGCCTGAATTAGGATAGGCTGTGGGTGGCAATGTAGGATGGAGAAAAGCACCACAGGGTGGTCAGCATGGGGAGGTCAGGAAACATGCAATGGCAATGTAGGATAGGTTTCTGAAAAACATCGCTGGGTGGTGCGCATTGTAAGGCTTTCTAACTAGCCATTCCGAAGTAGAAGTGAAAAAAACATCACGGGGTGGTGTGAATCGGAGGGTCTGAATCCGGCTAGGCAGTGAGTGCAATGTAGGATGGAGAAAAGCACCACGGGGTGGTTAGCATGGGGAGGTCAGGAAATATGATTGGCAAAGTATGATAGGTTTCTGAAAAAAATCGCCGGGAATTGCGCATTGTAAGGCTTTCTAAGAGGCCATTCACTAGTAGGAGTGAGAAAAACATCACATGGTGATGTGAATCGGAGGGCCTGAATTAGGATAAGCATTGAGTGGCAATGTAGGATGGAGAAAAGCACCACAGGGTGGTCAGCATGGGCAGGTGAGGAAACATGCATTGGCATTGTAGGATAGATTTCTGAAAAAAAAAGTGGGGTGGTGCGCATTGTAAGGGTTTCTAACAGGCCATTCACTAGTAGGAGTGAGAAAAACATCACAGGGTGGTGTGAATCGGAGGGGCTGAATTAGGATAGGCAGTGAGTGGCAATGTAGGATGGAGAAAAGCACCACGGGTGGTCAGGAAGGGGAGGTCAGGAAACATGCAGTGGCTATGTAGGATAGGTATCTGAAAAATATCGCGGGGTGTTGCGCATTGTAAGGGTTTCTAACAGGCCATTCACTAGCAGGAGTGAGAAAAAATCAACGGTGTGGTGTGAATCGGAGAGCCTGAATCAGGATAGGCAGTGAGTGGTAATGTAAATTGGAGAAAAGCACCACGGGTGGGTCAGGAAGGGGAGGTCAGAAAATATGCAATGGCAATGTAGGTTAGGTTTCTGAAAAACATCACGGTGTGTTGAGAATTGTAAAGGTTTCTAACAGGCCATTCACTAGTAGTAGTGAAAAAAACATCACGGAATGGTGTGAATCGGAGGGCCTGAATTAGGATTGGCAGCTAGTGGCAATGTAGGATTGAGAAAAGCACCACGAAGTGGTCAGCAAAGGGAGGTCAGAAAACATGCAGTGGCAATATAGGATAGGTTTCTGAAAAACAACGTGGGTGGTGCGCATTATAAGGGTTTCTAACAGGCCATTCACTAGTAGGATTGAGAAAAACATCACGGGTTGGTGTGAATCAGAGGGCCTGAATCAGGATAGGCAGTGAGTGGCAATGTAGGATGGAGAAAAGCACCATGTGGTGGTCAGGGTGGAGAGGTCAGGAAACATGCAGTTGCAATGTTGGAGAGGTTTCTGAAAAATATTGCGGGTGGTGCGCATTGTAAAGGTTTTAAAAGGCCATTCATTGGTAGGAGTGAGAAAAACATCACGGGGTGGTGTGAATCGGAGGGCCTGAATCAGGATAGGCAGTGAGTGGCAAGGTAGCATGGAGAAAAGCACCACGGGGTGGTCAGGATGGGGAGGTCAGGAAACATGCAGTGGCTATGTAGGATATGTATGTGAAAAACATCGTGGGGTGGTGCGCATTGTAATGGTTTCTAACAGGCCATTAACTAATAGGAGTGAGAAATACAACATGGTGTGGTGTGAATGGGAGGCCCTGAGTCAGGATAGCAGTGAGTGGTAATGTAAAATGGAGAAAAGGACCAGGGGTTTGTCAGCATGGGGAGATTAGGAAACATGCAGTGGCAATGTAGGATAGGTTACTGAAAAATATCGCGGGGTGGTACGCATTGTAAGGGTTTCTAACAGGCCATTCACTAGCAGGAGTGAGAAAAAATCAACGGTGTGGTGTGAATCGGAGGGCCTGAATCAGGATAGGCAGTGAGTGGTAATGTAAATTGGAGAAAAGCACCACGGATTGGTCAGCATGGGGAGGTCAGGAAACATGCAGTGGCTATGTAGGATAGGTATCTGAAAAATATCGCGGGGTGGTGCGCATTGAAATGGTTTCTAACAGGCCATTCACTAGTAGCAGTGAGAAAATCATCACTGGTTGGTGTGTATCAGAAGGCCTGAATCAGGATAGGCTGTGAGTGGCAATGTAAAACTGAGAAAAGCACCTCGGGATGATCAGCATGGGGAAGTCAGGAAACATGCAATGGCAATGTAGGATACGTTTCTAATAAACATCGCAGGGTGGTGCACATTGTGACGTTTCTAACAGGAAATTTACTAGTAGGACTGAGAAAAACATCACGGGGTGGTGTGAATCAGAGGGCCTAAATCAGGATAGGCAGTGAGTCGCAATGTAGGATGGAGTAAAGCACCACGGGGTGGTCAGGATGCGGAGGTCACGAAACATGCAGTGACAATGTAGGATAGGTTTCTGAAAAACATCGTGGGGTGGTCCTCATTGTAAGGGTTTCTAACAGGCCATTAACTAGTAGGAGTGAGAAATACATCATGGTGTGGTGTGAATCGGAGGGTCTGAATCAGGATAGGCAGTGAGTGTTAATATAAAATGGAGAAAAGCACCACGGGTTGGTCAGCATGGGGAAGTCAGGAAACATGCAGTGGCAATGTAGGATAGGTTTCTGAAAAACATCACGGGGTGGTGCTCATTGTAAGGGTTTCTAACAGGCCATTCACTAGTTGGAGTTTGAAAAATATCACGGGGTGGTGTTAACCTGAGTGCCTGAATTAAGAAAGGCAGTGAGTGGCAATGTAAAATGGAGAAAGGTACAACAGGCTGGTCAACATGGGGAGATTTGAAACTTGCAGTGGCAATGTAGGATAGGTTTCTGAAAAACATCGCGGGGTTTTGCGCATTGTAAAGGTTTTAGCAGGCCATTCACTAGTAGGAGTGAGAAAATCATCACGGGGTGGTGTGAATCAGATGTTCTGAATTAGGATAGACAGTGAGTGGCAATTTAGGATGGAGAAATGCACCAAGGGGTGGTCAGCATGTGGAGGTCATGACCCATGCATAGGCAAAGTAGGATAGGTTTATGAAAAACATCGCCAGGTGGTGCGCATTGTAAGGGTTTCTAACATTCCATTCACTAGTAGGAGGGAGAAAAATATCACGGCGTAGTGTGAATCGGAGGGCCTGAATCAGGATAGGCAGTGAGTGGAAATGTAGGATGGAGAAAAGCATCACGGGTTGGTGAGCCTGGGGAGGTCAGGAAACATGCAATGGCAATGTAGGATAGGTTTCTGAAAAACATCGTGCGGTGGTGTGCATTGTAAGGTTTTGTAGCAGGCCATTCACAAGTAGGGGTGAGAAAAACATCACGCGTTGGTGTGAATCGGAGGGCCTGAATTAGGATAGGCATTGAGTAGCAATTTTGGAAGGAGAAAAGCAACACTGGGTGGTCAGCATGGGGAGGTCAGGAAACATGCAGTGACAATGTAGAATAAGTTTCTGAAATACATCGCAGGTGGTGCGCATTGTAACCATTTCTAACAGGCCATTCACTAGTAGGAGTGAGAAAAACATCACAGGGTGGTGTGAATCGGAGGGCCTGAATCAGGGTAGGCCTTGAGTGGCAATGTAGGATCGAGAAAAGCTCCACGGGGTGGTCAGGATGGAGATGTCAGGAAACATGCAGTGGCAATGTAGGATAGGTTTCTGAAAAAAATAGTGGGGAAGTGCGCATTGTAAGGGTTTCCAGCAGGCCATTCAGTAGTAGGAGTTAGAAATACATCATGGTGTGGTGTGAATCAGAGGGCATGAATCAAGATAGACAGTGAGGGGCAATGTAGGATGGAGAAAAGCACCATGGGTTGGTGAGCATGGTGAGGTCAGGAAAAATGCATTGGCAATGTAGGATAGGTTTTTGAAAAAAAATAAAGTGCGGTGGTGCGCATTGTAAGGGTTTCTAACAGGCCATTCACTAGCATGAGTGAGAAAAACATAACGGGGTGGTGTGAATTGGAGGGCCTGAATCAGGTTAGGCAGTAGTGGCAATGTAGGATGGAGAAAAGCACCACAGGGTGGTCAGGTTGGAGAGGTCAGGAAACATGCAGTGGCAATGTAGGATAGGTTTCTCAAAAACTTCGTGGGGTGGTCCGCATTGTAAGGGTTTCTAACAGGCCATTCACTGGTAGGAGTGAGAAAAACATCACCGGGTGGTATTAAACAGGGGGCCTGAATCATAATAGGCAGTGAGTGGCAATGCATAATAGAGAAAAGCACCACAGGGTGGTAAGCCAGGAGATGTAAGGAAACATGCATTGGCAATGTAGGAGAGGTTTCTGAAAAACATCGTGGGGTTGTGCGCATTGTAAGGCTTTCTAACAAGCCATTGACAAATAGGAGAGAAAAAAACATCACGGAGTGGTGTGAATCGGAGGGCCTGAATTAGGAAAGGCAGTGAGTGGCAATGTAGGATGGATAAAAGCACCACGGTGTGGTCGGCATGGGGAGGTCAGGAAACATGCAGTGGCAATGTAGGATAGGTTTCTGAAAAACATCGCGGGGTGCTGTGCGTTGTAAGTGTTACTTACAGGCCGTTCACTAGTAGGAGTGAGAACAACATCACGAGGTGGTGTGAATCGGAGAGCCTCAATTAGGATAGGCAATTAGTGGCAATGTAGGATGGAGAAAAGCACCACAGGGTGGTCAGCATGGGGAGGTGAGGAAACATGCAGTGGCAATGTAGGATAGGTTTCTGAAAAACATCGCGGGGTTTTGCGCATTGTAAAGGTTTTAGCAGGCCATTCACTAGTAGGAGTGAGAAAATCATCACGGGGTGGTGTGAATCAGATGTTCTGAATTAGGATAGACAGTGAGTGGCAATTTAGGATGGAGAAATGCACCAAGGGGTGGTCAGCATGCGGAGGTCAGGACCCATGCATAGGCAATGTAGGATAGGTTTATGAAAAACATCGCCAAGTGGTGCGCATTGTAAGTGTTTCTAACATTCCATTCACTAGTAGGAGTGAGAAAAATATCACGGCGTAGTGTGAATCGGAGGGCCTGAATCAGGATAGGCAGTGAGTGGCAATGTAGGATGGAGAAAAGCACCACGGTATGGTCATCATGGGGAGGTCAGGAAACTTGCAGTGGCAATGTAGGATAGTTTTCTGAAAAACATCGTGGGTTGGTGTGCATTTTAAGTGTTTCTAACAGGCCATTCACTAGTAGGAGTGAGAATAACATCACGGGGTGGTGTGTATCGGAGGGCCTGAATTCGGATAGGCAGTGATGGCAATGTAGGATGGAGAAAAGCACCAAGGAGTGGTCAGCATTTTGAGGTCAGGAAACATATGGTGGCAATGTAGGATATGTTTATGAAAAACATCTCGGGGTGGTGCGCATTGTAAGGGTTTCTAACAGGCCATTCACTAGTAGGAGTGAGAACAACATCACGGAGTGGTGTGAATCGGAGGGCCTGAATAAGGAAAGGCATTGAGTAGCAATGTAGGAAGGAGAAAAGCAACACTGGGTGGTCAGCATGGGCAGGTCAGGAAAGATGCAGTGGCAATGTAGGATAAGTTTCTGAAATACATCGCCTGGTGGTGCGCATTGTAAGCCTTTCTAACAGGCAGTACAATAGTATTAGTGAGAAAAACATTACGGGGTGGTGTGAATCGGAGGGCCTGAATTAGGATAGGCAGTGAGTGACAATGTAAATTAGAGAAAAGCACCTAGGTGTGGTCAGCATGGGGAGGTCAGGAAACATGCAGTGGCAATGCAGGATAGGTTTCTGAAAAACATCGCTGGGTGGAGCGTATTGTAAGGGTTTCTAACAGGCCATTCCCTAGTAGGAGTGGGAAATACATCACAGGGTGGTGTGAATTGGAAGACCTGAATCAGGATTGGCAGTGAGTGACAATGTAGGATGGAGAAAAGCACCACGGGGTGATCAGGATGGGGAGGTCAGGAAACATGCAGTGGCAATGTAGGATAGGTTTCTGAAAAACATTGCGGGGTGGTGCGCATTGTAAGTATTTCTAACAAGCCATTCAAAAGTAGGAGTGAGAAAAACATCACGGGGTGGTGTGAATCGGAGGGACTGAATTAGGATAGTCTGTGAGTGGCAATGTAGGATGGAGAAAAGCACCAAGGAGTGGTCAGCATTTTGAGGTCAGGAAACATGCGGTGGCAATGTAGGATATGTTTCTGAAAAACATCGCGAGGTGGTGCGCATTGTAAGGGTTTCTAACAGGCCATTCCCTAGTAGGAGTGGGAAATACATCACAGGGTGGTGTGAATTGGAAGACCTGAATCAGGATTGGCAGTGAGTGACAATGTAGGATGGAGAAAAGCACCACGGGGTGATCAGGATGGGGAGGTCAGGAAACATGCAGTGGCAATGTAGGATAGGTTTCTGAAAAACATTGCGGGGTGGTGCGCATTGTAAGTATTTCTAACAAGCCATTCAAAAGTAGGAGTGAGAAAAACATCACGGGGTGGTGTGAATCGGAGGGACTGAATTAGGATAGTCTGTGAGTGGCAATGTAGGATGGAGAAAAGCTCCACGGGGTGGTCAGGATGGAGAGGTCAGGAAACATGCAGTGGCAATGTAGGATAGGTTTCTGAAAAACATCGCGGGGTGCTGCACGTTGTAAGTGTTACTTACAGGCCTTTAACTAGTAGGAGTGAGAAATACATCACGGGGTGGTGTGAATCGGAAGCCCTGAATCAGGATGGTCAGTGAGTGGCAATGTAGGATGGAGAAAAGCACCACGGGTTGGTGAGCATGGGGAGGTCAGGAAACATGCAGTGGCAATGTAGGATATGTTTCTGAAAAACATCGCGGGGTGGTGCGCATTGTAAGGGTTTGTAGCAGGCCATTCACTGGTAGGAGTGAGAAAAACATCACGGGGTGGTATTAAACAGGGGGCCTGAATCATAATAGGCAGTGAGTGGCAATGCATAATAGAGAAAAGCACCACGGGGTGGTCAGCCAGGAGATGTCAGGAAACATGTATTGGCAATGTAGGATAGCTTTCTGAAAAACATCATGGGGTTGTGCGGATTGTAAGGCTTTGTAACAAGCCATTGACAAGTACGAGAGAAAAAAACATCACAGAGTTTTGTGAATCTGAGGGCCTGAATTAGGAAAGGCAGTGAGTGGCAATGTAGGATGGAGAAAAGCACCACGGATTGGTCAGCATGGGGAGGTCAGGAAACATGCAGTGGCAATGTAGGATAGGTTTGTGAAAAAAAAAAAAAGCGGGGTGGCACGCATTGTATGGCTTTCTAACAGGCCATTCACTAGTAGGAGTGAGAAAAACATAACGGGGTGGTGTTAATCGGAGGGCCTGATTTAGGATAGGAAGTGAGTAGCAATGTAGGATGGAGAAAAGCAACACTGGGTGGTCAGCATGTGGAGGTCAGGAAACATGCAGTGGAAATGTAGAATAGTTTTCTGAAAAACATCACGGGCTGGTGCGCATTGTAAGGGTTTCTAATAGGCCATTCACAATTAGGAGTGAGAAAAACATCACGGGGTGGTGTGAACCAGATGTTCTGAATTAGGATAGGCAGTGAGTGGCAATGTAGGATGGAGAAAAGCACAACGGGGTGGTCAGCATGGGGGGGTCAGGAAACATGCATTGGCAATGTCCGATAGGTATCTGAAAAACATCGCCAGGTGGTGCGCATTGTAAGTCTTTCTAACAGGCCATTCAGTAGTAGGAGTGAGAAAAACATCACAGGGTGGTGTGAATCGGAGGGCCTGAATTAGGATAGGCAGTGAGTAGCAATGTAGGAAGGAGAAAAGCAACACTGGGTGTTCAGCATGTGGAGGTCAGGAAACATGCAGTGACAATGTAGGATAAGTTTCTGAAATACATCGCCTGGTGGGGCGCATTGTATGGCTTTCTAACAGGCCATTCACTAGTAGGAGTGAGAAAAACATAACGGGGTGGTGTTAATCGGAGGGCCTGATTTAGGATAGGAAGTGAGTAGCAATGTAGGATGGAGAAAAGCAACACTGGGTGGTCAGCATGTGGAGGTCAGGAAACATGCAGTGGAAATGTAGAATAGTTTTCTGAAAAACATCACGGGCTGGTGCGCATTGTAAGGGTTTCTAATAGGCCATTCACAATTAGGAGTGAGAAAAACATCACGGGGTGGTGTGAACCAGATGTTCTGAATTAGGATAGGCAGTGAGTGGCAATGTAGGATGGAGAAAAGCACAACGGGGTGGTCAGCATGGGGGGGTCAGGAAACATGCATTGGCAATGTCCGATAGGTATCTGAAAAACATCGCCAGGTGGTGCGCATTGTAAGTCTTTCTAACAGGCCATTCAGTAGTAGGAGTGAGAAAAACATCACGGGGTGGTGTGAATCGGAGGGCCTGAATTAGGATAGGCAGTGAGTAGCAATGTAGGAAGGAGAAAAGCAACACTGGGTGTTCAGCATGTGGAGGTCAGGAAACATGCAGTGACAATGTAGGATAAGTTTCTGAAATACATCGCCTGGTGGGGCGCATTGTATGGCTTTCTAACAGGCCATTCACTAGTAGGAGTGAGAAAAACATTATGGGGTGGTGTGAATCGGAGGGCCTGAATAAGGATAGGCAGTGAGTGACAATGTAAAATAGAGAAAAGCACCACGGTGTGGTCAGCATGGGGAGGTCACGAAACATGCAGTGGCAATGTAGGATAGGTTTCTGAAAAACATCGCTGGGTGGTGCGCATTGTAAGGGTTTCTAACAGGCCGTTCCCTAGTAGGAGTGGGAAATACATCACAGGGTGGTGTGAATCAGAAGACCTGAATCAGGATAGGCAGTGAGTGACAATGTAGGATGGAGAAAAGCACCACGGGGTGGTCAGCATAGAGAGGTCAGGACACATGCTGTGGCAGTGTAGCATAAGTTTCTGAAAAACATGTCTGGTGCTGAGAATTGTAAGGGTTTCTAACAGGCTATTCACTAGTAGTAGTGAGAAAAACATCACGGGGTGCTGTGAATCAGAGGGCCTGAATTAGGATAGGCAGTGAGTGACAATGTAAATTAGAGAAAAGCACCACGGTGTGGTCAGCATGTGGAGGTCAGGAAACATGCAGTGGCAATGTAGCATAGGTTTCTGAAAAACATCGCGGGGTGGTGCACATTGTAAGGGTTTCTAACAGGCCATTCCCTAGTAGGAGTGGGAAATACATCACAGGGTGGTGTGAATCAGAAGACTTGAATCAGGATTGGCAGTGAGTGACAATGTAGGATGGAGAAAAGCACCACGGGGTGGTCAGCATAGGGAGGTCAGGACACATGCTGTGGCAGTGTAGCATAGGTTTCTGAAAAACATGTCTGGTGCTGAGAATTGTAAGGGATTCTAACAGGCTATTCACTAGTGGAAGTGAGAAAAACATCACGGAGTGCTGTGAATCAGAGGACCTGAATTAGGATAGGCAGTGAGTGGCAATGAAGAATGGAGAATAGCACCACGGGGTGGTCAACATGGGGAGGTCAGGAAACATGCAGTGGCAATGTAAGATAGGTTTCTGAAAAACATCGCGGGGTGGTGCGCATTGTAAGTATTTCTAAAAAGCCATTGACAAGTAGGAGAGAAAAAAACGTCACGGAGTGGTGTGAATTGGAGGGCCTGAATTAGGAAAGGCTGTGAGTGGCAATGTAGGATGGAGAAAAGCACCATGGGTTTGTCAGCCTTGGGAGTGAAAGAAACATGCAGTGGCAATGTAGAATAGGTTTCGGATAAACATCACTGGGTGGTGCGCCTTGTAAGGCTTTCTAACAGGCCATTCACTAGTAGAGTGAGAACAACATCACGGGGAGGTGTGCATCGAAGGGCCTGATTTAGGATAGGCAGTGAGTGGCAATGTAGGATGGAGAAAAGCACCACGGGGTGGTCAGTATGCGGAGGTCAGGAAACATGCAGTGGCAATGTAGGATAGGTGTCTAAAAAAAAAAGCGGGGTGTAAGTCTTTCTAACTGGCCATTCACTAGTAGGAGTGAGAAAAACACCATGGGGTGGTGTGAATTGGAGGGCCAGAATTATGATAGGCAGTGAGTGGCAATGTAGGATGGACAAAAGCACCACAGGCTGATCAGGATGGGGAGGTCAGGAAACATGCAGTGGCAATGTAGGATAGGTTTCTGAAAAACATCGCCAGGTGGTGAGCATTGTAAGATTTTCTAACAGGCCATTCACTAGTAGGAGTGAGAAAAACATCACGGGTTGGTGTGAATCGGAGGGCCTGAATTAGGATAGGCCGTGAGGGGCCATGTATGATGGAGAAAAACCCCACGGGGTGATCAGGATGGGGAGGTCAGGAAACATGCAGTGGCAATGTAGGATAGGTTTCTGAAAAACATCGCGGGGTCGTGCGCATTATAAGGATTTCTAACAAGCCATTCAAAAGTAGGAGTGAGAAAAACATCACGGGGTGGTGTGAATCAGAGGGACTGAATTAGTACAGTCTGTGAGTGGCAATGTAGGATGGAGAAAACACCACGGGTTTGTCAGCATGGGGAGGCAAGGAAACATGCCGTGGCAATGTCGAATATGTTTCTGATAAACATCGCTGGGTGGTACGCATTGAATGGGTTTCTAACAGGCCGTTCACAAGTAGGAGTGAGAAAATCATCACGGGGTGGTGTGAATCAGATATTCTGAATTAGGATAGACAGTGAGTGGCAATTTATGATGGAGAAATGCACGAAGGGGTGGTCAGCATGCGGAGGTCAGGACCCATGCATAGGCAATGTATGATAGGTTTATGAAAAACATCGCCAGGTGGTGCGCATTGTAAGGGTTTCAAACATTCCATTCACTAGTAGGAGTGAGAAAAATATCACGGCGTAGTGTGAATCGGAGGGCCTGAATCAGAATAGGCAGTGAGTGGCAATGTAGGATGGAGAAAACACCACGGTATGGTCATCATGGGGAGGTCAGGAAACTTGCAGTGGCAATGTAGGATAGTTTTCTGAAAAACATCGTGGGTTGGTGCGCATTTTCAGTGTTTCTAACAGGCCATTCACTAGTAGGAGTGAAAAAAACTTCACGGCGTGGTGTGAATTCGAGGGCCTGAATGAGGATAGGCAGTGAGTGGCAATGTAAAATAGAAAAAAGCACCAAGGGGGGGTCAATATGGGGAGGTCAGGAAACATGCAGTGGCAATGTAGAATAGGTTTCTTACACACGTCGCGGGGAGGTGCGCACTGTAAGGGTTTCTAACAGGCCATTCACTAGTAGGAGTGAAAATAACATCACGGGGTGGTGTGAATCGGAGGGCCTGAATTCGGATAGGCAGTGAGTGGCAATGTAGGATGGAGAAAAGCACCAAGGAGTGGTCAGCATTTTGAGGTCTGGAAACATGCGGTGGCAATGTAGGATATGTTTATGAAAAACATCTCGGGATTGGTGCGCATTGTAAGGTTTTCTAACAGGCCATTCACTAGTAGGAGTGAGAACAACATCACAGAGTGGTGTGAATCGGAGGGCCTGAATTAGGAAAGGCATTGAGTAGCAATGTAGGAAGGAGAAAAGCAACACTGGGTGGTCAGCATGGGGAGGTCAGGAAAGATGCATTGGCAATGTAGGATAAGTTTCTGAAATACATCGCCTGGTGGTGCGCATTGTAAGGCTTTCTAACAGGCAGTTCAATAGTATTAGTGAGAAAAACATTACGGGGTGGTGTGAATCAGAGGGGCTGAATTAGGATAGGCAGTGAGTGACAATGTAAATTAGAGAAAAGCACCTCGGTGTTGTCAGCATGGGGAGGTCAGGAAACATGCAGTGGCAATGTAGGATAGGTTTCTGAAAAACATCGCGGGGTGGTGCACATTGTAAGGGTTTCTAACAGGCCATTCCCTAGTAGGAGTGGGAAATACATCACAGGGTGGTGTGAATCGGAAGACTTGAATCAGGATTGGCAGTGAGTGACAATGTAGGATGGAGAAAAGCACCACGGGGTGGTCAGCATAGGGAGGTCAGGACACATGCTGTGGCAGTGTAGAATAGGTTTCTGAAAAACATGTCTGGTGCTGAGAATTGTAAAGGTTTCTAACAGGCTATTCACTAGTAGGAGTGAGAAAAACATCACGGTGTGCTGTGAATCAGAGGACCTGAATTAGAATAGGCAGTGAGTGGCAATGAAGAATGGAGAATAGCACCACGGGGTGGTCAACATGGGGAGGTCAGGAAACATGCAGTGGCAATGTAGGATAGGTTTCTGAAAAAAAAAAAGCGGGGTGGTGCGCATTGTAAGGCTTTCTAACAGGCCATTCACTAGTAGGAGTGAGAAAAACACCGTGGGGTGGTGTGAATTGGAGGGCCAGAATTATGATAGGCAGTGAGTGGCAATGTAGGATGGAGAACAGCACGACAGGGTGATCAGGATGGGGAGGTCAGGAAACATGCAGTGGCAATGTAGGATAGGTTTCTGAAAAACATCGCCAGGTCGTGAGCATTGTAAGGTTTTCTAACAGGCCATTCACTAGTAGGAGTGAGAAAAACATCACGGGTTGGTGTGAATCGGAGGACCTGAATTAGGATAGCCCGTGAGGGGCCATGTATGATGGAGAAAAGCCCCACGGGGTGATCAGGATGGGGAGGTCAGGAAACACGCAGTGGCAATGTAGGATAGGTTTCTGAAAAACATCGTGGGGTGGTGCGCATTGCAAGGATTTCTAACAAGCCATTCACAAGTAGGAGTGAGAAAAACATCACGAGGTGGTGTGAATCGGAGGGCCTCAATTAGGATAGGCATTTAGTGGCAATGTAGGATGGAGAAAAGCCCCACAGGGTGGTCAGCATGGGGAGGTGAGGAAACATGCAGTGGCAATGTAGGATAGGTATCTGAAAAACATCGCGGGATTTTGTGCATTGTAAAGGTTTTAGCAGGCCATTCACTAGTAGGAGTGAGAAAATCATCACGGGGTGGTGTGAACCTGAGGGCATGAATCAGGATAGGCAGTGAGTGGCAATGTAGGATGGAGAGAAACACCACGGGGCGGTCAGCATGGGGAGGTCTGGAAACATGCAGTGGCAATGTAGGATAGGTTTCTGAAAAACAATGCGGGTGGTGCGCATTGTAAGAGTTTCTAAAAGGCCATTCATTGGTAGGAGTGAGAAAAACATCACAGGTGGTGTGAATCAGATGTTCTGAATTAGGATAGACAGTGAGTGGCAATTTAGGATGGAGAAATGCACGAAGGGGTGGTAAGCATGCGGAGGTCAGGACCCATGCATAGGCAATGTAGGATAGGTTTCTGAAAAAAAAAAGCGGGTTGGTGCGTATTGTAAGGCTTTCTAACATTCCATTCACTTGTAGGAGTGATAAAAATATCACGGCGTAGTGTGAATCGGAGGGCCTGAATCAGGATAGGCAGTGAGTGGCAATGTAGGATGGAGAAAAGCACCAAGGAGTGGTCAGCATTTTGAGGTCTGGAAACATGCGGTGGCAATGTAGGATATGTTTATGAAAAACATCTCGGGATTGGTGCGCATTGTAAGGTTTTCTAACAGGCCATTCACTAGTAGGAGTGAGAACAACATCACAGAGTGGTGTGAATCGGAGGGCCTGAATTAGGAAAGGCATTGAGTAGCAATGTAGGAAGGAGAAAAGCAACACTGGGTGGTCAGCATGGGGAGGTCAGGAAAGATGCAGTGGCAATGTAGGATAAGTTTCTGAAATACATCGCCTGGTGGTGCGCATTGTAAGGCTTTCTAACAGGCAGTTCAATAGTATTAGTGAGAAAAACATTACGGGGTGGTGTGAATCGGAGGGGCTGAATTAGGATAGGCAGTGAGTGACAATGTAAATTAGAGAAAAGCACCTCGGTGTGGTCAGCATGGGGAGGTCAGGAAACATGCAGTGGCAATGTAGGATAGGTTTCTGAAAAACATCGCGGGGTGGTGCACATTGTAAGGGTTTCTAACAGGCCATTCCCTAGTAGGAGTGGGAAATACATCACAGGGTGGTGTGAATCAGAAGACTTGAATCAGGATTGGCAGTGAGTGACAATGTAGGATGGAGAAAAGCACCACGGGGTGGTCAGCATAGGGAGGTCAGGACACATGCTGTGGCAGTGTAGAATAGGTTTCTGAAAAACATGTCTGGTGCTGAGAATTGTAAAGGTTTCTAACAGGCTATTCACTAGTAGGAGTGAGAAAAACATCACGGTGTGCTGTGAATCAGAGGACCTGAATTAGAATAGGCAGTGAGTGGCAATGAAGAATGGAGAATAGCACCACGGGGTGGTCAACATGGGGAGGTCAGGAAACATGCAGTGGCAATGTAGGATAGGTTTCTGAAAAAAAAAAGCAGGGTGGTGCGCATTGTAAGGCTTTCTAACAGGCCATTCACTAGTAGGAGTGAGAAAAACACCGTGGGGTGGTGTGAATTGGAGGGCCAGAATTATGATAGGCAGTGAGTGGCAATGTAGGATGGAGAAAAGCACGACAGGGTGATCAGGATGGGGAGGTCAGGAAACATGCTGTGGCAATGTAGGATAGGTTTCTGAAAAACATCGCCAGGTCGTGAGCATTGTAAGGTTTTCTAACAGGCCATTCACTAGTAGGAGTGAGAAAAACATCACGGGTTGGTGTGAATCGGAGGACCTGAATTAGGATAGGCCGTGAGGGGCCATGTATGATGGAGAAAAGCCCCACGGGGTGATCAGGATGGGGAGGTCAGGAAACACGCAGTGGCAATGTAGGATAGGTTTCTGAAAAACATCGTGGGGTGGTGCGCATTGCAAGGATTTCTAACAAGCCATTCACAAGTAGGAGTGAGAAAAACATCACGAGGTGGTGTGAATCGGAGGGCCTCAATTAGGATAGGCATTTAGTGGCAATGTAGGATGGAGAAAAGCCCCACAGGGTGGTCAGCATGGGGAGGTGAGGAAACATGCAGTGGCAATGTAGGATAGGTATCTGAAAAACATCGCGGGATTTTGTGCATTGTAAAGGTTTTAGCAGGCCATTCACTAGTAGGAGTGAGAAAATCATCACGGGGTGGTGTGAACCTGAGGGCATGAATCAGGATAGGCAGTGAGTGGCAATGTAGGATGGAGAGAAACACCACGGGGCGGTCAGCATGGGGAGGTCTGGAAACATGCAGTGGCAATGTAGGATAGGTTTCTGAAAAACAATGCGGGTGGTGCGCATTGTAAGAGTTTCTAAAAGGCCATTCATTGGTAGGAGTGAGAAAAACATCACAGGTGGTGTGAATCAGATGTTCTGAATTAGGATAGACAGTGAGTGGCAATTTAGGATGGAGAAATGCACGAAGGGGTGGTAAGCATGCGGAGGTCAGGACCCATGCATAGGCAATGTAGGATAGGTTTCTGAAAAAAAAAAGCGGGTTGGTGCGTATTGTAAGGCTTTCTAACATTCCATTCACTTGTAGGAGTGATAAAAATATCACGGCGTAGTGTGAATCGGAGGGCCTGAATCAGGATAGGCAGTGAGTGGCAATGTAGGATGGAGAAAAGCACCACGGTATGCTCATCATGGGGAGGTAAGGAAACTTGCAGTGGCAATGTAGGATAGTTTTCTGAAAAACATCGTGGGTTGGTGCGCATTTTCAGTGTTTCTAACAGGCCATTCACTAGTAGGACTGAAAAAAACATCACGGCGTGGTGTGAATTCGAGGGCCTGAATGAGGATAGGCAGTGAGTGGCAATGTAAAATAGAAAAAAGCACCAAGGGGTGGTCAATATGGGGAGGTCAGGAAACATGCAGTGGCAATGTAGAATAGGTTTCTTACACACGTCGCGGGGTTGTTCGCATTGTAAGGCTTTGTAGCATGCCATTCACTAGTAGGAGTGAGAAAAACATCACGGGGTGGTGTGAATCGGAGGGCCTGAATTAGGATAGGCAGTGAGTGGCAATGAAGAATGGAGAAAAGTACCACGGGGTGGTCAATATGGGTAGTCAGGAAACATGCAGTGGCAATGTAGGATAGGTTTCAGAAAAACATCGCGGGGTGGTGCCCATTGTCAGGATTTCTAACAAGCCATTCACAAATAGGAGTGAGAAAAACATCCCTTTGTGGTGTGAATCGGAGGGCATGAATTAGATTAGGCAGTGAGTGGCAATGTAGGATCTAGCAAAGCAAGACGGGGCGGTGAGCATGGGGAGGTCACGAAACATTATGTGGCAATATAGGATATGTTCCTGAAAAACATCGCGGTGTGGTGCGCATTGTAAGGGTTTCTAACAGACAATTCACTAGTAGGAGTGAGAAAAACATCACGGGGTGGTGTGAATCTGAGGACATGAATTAGAAAAGGCAGTGTGTGGCAATGCAGGATGGAGAAAATTACCACTGGGTATTCAGCATGGGGAGGTCACGAAAGATGAAGTGGCAATGTAGGATAGGTTTCTGAAAAATATCGCGTGTTGATGCGCATTGTAAGGGTTTCTAACAGGCCATTCACTTGTAGGAGTGAGAAAAACATCACGGGGTGGTGTGTATCGGAGTGCCTGAATTCGGAGAGGCAGTGAGTGGCAATGTAGGATGGAGAAAAGCACCACGGGGAGGTCAGCATGGGGAGGTCAGGAAACATGCGGTAGCAATTTAGGATAGGTTTCTGAAAAACATCGTGGTGTGGTGGGCATTGTAATTGTTTCTAACCGGCAATTCACTAATAGGAGTGAGAAAATCATCATGGTGTGGTGTGAATTGGAGTGCCTAATTCGGATAGGCAGTGAGTGGCAATGTAGGATGAAGAAAAGCACTACGGTGTGGTCAGCAAGGGGACGTCAGGAAACATGCGCTGGTAAAGTAGGATAGGTTTCTGAAAAACATCGCGGGGTGGTGCGCATTGGAAGGGTTTCTAACAGGCCATTCACTAGGAGGATTTTGAAAAACATCACGCGGTGGTGTGAATCGGAGGGCCTGAATAAGCATAGGCAGTGAGTGGCAATGGAGAAAGTAGAAAAGCACCAAGTGGTGCTCAGCATGGGGAGGTCCGGAACATGCTGTGGCAATGTAGGATAGGTTTGTGAAAATCATCATGGGGTTGTCCGCACTGTAAGGGTTTCTAACAGGCCATTCACTAGTAGGAGTGAGAAAAAGATCACAGGGTGGTGTGACTCTGAAGGACTGAATTAGATTAGGCAATGAGTGGTAATGTAGAATGGAGAAAAGCAAGACGGCGCGGTGAGCATTGGGAGGTCAAGAAACATAAAGTGGCAATATAGGATAGGTTTCTGAAAAACATCGCGGGGTGGTGCGCATTGTATGGCTTTCTAACAGGCCATTCAGTAGTAGGTGTGAGAAAAACATCACAGGGGGGTGTGAATCAGAGGACCTGAATTAGATTAGGCAGTGAGTGGTAATGTAGGATGAAGAAAAGCAAGACAGCGTTGTGAGCATGGGGAGGTCAGGAAAGATGAAGTGGCAATGTAGCCTAGGTTTCTGAAAAACATCTAGGGGTGGTGCGCATTGTAATGGTTTCTGGCAGGCCATACACAAGTAGGATTGAGAAAAACATCACGGGGTGGTGTGAATCGGAGGGCCTGAATTATGATAGGCAGTGAGTGGTAATGTAGAACGGACAAGTACCAAGGGGTGGTGAGCATGGGGAGGTCAGGCAACATGCGGTGGCTATGTAGCATAGGTTTGTGAAAAACATAGCGGTGTGGTGCACATTGTAAGGGTTTCTAACAGGCCATTCAATAGTAGGAGTGAGAAAAAAATCACGGGGTGGTGTGAATCGGAGGGCCTGAATTAGATTAGGCACTGAGTGGCAATGTTGGATCTTGCAAGCAAGACGGGGCAGTTAGCATGGGGAAGTCATGAAACATGAAGTGGCAATGTAGGATAGGTTTCTGAAAAAACATCGCGGTGTGTTGCGCATTGTAAGGTTTTCTAACCGGCCATTCACTAGTAGGAGTGAGAAAAACATCACGGGGTGTGTGAATCGGAGGGCCAAAATTAGCAAAGGCAGTGAGTGGCAATGCAGGTTGGAGAAAAGCACCACGCGGTATTCAGCATGGGGAAGTCACTAAACATGCGGTGGCAAAGTAGGATAGGTTTCTGAAAAACATCACGTGGTGGTGCGCATTTTAAGGGTTTCTAACAGTCCATTCCCTAGTAGGAGTGAGAAAAACATCCCGGGGTGGTGTGAATCGGAGGGCATGAATTAGATTAGGCAGTGAGTGGTAATGTAGGATGGAGAAAACCAAGATGGCGTGGTGAGCATGGGGAGGTCAGGAATCATGCAGTGGCAATGTAGGATAGGTTTCTGAAAAACATCGCAGGGTGGTGCGCATTGTAAGGGTTTCTAACAGGCCTTTCAAAGGTAGGAGTGAGAAAAATATCACGGGGTGGTGTGAATCGGAGTGCCTGAATTACGATAGGCAGTGAGGGGCAATGTAGGATGCAGAAAAGCACCACGGGCTGGTAAGCATGGGGAGCTATGGAAATATGCGGAGGCCATGTAGGATAACTTTCTGAAAAACATCTCGGTGTGGTATGCATTGTAATGGTTTCTAACAGGCCATTCACTAGTAGGAGTGAGAAAAGCATCTCGGGGTGGTGTGAATCGGAGGGTCTGAATTCGGATAGGCAGTGAGTGGCAATGTAGGATGGAGAAAAGCACAACGGGGTTGTCAGCATGGGGAGGTCAGGAAACATGCGGTGGCAATGTCGGATAGGTTTCTGAAAAACATCGCGGGGTGGTGCGCATTGTAAGGGTTTCTAACAGGTCATTCACAACTACGAGTGAGAAAAACATCACGGGGTTGTGTGAATCGGAGGACCTAAATTAGGATAGGCAGTGAGTGGCAATGTAGGATGGAGAAAAGCCCCATGGGGTGGACGGCACGGTGAGGTCAGTAAACATGCGGTGGTAAAGTAGGATACGTTTCTGAAAAATATCGCAGGGTGATGCGCATTGTAAGGGTTTCTAACATGCGATTCAATAGTAGGAGTGAGGAAAACATCACTGGGTGGTGTGAATCAGAGGGCCTGAATTAGAATAGGCAGGGAGTGACAATTTAGGATGGAGAAAAGCAAGACGGGGTAGTCAGCATAGGAAGGTCAGGAAACATGCAGTGGCAATATAGGATAGGTTTCTGAAAAACATCGCGGGGTTGTGTGCATTGTAAGGGTTTCTAACAGGCCATTCACTAGTAGGAGTGAGAAAAACATCACGGGGTGGTGTGAACCGGAGGGCCAGAATTAGTATAGGCAATCAGTGGCAATGTAGGATGGAGAAAAGCAAAACGGGTTATTCAGCATGAGGAGGTCAGGAAACATGCGGTGGGAATGTAGGTTAGGTTTCTGAAAAACATCGCGGGGTGGTGTGCATTGTAAGGGTTTGTAACAGGCCATTCACTAGTAGGTGTGAGAAAACATCACAGGGGTTGTGAATCGGAGGGCCTGAATTCGGATAGGCACTGAGTGGCAATGTAGGATGGAGAAAAGCACCAAGGTGTGATCAGCATTGGGAGATCAGGAAACATGCGGTGGCAATGTAGGATAGGATTCTGAAAAACATCACGTGGGGGTGTGCATTTTAAGGGTTTCTTACAGGCCATTCCATAGTAGGAGTGAGAAAAACATCCCGGGGTGGTGTGTATCGGAGGGCCTGAATTAGATTGGGCAGTGAGTGGTAATGTAGGATGGAGAAAAGCAAGACGGCGTGGTGAGCATGGGGAGGTCAGGAATCATGTAGTGGCAATGTAGGATAGGTTTCTGAAAAACATCGCACAGTGGTGCGCATTGTAAGGGTTTCTAACAGGCCATTCAAAGGTAGGAGTGAGAAAAACATCACGGGGTGGTGTGAATCGGAGGGCCTGAATTAGGATCGGTAGTGAGTGACAATGTAGGGTGGAGAAAAGTAAGATGGCGTGGTGAGCTTCGGGAGTTCAGGAAACAAGCTGTGACAACTTAGTATAGGTTTCTGAAAAACATCGCGGGGTGGTGCGCATTGTAAGTGTTTCTAACAGGCCATTTACTAGTAGGAGTGAGATAAACATCACGGGGTGGTGTGAATCGGAGGGCCTGAATTAGGAAAGGCAGTGAGTGGCAATGCAGGATGGAGAAATGCACCACTGGCTGATCTGCATGGGGAGGTCAGGAAACATGTGGTGGCAATGTAGGATAGGTTTATGAAAATCATTGTGGGGTGGTGCGCATTGTAAGGGTTTCTAACAGGCCATTCACTAGTAGGAGTGAGAAAAACATCACGGGGTGGTGTGAATTGGAGGGCCTGAATTAGGAAAGGCAGTGAGTGCCAATGCAGGATGGAGAAAAGCACCACTGGCTGGTCAGCATGGGGAGGTCAGGAAACATGCGGTGGCAAAGTAGGATATATTTCTGAAAAACATCGCGGGGTGGTGCGCATTGTAAGGTTTTCTAACAGGTCATTCACAAGTAGGAGTGAGAAAAACATCACGGGGTGGTGGAAATTGGAGGGCCTGAGTTAGAATACCCAGTGAGTGGCAATTTAGGATGAAGAAAAGCACCAAGGGGTGGTCAGCATTCGGAGCTCAGGAAACATGCGGTGGCAATGTAGGATAGCTTTCTGAAAAACATCGCGGGGTGGTGCGCATTGTAAGGTTTTCTAACAGGTCATTCAAAAGTAGGAGTGTTAAAAACATCACGGGGTGGTGTGAATTGGAGGGCCTGAATTATGATAGGCAATAATGGGCAATGTAGGATGTAGAAAACCACCACGGGGCTGTAAGCATGGGGAGGTATGGAAATATGCGGTGGCCATGTAGGATAACTTTCTGAAAAACATCTCGGTGTGGTGCGCATTGTAAGGGTTTCTAACAAGCCATTCACTAGTAGGAGTGAGAAAACCATCTCGGGGTGCTGTGAATCGGAGGGCCTGAATTCGGATAGGCAGTGAGTGGCAATGTAGGATGGAGAAAACCACCACGGGGTTGTCAGCATGGGGAGGTCAGGAAACATGCTGTGGCAATGTAGGATAGGTTTCTGAAAAACATCACGGGGTGGTGCGCATTGTCAGGTTTTCCAACAGGCCATTCACTTGTAGGAGTGAAATAAACATCACGGGGTGGGTTGAATCAGAAGGCCTGAATTAGCATATTCAGTGATTGGCAATGGAGGATGTAGAAAAGCACCTCGGGGTGGTCGGCATGGGGAGGTAAGGAGACATGCGGTGGCAATGTGGGATATTTTCCTGAAAGACATCACTGCCTGGTGCACATTGTAAGGGTTTCTAACAGGCCATTCACTAGTAGGAGTGCGAAAAACATCACGGGGTGGTGTGAATCTGAGGGCCACAATAAGTGTTATACAGTGAGTGGAAATGTAGGATGAAGAAAAGCACCACGGGGTATTCAGCATGGGGAGGTCAGGAAACATGCGGTGGCAATGTAGGATAGGTTTCTGAAAATCATCACGGGGTGGTGCGCATTGTTAGGTTTTCCAACAGGCCATTCACTACCAAGAGTGAGAAAAACATCAGGGGGTGGTGTGAATCGGAAGGCCTGAATTAGGATTGGTAGTGAGTGACAATGTAAGGTGGAGAAAAGCACGACGGCGTGGTGAGCATGGGGAGTTCAGGAAACAAGCGGTGACATCTTAGTATAGGTTTCTGAAAAACATCGCGGGGTGTTGCGCATTGTAAGGGTTTCTAACAGGCCATTCACTAGTAGGAGTGAGAAAAACATTATGGGGTGGTGTGAATCGGAGGGCCGGAGTTAGGAAAGGCAGTGAGTGGCAATGCAGGATGGAGAAAAGCACCACTGGGTGGTCAGCATGGGGAGGTCAGGAAACATGCGGTGGCAATGTAGGATAGGTTTCTGAAAAACATCACGCGGTGGTGCGCATTGTAAGGGTTTCTAATAGGCCATTCACTAGTAGGTGTGAGAAAAACATCACAGGGGTTGTGAATCGGAGGGCCTGAATTCGGATAGGCACTGAGTGGCAATGGAGGATGGAGAAAAGCACCACGGGGTGGTCGGCATATGGAGGTAGGGAAACATGCGGTGGAAATGTAGGATATTTTCAAGAAAAACATCGATGCATGGTGCGCATTGTAAGGGATTCTAACCGGCGATTCACTAGTAGGAGTGCGAATAACATCACGGGGTGTGTGAATCTGAGCGCCAAAATTAGGTTAGACAGTGAGTGGCAATGTAGGATGGAGAAAAGCTCCAAGGGGTATTCACCATGGGGAGGTCAGGAAACATGCGGTGCCAATGTAGGATAGGTATCTGAAAAACATCCCGTGGTGGTGCGCATTGTAAGGTTTTCTATCAGGCCATTCACCAGTAGGAGTGAGAAAAATATCACTGGGGGCTGTGAACCCGAGGGCCTGAATTCGGATAGGCAGTGAGTGGCATTGTAGGATGGAGAAAACACCAAGGGTTGGCCTGCATGGGGATGTCAGGAAACATGCGGTGGCAAAGTAGGATAGGTTTCTGAAAAACATCGCGAGTTGCTGCGCATTGTAAGATTTTCTAACAAGCCATTCACTAGTAGGAGTGAGAAAAACATTACGGGTAAGTGTGAATCAGAAGGCCTGAATTAGCATAGGCAGTGAGTGGCAATGGAGGATGGAGAAAAGCACCACCATGTGGTCAGCATGGGGAGGTCAGGAAACATGCAGTGGCAAAGTTGGATAGGTTTCTGAAAAACATCGCGGGGTGGTGCGAATTCTAAGGGTTTCTAACAGGCCATTCACTAGTAGGAGTGTGAAAATCATCACGTGGTTTTGTGAATTGGAGGGCCAGAATTAGTTTAGACAGTGAGTGGCAATGTAGGATGGAGAATAGCACCGCGGGGTATTCAGCATGGGGAGGGCAGGAAACATGCTGTGGCAATGTAGGATAGGTTTCTGAAAAACCTCACGGGGTGGTGCAAATTGTCAGGTTTTCCAACAGGCCATTCACTAGTAGGAGTGAGAAAAACATCACGGGGTGGGTTGAATCAGAGGGCCTGAATTAGCATAGGCAGTGATTTGCAATGGAGGATGGAGAAGAGCACCACGGGGTTGTCGGCATTGAGAGGTAAGGAAACCTGCGGTGGCAATGTAGGATATTTTCCTGAAAAACATCGCTGCATGGTGCGCATTGTGAGGGTTTCTAACAGGCCATTCCCTAGTAGGAGTGAGAAAAACATCACGGGGTGGGTGAATCAGAGGGCCTGAATTAGCATAGGCAGTTTTTTTGCAATGGAGGATGGAGAAAAGTACCACGAGGTGGTCAGCATGGGGAGGTCAGGAAACATGCGGTGGCAATGTACGATATGTTCCTGAAAAACATCGCGGTGTGGTGCGCATTGTAAGGGTTTCTAACAGGCAATTCACTAGTAGGAGTGACAAAAATATCATGGGGTGGTGTGAATCGGAGGGCCTGATATAGGATAGGAGTGAGTGGCAATGTACCATGGAGAAAAGCACCACGGGGTGGTCAGCATGGTGAGTTCAGGAAACATGCGGTGGTAAAGTAGGATACGTTTCTGAAAAACATCGCCGGGTGGTGTGCATTGTAAGGTTTTCTAACAGGCGATTCACTAGTAGGAGTGAGAAAAACATCACGGGGTGGTGTGAATTGGAGGGCGTGAATTAGAATAGGCATTGAGTGGCCATGTAGGATGGAGAAAAGCAAGACGGGGTGGTTAGCATGGGGAGGTCAGGAAACATGCAGTTTCAGTGTAGGATAGGTTTCTGAAAAACATTTCGTGGTGTTGTGCATTGTAAGGGATTCTAAATTCTGTAGTAGGAGTGAGAAAAACATCACAGGGTGGTGTGAATCGGAGGGCCTCAATTAGAATAGGCATTGAGTGGCAATGTAGGATGGAGAAAAGCACCACGGATTATTCAGCATGCGGAGGTTAGGAAACATGCGGTGGCAATGTACGATAGGTTTCTGAAAAAGATCTCAGGGTGGTGCGCATTCTAAGGGTTTCTAACAGGCCATTCACTAGTAGGAGTGATAAAAACATCACGGGGTGGTGAGAATCAGAGGGCCTAAATTACGATAGGTTGTGAGTGGCAATGTAGGATGGAGAAAAGCACCACGGGATGGTCAGCATGAGGAGGTCAGGAAACATGCGGTGGCAATGTAGGATAGGTTTCAGAAAAACATCGCGTGGTGGTGCGCATTGTAAGGGTTTCTAACAGTCCATTCACTAGTAGGAGTGAGAAAAACATAATGGGGTGGTGTGAATTGGAGGGCCTGAATTAGATTAGGCAGTGAGTGGCAAGGTAGGATCTAGCAAAGCAAGACGGGGCGGTGAGCATGGGGAGGTCATAAAAGATGAAGTGGCAACGTATGATAGGTTTCTGAAAAACATCGCGTGGTGGTGTGCATTGTAAGGGTTTCTAACAGGCCATTCACTAGTAGGAGTGAGAAAAACAGAAGTGGGTTTTGTGAATCGGAGGACCTGAATTAGGATAGGCAGTGAGGAGCAATGTAGAATGGAGAAAAGCACGACACGCTGGTCAGCATGGGGAGGTCAGGAAACATCCGGTGGCCATGTAGGATACGTTTATGAAAAACATCTCAGGGTGGTGCACATTGTAAGGATTTCTAAGAGGCCATTCATTAGTAGGAGTGAGAAAAACATCAAGGGGTTGTGTGAATTGGAGGGCCTGATATAGGATAGGAATGAGTGGCAATGTAGGATGGAGAAAAGCACCATGGGGTGGTGAGCATGGTGAGTTCAGGAAACATGCGGTGGTAAAGTAGGATACGTTTCTAAAAAACATCCCGAGGTGGTGCGCATCGTAAGGGTTTCTAACAGGCGATTCACTAGTAGGAGTGAGAAATACATCAAGGGGTGGTGTGAATCAGAGGGCCCGAATTAGAATAGGCATTGACTGGCAATGTAGGATGGAGAAAAGCAACACTGGGTGGTTAGCATGGGGAGGTCAGGAAACATGCAGTTTCAATGTAGAATAAGTTTCTGAAAAACATTTCGGTGTGCTGTGCATTGTAAGGGTTTGAAACAGGTCATTCCCTAGTAGGAGTGAGAAAAACATCACGGGATGGTGTGAATTTGAGGGCCTGAATTAGGATAACCAGTGAGTGGCAATGTAGGATGGAGAAAAGCACCACGGGGTGGTTCGCATGGGTATGTCAGGAAACATGTGGTGGCAATGTAGGATAGGTTTCTGAAAAACATCGTAGGGTGGTGCGCATTGTAACGTTTCTAACTGGCCATTCACTAGTAGGAGTGAGAAAAACATCACAGGGTGGTGTGAATTGGAAGGCCTGAATTAGGATAGGCATTGAGTGACAATGTAGGATGGAGAAAAGCACCACGGGGTATTCAGCATGGGGAGGTCAGGAAACATGCGGTGGCAATGTAGGATAGGTTTCTGAAAAATATCGCGGGGTGGTGCGCATGGTAAGTGTTTCTAATAGGCCATTAACTAGTAGGAGTGAGAAAAACATCACGGTGTGGTGTGAATCGGAGTGCTGGCATTAGATTAGGCAGTGAATGGTAATGTAGGATGGAGAAAAGTAAGACTGCGTGGTGAGCATGGGGAGTCAAAGAAACATGCATTGGCAATGTAGGATAGGTTTCTGAAAAACATCGTGGGGTGGTGCGCATTGTAAGGGTTCCTAACAGGCCATTCACTAGTAGTAGTTAGAAAAACATCACGGGGTGGTGTGAATCGGAGGAACTGAATTAGGATACGCAGTGAGTGGCAATGTAGAATGGAGAAAAGCACCATGGGCTGGTCAACATGGGGAGGGCAGGAAACATGCATTGGCAATGTAGGATAGGTTTCTGAAAAACATCGCCGGGTGGTGCGCCTTGTAAGGGTTCCTAACAGGCCATTCACTAGTAGGAGTGAGAAAAACATCACGGGGTGGTGTGAATCTGGGGGCCTGTATTAGGATAGGCAGTGAGTGGCAATGTAGGATGGAGTAAAGCAGCACGGGGTGTCAGCATGGGAAGGTCAGGAAACATGCGGTGGCAATGTAGCATAGGTTTCTGAAAAACATCGCGTGGTGGTGCGCATTGTAAGGGTTTCTAATAGGTCATTCACAAGTAGGAGTGAGAAAAATATCACGGGGTGGTGTGAATCGGAGCGCCGGCATTAGATAACGCAGTGAGTGGTAATGTAGGATGGAGAAAAGCAAGACTGCGTGGTGAGCATGGCGAGGTCAGGAATCATGCAGTGGCAATGTAGAATAGATTTCTGAAAAACAACGCAGGCTGGTGCGCATTGTAATCGTTTCTAACAGGCCATTCAAAGGTAGGAGAGAGAAAAACATCAAAGGGTGGTGTGAATCGGAGCGACTGAGTTAGAATAGCCAGTGAGTGGCAATGTAGGATGGAGAAAAGCACCAAGGGGTGGTCAGCATTCGGAGGTTAGGAGACATGCCGTGGCAATGTAGGATAGCTTTATGAAAAACAACGCGGGGTGGTGCACATGGTAAGTGTTTCTAACAGGCGATTCACTAGTAGGAGTGAGAAAAACATCACGGGGTGGTGTGAATTGGAGGGCGTGAATTAGAATAGGCATTGAGTGGCCATGTAGGATGGAGAAAAGCAAGACGGGGTGGTTAGCATGGGGAGGTCAGGAAACATGCAGTTTCAGTGTAGGATAGGTTTCTGAAAAACATTTCGTGGTGTTGTGCATTGTAAGGGATTCTAAATTCTGTAGTAGGAGTGAGAAAAACATCACAGGGTGGTGTGAATCGGAGGGCCTCAATTAGAATAGGCATTGAGTGGCAATGTAGGATGGAGAAAAGCACCACGGATTATTCAGCATGCGGAGGTTAGGAAACATGCGGTGGCAATGTACGATAGGTTTCTGAAAAAGATCTCAGGGTGGTGCGCATTCTAAGGGTTTCTAACAGGCCATTCACTAGTAGGAGTGATAAAAACATCACGGGGTGGTGAGAATCAGAGGGCCTAAATTACGATAGGTTGTGAGTGGCAATGTAGGATGGAGAAAAGCACCACGGGATGGTCAGCATGAGGAGGTCAGGAAACATGCGGTGGCAATGTAGGATAGGTTTCAGAAAAACATCGCGTGGTGGTGCGCATTGTAAGGGTTTCTAACAGTCCATTCACTAGTAGGAGTGAGAAAAACATAATGGGGTGGTGTGAATTGGAGGGCCTGAATTAGATTAGGCAGTGAGTGGCAAGGTAGGATCTAGCAAAGCAAGACGGGGCGGTGAGCATGGGGAGGTCATAAAAGATGAAGTGGCAACGTATGATAGGTTTCTGAAAAACATCGCGTGGTGGTGTGCATTGTAAGGGTTTCTAACAGGCCATTCACTAGTAGGAGTGAGAAAAACAGAAGTGGGTTTTGTGAATCGGAGGACCTGAATTAGGATAGGCAGTGAGGAGCAATGTAGAATGGAGAAAAGCACGACACGCTGGTCAGCATGGGGAGGTCAGGAAACATCCGGTGGCCATGTAGGATACGTTTATGAAAAACATCTCAGGGTGGTGCACATTGTAAGGATTTCTAAGAGGCCATTCATTAGTAGGAGTGAGAAAAACATCAAGGGGTTGTGTGAATTGGAGGGCCTGATATAGGATAGGAATGAGTGGCAATGTAGGATGGAGAAAAGCACCATGGGGTGGTGAGCATGGTGAGTTCAGGAAACATGCGGTGGTAAAGTAGGATACGTTTCTAAAAAACATCCCGAGGTGGTGCGCATCGTAAGGGTTTCTAACAGGCGATTCACTAGTAGGAGTGAGAAATACATCAAGGGGTGGTGTGAATCAGAGGGCCCGAATTAGAATAGGCATTGACTGGCAATGTAGGATGGAGAAAAGCAACACTGGGTGGTTAGCATGGGGAGGTCAGGAAACATGCAGTTTCAATGTAGAATAAGTTTCTGAAAAACATTTCGGTGTGCTGTGCATTGTAAGGGTTTGAAACAGGTCATTCCCTAGTAGGAGTGAGAAAAACATCACGGGATGGTGTGAATTTGAGGGCCTGAATTAGGATAACCAGTGAGTGGCAATGTAGGATGGAGAAAAGCACCACGGGGTGGTTCGCATGGGTATGTCAGGAAACATGTGGTGGCAATGTAGGATAGGTTTCTGAAAAACATCGTAGGGTGGTGCGCATTGTAACGTTTCTAACTGGCCATTCACTAGTAGGAGTGAGAAAAACATCACAGGGTGGTGTGAATTGGAAGGCCTGAATTAGGATAGGCATTGAGTGACAATGTAGGATGGAGAAAAGCACCACGGGGTATTCAGCATGGGGAGGTCAGGAAACATGCGGTGGCAATGTAGGATAGGTTTCTGAAAAATATCGCGGGGTGGTGCGCATGGTAAGTGTTTCTAATAGGCCATTAACTAGTAGGAGTGAGAAAAACATCACGGTGTGGTGTGAATCGGAGTGCTGGCATTAGATTAGGCAGTGAATGGTAATGTAGGATGGAGAAAAGTAAGACTGTGTGGTGAGCATGGGGAGTCAAAGAAACATGCATTGGCAATGTAGGATAGGTTTCTGAAAAACATCGTGGGGTGGTGCGCATTGTAAGGGTTCCTAACAGGCCATTCACTAGTAGTAGTTAGAAAAACATCACGGGGTGGTGTGAATCGGAGGAACTGAATTAGGATACGCAGTGAGTGGCAATGTAGAATGGAGAAAAGCACCATGGGCTGGTCAACATGGGGAGGGCAGGAAACATGCATTGGCAATGTAGGATAGGTTTCTGAAAAACATCGCCGGGTGGTGCGCCTTGTAAGGGTTCCTAACAGGCCATTCACTAGTAGGAGTGAGAAAAACATCACGGGGTGGTGTGAATCTGGGGGCCTGTATTAGGATAGGCAGTGAGTGGCAATGTAGGATGGAGTAAAGCAGCACGGGGTGTCAGCATGGGAAGGTCAGGAAACATGCGGTGGCAATGTAGCATAGGTTTCTGAAAAACATCGCGTGGTGGTGCGCATTGTAAGGGTTTCTAATAGGTCATTCACAAGTAGGAGTGAGAAAAATATCACGGGGTGGTGTGAATCGGAGCGCCGGCATTAGATAACGCAGTGAGTGGTAATGTAGGATGGAGAAAAGCAAGACTGCGTGGTGAGCATGGCGAGGTCAGGAATCATGCAGTGGCAATGTAGAATAGATTTCTGAAAAACAACGCAGGCTGGTGCGCATTGTAATCGTTTCTAACAGGCCATTCAAAGGTAGGAGAGAGAAAAACATCAAAGGGTGGTGTGAATCGGAGCGACTGAGTTAGAATAGCCAGTGAGTGGCAATGTAGGATGGAGAAAAGCACCAAGGGGTGGTCAGCATTCGGAGGTTAGGAGACATGCCGTGGCAATGTAGGATAGCTTTATGAAAAACAACGCGGGGTGGTGCACATGGTAAGTGTTTCTAACAGGCGATTCACTAGTAGGAGTGAGAAAAACATCACGGGGTGGTGTGAATTGGAGGGCGTGAATTAGAATAGGCATTGAGTGGCCATGTAGGATGGAGAAAAGCAAGACGGGGTGGTTAGCATGGGGAGGTCAGGAAACATGCAGTTTCAGTGTAGGATAGGTTTCTGAAAAACATTTCGTGGTGTTGTGCATTGTAAGGGATTCTAAATTCTGTAGTAGGAGTGAGAAAAACATCACAGGGTGGTGTGAATCGGAGGGCCTCAATTAGAATAGGCATTGAGTGGCAATGTAGGATGGAGAAAAGCACCACGGATTATTCAGCATGCGGAGGTTAGGAAACATGCGGTGGCAATGTACGATAGGTTTCTGAAAAAGATCTCAGGGTGGTGCGCATTCTAAGGGTTTCTAACAGGCCATTCACTAGTAGGAGTGATAAAAACATCACGGGGTGGTGAGAATCAGAGGGCCTAAATTACGATAGGTTGTGAGTGGCAATGTAGGATGGAGAAAAGCACCACGGGATGGTCAGCATGAGGAGGTCAGGAAACATGCGGTGGCAATGTAGGATAGGTTTCAGAAAAACATCGCGTGGTGGTGCGCATTGTAAGGGTTTCTAACAGTCCATTCACTAGTAGGAGTGAGAAAAACATAATGGGGTGGTGTGAATTGGAGGGCCTGAATTAGATTAGGCAGTGAGTGGCAAGGTAGGATCTAGCAAAGCAAGACGGGGCGGTGAGCATGGGGAGGTCATAAAAGATGAAGTGGCAACGTATGATAGGTTTCTGAAAAACATCGCGTGGTGGTGTGCATTGTAAGGGTTTCTAACAGGCCATTCACTAGTAGGAGTGAGAAAAACAGAAGTGGGTTTTGTGAATCGGAGGACCTGAATTAGGATAGGCAGTGAGGAGCAATGTAGAATGGAGAAAAGCACGACACGCTGGTCAGCATGGGGAGGTCAGGAAACATCCGGTGGCCATGTAGGATACGTTTATGAAAAACATCTCAGGGTGGTGCACATTGTAAGGATTTCTAAGAGGCCATTCATTAGTAGGAGTGAGAAAAACATCAAGGGGTTGTGTGAATTGGAGGGCCTGATATAGGATAGGAATGAGTGGCAATGTAGGATGGAGAAAAGCACCATGGGGTGGTGAGCATGGTGAGTTCAGGAAACATGCGGTGGTAAAGTAGGATACGTTTCTAAAAAACATCCCGAGGTGGTGCGCATCGTAAGGGTTTCTAACAGGCGATTCACTAGTAGGAGTGAGAAATACATCAAGGGGTGGTGTGAATCAGAGGGCCCGAATTAGAATAGGCATTGACTGGCAATGTAGGATGGAGAAAAGCAACACTGGGTGGTTAGCATGGGGAGGTCAGGAAACATGCAGTTTCAATGTAGAATAAGTTTCTGAAAAACATTTCGGTGTGCTGTGCATTGTAAGGGTTTGAAACAGGTCATTCCCTAGTAGGAGTGAGAAAAACATCACGGGATGGTGTGAATTTGAGGGCCTGAATTAGGATAACCAGTGAGTGGCAATGTAGGATGGAGAAAAGCACCACGGGGTGGTTCGCATGGGTATGTCAGGAAACATGTGGTGGCAATGTAGGATAGGTTTCTGAAAAACATCGTAGGGTGGTGCGCATTGTAACGTTTCTAACTGGCCATTCACTAGTAGGAGTGAGAAAAACATCACAGGGTGGTGTGAATTGGAAGGCCTGAATTAGGATAGGCATTGAGTGACAATGTAGGATGGAGAAAAGCACCACGGGGTATTCAGCATGGGGAGGTCAGGAAACATGCGGTGGCAATGTAGGATAGGTTTCTGAAAAATATCGCGGGGTGGTGCGCATGGTAAGTGTTTCTAATAGGCCATTAACTAGTAGGAGTGAGAAAAACATCACGGTGTGGTGTGAATCGGAGTGCTGGCATTAGATTAGGCAGTGAATGGTAATGTAGGATGGAGAAAAGTAAGACTGCGTGGTGAGCATGGGGAGTCAAAGAAACATGCATTGGCAATGTAGGATAGGTTTCTGAAAAACATCGTGGGGTGGTGCGCATTGTAAGGGTTCCTAACAGGCCATTCACTAGTAGTAGTTAGAAAAACATCACGGGGTGGTGTGAATCGGAGGAACTGAATTAGGATACGCAGTGAGTGGCAATGTAGAATGGAGAAAAGCACCATGGGCTGGTCAACATGGGGAGGGCAGGAAACATGCATTGGCAATGTAGGATAGGTTTCTGAAAAACATCGCCGGGTGGTGCGCCTTGTAAGGGTTCCTAACAGGCCATTCACTAGTAGGAGTGAGAAAAACATCACGGGGTGGTGTGAATCTGGGGGCCTGTATTAGGATAGGCAGTGAGTGGCAATGTAGGATGGAGTAAAGCAGCACGGGGTGTCAGCATGGGAAGGTCAGGAAACATGCGGTGGCAATGTAGCATAGGTTTCTGAAAAACATCGCGTGGTGGTGCGCATTGTAAGGGTTTCTAATAGGTCATTCACAAGTAGGAGTGAGAAAAATATCACGGGGTGGTGTGAATCGGAGCGCCGGCATTAGATAACGCAGTGAGTGGTAATGTAGGATGGAGAAAAGCAAGACTGCGTGGTGAGCATGGCGAGGTCAGGAATCATGCAGTGGCAATGTAGAATAGATTTCTGAAAAACAACGCAGGCTGGTGCGCATTGTAATCGTTTCTAACAGGCCATTCAAAGGTAGGAGAGAGAAAAACATCAAAGGGTGGTGTGAATCGGAGCGACTGAGTTAGAATAGCCAGTGAGTGGCAATGTAGGATGGAGAAAAGCACCAAGGGGTGGTCAGCATTCGGAGGTTAGGAGACATGCCGTGGCAATGTAGGATAGCTTTATGAAAAACAACGCGGGGTGGTGCACATGGTAAGTGTTTCTAACAGGCGATTCACTAGTAGGAGTGAGAAAAACATCACGGGGTGGTGTGAATTGGAGGGCGTGAATTAGAATAGGCATTGAGTGGCCATGTAGGATGGAGAAAAGCAAGACGGGGTGGTTAGCATGGGGAGGTCAGGAAACATGCAGTTTCAGTGTAGGATAGGTTTCTGAAAAACATTTCGTGGTGTTGTGCATTGTAAGGGATTCTAAATTCTGTAGTAGGAGTGAGAAAAACATCACAGGGTGGTGTGAATCGGAGGGCCTCAATTAGAATAGGCATTGAGTGGCAATGTAGGATGGAGAAAAGCACCACGGATTATTCAGCATGCGGAGGTTAGGAAACATGCGGTGGCAATGTACGATAGGTTTCTGAAAAAGATCTCAGGGTGGTGCGCATTCTAAGGGTTTCTAACAGGCCATTCACTAGTAGGAGTGATAAAAACATCACGGGGTGGTGAGAATCAGAGGGCCTAAATTACGATAGGTTGTGAGTGGCAATGTAGGATGGAGAAAAGCACCACGGGATGGTCAGCATGAGGAGGTCAGGAAACATGCGGTGGCAATGTAGGATAGGTTTCAGAAAAACATCGCGTGGTGGTGCGCATTGTAAGGGTTTCTAACAGTCCATTCACTAGTAGGAGTGAGAAAAACATAATGGGGTGGTGTGAATTGGAGGGCCTGAATTAGATTAGGCAGTGAGTGGCAAGGTAGGATCTAGCAAAGCAAGACGGGGCGGTGAGCATGGGGAGGTCATAAAAGATGAAGTGGCAACGTATGATAGGTTTCTGAAAAACATCGCGTGGTGGTGTGCATTGTAAGGGTTTCTAACAGGCCATTCACTAGTAGGAGTGAGAAAAACAGAAGTGGGTTTTGTGAATCGGAGGACCTGAATTAGGATAGGCAGTGAGGAGCAATGTAGAATGGAGAAAAGCACGACACGCTGGTCAGCATGGGGAGGTCAGGAAACATCCGGTGGCCATGTAGGATACGTTTATGAAAAACATCTCAGGGTGGTGCACATTGTAAGGATTTCTAAGAGGCCATTCATTAGTAGGAGTGAGAAAAACATCAAGGGGTTGTGTGAATTGGAGGGCCTGATATAGGATAGGAATGAGTGGCAATGTAGGATGGAGAAAAGCACCATGGGGTGGTGAGCATGGTGAGTTCAGGAAACATGCGGTGGTAAAGTAGGATACGTTTCTAAAAAACATCCCGAGGTGGTGCGCATCGTAAGGGTTTCTAACAGGCGATTCACTAGTAGGAGTGAGAAATACATCAAGGGGTGGTGTGAATCAGAGGGCCCGAATTAGAATAGGCATTGACTGGCAATGTAGGATGGAGAAAAGCAACACTGGGTGGTTAGCATGGGGAGGTCAGGAAACATGCAGTTTCAATGTAGAATAAGTTTCTGAAAAACATTTCGGTGTGCTGTGCATTGTAAGGGTTTGAAACAGGTCATTCCCTAGTAGGAGTGAGAAAAACATCACGGGATGGTGTGAATTTGAGGGCCTGAATTAGGATAACCAGTGAGTGGCAATGTAGGATGGAGAAAAGCACCACGGGGTGGTTCGCATGGGTATGTCAGGAAACATGTGGTGGCAATGTAGGATAGGTTTCTGAAAAACATCGTAGGGTGGTGCGCATTGTAACGTTTCTAACTGGCCATTCACTAGTAGGAGTGAGAAAAACATCACAGGGTGGTGTGAATTGGAAGGCCTGAATTAGGATAGGCATTGAGTGACAATGTAGGATGGAGAAAAGCACCACGGGGTATTCAGCATGGGGAGGTCAGGAAACATGCGGTGGCAATGTAGGATAGGTTTCTGAAAAATATCGCGGGGTGGTGCGCATGGTAAGTGTTTCTAATAGGCCATTAACTAGTAGGAGTGAGAAAAACATCACGGTGTGGTGTGAATCGGAGTGCTGGCATTAGATTAGGCAGTGAATGGTAATGTAGGATGGAGAAAAGTAAGACTGCGTGGTGAGCATGGGGAGTCAAAGAAACATGCATTGGCAATGTAGGATAGGTTTCTGAAAAACATCGTGGGGTGGTGCGCATTGTAAGGGTTCCTAACAGGCCATTCACTAGTAGTAGTTAGAAAAACATCACGGGGTGGTGTGAATCGGAGGAACTGAATTAGGATACGCAGTGAGTGGCAATGTAGAATGGAGAAAAGCACCATGGGCTGGTCAACATGGGGAGGGCAGGAAACATGCATTGGCAATGTAGGATAGGTTTCTGAAAAACATCGCCGGGTGGTGCGCCTTGTAAGGGTTCCTAACAGGCCATTCACTAGTAGGAGTGAGAAAAACATCACGGGGTGGTGTGAATCTGGGGGCCTGTATTAGGATAGGCAGTGAGTGGCAATGTAGGATGGAGTAAAGCAGCACGGGGTGTCAGCATGGGAAGGTCAGGAAACATGCGGTGGCAATGTAGCATAGGTTTCTGAAAAACATCGCGTGGTGGTGCGCATTGTAAGGGTTTCTAATAGGTCATTCACAAGTAGGAGTGAGAAAAATATCACGGGGTGGTGTGAATCGGAGCGCCGGCATTAGATAACGCAGTGAGTGGTAATGTAGGATGGAGAAAAGCAAGACTGCGTGGTGAGCATGGCGAGGTCAGGAATCATGCAGTGGCAATGTAGAATAGATTTCTGAAAAACAACGCAGGCTGGTGCGCATTGTAATCGTTTCTAACAGGCCATTCAAAGGTAGGAGAGAGAAAAACATCAAAGGGTGGTGTGAATCGGAGCGACTGAGTTAGAATAGCCAGTGAGTGGCAATGTAGGATGGAGAAAAGCACCAAGGGGTGGTCAGCATTCGGAGGTTAGGAGACATGCCGTGGCAATGTAGGATAGCTTTATGAAAAACAACGCGGGGTGGTGCACATGGTAAGTGTTTCTAACAGGCGATTCACTAGTAGGAGTGAGAAAAACATCACGGGGTGGTGTGAATTGGAGGGCGTGAATTAGAATAGGCATTGAGTGGCCATGTAGGATGGAGAAAAGCAAGACGGGGTGGTTAGCATGGGGAGGTCAGGAAACATGCAGTTTCAGTGTAGGATAGGTTTCTGAAAAACATTTCGTGGTGTTGTGCATTGTAAGGGATTCTAAATTCTGTAGTAGGAGTGAGAAAAACATCACAGGGTGGTGTGAATCGGAGGGCCTCAATTAGAATAGGCATTGAGTGGCAATGTAGGATGGAGAAAAGCACCACGGATTATTCAGCATGCGGAGGTTAGGAAACATGCGGTGGCAATGTACGATAGGTTTCTGAAAAAGATCTCAGGGTGGTGCGCATTCTAAGGGTTTCTAACAGGCCATTCACTAGTAGGAGTGATAAAAACATCACGGGGTGGTGAGAATCAGAGGGCCTAAATTACGATAGGTTGTGAGTGGCAATGTAGGATGGAGAAAAGCACCACGGGATGGTCAGCATGAGGAGGTCAGGAAACATGCGGTGGCAATGTAGGATAGGTTTCAGAAAAACATCGCGTGGTGGTGCGCATTGTAAGGGTTTCTAACAGTCCATTCACTAGTAGGAGTGAGAAAAACATAATGGGGTGGTGTGAATTGGAGGGCCTGAATTAGATTAGGCAGTGAGTGGCAAGGTAGGATCTAGCAAAGCAAGACGGGGCGGTGAGCATGGGGAGGTCATAAAAGATGAAGTGGCAACGTATGATAGGTTTCTGAAAAACATCGCGTGGTGGTGTGCATTGTAAGGGTTTCTAACAGGCCATTCACTAGTAGGAGTGAGAAAAACAGAAGTGGGTTTTGTGAATCGGAGGACCTGAATTAGGATAGGCAGTGAGGAGCAATGTAGAATGGAGAAAAGCACGACACGCTGGTCAGCATGGGGAGGTCAGGAAACATCCGGTGGCCATGTAGGATACGTTTATGAAAAACATCTCAGGGTGGTGCACATTGTAAGGATTTCTAAGAGGCCATTCATTAGTAGGAGTGAGAAAAACATCAAGGGGTTGTGTGAATTGGAGGGCCTGATATAGGATAGGAATGAGTGGCAATGTAGGATGGAGAAAAGCACCATGGGGTGGTGAGCATGGTGAGTTCAGGAAACATGCGGTGGTAAAGTAGGATACGTTTCTAAAAAACATCCCGAGGTGGTGCGCATCGTAAGGGTTTCTAACAGGCGATTCACTAGTAGGAGTGAGAAATACATCAAGGGGTGGTGTGAATCAGAGGGCCCGAATTAGAATAGGCATTGACTGGCAATGTAGGATGGAGAAAAGCAACACTGGGTGGTTAGCATGGGGAGGTCAGGAAACATGCAGTTTCAATGTAGAATAAGTTTCTGAAAAACATTTCGGTGTGCTGTGCATTGTAAGGGTTTGAAACAGGTCATTCCCTAGTAGGAGTGAGAAAAACATCACGGGATGGTGTGAATTTGAGGGCCTGAATTAGGATAACCAGTGAGTGGCAATGTAGGATGGAGAAAAGCACCACGGGGTGGTTCGCATGGGTATGTCAGGAAACATGTGGTGGCAATGTAGGATAGGTTTCTGAAAAACATCGTAGGGTGGTGCGCATTGTAACGTTTCTAACTGGCCATTCACTAGTAGGAGTGAGAAAAACATCACAGGGTGGTGTGAATTGGAAGGCCTGAATTAGGATAGGCATTGAGTGACAATGTAGGATGGAGAAAAGCACCACGGGGTATTCAGCATGGGGAGGTCAGGAAACATGCGGTGGCAATGTAGGATAGGTTTCTGAAAAATATCGCGGGGTGGTGCGCATGGTAAGTGTTTCTAATAGGCCATTAACTAGTAGGAGTGAGAAAAACATCACGGTGTGGTGTGAATCGGAGTGCTGGCATTAGATTAGGCAGTGAATGGTAATGTAGGATGGAGAAAAGTAAGACTGCGTGGTGAGCATGGGGAGTCAAAGAAACATGCATTGGCAATGTAGGATAGGTTTCTGAAAAACATCGTGGGGTGGTGCGCATTGTAAGGGTTCCTAACAGGCCATTCACTAGTAGTAGTTAGAAAAACATCACGGGGTGGTGTGAATCGGAGGAACTGAATTAGGATACGCAGTGAGTGGCAATGTAGAATGGAGAAAAGCACCATGGGCTGGTCAACATGGGGAGGGCAGGAAACATGCATTGGCAATGTAGGATAGGTTTCTGAAAAACATCGCCGGGTGGTGCGCCTTGTAAGGGTTCCTAACAGGCCATTCACTAGTAGGAGTGAGAAAAACATCACGGGGTGGTGTGAATCTGGGGGCCTGTATTAGGATAGGCAGTGAGTGGCAATGTAGGATGGAGTAAAGCAGCACGGGGTGTCAGCATGGGAAGGTCAGGAAACATGCGGTGGCAATGTAGCATAGGTTTCTGAAAAACATCGCGTGGTGGTGCGCATTGTAAGGGTTTCTAATAGGTCATTCACAAGTAGGAGTGAGAAAAATATCACGGGGTGGTGTGAATCGGAGCGCCGGCATTAGATAACGCAGTGAGTGGTAATGTAGGATGGAGAAAAGCAAGACTGCGTGGTGAGCATGGCGAGGTCAGGAATCATGCAGTGGCAATGTAGAATAGATTTCTGAAAAACAACGCAGGCTGGTGCGCATTGTAATCGTTTCTAACAGGCCATTCAAAGGTAGGAGAGAGAAAAACATCAAAGGGTGGTGTGAATCGGAGCGACTGAGTTAGAATAGCCAGTGAGTGGCAATGTAGGATGGAGAAAAGCACCAAGGGGTGGTCAGCATTCGGAGGTTAGGAGACATGCCGTGGCAATGTAGGATAGCTTTATGAAAAACAACGCGGGGTGGTGCACATGGTAAGTGTTTCTAACAGGCCATTCACTAGTAGGAGTGAGAAAAATATCACGGGGTGGTGTGAATCGGAGGGCCGGGATTAGATTAGTCAGTCAGTAGTAATGTAGGGTGGAGAAAGCAAGACGGCGTGGTGAGCATGGGGAATTCAGGAAACATGCTGTGCCAATGTAGGTTATTTTTCTGAAAAACATCGGGGGAGGTGCGCATTGTAAGGGTTTCTAACAGGCCATTCCCTAGAACGAGTGATAAAAGCATCATGGGGTAGTGTGAATCGGAGAGCCTGTAATAGGATAGGAGTGAGTCGCAATGTAGGATGGACAAAAGCACCACAGGTGGTCAGGATGGGGAGGTCAGGAAACATGCAGTGGCAATGTAGGATAGGTTTCTGAAAAGCATCGCAGGTTGGTGAGCGTTGTAAGGGTTTCTAAAAGGCCATTCACTAGTAGGAGTGAGAAAAACATCACGGGGTGGTGTGATTCAGAGGGCCGCCATTAGATTACGTAGTGAGTGGCAATGGAGGATGGAGAAAAGCACCACGAGGTGGTCAGCATGGAGAAGTTAGGAAACATGCTGTGTCAGTGTAGCATAGGTTTCTGAAAAACATCGCAGGCTGTTGTGCATTGTTAGGGTTTCTAACAGGCCATTCTCTAGTAGGAGTGAGAAAAACATCACGGGATTGTGTGAATCTGAGGGCCTGAATTAGGATACGCAGTGAGTGGGAATGTAGGAATGAGAAAAGCACCACGGGGTGGTAAGGATGAGGAGGTCAGGAATCATGCAGTGGCAATGTCGGATAGGTTTCTGAAAAACACCGCATAGTGTTGCGCATTGTAAGTTTTTCTAACAGGCCATTCACTGGTAGGAGTGAGAAAAGCCTCACGGGGTGGTCTTAATCGGAGGGCCTGAATTAGGTAGGCACTGAGTGGCAGTGTAGGATGGAGAAAAGCACCATTGGTTGTCAGCATGGGGAGGTCAGGAAACATGTGGTGGCAATGTAGCATAGGTTCCAAAAAATATCGCGGGTTGGTCCGCATTGTAAGGGTTTATAACAGGCCATTCACTAGTAGGAGTTAGAAAAACATCACGGTGTGGTCTCAATCGGAGGGCCTGAATTAGGATATGCAGCGAGTGGCAATGTATGATGGAGAAAAGCACCACGGGTGGTCAGCATGGGGAGAGCAGGAAACAAGCGATGGCAATGTAGGATAGGTTTCTAAAAAACATCGTGGGGTGGTGCGCATTGTAAGGGTTTCTCACAAGCCTATCACTAGTAGGAGTGAGAAAAACATCACAGGGTGGTGTGAATCCTAGTGCCAGAATTAGGTCAGGCAGTGAGTAGCAATGTAGGATGGAGAAAAGCAACATGGGGTGGTCAGCATGGGGCGGTCAGGAAACATGCGGTGGCCATGAAGTATAGGTTTCTGATAAACATCGCAGGGTGGTGCGCATTGTAAGGGTGTCTAACAGGCTATTCACTAGTAGGAGTGAGAACAACATAACGGGGTGGTGTGAACCTGACAGCATGAATCAGGATAGGCAGTGAGTGGCAATGTAGGATGTAGAAAAGCACCACGGTATGGTCAACATGGGGAGTCCAGGGAACATGCAGTGGCAATGTAGGATAGTTTTCTGAAATACATCGCGGGCTGTTGCGCATTGTAAGGTTTTCTAACAGACCATTCACTAGTAGGAGTGAAAAAAACATCACGGCGTGGTGTGAATCGGAGTGCCTGAATCAGGATAGGCAGTGTGTGGCAATGTAGGATGTAGAAAAGCACCACGGGGTGGACAGCATGGAGAGTTCAGGAAACACGCCGAGGCAATGTAGGATAGTTTTCTAAAAAACATCACGGGTGGTTCGCATTGTAAGGGTTTCTAACAGGCCATTCACTAGTAAGAGTGAGAAAAACACCACGGGCTGGTGTAAATCAGAGGGACTCAATTCGGATAGGCAGTGAGTGGCAATGTAGGATGGAGAAAAGCATCACGAGGTGGTCTGCATGGGGATGTCAGGAAACACGCCGAGGCAATGTAGGATAGGTTCCTAAAAAACATCGCGGGGTGGTGCGCATTGTAAGGGTTTCTAAAAGGCCATTCACTAGTAGGAGTGAGAAAAACATCATGGTGTGGTGGTAATCGGAGGGCCTGAATAAGGATAGGCAGTGAGTCGCAATGTACAATGGAGAAAAGCAAGACAGGGTAGTCAGCATGGGGAGGTCAGGAAACATGCAGTGGCAATGTAGGATAGGTTTCTGAAAAACATCACGGGTGGTTCGCATTGTAAGGGTTTCTAACAGGCCATTGACTAGTAGGAGTGAGAAAAACATCACGGGGTGGTGTGAATCGGAGGGCCTGAATTAGTATAGTCAGTGAGTGGCAATGTAGGATGGAGAAAAGCACCAGGGATTTTTCAGCAATGGGAGGTAAGGAAACATGCGGTGACAATGTAGGACAGGTTTCTGAAAAACATCGCGGGGTGGTGTGCATTGTTAGGTTTTCTAACAGGCCATTCACTGGTAGGAGTGAGAAAAACATCACGGTGGAGTTTGAATCAGAGGGCCTGAATGAGCATAGGCAGTGAGTGGCATTGTAGGATGGAGAAAAGCATCACAGGTTGTAAAGTTGGGGAGGTCATGAAACATGCGGTGACAATGTAGGATAGGTTTCTGATAAACATCGCAGGGTGGTGCGCATTGTAAGGGTATCTAATACGCCATTCACTAGTAGGAGTGAGAACAACATCACGGGGTGGTGTGAATCCGAGGGCCTGAATTAGGATAGGCAGTGAATGGCAATGTAGGATGGAGAAAAGAACCACGGATTTGTCAGCATGGGGAGGTAATGAACCATGCAGTGTCCATGTAGGATATGTTTCTGATAAACATCGCAGGGTGGTGCGCATTGTAAGTGTTTCTAACAGGCTATTTACTGGTAGGAGTGAAAACAAAATCACGGGGTGGTGTGAATCGGATGTGTTGAATCAGGATAGGAAGTGAGTGGCAATGTAGGATGTAGAAAAGCAGTACGGGGTGGTCAGCATGGAGAGTTCAGGAAACATGCAGTGGCAATGTATGATAGGTTCCTGAAAACATCACGGGTTGGTGCACATTGTAATGGTTGTTAACAGGCCATTCCCTAGTAGAGTGAAAAAAACATTACGCTCTGGTGTGAATCGAAGGGCCTGAATCGGGATAGGCAGTGAGTGGTAATGTAAAATGGAGAAAATCACCACGGGGTGGTCTGCATGGGGAGGTCAGGAAACATGCAGAGGCAGTGTAGGATAGGTTTCTGAAATACATCGCGCGATGGTGAGCAATGTAAGGTTTTCTATCAGGCCGTTCACTAGTAGGAGTGAGAAAAACATCACGGGATGGTGTGAATCGGAGGGCCTGAATTCGGATAGGCAGGGAGTGGCAATGTAGGATGGAGAAAAGCACCACAGGGTGGTCAGCATGGGGAGGTCAGGACAGATGCAGTGGCAATGTAGGATAGGTTTCTGAAAAACATCGCGGGTTGGTGCGCATTGTAATGGTTTCTAACAAGCCATTCACTAGTTGGAGTGAGAAATACATCATGATGTGGTGTGAATCCGAGGGCCTGAATCAGCATAGACAGTGAGTGGCAATGTAGAATGGAGAAAAGCACAATGGGGTGGTCAGGATGAGGAGGTCAGGAAACATGCAGTGTCAATGTAGGTTAGGTTTCTGAAAAACATCGCGGGTTGGTGAGCATTGTATGGGTTTCTAAAAGGCAATTCACTAGTAGGAGTGAGAAAAACATCACGGGGTTGTGTGAATCTGAGGGCCTGAATTAGGATAGGCTGTGAGTAGCAATTTATAATGGAGAAAAGCACCACAGGGTTGTCAGCATGGGGAGCTCAGGAAACATGCGTTGGCAATGTAGGATAGGTTTCAGATAAACATCGTGGGGTGGTGCGCATTGTAAGGGTTTCTAACAGGCAATATTCTAGTAGGAGTGAGAAAAAAAATCATGGGGTGGTTTGAATCGGAGTGCCTAAATTAGGATAGGCAGTGAATGGCAATGTAGGATGGAGAAAAGCACCAATGAGTGGTCAGCATTGGGAGGTCAGGAAACATGCGGTGGCAAGATACGATAGGTTTCTGAAATACATCGCGGGGTGGTGCGCATTGTAAGGTTTTCTAACAGGCAATTCACTAGTAGGAGTGAGAAAAACATCACAAGGTGGTGTGAAGGAGAGGGCCTGAATTTGGATAGGAACTGAGTGGCAATGTAGGATGGAGAAAAGCACCAAGGAGTGGTCAGCATTGGGAGGTCAGGAAACATGCACTGGCACTGTAGGATAGGTTTCTGAAAAACATTGCGGGGTGGTGCACATTGTAAGTGTTTCTAACAGGCCATTAACTAGTAGGAGTGAGAAAAACATCACGGGGTAGTGTGAATCAGAGGCCCTGAATGAGGATAGGCAGGGAGTGGCAATGTAGGTTGGAGAAAATCACCACAGGTTGTAAGGATGGGGAGGTCATGAAACTTGCAGTGGCAAAGTAGGATACGTTTTTGAAAAACATCACGGTTTGGGGCGCATTGTAAGGGTTTCTAACAGGCCATTCACTAGTAGGAGTGAGAAAAATATCACGTAGTGGTGTGAATTGGAAGCCCTGAATCAGGATGGTCAGTGAGTGGCAATGTAGGATGGAGAAAAGCACCATAGGGTGGTCAGCATGGTGAGGTCAGGAACATGCGGTGGTAAAGTTGGATACGTTTCTCAAAAACATCTCGTGGTGGTGCGCATTTTAAGGGTTTCTAACAGGCGATTCACTAGTAGGAGTGAGAAAAACATCACGGGGTTGTGTGTATCAGAAGGCCTGAATTAGAATAGGCACTGGGTGGCAATGTAGGATGGAGAAAAGCAAGACGGGGTGGTCAGCATGTGGAGGTCAGGAAACTTGCAGTGGCAATGTAGGATAGGTTTCTGAAAAACATCACGGTGTTATGTGCATTGTAAGTGTTTCTAACAAGCCATTCACCAATAGGAGTGAGAAAAATATCACAGGGTGGTGTGAATTGGAGGGCCTGAATTAGGATAGTCAGTGAGTGGCAAGGTAGGATGGAGAAAAGCAGCAGGGATAATTCAGCATAGGGAGGTCAGGAAACATGCGGTGACAATGTAGGATAGGTTTCTGAAAAACATCACAGGGTGGTGTGCATTGTAAGGTTTTCTAACAGGCCATTCACTGGTAGGAGTGAGAAAATCATCACGGGCTAGTTTGAATCAGAGAGCCTGAATGAGCATAGGCAGTGAGTGGCATTGTAGGATGGAGAAAAGCACGACAGGTTGTAAAGATGGGGAGGTCATGAAACATGCAGTGGCAATGTAGGATAAGTTGCTGAAAAACATCACGGCTTGGTGCGCATTGTAAAGGTTTCTAACATGCAATTCACTAGTAGGAGTGAGAAAAACATCACGGGGTGGTGTGAATCGGAGGGCCGGCATTAGATTAAGCAGTGAGTCGCAATGTAGGATGGAGAAAAGCACCACGGGTTATTCAGCATGGGGAGGTCAGAAAATATGCGGTGGCAATGTAGGATAGATTTCTGAAAAACATCGCTTGGTGGTGCGCATTGTAAGGGTTTCTAACAGGCCATTCCCTAGTAGGCGTGAGAAAAACATCACGGGATGGTGTGAATCGGAGAGCCTAAATTCGCATAGGCTGTGAGTGGCAATGCAGAATGGAGAAACGCACCAAGGGGTGGTCAGCAGTGGGAGGTACGGAAACATGCGGTGGCAATGTAGGATAGGTTTCTGAAAAACATCACGGAGTGGTGCGCATTGTATGGTTTTCTAACTGGCCATTCACTATTAAGAGTGAGAAAAACATCAAGGGGTGGTGTGAATTGGAGGGCCTGAATCAGCACAGGCAGTGAGTCCAATGGAGGATGGAGAAAATCACCACGGGTTGGTCAGTATGGGGATGTTAGGAAACATGCTGCGGCAATGTAGGACTGGTTTCTAAAAAACATCGCGGGGTGGTGCGCATTGTAAGGGTTTCTAACAGGGCATTCACTAGTAGCAGTGAGAAAAACATCATGGGGTGGTGTGAATCGGGGGGCCTGTATTAGGATAGGCAGTGAGTGGCAATGTAGGATGGAGAAAAGCACCATTGGGTGTCAGCATGGAGAAGTCAGGAAACATGTGGTGGCAACGTAGCATAGGTTTCCAAAAAACATCACGGGGTGGTCCAAATTGTAAGGGTTTCTAACAGGCCATTCACTAGTAGGAGTGAGACAAACATCACGGGGTGGTGTGAATCAGAGGGCGTGAATTCGTTAGGCACTGAGTGGCAATGTAGGATGGAGAAAAGCACGACGGGTTTTTCAGCCTAGGGATTTAAGGAAACGTGCGGTGGCAATGTAGGATAGGTTTCTGAAAAACATTGCATGGTCGTGCGCTTGGTAAGGATTTCTAACAGGCCATTCACTAGTAGGAGTGAGAATAACATCAAGGGGTGGTGTGAATCAGAGGGCCGGCATTAGATAAGGCAGTGAGTGGTAATGTAGGATAGAGAAAAGCAAGACAGCATAGTAAGCATGGGGAGTTCAGGAAACATGCAGTGGCAATGTAGGATAGGTTTGTGAAAAACATCGCGGTATGGTGCGGTTTGTAAGGTTGGTAACAGGCCATTCACTAGTAGGAGTGAGAACAACAGCACGGGTTGGTGTGAATCGGAGGGCCTGAATTAGGATAGGCAGTGAGTGGCAATGAAGAATAGAGAAAAGCAACACGGGGTGGGTAACATGGGGAAGTCAGGAAACATGCAGAGGCAATGTAGGATAAGTTTCTGAAAAACATCAAGGGGTGGTGCACATTATAAGCGTTTCTAACAAGACATTCACAAGTACGAGTGCGAAAAAAATCATGGGGTGATGTGAATCGGAGGGCCTGAATCAGGATAGGCAGGCAGTGTCAATGTAGGATGTAGAAAATAACCACGGGGTGGTCAGCATGGAGAGTTCAGGAAACATGCAGTGGCGATGTATGATAGTTTTCTTAAAAGCATTGCGTGTTGGTGCACATTGTAATGGTTATTAACAGGCCATTCACAAGTAGAGTGAAAAAAACATCACGGCCTGGTGTGAATCGGAGAGCCTGAATCAGTATAGGCAGTGAGTGGTAATGTAAAATGGAGAAAAGCACCACAGGGTGGTATGCATGGGGAGGTCAGGAAACACGCAGAGGCAATGTCGGATAGGTTTCTAAAAAACATCGCGGGGTGGCGAGCATTGTAAGGCTTTCTATCAGGCCATTCACTAGTAAGAGTGAGAAAAACATCACGGGCTGGTGTGAATCAGAGGGACTGAATTCGAATAGGCAGTGAGTGGCAATGTAGGATGGAGAAAAGCATCACGAGGTGATCTGCATGGGGAGGTCAGGAAACACACAGAGGCAATGTAGGATAGGTTTTTAAAAAACATCGTGGGGTGGTGCGCATTATAAGGGTTTCTAACAGGCCATTCACTAGTAGGAGTGAGGAAAAACATCACGGTGCGGTGAAAATCGGAGGGCCTGAATAAGGATAGGCAGTAAGTCGCAATGTAGAATGGAGAAAAGCACGATGGGGTAGCCAGCATGGGGAGGTCAGGAAACATGCAGTGGCAATGTAGGATAGGTTTCTGAAAAATTTCACGGGTTGTTCACATTGTAAGGGTTTCTAACAGGCCATTCACTAGAAGGAGTGAGAAAAACATCACGGGGTGGTGTGAATCAGAGGGCCTGAATTAGGATAGTCAGTGAGTGGCAATGTAGGATGGAGAAAAGCACCAGGGATTATTCAGCTATGAGAGGTCAGGAAGCATTCTGTGACAATGTAGGACAGGTTTCTGAAAAACATCGTGGGGTGGTGTGCATTGCAAGGTTTTCTAACAGGCCATTCACTGGTAGGAGTGAGAAAAACATCAAGGGGTAGTTTGAATCAGAGGGCCTGAATGAGCATAGGCAGTGAGTGGCATTGTAGGATGGAGAAAAGCACGACAGGTTGTAAAGATGGGGAGGTCATGAAACATGCAGTGGCTATGTAGTATAAGTTTCTGAAAAACATCGCGGGTTGGTGCGCATTGTAAGTGGTTCTAACATGCAATTCACTAGTAGGAGTGAGAAAATCATCACGGGGTGGTGTGAATCGGAGGGCTGGCATTAGTTTAGGCAGTGAGTCGCAATGCAGGATGGAGAAAAGCACCACGGGTTATTCAGCATGGGGAGGTCAGGAAATATGCGGTGGCAATGTAGGATAGGTTTCTGAAAAACATCGCTTGGTGGTGCGCATTGTAAGGGTTTCTAACAGGCCATTCCCTAGTAGGAGTGAGAAAAACATCACGAGATGGTGTGAATCGGAGAGCCTGAATTCGGATAGGCTGTGAGTGGCAACGCAGGATGGAGAAACGCACCACGGGGTGGTCAGCATTGGGAGGTCAGGAAAAATGCGGTGGCAATGTAGGATAGGTTTCTGAAAAACATCACGGAGCGGTGCGCATTGTATGGTTTTCTAACAGGCCATTCACTAGGAGGAGTGTGATAAACATCACTGGGTGGTGTTAATCAGAGGGCCTGATTTAGCATAGGCAGTGAGTGGTAATGTAGGATGGAGAAAAGCATCACCCCGTAGTTAGCAAGGCGAGGTCAGGAAACATGCGGTGGCAATGTAGGATACGTTTCTGGTAAACATCGCGGAGTGGTGCGCATTGTATGGTTTTCTAACAGGCCATTCACTAGTAAGAGTGAGAAAAAACAACACGGTGTGGTGTGAATTGGAGGGCCTGAATCAGCATAGGCAGTGAGTCCAATGGAGAATGGAGAAAATCACCACGGGTTGGTCAGCATGGGGAAGTTAGGAAACATGCTGTGGCAATGTAGGATTGGTTTCTAAAGAACATCGCGGGGTGGTGCGCATTGTAAGGGTTTCTAACAGGGCATTCACTGGTAAGAGTGAGACAAAAATCACGGGGTGGTGTGAATCGGAGGGCCAGAATTAGGTAGGCACTGAGTGGCAAAGTAGGATGGAGAAAAGCACCAAGGGTTATTCAGCATATGGATGTCAGGAAACATGCGTTGGCAATGTAGGATAGGTTTCTGAAAAACATCGCGTGGTGGTGCGCTTGGTAAGGATTTCTAAGAGGCCATTCACTAGTAGGAGTGAGAATAACATCACATGGTCGTGTGAATCGGAGGGCCGGCATTAGATAAGGTAGTGAGTGGTAATGTAAGGTGGAGAAAAGCAAGACAGCGTGGTAAGCATGGGGAGTTCACGAAACATGCAGTGGCAATTTAGGATAGGTTTGTGAAAAACATCGCGGGGTGGTGCGCATTGTAAGGGTTTCTAACGGGCCATTCACTAGTAGGAGTGAGAAAAATATCACGGGGTGGTGTGAATCGGAGGGCCTGAAATAGGATAGGAAGTGAGTGGCAATGTAGGATTGAGAAAAGCACCACGGGGGGGACAGCATGTGGAGTTCGGGAAACAAGCGGTGGCAATGTAGGATAGGTTTCTAAAAAACATCGCGGGGTGGTGCGCATTGTAAGGGTTTCTCACAGGTCTATCACTAGTAAGAGTGAGAAAAACATCACAGGGTGGTGTGAATCGTAGTAGCTGAATTAAAACAGGCAGTGAGTAGCAATTTAGGATGGAGAAAAGCAACACGGAGTGGTCAGCATGAGGAGGTCAGGAAACATGCGGTGGTCATGTACGATAGATTTCTGAAAAACATTTTGGGTTGGTGCACATTTTAAGGGTTTCAAAGAGGCCATTCACTAGTAGGAGTGGGAAAAACATCACGGGGTGGTGTGAATCGGAGGGCCTGATATAGGACAGGCATTGAGTGGCAATGTAGCATGGAGAAAAGCACCACGGGGTGGTCAGCATGGTGAGTTCATGAAACATGCGGTGGTAAAGTAGGATATGTTTCTGAAAAACATCGCGGGGAGATGCGCGCTGTAAGGGTTTCTAACAGGCGATTCACTAGTAGGAGTGAGAAAAACATGACGGAGTGGTGTGATTCGGAGGGCCTGAATTAGAATAGGCAGTGAGTGGCAATTTAGGATGGACAAAAGCAAGACGGAGTGGTCAGCATGGTTAGATCAGGAAACATGCAGTGGCAATATAGGATAGGTTTCTGAAAATCTTCGCGGGGTGGTGTTCATTGTAAGGGTTTATAACAGGCCGTTCACTAGTAGGAGTGAGAAAAACATCACGGAGTTGTGGGAATCGGAGTGCCTGAATAAGTATAGGCAGTGAGTGGCAATGTAGGATGGAGAAAAGCAAGATGGGGTGGTCAGCATGGGGAGGTCAGTAAACATGCAGTGGCAATGTAGGATAGGATTCTGAAATCATCGCGGGGTGGTTCGCATTGTAAGGGGTTCTAACAGGCCATTCACTACTAGTAGTTAGAAAAACATCACGGGGTGGTGTGAATCGGTGGGCCGGAATTAGATTATGCAGTGAGTGGCAATGTAGGATGGAGAAAACACCACGGGGTATTCAGCATGGGGAGGTCAGGAAACATGCGGTGGCAATGTAGGATAGGTTTCTGAAAAACATCGCATGATGGGGCGCATTGTAAGGGTTTCTAACAGGCCATTCCATAGTAGGAGTGAGAAAAAACATCATGGGGTGGTGTTAATCAGATTGCCTGAATTAGATTAGGCAGTGAGTAGTAATGTAAGATGGAGAAAAGAAACAAGGCATGGTGAGCATGGGGAGGTCAGGAAACATGCAGTGGCAATGTAGGATAGGTTTCTGAAAAACATCCCCGGGTGATGCGCATTGTAAGGGTTTCTGACAGGCCATTCACAACTAGGAGTGAGAAAAACATCACAGGGTGGTGTTAATCGGATTGCCTGAATTAGATTAGGCAGTGAGTGGCAATGTAAAATAGAAAAAAGCACCAAGGCGTGTCAACATGGGGAGGTCAGGAATCATGCAGTGGCAATGTAGAATAGGTTTCTGAAAAACATCGCGGGGAGATGCGCCTTGTAAGGGTTTCTAACAGGCCATTCACTAGTAGGAGTGAGAAAAACATCACGGGGTGGTGTGAATCGGAGGGCCTGAATTCGGATAGATAGTGAGTGACATTTAGGATGGAGAAAAGCACCACGGGATGGTCAGCATGGGGAGGTCAGGAAACATGCAGTGGCAATGTAGGATAGGTTTCTGAAAAACATCTTTTGGTGGTGCGCATTGTAAGGGTTTCTAACAGGCCATTCCCTAGTAGGAGTGAGAAAAACATCACGAGATGGTGTGAATTGGAGGGCCTGAATTAGCATAGGCAGTGAGTGGCAATGAAGAATAGAGAAAAGCACCCCGGGTTGTGCAACATGTGGAGGTCAGGAAACATGCAGTGGCAATGTAGGATAAGTTTCTGAAAAACATCACGGGGTGGTGCGCATTGTAACGGTTTCTAATAGGCCATTCACAAGTAGGAGTGAGAAAAACATCACGGGGTGGTGTTAATCGGATCTCCTGAATTAGATTAGGCAGTGAGTGGCAATGTAAAATAGAAAAAAGCACCAAGGTTTGGTCAACATGGGGAGGTCTGGAAACATGCAGTGGCAATGTAGAATAGGTTTCTGAAAAACATCGCGGGGTGGTGCGCATTGTAAGGGTTTCTAACAGGCCATTCACTAGTAGAAGTGAGAAAAACATCACGGGGTGTTGTGAATCGGATGGCCTGAATTCGGATAGGCAGTGAGTGCCATTTAGGATGGAGAAAAGCACCACGGGGTGGTCAGCATGGGGAGGTCAGGAAACATGCAGTGGCAATGTAGGATAGGTTTCTGAAAAACATCGTTTGGTGGTGCGCATTGTAAGGGTTTCTAACAGGCCATTCCCTAGTAGGAGTGAGAAAAACATCACGAGATGGTGTGAATTGGAGGGCCTGAATTAGCATAGGCAGTGAGTGGCAATGAAGAATAGAGAAAAGCACCCCAGGTTGGGCAACATGTGGAGGTCAGGAAACATGCAGTGGCAATGTAGGATAAGTTTCTGAAAAACATCAAGGGGTGGTGCGCATTGTAAGGGTTTCTAACAGGCCATTCACAACTAGGAGTGAGAAAAACATCACGGGGTGGTGTTAATCGGATCTCCTGAATTAGATTAGGCAGTGAGTGGCAATGTAAAATAGAAAAAAGCACCAAGGTTTGGTCAACATGGGGAGGTCAGGAAACATGCAGTGGCAATGTAGAATAGGTTTCTGAAAAACATCGCGGGGAGGTGCATCTTGTAAGGGTTTCTAACAGGCCATTCACTAGTAGAAGTGAGAAAAACATCACGGGGTGTTGTGAATCCGATGGCCTGAATTCGGATAGGCAGTGAGTGCCATTTAGGATGGAGAAAAGCACCACGGGGTGGTCAGCATGGGGAGGTCAGGAAACATGCAGTGGCAATGTAGGATAGTTTTCTGAAAAAACATCTCTGGGTGGTGCGCATTGTAATGTTTTCTAACAGGCCATTAACTAGTAAGAGTGAGAAAACCATCACAGGGTGGTGTGAACGCGGGCTTAAATTAGGATAGGCAGTGATTGTCAATGTCGGAAAGAGAAAAGCACCATGGGGTGGTCAGCATGGGGAGGTAATGAAACATGCAGTGGCAATTTAGGATAGGTTTCAGATAAACATCGCAGGGTCATGCACATTGTAAGGGTTTCTAACAGGCCATTCACTAGTAGGAGTGAGAACAACATCACGAGGTAGTGTGAATCGGAGGGCCTGAATAAGAATAGGCAGTGAGTGGCAATGTACGTTGGAGAAAAGCACCATGGGATTGTCAGCATGGGGAGTTCAGGAAACATGCATTGGCAATGTAGAATAGGTTTCTGAAAAACATCGTGTGGTGGTGCGCATTGCAAGGGTTTCTAACAGGCCTTTCACTAGTAGGATTGCGAAAAGATCACAGGGTGTTGTGAATCGGAATACCTGAATCAGGATAGGCAGTGAGTGGCAATGTAGGATAGAGAAAAGCACCACGGGACGGTCAGCATGGGGAGGTCTGAAAACATGCAGTGGCAATGTAGGATAGGTTTGTGAACAACATCGCGGGGGGATGCGCATTGTAAGGGTTTGTAACAGGCCATTCACTAGTAGGAGTGAGAACAACAGCACGGGCTGGTGTGAATCGCAGGGCCTGGATTAGGATAGGCAGTGAGTGGGAATGAAGAATGGAGAAAAGCACCACGGGGTGGGAAACATGGGGAGGTCAGGAAACATGCAGTGGCAATGTAGGATAGGTTTCAGAAAAGCATCACGGGGTGGTGTCATTGTAAGCGTTTCTAACAAGCCAATCACAAGTGGGAGTGAGAAAAACTTGACGGCGTGGTGTGAATCGGACGGCCTGAATCAGGATAGGCAGTGAGTGGCAATGTAGAATGGAGAAAAGCACCACAGGGTGGTCTGCAAGGGGAAGTCAGGAAACATGAAGAGGCAATGTAGGATAGGTTTCTGAAATACATCATGCGGTGGTGAGCAATGTAATGTTTTCTATCAGCCCATTCACTAGTAGGAGTGAGAAAAACATCATGGGCTGATGTCAATCGGAGGGCCTGAATTCGGATAGGCAGTGAGTGGCAATGTAGGATGGAGAAAAGCACCACAGGGTGTTCAGCATGTGGAGCTCAGGACAGATGCAGTGGCAATGTAGGATGTTTTTCTGAAAAACCTAGCAGGGTAGTGCACATTGCAAGGGTTTCTAACAGGCCATTTACTAGTAGGAGTGAGAAATACATCATGATGTGGTGTGAATCCGAGGGCCTGAATCAGCATAGACAGTGAGTGGAAATGTAGAATCGAGAAAAGCACAACGTGGTGGTCAGGATGGGGAGGTCAGGAAACATGCAGTGTCAATGTAGGATAGGTTTATGAAAAACATCGCAGGGTGGTGAGCATTGTAAGGTTTTCTATCAGGCCATTCACTAGTAGGAGTGAGAAAAACATCACGGGCTGGTGTGAATTGGAGGGCCTGAATTCGGATAGGCAGTGAGTGGCAATGTAGGATGGAGAAAAGCACCACTGGGTGGTCAGCATGGGGAGGTCAGGACAGATGCAGTGGCAATGTAGAATAGGGTTCTGATAAACATCGCGGGGTGGTGCGCATTGTCAGTTTTTCTAGCAGGCAATTCATTAGTACGAGTGAGAACAACATCACGGGCTGGTGTGAATGAGGGTCTAAATTAGGATACTTAGTGAGTGGCAATGTAGGAAGGAGAAAATCACCACTTGGTGGTCAGCTAGGGGAGGTCAGGAAACATGAAGTGCAATGTAGGATAGTTTTCTGAAAAACATCGCGGTGTGGTGCGCATTGTAAGGGTTTGTAACAGGCCATTAACTAGTAGGAGTGAGAACAACAGCACGGGTTGGTGTGAATCGGAGGGCCTGAATTAGGATAGGCAATGAGTGACAATGAAGAATAGAGAAAAGCACCACGGGGTGGGCAACATGGGGAGGTCAGGAAACATGCAGTGGCAATGTAGGATAAGTTTCTGAAAAACATCACGGTGTGGTGCGCATTATAAGCGTTTCTAACAAGCCATTCACAAGTAGGAGTGCGAAAAAAATCACGGGGTGATGTGAATCGGAGGGCCTGAATCAGGATAGGAAGTGAGTGTCAATGTAGGATGTAGAAAATCACCACGAGGTGGTCAGTATAGAGTGTTCAGGAAACATGCAGTGGCAATGTATGATGGGTTTCTGAAAAGCATCACGGGATGGTGCACATTGTAATGGTTTTTAACATGCCATTCACTAGTAGAGTGAAAAAAACATCATGGCCTGGTGTGAATCGGAGAGCCTGAATCAGGATACGCAGTGAGTGGTAATGTAAAATGGAGAAAAGCACCCCGGGGTGGTCTGCATGGGGAGGTCAGGAAACATGCATTTGCAATGTAGAATAGGTTTCTGAAAAGCATCACAGGTGGTTCGCATTGTAAGGGTTTCTAACAGGCCATTCACTAGGAGTGATAAAACCATCACGGGGTGGTGTGAATCTGAGGGCCTGAATTAGGATAGTCAGTGAGTGGCAATGTAGGGTGGAGAAAAGCACCAGGGATTATGCAGCAATGGGAGGTCAGGAAGCACGCGGTGACAATGTAGGACAGTATTCTGAAAAACATCGCGATGTGGTGTGCATTGTAAGGTTTTCTAACAGGCCATTCACTGGTAGAAGTGAGAAAAACATCACGGGGTAGTTTGAATCAGAGGGCCTGAATGAGCATAGGCAGTGTGTGGCATTGTAGGATGGAGAAAAGCACCACAGGTTGTATAGATGGGTTAGGTCATGAAACATGCAGTGGCAATGTAGGATAAGTTTCTGAAAAACATCGCGGGTTGGTGCGCATTGTAAAGGTTTCTAACATGCAATTCACTAGTAGGAGTGAGAAAAACATCACGGGGTGGTGTGAATCGGAGGGCCGGCATTAGATTAGGCAGTGAGTCGCAATGTAGGAAGGAGAAAAGCAGCACGGGTTATTCAGCATGGGAGGTCAGGAAATATGCGGTGGCAATGTAGGATAGGTTTCTGAAAAACTTCGCTTGGTGGTGCGCATTGTAAGGGCTTCTAACAGGCCATTCCCTAGTAGGAGTGAGAATAACATCATGAGATGGTGTGAATCGGAGAGCCTGAATTCGGATAGGCTGTTAGTGCCAATGCAGTATGGAGAAATGCACCAAGGGGTGGTCAGCATTGGGAGGTCCGGAAAAATGCAGTGGCAATGTAGGATAGGTTTCTGAAAAACATGGCGGAGTGGTGCGCATTGTATCGTTTTCTAACAGGCCATTCACTAGGAGGAGTGAGATTAACATCACGGGGTGGTGTGAATCAGAGGGCCTGAGTTAGCATAGGCAGTGAGTGGCAATGTAGGATGGAGAAATGCATCGCCCCGTAGTTAGCCAGGCGAGGTCAGGAAACATGCTGTGGCAATGTAGGTTTGGTTTCTAAAAAACATCGAGGGGTGGTGCGCATTCTAAGGGTTTCTAACAGGGCATTCACTAGTAGGAGTGAGAATAACATCACGTGGTCGTGTGAATCGGAGGGCCAGCATTAGATAAGGTAGTGAGTGGTAATGTAGGATGGAGAAAAGCAAGACAGCGTGGTAAGCATGGGGAGTTCACGAAACATGCAGTGGCAATGTAGGATAGGTTTGTGAAAAACATCGCGGGGTGGTGCGCATTGTAAGGTTTTCTAACAGGCCATTCACTAGTAGGAGTGAGAAAAACATCACGTGGTCATGTGAATCGGAGGGCCGGCATTAGATAAGGTAGTGAGTGGTAATGTAGGAAGGAGAAAAGCAAGACAGCGTGGTAAGTATGGGGAGTTCACGAAACATGCAGTGGCAAAGTAGGATAGGTTTGTGAAAAACATCACGGGTTGGTGCGCATTGTAAGGGTTTCTAACAGGCCATTCACTAGTAGGAGTGAGAAAAACATCACGGGGTGGTGTGAATCGGAGGGCCTGAAATAGGATAGGAAGTGAGTGGCAATGTAGGATGTAGAAAAGCACCACGGGGTGGTCAGCATGTGGAGTTCAGGAAACAAGCGGTGGCAATGTAGGATAGTTTTCTAAAAAACATCGCGGGGTGGTTCGCATTGTAAGAGTTTCTAACAGGCCATTCACTAGTAGGGATGAGAAAAACACCACGGTGCAGTGAAAATCGGAGGGCCTGAATAAGAATAGGCAGTGAGTCGCAATGTAGAATGGAGAAAAGCAAGACAGGCTAGTCAGCATGGGGAGGTCAGGAAACATGCAGTGGCAATGTAGGATAGGTTTCTGAAAAACATCACGGGTGGTTCGCATTGTAAGGGTTTCTAACAGGCCATTCACTAGAAGGAGTGAGAAAAACATCACGGTCTGGTGTGAATCGGATGGCCTGAATTAGGATAGTCAGTGATTGGCAATGTAGGATGGAGAAAAGCACCACGGGGTGGTCAGCATGTGGAGTTCAGGAAACAAGCGGTGGCAATGTAGGACAGTTGTCTGGAAAATATCGCGGGGTGGAGCGCATTGTAAGGGTTTCTCACAGGCTTAGCACTAGTAAGAGTGAGAAAAACATCACGGGGTGGTGTGAATCGTAGTAGCTGAATTAGGACAGGAAGTGAGTAGCAATTTAGGATGGAGAAAAGCAACACGGGGTGGTCAGCATGGGGAGGTCAGGAAACAAGCGGTGGCCGTGTAGGACAGGTTTCTGCAAAACATTTCGGGTTGGTGTGCACTTTAAGGGTTTCAAAGAGGCCATTCACTAGTAGGGATGAGAAAAATATCACGGGGTGGTGTGAATCGGAGGGCCTGATATAGGACAGGCAGTGAGTGGCAATGTAGCATGGAGAAAAGCACCACGGGGTGGTCAGCATGGTGAGTTCATTAAACATGCGGTGGTAAAGTAGGATATGTTTCTGAAAAACATCGCGGGGTGATGCGCGCTGTAAGGGTTTCTAACAGGCGATTCACTAGTAGGAGTGAGAAAAACATCACAGGGTGGTGTGATTCGGAGGGCCTGAATTAGAATAGGCAGTGAGTGGCAATTTCGGATGGAGAAAAGCAAGACGGGGTGGTCTGCTTGGTGAGATCAGGAAACATGCAGTGGCAATATAGGATAGGATTCTGAAAAACATCGCGGGGTGGTGTCCAATGTAAGGGTTTATAACAGGCCGTTCACTAGAAGGAGTGAGAAGAACATCACGGTGTGGTGGGAATCAGAGGGCATGAATAAGTATAGGCAGTGAGTGGCAATGTAGGATGGAGAAAAGCAAGATGGGGAGGTCAGCTTGGGGAGGTCAGTAAACATGCAGTGGCAATGTAGGATAGGATTGTGAAATCATCGTGGGGTGGTTCGCTGTGTAAGGTGTTCTAACAGGCCATTCACTAGTAGTAGTGAGAAAAACATCACGGGGTGGTGTGAATCGGTGGGTCGGAATTGGATTATGCAGTGAGTGGCAATGTAGGATGGAGAAAAGCACCACGGGGTATTCCGCATGGGGAGGTCAGGAAACATGCGGTGGCAATTTAGGATAGGTTTCTGAAAAACAGCGCCGGGTGATGCGCATTGTAAGGGTTTCTAACAGGCCATTCACAACTAGGAGTGAGAAAAACATCACGGGTGGTGTTAATCGGATTGCCTGAATTAGATTAGGCAGTGAGTGGCAATGTAAAATAGAAAAAAGCACCAAGGGGTGGTCAACATGGGTAGATCAGGAAACATGCAGTGGCAATGTAGAATAGGTTTCTGAAAAACATCACGGGGAGGTGCGCCTTCTAAGGGTTTCTAACAGGCTATTCACTAGTAGGAGTGAGAAAAACATCACGGGGTGGTGTGAATCAGAGGGCCTGAATTCGGATAGGCAGTGAGTGGCATTTAGGATGGAGAAAAGCACCACTGGGTGGTCAGCATGGGGAGGTCAGGAAACATGCAGTGGCAATGTAGGATAGGTTTCTGAAAAAACATCGCTGGGTGGTGCGCATTGTAATGTTTTCTAACAGGCCATTCACTAGTAAGAGTGAGAAAAACATCACAGGGTGGTGTGAACGCGGGCTTAATTTAGGATAGGCAGTGATTGGCAATGTCGGAAGGAGAAAAGCATCATGGGGTGGTCAGCATGGGGAGGTAATGAAACATGCAGTGGCAATTTAGGATAGGTTACAGATAAACATTGCAGGGTCATGCACATTGTAAGGGTTTCTAACAGGCCATTCACTAGTAGGAGTGAGAACAACATCACGAGGTAGTGTGAATTGGAGGGCCTGAATAAGAATAGGCAGTGAGTGGCAATGTACGTTGGAGAAAAGCACCATGGGATTGTCAGCATGGGGAGTTCAGGAAACATGCAGTGGCAATGTAGGATAGGTTTCTGAAAAACATCGCGGGGTGGTGCGCATTGTAAGTGTTTCTAACAGGCCTTTCACTAGTAGGATTGCGAAAACATCACGCGGTGGTGTGAATCGGAATGCCTGAATCAGGATTGGCAGTGAGTGTCAATGTAGGATGCAGAGAAGCACCATGGGGTGGTCAGCATGGGGAGGTCATGAAACATGCTTTGGCAATGTAGGATAGTTTTCTGAAAAACATCGCGGGTTGGTGCTCATTTTAAGTGTTTCTAACAGTCCATACACTAGTAAGAGTGAAAAAAACATCACGGCGTGGTGTGAATTGGAAGGCCTGAATCAGGATAGGCAGTGTGTGGCAATGTAAAATGGAGAAAAGCACCAAGGGGTGGTCAGCATGGTGAGGACAGGAAACATGCAGTGGCAATGCAGAATAGGTTTCTGAAAAACGTCACAGGTGGTGCGCATTGTAAGGATATCTAACAGGCCATTCACTAGTAGGAGTGAATAAAACATCATGCTGTGGTGTCAATCAGAGGGCCTGAATCAGGATAGGCAGTGAGTGGCAATGTAAAATGGAGAAAAGCACTACGGGGTGGTCAGCATGGGGAGGTCCGGAAACATGCAGTGGCAATGTAGGATAGGTTTCTGAAAAACATAGCGGGGTGGTGCGCATTGTAAGGGTTTGTAACAGGCCATTCACTAGTAAGAGTAAGAACAACAGCACGGGGTGGTGTGAAACGGAGGGCCTGAATTAGGATAGGCAGTGAGTGGCAATGAAGAATGGAGAAAAGCACCACCGGGTGGGCAACATGGGCAGGTCCGGAAACATGCAGTGGCTATGCAGGATAGTTTTCTGAAAAACATCACGGGGTGGTGCGCATTGCAAACGTTTCTAACAAGCCATTCACAAGTAGGAGTGAGAAAAACATTACGGCCTGGTGTGAATTGGAGGGCCTGAATCGGGATAGGCAGTGAGTGGTAATGTAAAATGGAGAAAAGCACCACGAGGTGGTCTGCATAGGGAGGTCAGGAAACATGCAGAGGCAATGTAGGATAGGTTTCTGAAATACATCGCGCGATGGTGAGCAATGTAAGGTTTTCTATCAGGCCATACACTAGTAGGAGTGAGAAAAACATCACGGGCTGGTGTGAATCTGAGGGCCTGAATTCGGATAGGCAGTGAGTGGCAATGTAGGATGGAGAAAAGCACCACAGGGTGGTCACAATGGGGAGGTCAGGACAGATGCAGTGTCAATGTAGGATAGGTTTCTGAAAAACATCGTGGGGTGGTGCGCATTGTAAGGGTTTCTAACAGGCCATTCACTAGTAGGAGTGAGAAAAACATCACGGGGTGGTGTGAATCGGAGGGCCTGAAATAGGATAGGAAGTGAGTGGCAATGTAGGATGTAGAAAAGCACCACGGGGTGGTCAGCATGTGGAGTTCAGGAAACAAGCGGTGGCAATGTAGGATAGTTTTCTAAAAAACATCGCGGGGTGGTGCGCATTGTAAGAGTTTCTAACAGGCCATTCACTAGTAGGGATGAGAAAAACACCACGGTGCAGTGAAAATCGGAGGGCCTGAATAAGGATAGGCAGTGAGTCGCAATGTAGAATGGAGAAAAGCAAGACAGGCTAGTCAGCATGGGGAGGTCAGGAAACATGCAGTGGCAATGTAGGATAGGTTTCTGAAAAACATCACGGGTGGTTCGCATTGTAAGGGTTTCTAACAGGCCATTCACTAGAAGGAGTGAGAAAAACATCACGGTCTGGTGTGAATCGGATGGCCTGAATTAGGATAGTCAGTGATTGGCAATGTAGGATGGAGAAAAGCACCACGGGGTGGTCAGCATGTGGAGTTCAGGAAACAAGCGGTGGCAATGTAGGACAGTTGTCTGGAAAATATCGCGGGGTGGAGCGCATTGTAAGGGTTTCTCACAGGCTTAGCACTAGTAAGAGTGAGAAAAACATCACGGGGTGGTGTGAATCGTAGTAGCTGAATTAGGACAGGAAGTGAGTAGCAATTTAGGATGGAGAAAAGCAACACGGGGTGGTCAGCATGGGGAGGTCAGGAAACAAGCGGTGGCCGTGTAGGACAGGTTTCTGCAAAACATTTCGGGTTGGTGCGCACTTTAAGGGTTTCAAAGAGGCCATTCACTAGTAGGGATGAGAAAAATATCACGGGGTGGTGTGAATCGGAGGGCCTGATATAGGACAGGCAGTGAGTGGCAATGTAGCATGGAGAAAAGCACCACGGGGTGGTCAGCATGGTGAGTTCATTAAACATGCGGTGGTAAAGTAGGATATGTTTCTGAAAAACATCGCGGGGTGATGCGCGCTGTAAGGGTTTCTAACAGGCGATTCACTAGTAGGAGTGAGAAAAACATCACAGGGTGGTGTGATTCGGAGGGCCTGAATTAGAATAGGCAGTGAGTGGCAATTTCGGATGGAGAAAAGCAAGACGGGGTGGTCTGCTTGGTGAGATCAGGAAACATGCAGTGGCAATATAGGATAGGATTCTGAAAAACATCGCGGGGTGGTGTCCAATGTAAGGGTTTATAACAGGCCGTTCACTAGAAGGAGTGAGAAGAACATCACGGTGTGGTGGGAATCAGAGGGCATGAATAAGTATAGGCAGTGAGTGGCAATGTAGGATGGAGAAAAGCAAGATGGGGAGGTCAGCTTGGGGAGGTCAGTAAACATGCAGTGGCAATGTAGGATAGGATTGTGAAATCATCGTGGGGTGGTTCGCTGTGTAAGGTGTTCTAACAGGCCATTCACTAGTAGTAGTGAGAAAAACATCACGGGGTGGTGTGAATCGGTGGGTCGGAATTGGATTATGCAGTGAGTGGCAATGTAGGATGGAGAAAAGCACCACGGGGTATTCCGCATGGGGAGGTCAGGAAACATGCGGTGGCAATTTAGGATAGGTTTCTGAAAAACAGCGCCGGGTGATGCGCATTGTAAGGGTTTCTAACAGGCCATTCACAACTAGGAGTGAGAAAAACATCACGGGTGGTGTTAATCGGATTGCCTGAATTAGATTAGGCAGTGAGTGGCAATGTAAAATAGAAAAAAGCACCAAGGGGTGGTCAACATGGGTAGATCAGGAAACATGCAGTGGCAATGTAGAATAGGTTTCTGAAAAACATCACGGGGAGGTGCGCCTTCTAAGGGTTTCTAACAGGCTATTCACTAGTAGGAGTGAGAAAAACATCACGGGGTGGTGTGAATCGGAGGGCCTGAATTCGGATAGGCAGTGAGTGGCATTTAGGATGGAGAAAAGCACCACTGGGTGGTCAGCATGGGGAGGTCAGGAAACATGCAGTGGCAATGTAGGATAGGTTTCTGAAAAAACATCGCTGGGTGGTGCGCATTGTAATGTTTTCTAACAGGCCATTCACTAGTAAGAGTGAGAAAAACATCACAGGGTGGTGTGAACGCGGGCTTAATTTAGGATAGGCAGTGATTGGCAATGTCGGAAGGAGAAAAGCATCATGGGGTGGTCAGCATGGGGAGGTAATGAAACATGCAGTGGCAATTTAGGATAGGTTACAGATAAACATTGCAGGGTCATGCACATTGTAAGGGTTTCTAACAGGCCATTCACTAGTAGGAGTGAGAACAACATCACGAGGTAGTGTGAATTGGAGGGCCTGAATAAGAATAGGCAGTGAGTGGCAATGTACGTTGGAGAAAAGCACCATGGGATTGTCAGCATGGGGAGTTCAGGAAACATGCAGTGGCAATGTAGGATAGGTTTCTGAAAAACATCGCGGGGTGGTGCGCATTGTAAGTGTTTCTAACAGGCCTTTCACTAGTAGGATTGCGAAAACATCACGCGGTGGTGTGAATCGGAATGCCTGAATCAGGATTGGCAGTGAGTGTCAATGTAGGATGCAGAGAAGCACCATGGGGTGGTCAGCATGGGGAGGTCATGAAACATGCTTTGGCAATGTAGGATAGTTTTCTGAAAAACATCGCGGGTTGGTGCTCATTTTAAGTGTTTCTAACAGTCCATACACTAGTAAGAGTGAAAAAAAACATCACGGCGTGGTGTGAATTGGAAGGCCTGAATCAGGATAGGCAGTGTGTGGCAATGTAAAATGGAGAAAAGCACCAAGGGGTGGTCAGCATGGTGAGGACAGGAAACATGCAGTGGCAATGCAGAATAGGTTTCTGAAAAACGTCACAGGTGGTGCGCATTGTAAGGATATCTAACAGGCCATTCACTAGTAGGAGTGAATAAAACATCATGCTGTGGTGTCAATCAGAGGGCCTGAATCAGGATAGGCAGTGAGTGGCAATGTAAAATGGAGAAAAGCACTACGGGGTGGTCAGCATGGGGAGGTCCGGAAACATGCAGTGGCAATGTAGGATAGGTTTCTGAAAAACATAGCGGGGTGGTGCGCATTGTAAGGGTTTGTAACAGGCCATTCACTAGTAAGAGTAAGAACAACAGCACGGGGTGGTGTGAAACGGAGGGCCTGAATTAGGATAGGCAGTGAGTGGCAATGAAGAATGGAGAAAAGCACCACCGGGTGGGCAACATGGACAGGTCCGGAAACATGCAGTGGCTATGCAGGATAGTTTTCTGAAAAACATCACGGGGTGGTGCGCATTGTAAACGTTTCTAACAAGCCATTCACAAGTAGGAGTGAGAAAAACATTACGGCCTGGTGTGAATTGGAGGGCCTGAATCGGGATAGGCAGTGAGTGGTAATGTAAAATGGAGAAAAGCACCACGAGGTGGTCTGCATAGGGAGGTCAGGAAACATGCAGAGGCAATGTAGGATAGGTTTCTGAAATACATCGCGCGATGGTGAGCAATGTAAGGTTTTCTATCAGGCCATACACTAGTAGGAGTGAGAAAAACATCACGGGCTGGTGTGAATCTGAGGGCCTGAATCGGGATAGGCAGTGAGTGGCAATGTAGGATGGAGAAAAGCACCACAGGGTGGTCACAATGGGGAGGTCAGGACAGATGCAGTGTCAATGTAGGATAGGTTTCTGAAAAACATCGTGGGGTGGTGCGCATTGTAAGGGTTTCTCACAGGCCTATTACTAGTAGCAGTGAGAAAATCATCACGGGGTAGTGTGAATCGGAGTAGCTGAATTAGGACAGGCAGTGAATAGCAATTTAGGATGGAGAATAGCAACACGGGGTGGTCAGCATGGGGAGGTCAGGAAACATGCGGTGGCCATGTAGGATAGGTTTCTGAAAAACAATTCGGGTTGGTGTGCATTTTAAGGTTTTCAAAGAGGCCATTCACTAGTATGAGTGAGAAAAACATCACGGGGTGGTGTGAATTGGAGGGCCTGATATAGGACAGGCAGTGAGTGGCAATGTAGCATAGAAAAGCACGACGGGGTGGTCAGCATGGTGATTTCATGAAACATGCGGTGGTAAAGTAGGATATGTTTCTGAAAAACATCGCACGGTTATGCGCATTGTAAGGGTTTCTAACAGGCGATTCACTAATAGGAGTGAGAAAAACATCACGGGGTGGTGTGATTCGGAGGGCCTGAATTAGGAAAGGCAGTGAGTGGCAATTTAGGATGGAGAAAAGCAAGACGGGGTGGTCAGCATGGTGAGATCAGGAAACATGCAGTGGCAATATAGGACAGGTTTCTGAATATCATCGCGGGGTGGTGTCCATTGTAAGGGTTTATAACAGGCCGTTCACTAGTAGGAGTGAGAAAAACATCACAGTGTGGTGTGAATCGGAGGGCCTGAATAAGTATAGGCAGTGAGTGGCAATGTAGGATGGAGAAAAGCAACATGGGGTGGTCAGCATGGGGAGGTCAGTAAACATGCAGTGGCAATGTAGGATAGGATTCTGAAAAACATCGCGGGGTGGTTTTCATTGTAAGGGTTTCTAACAGGCCATTTACTAGTAGTAGTGAGAAAAACATCACGGGGTGGTGTGAATCGGTGGGCCGGCATTAGATTAGGCAGTGAGTGGCAATGTAGGATGGAGAAAAGCACCACGGTGTATTCAGCATGGGGAGGTCAGGAAACATGCGGTGGCAATGTAGGATAGGTTTCTGAAAAACATTGCGGGGTGGTGTGCATTGTAAGGGTTTCTAACAGGCCATTCCATAGTAGGAGTGAGAAAAACATCATGGGGTGGTGTTAATCAGATTGCCTCAATTAGATTAGGCAGTGAGTGGTAATGTAAGATGGAGAAAAGAAAGAAAGCGTCGTGAGCATGGGGAGGTCAGGAAACATGCGGTGGCCATGTAGGATAGGTTTCTGAAAAACAATTCGGGTTGGTGCGCATTTTAAGGTTTTCAAAGAGGCCATTCACAACTAGGAGTGAGGAAAACATCAGAGGGGGGTGTAAATCGGAGGGCCTGAATCAGCATAGGCAGTGAGTTGCAATGGAGGATGGAGAAAAACACCACGAGGTCGTTATCATTTTGAGGTCAAGAAACATGCAGTGTAAATGGAGGATAAGTTCCTGAAAAACATCGCAGTGTGGTGCGCATTGTAAGAGTTTCAAACAGGTCACTCACTAGTAGGAGTGAGAAAAACATCATGGGGTGGTGTTAATCGGAATTCCTGAATTAGATTAGGATTGGCAGTGAGTGTCAATGTAGGATCGAGAGAAGCACCATGGGGTGGTCAGCCTGGGGAGGTCAGGAAACATGCTTTGGCAATGTATGATATGTTCCTGAAAAACATCACGGGGTGGTGCGCATTGTAAGGGTTTCTAACTGGAAATTCACTAGTAGGAGTGAGAAAAATATCACGGGGGGTGTGAATCAGCGGGCCTGAATTCGGATAGGCACTGAGTGGCAATGTAGGATGGAGAAAAGCACCAAGGAGTGGTCAGCATGGGGAGGTCAAAAAACATGCGGTGGCAATGTAGGATAGGTTTCTGAAAAACACCGCGCGGTGGTGCGCATTGTAAGGGTTTCTCACCATCCATTCACTAGTAGGAGTGAGAAAAACATTACGGGGTGGTGTGAATCGGAGGGCCTGAATTAGGTAGGCACTGAGTGGCAATGTAGGATGGAGAAAAGCACCACGGGTTATTCAGCATAGGGATGTCAGGAAACATGCGGTGGCAATGTAGGATAGGTTTCTGAAAAATATCGCGGAGTGGTGCGCATTGTGTGGTTTTCTAACAGGCCATTCACTACTAGGAGTGAGAATAACATCATGGGCTGATGTGAATCAGAGGGCCTGAAATAGGATAGGAAGTGAGAGGCAATGTAGGATGGAGAAAAGCACCACGGGGTGGTCAGCATGGGGAGGTCAGGAACATGCGGTGGCAATGTAGGACAGGTTTCTGAAAAACATCGCAGTGTGGTGTGAATTGTAAGGGTTTAAAAACATCGTGGGTTGTTGTGCATTGTAAGGTTTTCAAACAGACAATTCACTAGTAGGAGTGAAAAAAACATCACGGCGTGGTGTGAATCGGAGGGCCTGAATCAGGATAGGCAGTGAGTGGCAATGTAAAAGGGAGAAAAGCACCACGGGGTGGTCAGCATGTGGAGGTTAGGAAACATGCAGTGGCAATGTAGGATAGATTTCTGAAAAACATCGTGTGGTGGTGAGCATTGTAAGGGTTTCTAACAGGCCATTCACTAGTAGGAGTGAGAAAACCATCATGTGCTGGGGTGAATCGGAGGGCCTGAATTCGGATAGGCAGTGAGTGGCAATGTAGGATGTAGAAAAGCAACACAGGGTTGTCAGCATGGGGAGGTCAGGAAACATGCCATGGCAATGTAGGATAGGTGTCTGAAAAACATCGCGGTGTGGTGCACATTGTAAGTGTTTCTAACAGGCCATTCTCTAGTACGAGTGAGAACAACAGCACGGGGTGGTGTGAATGAGGGCCGAAATTAGGATAGGCAGTGAGTGGCAATGTAGGACGGAGAAAATCACCATTTGGTGGTCAGCATGGGGAGGTCAGGAAAAATGAAGTGCAATGTAGGATAGGTTTCTGAAAAACATCGCTGGGTGGTGCGCATTGTAAGGGTTTCTAACAGGCCATTCACTAGTAGGAGTGAGAACAACATCACGGGATGGTGTGAATCGGAGGGACTGAATTAGAATAGGCAGAGAGTGGCAATGTACATTGGAGAAAAGCACCATGGGTTTGTCAGCATGGGGAGGTCAGGAAACATGCGGTGGCAATGTAGGACATGTTCCTGAAAAACATCACGGGGTGGTGTGCATTGTAAGGGTTTCAACCACGTCATTCACTAGTAGGAGTGAGAAAAACATAACGTTGTGGTGTGGACCTGAGGGCCTGAATTAGGATAGGCAGTGAGTGGCAATGTAGGATGGAGAAAAGCACCACGGGGTCGTCAACATGGGGAGGTCAGGAAACATGCGGTGACAATGCAGGATAGGTTTCTAGAAAACATCGCGGGGTGTTGCGCATTGTAAGGGTTTCTAACAGGCCATTCACTAGTAGGAGTTAGAAAAACATCACGGGGTGGTGTGAATCGGAAGGCCTGAATTAGGATATGCAGTGATTCGCAATGTACGATGGAGAAAAGCATCACAAGGTGGTCCACATGGGGAGGTCAGGAAACACTTTGTGGAAAGTTAGGATAGGTTTCTGAAATACATCGCGGGATGGTGCGCATTGTAAGGATTTCTAAATGGCAATTCACTAGTAGGAGTGAGAAAAACATCACTGCGTGGTGTGAATCGGAGGGCCTGAATTCAGATAGGCACTGAGTGGCAATGTATGATGGAGAAAAGCACCAAGGAGTGGTCAGCATGGGGAGTTCAGGAAACATGCAGTGGCAATGTAGGATAGGTTTTTGAAAAACATAGAGATGTGGTGCGCATTGTAAGTGTTTCTAACAGGCCTTTCACTAGTAGGATTGCAAAAACATCACGGGGTGTTGTGAATGAGAAGGCCTGAATCAGGATAGGCAGTGAATGGCAATGTAGGATGGAGAAAAGCACCACGGGGCGGTCAGCTTCGGGAGGTCTGGAAACATGCAGTGGCAATGTAGGATAGGTTTGTGAAAAACATCGCGGGGTGGTGCGCATTGTAAGGGTTTGTAACAGGCCATTGACTAGTAGGAGTGACAACAACAGCACGGGCTGGTGTGAATTGGAAGACCTGAATTAGGATAGGCAGTGAGTGGGAATGAAGAATGGAGAAAAGCACCACGGGGTGGGCAACATGGGGAGGTCAGGAAACATGCAGTGGCAATGTAGGATAGTTTTCTGAAAAACATCACAGGGTGGTGTCATTGTAAGAGTTTCTAACAAGCCATTCACAAGTTGGAATGAGAAAAACATCACGGCGTGGTGTGAATCGGAGGGCCTGAATCAGGATAGGGAGTGAGTGTCAATGTAGGATGGAGAAAAGCACCATGGGCTGGTCAGCATGGGGAGGTAAGGAAACATGCAGTGACAATGTAGGAGAGGTTTCTGACAAACATCGCATTTTGGTGGGCATTGTAATGGTTTCTAACAGGACATTCACTAGTAGGAGTGAAAAAAACATCACGGGGTGGTGTGAATTGGAGGGCTTGAATCAGGATAGGCAGTGTGTGGCAATGTAAAGTGGAGAAAATAACCACGGGGTGGTCAGCATGCAGAGGTTAGGAAACACGAAGTGGCAATATAGGATAGGTTTCTGAAAAACATCGCGGGTTGGTGAGCATTGTAAGGGTTTCTAAGAGCCCATTCACTAGTAGGAGTGAGAAAAACATCACGCGGTGGTGTAAATTGGAGGGCCTGAATTCAGATAGGCAGTGAGTGTCAATGTAGGATGGAGAGAAGCACCATGGGGTGGTCAGCCTGGGGAGGCCAGGAAACATGCTTTTGCAATGTAGGATAGGTTTCTGAAAAACATCGCGGGTTTGTGCGCATTGTAAGTGTTTCTAACAGGCCATACACTAGTAGGAGTGAAAAAAACATCACGGTGTGGTGTGAATTGGAGGGCCGGAATCAGGATAGGCAGTGTGTGGCAATGTAAAATGGAGGAAAGCACAAAGGGGTGGTCAGCATGGGGAGGTCAGGAAACATGCGTTGGCAATGTAGGATATGTTCCTGAAAAACATCGCGTGTTGGTGCGCATTGTAAGGGTTTGAAACACGTCATTCACTAGTAGGAGTGAGAAAAACATAACGTTGTGGTGTGGACCTGAGGGCCTGAATTAGGATAGGCAGTGAGTGGCAATGTAAGATGGAGAAAAGCACCACGGTGTTGTCAGCATGAGGAGGTCAGGAAACATGCGGTGACAATGTAGGATAGGTTTCTAGAAAACATCGCGGGGTGTTGCGCATTGTAAGGTTTTCTAACAGGCCATTCACTAGTAGGAGTGAGAAAAACATCACGGGGTGGTGTGAATCTGAGGGCCTGAATTTGGATAGGCTGTGAGTGGCAATGGAGGATGGAGAAAATCACCACGAGGTGGTCAGCATGGAGAGGTCAGGAAACATGCGGTGTCAATGTAGGATACGTTCCTGAAAAACATCGCAGTTTCTTGCGAATTGTAAGGGTTTCTAACAGGCATTTCACTAGTAGGAGTGAGAAAAACATCACGGGATTGTGTGAATCTGAGTGCCTGAATTAGGATAGGCAGTGAGTGGGAATGTAGGAAGGAGAAAAGTACCACAGGGTGGTCCGCATGTGGAGGTCAGGAAACATGCGGTGGCAATGCAGGATAGGTTTCTGAAAAACACCACGCGGTGGTGCGCATTGTAAGGGTTTCTAACAGGCCATTCACTAATATGAGAGAGAAAAACATCACTGGGTGGTGTGAATCGGAGGGCCTGAATTCGCATAGGCAGTGAGTGGCAATGTAGGATGTAGAAAAGCACCATGGGGTGGTCAGCAGTGGGAGGTTAGGAAACATGCAGTGGCAAAGTAGGATAGGTTTCTGAAACACATCGTGGTTTGGTGCGCATTGTAAGGGTTTCTAACAGGCCATTCACTAGTAGGAGTGAGAAAAACCTCACGGGTGGTGTGAATCGGAAGGCTAGAATTAGGTAGCCACTGAGTGGCAATGTAGGATGGAGAAAAGCACCACGGGTTATTCAGCATAGGGATGTCAGGAAACATGTGGTGGCAATGTAGGATAGGTTTCTGAAAAACATCACATGGTGGTGCTCTTGGTAAGGTTTTCTAACAGGCCATTCACTAGTAGATGTGAGAACAACATCACGAGGTGTAGTGAATCAGAGGGCCTGAACTAGAATAGGCAGTGAGTGGCAATGTACGTGGGAGAAAAGCACCATGGGGCTGTCAGCATGGGGAGTTCAGGAAACATGCAGTGGCAATGTAGGATAGGTTTCTGCAAAACATCACGGTGTGGTGTGCATTGTAAGTGTTTCTAACAAGCCTTTCAGTAGTAGGATTGCAAAAACATCACGGGGTCATGTGAATCAGAAGGCCTGAATCAGGAGAGGCAGAGAGTGGCAATATAGGATGGAGAAAAGCACCACGGGGTGGTCAACATGATGAGGTCAGGAAACATGTGGTGACAATGTAGCATAAGTTTCTAGAAAACATCGCGGGGTGTTGCGCATTGTAAGGGTTTCTAACAGGCCATTCACTAGTAGGAGTGAGAAAAACCTCACGGGTTGGTGTGAATCGGAAGGCATGAATTAGGTAGCCACTGAGTGGCAATGTAGGATGGAGAAAAGCACCACGGGTTATTCAGCATAGGGATGTCAGGAAACATGCGGTGGTAATGTAGGATAGGTTTCTGAAAAACATCACATGGTGGTGCTCTTGGTAAGGGTTTCTAAAAGGCCATTCACTAGTAGGAGTGACAATAACATCACGGGGTGATGTGAATCAGAGGGCCTGAAATCGGATAGGAAGTGAGTGGCAATGTAGGATGGAGAAAAGCACCGCGGGGTGGTCAGCATGGGGAGGTCAGGAACATGCGGTGGCAATGTAGGAGAGGTTTCTGAAAAACATCGCGGGGTGGTGCGCATTGCAATGGTTTCTAACAGGCCATTCACTAGTATGAGTGAGAAAAACATCACGGGGTGGTGTGAATCGAGGGCCTGTATTAGGATAGGCCGTGAAGTGGCAATATATGATGGAGAAAAGCACCACGGGGTGGTCAGCATGGGAAGAGCAGGAAGCAAGTGATGGCAATGTAGGATAGGTTTCTAAAAAACATCGCGGGGTGGTGCGCATTGTAAGGGTTTCTCACAGGCTTATCACTAGTAGGAGTGAGAAAAACATCACAGGGTGGCGTGAATCGGAGGACCTGAATTAGGACAGGCAGTGAGTAGCAATGTAGCATGGAGCAAAGCAACACGGGGTGGTCAGCAAGGGGCGGTCAGGAAACATGCGGTGGCCATGAAGGATATGTTTCTGATAAACATCGCAGGGTGGTGCGCATTGTAAGGGTTTCTAACAGGCTATTCACTAGTAGGAGTGAGAAAATCATCACGGGATTGTGTGAATCTGAGTGCCTGAATTAGGATAGGCAGTGAGTGGCAATGTAGGATGGAGAAAAGCACCACGGGTTTTTCAGCACAGGGACGTCAGGAAACATCCGGTGGCAATGTAGGATTGGTTTCTGAAAAACATCACATGGTGGTGCGCTTGTTAAGGGTTTCTAACAGGCCATTCACTAGTAGGAGTGAGAATAACATCACGGGGTGGTGTGAATCGGAGGGCCGGCATTAGATAAGGCAGTGAGTGGTAATGTAGGATGGAGAAAAGCAAGACAGCGTGGTAAGCATGGGGAGTTCAGGAAACATGCAGTGGCAATGTAGGATAGGTTTGTGAAAAACATCGCGGGGTGGTGCGCATTGTAAGGGTTTCTAAAACGCCATTCCCTAGTAGGAGTGAGAAAAAAATTACAGGGTGGTGTGAATAGGAGGGCCTGTATTAGGATAGGCAGTGAGTCGCAATGTAGGATGGAGAAAAGCACCATGCGGTGGTCAGCATGAGGAGAGCAGGAAACAAGCGATGGCAATGTAGGACAGGTTTCTAAAAAACATCACGTGGTGGTGCGCATTGTAAGGGTTTCTAACAGGCCTATAACTAGTGGAAGTGAGAAAAACGTCACAGGGTGGTGTGAATCGGAGGACCTGAATTAGGACAGGCAGTGAGTAGCAATGTAGGATGGAGAAAAGCAACACGGGGTGGTCAGCATGGGGCGGTCAGGAAACATGTGTTGGCCATGAAGGATAGGTTTCTGATAAACATCGCAGGGTGGTGTGCATTGTAAGGGTTTCTAACAGGCTATTCTCTAGTAGGAGTGAGAACAACATAACGGGGTTGTGTGAATTGGAGGGCCTGAATAAGAATAGGCAGTCAGTGGCTATGTAGTATGCAGAAAAGCAGCACGGAGTATTCAGCATCGGGAGGTCAGGAAACATGCAGTGGCAATGTATGATAGGTTTCTGAAAAACATCGCAGCGTGGTTCACATAGTAAGGGTTTCTAAAAAGCCATTCACTAGTAGAAGTGAGAAAAACATCACGGGATGGTGTGAACCTAAGGGCATGAATCAGGATAGGCAGTGAGTGGCAATGTAGGATATAGAAAAGCACCACGGTATGGTCAGCAAAAGGGAGTCCAGGGAACATGCAGTGACAATGTAGGATAAGTTTCTGAAAAACATCGCGGGTTGTTGCGCACTGTAAGGTTCTCTAACAGACCATTCACTAGTAGGAGTGAAAAAAACATCACGGCGTGGTGTGAATCGGAGGGCCTGAATCAGGATAGGCAGTGAGTGGCAATGTAAAATGGAGAAAAGCACCATGGGGGGTCAGCATGGGGATGTTAGGAAACATGCAGTGGCAATGTGTGATAGATTTCTGAAAAACATCGCGGGGTGGTGAGCATTGTAAGGGTTTCTAACAGGCCATTGACAAGTAGGAGTGAGAAGACCATCACGGGGTGGGGTGAATCGGAGGGCCTGAATTCATAAAGGCAGTGAGTGCCAATGAAGGATGTAGAAAAGCAGAATGGGGTGGTCAGAATGGGGAGGTAAGGAAACATGCAGTGGCAATGTAGGATAGGTTTCTCACCAACATCGCAGGTTGGTGCGCATTTAATGGTTTCTAACAGGCCATTCACTAGTAGGAGTGAAAAAAACATCACGGGGTGTTGTTAATCAGAGGGCCTGAATCAGGATAGGCTGTGAGTGGCAATGTAAAATGGAGAAAAGCACCACAGGGTGGTCAGCCTGCAGAGGTCAGGAAACATGAAGTGGCAATGTAGGATACGTTTCAGAAAAACATCGCGGGGTGGTGAGCATTGTAAGGGTTTCTAACAGCCCATTCACTAGTAGGAGTGAGAAAAACATCACGGGGTGGTGTGAATCGGAGGGCCTGAATTGGGATAGGCAGTGAGTTGCAATGTCGGATGGAGAAAAGTACCATGGTGTGGTCAGGATGGGGAGGTCAGGAAACATGCAGTGGCAATGTAGGATAGGTTTCTGAAAAACATCGCAGATTGGTGCGCATTGTAAGTGTTTCTAACGGCCATTCACTAGTAGGAGTGAGAAAAACATCATGCGGAGGTGTGAATCGGAATGCCTGAATCAGGATAGGCAGTGTGTTGCAATGTAGGAAGGAGAAAAGCACCAGGGGGTGGTCAGCATGCGGAGGTCAGGAAACATGCATTGGCAATGTAGGATAGGTGTCTGAAAAATATCGCGGGATGGTGCGCATTGTAAGGGTTTCTAACAGGCCATTCCCTAGAAGGAGGGAGAACAACATCACAGGGTGGGGTGAATCGGAAGGCCTGAATTCGCATAGGCAGTCAGTGGCAATGTAGGATGTAGAAAAGCACCACGGGGTGGTCAGCATGGGGAGGTCAGGAAACATGCAGTGGCAATGTACGATAGGTTTCTGAAAAACATCGCTGGGTGGTGCGCATTGTAATGTTTTCTAACAGGCCATTCACTAGTAAGAGTGAGAAAAACATCACAGAGTGGTGTGAACGTGGGCCTAAATTAGGATAGGCAGTGATTGGCAATGTCGGAAGGAGAAAATAACCATGGGTTGGTCAGCATGGGGAGGTCATGAAACATGCAGTGGCAAATTAGGATAGGTTTCAGATAAACATCGCAGGGTCGTGCACATTGTAAGGGTTTCTAACAGGCCATTCACTAGTAGATGTGAGAACAACATCACGAGGTGGTGTGAATCAGAGGGCCTGAATTAGAATAGGCAGTGAGTGGCAATGTACGTTCGAGAAAAGCACCATGGGGCTGTCAGCATGGGGAGTTCAGGAAACATGCAGTGGCAATGTAGGATAGGTTTTTGCAAAACATCGCGGTGTGGTGCGCATTGTAAGTGTTTCTAACAAGGCTTTCAGTTGTAGGATTGCGAAAACATCACGGGGTGTTGAGAATCGGAAGGCCTGAATCAGGATAGGCAGAGAGTGGCAATGTAGGATGGAGAAAAGCACCACGGGCTGGTCAACATGGTGAGGTCAGGAAACATGCGGTGACAATGTAGCATAGGTTTCTATAAAACATCGCGGGGTGTTGCGCATTGTAAGGGTTTCTAACAGGCCATTCACTAGTAGGAGTGAGAAAAACCTCACGGGGTGGTGTGAATCGGAGGGCCTGAATAAGAATAGGCAGTCAGTGACTATGTAGTATGCAGAAAAGCATCAAGGAGTATTCAGCATCGGGAGGTCAGGAAACATGCAGTGGCAATGTGTGATAAGTTTATGAAAAACATCGCAGGGTGGTTCACATTGTAAGGGTTTCTAAAAAGCCATTCACTAGTAGAAGTGAGAAAAACATCACGGGATGGTGTGAACCTGAGGGCATGAATCAGGATAGGCAGTGAGTGGCAATGTAGGATATAGAAAAGCACCACGGTATGGTCAGCAAAGGGGAGTCCAGGGAACATGCAGTGGCAATGTAGGATAGGTTTCTGAAAAACATCGCGGGTTGTTGCGCACTGTAAGGTTCTCTAACAGACCATTCACTAGTAGGAGTGAAAAAAACATCACGGCGTGGTGTGAATCGGAGGGCCTGAATCAGGATAGGCAGTGAGTGGCAATGTAAAATGGAGAAAAGCACCACGGGGGGGTCAGCATGGGGATGTTAGGAAACATGCAGTGGCAATGTGTGATAGATTTCTGAAAAACATCGCGTGGTGGTGAGCATTGTAAGGGTTTCTAACAGGCCATTGACAAGTAGGAGTGAGAAGACCATCACGGGGTGGGGTGAATCAGAGGGCCTGAATTCAGATAGGCAGTGAGTGCCAATGCAGGATGTAGAAAAGCACCATGGGGTGGTCAGCATGGGGAGGTAAGGAAACATGCAGTGGCAATGTAGAATAAGTTTCTCACAAACATCGCATGTTGGTGCGCATTTAATGGTTTCTAACAGGCCATTCACTAGTAGGAGTGAAAAAAACATCACGGGGTGTTGTGAATCAGAGGGCCTGAATCAGGATAGGCTGTGAATGGCAATGTAAAATGGAGAAAAGCACCACAGGGTGGTCAGCCTGCAGAGGTCAGGAAACATGAAGTGGCAATGTAGGATACGTTTTAGAAAAACATCGCGGGGTGGTGAGCATTGTAAGGGTTTCTAACAGCCCATTCACTAGTAGGAGTGAGAAAAACATCACGCGGAGGTGTGAATCGGAATGCCTGAATCAGCATAGGCAGTGTGTTGCAATGTAGGAAGGAGAAAAGCACCAGGGGGTGGTCAGCATGCGGATGTCAGTAAACATGCATTGGCAATGTAGGATAGGTGTCTGAAAAATATCGCGGGCTGGTGCGCATTGTAAGGGTTTCTAACAGGCCATTCACTAGCAGGAGTGAGAAAAAAATAAAGGGTGTGGTGTGAATCGGAAGGCCTGAATCAGGATAGGCAGTGAGTGGTACTGTAAAATGGAGAAAAGCACCGCGGTTTGGTAAGCAAGGGGATGTCAGGAAACATGCAATGGCAATGTAGGTTAGGTGTCAGAAAAACATCGCAGGGTGGTGCGCATTGTAAGGGTTTCTCACAGGCCATTCACTAGTAGGAGTGAGAAAAACATCACAGGGTGGTGTGAATCGCAGGTCCTGATTTAGGTTAGGTAGTGAGTGCCAATGTAGGATGGAGAAAAGCAACAGAGGGTGGTCAGGATTGGGAGGTCAGGAAACATGCAGTGGCAATGTAGGATAGCTTTCTGATAAACATCGCGGGATGGTGCATATTTTAAGGGTTTCTAACAGGCCATTAACTAGTACCAGTGAGAACAACAGCACAGGATGGTGTGAATGAGGCCCGAAATTAGGATTCTCCATGAGTGGCAATGTCGGAAGGAGAAAATCACCACTTGGTGGTCAGCATGGTGAGGTCAGGAAACATGAAGTGCAATGTAGGACAGGTTTCTGAAAAACGTCGCGGAGTGGTGCGCATTGTAAGGGTTTGTAACAGGCCATTCACTAGTAGGAGTGAGAACAACAGCACGGGGTGGTGTGAATCGGAGGGCTTGAATTAGGATAGGCAGTGAGTGGCAATATAGGTTGGAGAAAAGCACCACGGGGTGGTCAGCATGGTGAGGACAGGAAACATGCAGTGGCAATGGAGCATAGGTCTGTGAAAAACATTCCGGGGTGGTGCGCATTATAAGCGTTTCTAACAAGCCATTCACAAGTAGGAGTGAGAAAAACATCACGGGGTCATGTGAATCGGTTGGCCTGAATCAGGATAGGCAGTGAGTGGCAATGTAGGATGTAGAAAAGCACGATGGTTAGGTCAGCATGGAGAGTTCAGGAAACATGCAGTGGGAATGAAGGATAGGTTTCGGAAAAACATCGCGGGGTGTTGCGCATTGTAAGGGTTTCTAACAGGCCATTCACTAGTAGGAGTGAGAAAAAACTCACGGGTTGGTGTGAATCGGAAGGCATGAATTAGGTAGCCACTGAGTGGCAATGTAGGATGGAGAAAAGCACCACGGGTTATTCAGCATAGGGATGTCAGGAAACATGGGGTGGCAATGTAGGATAGGTTTCTGAAAAACATCACATGGTGGTGCTCTTGGTAAGGGTTTCTAAAAGGCCATTCACTAGTAGGAGTGAGAATAACATCACGGGGTGATGTGAATCAGAGGGCCTGAAATCGGATAGGAAGTGAGTGGCAATGTAGGATGGAGAAAAGCACCGCGGGGTGGTCAGCATGGGGAGGTCAGGAACATGCGGTGGCAATGTAGGAGAGGTTTCTGAAAAACATCGCGGGGTGGTGCGCATTGCAATGGTTTCTAACAGGCCATTCACTAGTATGAGTGAGAAAAACATCACGGGGTGGTGTGAATCGAGGGCCTGTATTAGGTTAGGCCGTGAAGTGGCAATGTATGATGGAGAAAAGCACCACGAGGTGGTCAGCATGGGAAGAGCAGGAAGCAAGTGATGGCAATGTAGGATAGGTTTCTAAAAAACATCGCGGGGTGGTGCGCATTGTAAGGGTTTCTCACAGGCTTATCACTAGTAGGAGTGAGAAAAACATCACAGGGTGGCGTGAATCGGAGGACCTGAATTAGGACAGGCAGTGAGTAGCAATGTAGCATGGAGCAAAGCAACACGGGGTGGTCAGCAAGGGGCGGTCAGGAAACATGCGGTGGCCATGAAGGATATGTTTCTGATAAACATCGCAGGGTGGTGCGCATTGTAAGGGTTTCTAACAGGCTATTCACTAGTAGGAGTGAGAAAATCATCACGGGATTGTGTGAATCTGAGTGCCTGAATTAGGATAGGCAGTGAGTGGCAATGTAGGATGGAGAAAAGCACCATGGGTTTTTCAGCACAGGGACGTCAGGAAACATCCGGTGGCAATGTAGGATTGGTTTCTGAAAAACATCACATGGTGGTGCGCTTGTTAAAGGTTTCTAACAGGCCATTCACTAGTAGGAGTGAGAATAACATCACGGGATGGTGTGAATCGGAGGGCCGGCATTAGATAAGGCAGTGAGTGGTAATGTAGGATGGAGAAAAGCAAGACAGCGTGGTAAGCATGGGGAGTTCAGGAAACATGCAGTGGCAATGTAGGATAGGTTTGTGAAAAACATCGCGGGGTGGTGCGCATTGTAAGGGTTTCTAAAACGCCATTCCCTAGTAGGAGTGAGAAAAAAATTACAGGGTGGTGTGAATAGAAGGGCCTGTATTAGGATAGGCAGTGAGTCGCAATGTAGGATGGAGAAAAGCACCATGCGGTGGTCAGCATGAGGAGAGCAGGAAACAAGCGATGGCAATGTAGGACAGGTTTCTAAAAAACATCACGTGGTGGTGCGCATTTTAAGGGTTTCTAACAGGCCTATAACTAGTGGAAGTGAGAAAAACGTCACAGGGTGGTGTGAATCGGAGGACCTGAATTAGGACAGGCAGTGAGTAGCAATGTAGGATGGAGAAAAGCAACACGGGGTGGTCAGCATGGGGCGGTCAGGAAACATGCGGTGGCCATGAAGGATAGGTTTCTGATAAACATCGCAGGGTGGTGTGCATTGTAAGGGTTTCTAACAGGCTATTCTCTAGTAGGAGTGAGAACAACATAACGGGGTTGTGTGAATTGGAGGGCCTGAATAAGAATAGGCAGTCAGTGGCTATGTAGTATGCAGAAAAGCAGCACGGAGTATTCAGCATCGGGAGGTCAGGAAACATGCAGTGGCAATGTATGATAGGTTTCTGAAAAACATCGCAGCGTGGTTCACATAGTAAGGGTTTCTAAAAATCCATTCACTAGTAGAAGTGAGAAAAACATCACGGGATGGTGTGAACCTAAGGGCATGAATCAGGATAGGCAGTGAGTGGCAATGTAGGATATAGAAAAGCACCACGGTATGGTCAGCAAAAGGGAGTCCAGGGAACATGCAGTGACAATGTAGGATAAGTTTCTGAAAAACATCGCGGGTTGTTGCGCACTGTAAGGTTCTCTAACAGACCATTCACTAGTAGGAGTGAAAAAAACATCACGGCGTGGTGTGAATCGGAGGGCCTGAATCAGGATAGGCAGTGAGTGGCAATGTAAAATGGAGAAAAGCACCATGGGGGGGTCAGCATGGGGATGTTAGGAAACATGCAGTGGCAATGTGTGATAGATTTCTGAAAAACATCGCGGGGTGGTGAGCATTGTAAGGGTTTCTAACAGGCCATTGACAAGTAGGAGTGAGAAGACCATCACGGGGTGGGGTGAATCGGAGGGCCTGAATTCATAAAGGCAGTGAGTGCCAATGAAGGATGTAGAAAAGCAGAATGGGGTGGTCAGAATGGGGAGGTAAGGAAACATGCAGTGGCAATGTAGGATAGGTTTCTCACCAACATCGCAGGTTGGTGCGCATTTAATGGTTTCTAACAGGCCATTCACTAGTAGGAGTGAAAAAAACATCACGGGGTGTTGTGAATCAGAGGGCCTGAATCAGGATAGGCTGTGAGTGGCAATGTAAAATGGAGAAAAGCACCACAGGGTGGTCAGCCTGCAGAGGTCAGGAAACATGAAGTGGCAATGTAGGATACGTTTCAGAAAAACATCGCGGGGTGGTGAGCATTGTAAGGGTTTCTAACAGCCCATTCACTAGTAGGAGTGAGAAAAATATCACGGGGTGGTGTGAATCGGAGGGCCTGAATTGGGATAGGCAGTGAGTTGCAATGTCGGATGGAGAAAAGTACCATGGTGTGGTCAGGATGGGGAGGTCAGGAAACATGCAGTGGCAATGTAGGATAGGTTTCTGAAAAACATCGCAGATTGGTGCGCATTGTAAGTGTTTCTAACGGCCATTCACTAGTAGGAGTGAGAAAAACATCATGCGGAGGTGTGAATCGGAATGCCTGAATCAGGATAGGCAGTGTGTTGCAATGTAGGAAGGAGAAAAGCACCAGGGGGTGGTCAGCATGCGGAGGTCAGGAAACATGCATTGGCAATGTAGGATAGGTGTCTGAAAAATATCGCGGGATGGTGCGCATTGTAAGGGTTTCTAACAGGCCATTCCCTAGAAGGAGGGAGAACAACATCACAGGGTGGGGTGAATCGGAAGGCCTGAATTCGCATAGGCAGTCAGTGGCAATGTAGGATGTAGAAAAGCACCACGGGGTGGTCAGCATGGGGAGGTCAGGAAACATGCAGTGGCAATGTACGATAGGTTTCTGAAAAACATCGCTGGGTGGTGCGCATTGTAATGTTTTCTAACAGGCCATTCACTAGTAAGAGTGAGAAAAACATCACAGAGTGGTGTGAACGTGGGCCTAAATTAGGATAGGCAGTGATTGGCAATGTCGGAAGGAGAAAATAACCATGGGTTGGTCAGCATGGGGAGGTCATGAAACATGCAGTGGCAAATTAGGATAGGTTTCAGATAAACATCGCAGGGTCGTGCACATTGTAAGGGTTTCTAACAGGCCATTCACTAGTAGATGTGAGAACAACATCACGAGGTGGTGTGAATCAGAGGGCCTGAATTAGAATAGGCAGTGAGTGGCAATGTACGTTCGAGAAAAGCACCATGGGGCTGTCAGCATGGGGAGTTCAGGAAACATGCAGTGGCAATGTAGGATAGGTTTTTGCAAAACATCGCGGTGTGGTGCGCATTGTAAGTGTTTCTAACAAGGCTTTCAGTTGTAGGATTGCGAAAACATCACGGGGTGTTGAGAATCGGAAGGCCTGAATCAGGATAGGCAGAGAGAGGCAATGTAGGATGGAGAAAAGCACCACGGGCTGGTCAACATGGTGAGGTCAGGAAACATGCGGTGACAATGTAGCATAGGTTTCTATAAAACATCGCGGGGTGTTGCGCATTGTAAGGGTTTCTAACAGGCCATTCACTAGTAGGAGTGAGAAAAACCTCACGGGGTGGTGTGAATCGGAGGGCCTGAATAAGAATAGGCAGTCAGTGGCTATGTAGTATGCAGAAAAGCATCAAGGAGTATTCAGCATCGGGAGGTCAGGAAACATGCAGTGGCAATGTGTGATAAGTTTATGAAAAACATCGCAGGGTGGTTCACATTGTAAGGGTTTCTAAAAAGCCATTCACTAGTAGAAGTGAGAAAAACATCACGGGATGGTGTGAACCTGAGGGCATGAATCAGGATAGGCAGTGAGTGGCAATGTAGGATATAGAAAAGCACCACGGTATGGTCAGCAAAGGGGAGTCCAGGGAACATGCAGTGGCAATGTAGGATAGGTTTCTGAAAAACATCGCGGGTTGTTGCGCACTGTAAGGTTCTCTAACAGACCATTCACTAGTAGGAGTGAAAAAAACATCACGGCGTGGTGTGAATCGGAGGGCCTGAATCAGGATAGGCAGTGAGTGGCAATGTAAAATGGAGAAAAGCACCACGGGGGGGTCAGCATGGGGATGTTAGGAAACATGCAGTGGCAATGTGTGATAGATTTCTGAAAAACATCGCGTGGTGGTGAGCATTGTAAGGGTTTCTAACAGGCCATTGACAAGTAGGAGTGAGAAGACCATCACGGGGTGGGGTGAATCAGAGGGCCTGAATTCAGATAGGCAGTGAGTGCCAATGCAGGATGTAGAAAAGCACCATGGGGTGGTCAGCATGGGGAGGTAAGGAAACATGCAGTGGCAATGTAGAATAAGTTTCTCACAAACATCGCATGTTGGTGCGCATTTAATGGTTTCTAACAGGCCATTCACTAGTAGGAGTGAAAAAAACATCACGGGGTGTTGTGAATCAGAGGGCCTGAATCAGGATAGGCTGTGAATGGCAATGTAAAATGGAGAAAAGCACCACAGGGTGGTCAGCCTGCAGAGGTCAGGAAACATGAAGTGGCAATGTAGGATACGTTTCAGAAAAACATCGCGGGGTGGTGAGCATTGTAAGGGTTTCTAACAGCCCATTCACTAGTAGGAGTGAGAAAAACATCACGCGGAGGTGTGAATCGGAATGCCTGAATAAGCATAGGCAGTGTGTTGCAATGTAGGAAGGAGAAAAGCACCAGGGGGTGGTCAGCATGCGGATGTCAGTAAACATGCATTGGCAATGTAGGATAGGTGTCTGAAAAATATCGCGGGCTGGTGCGCATTGTAAGGGTTTCTAACAGGCCATTCACTAGCAGGAGTGAGAAAAAAATAAAGGGTGTGGTGTGAATCGGAAGGCCTGAATCAGGATAGGCAGTGAGTGGTACTGTAAAATGGAGAAAAGCACCGCGGTTTGGTAAGCAAGGGGATGTCAGGAAACATGCAATGGCAATGTAGGTTAGGGGTCAGAAAAACATCGCAGGGTGGTGCGCATTGTAAGGGTTTCTCACAGGCCATTCACTAGTAGGAGTGAGAAAAACATCACAGGGTGGTGTGAATCGCAGGTCCTGATTTAGGTTAGGTAGTGAGTGCCAATGTAGGATGGAGAAAAGCAACAGAGGGTGGTCAGGATTGGGAGGTCAGGAAACATGCAGTGGCAATGTAGGATAGCTTTCTGATAAACATCGCGGGATGGTGCATATTTTAAGGGTTTCTAACAGGCCATTAACTAGTACGAGTGAGAACAACAGCACAGGATGGTGTGAATGAGGCCCGAAATTAGGATTCTCCATGAGTGGCAATGTCGGAAGGAGAAAATCACCACTTGGTGGTCAGCATGGTGAGGTCAGGAAACATGAAGTGCAATGTAGGACAGGTTTCTGAAAAACGTCGCGGAGTGGTGCGCATTGTAAGGGTTTGTAACAGGCCATTCACTAGTAGGAGTGAGAACAACAGCACGGGGTGGTGTGAATCGGAGGGCCTGAATTAGGATAGGCAGTGAGTGGCAATATAGGTTGGAGAAAAGCACCACGGGGTGGTCAGCATGGTGAGGACAGGAAACATGCAGTGGCAATGGAGCATAGGTCTGTGAAAAACATTCCGGGGTGGTGCGCATTATAAGCGTTTCTAACAAGCCATTCACAAGTAGGAGTGAGAAAAACATCACGGGGTCATGTGAATCGGTTGGCCTGAATCAGGATAGGCAGTGAGTGGCAATGTAGGATGTAGAAAAGCACGATGGTTAGGTCAGCATGGAGAGTTCAGGAAACATGCAGTGGGAATGAAGGATAGGTTTCGGAAAAACATCGCGGGGTGTTGCGCATTGTAAGGGTTTCTAACAGGCCATTCACTAGTAGGAGTGAGAAAAACCTCACGGGTTGGTGTGAATCGGAAGGCATGAATTAGGTAGCCACTGAGTGGCAATGTAGGATGGAGAAAAGCACCACGGGTTATTCAGCATAGGGATGTCAGGAAACATGGGGTGGCAATGTAGGATAGGTTTCTGAAAAACATCACATGGTGGTGCTCTTGGTAAGGGTTTCTAAAAGGCCATTCACTAGTAGGAGTGAGAATAACATCACGGGGTGATGTGAATCAGAGGGCCTGAAATCGGATAGGAAGTGAGTGGCAATGTAGGATGGAGAAAAGCACCGCGGGGTGGTCAGCATGGGGAGGTCAGGAACATGCGGTGGCAATGTAGGAGAGGTTTCTGAAAAACATCGCGGGGTGGTGCGCATTGCAATGGTTTCTAACAGGCCATTCACTAGTATGAGTGAGAAAAACATCACGGGGTGGTGTGAATCGAGGGCCTGTATTAGGATAGGCCGTGAAGTGGCAATGTATGATGGAGAAAAGCACCACGAGGTGGTCAGCATGGGAAGAGCAGGAAGCAAGTGATGGCAATGTAGGATAGGTTTCTAAAAAACATCGCGGGGTGGTGCGCATTGTAAGGGTTTCTCACAGGCTTATCACTAGTAGGAGTGAGAAAAACATCACAGGGTGGCGTGAATCGGAGGACCTGAATTAGGACAGGCAGTGAGTAGCAATGTAGCATGGAGCAAAGCAACACGGGGTGGTCAGCAAGGGGCGGTCAGGAAACATGCGGTGGCCATGAAGGATATGTTTCTGATAAACATCGCAGGGTGGTGCGCATTGTAAGGGTTTCTAACAGGCTATTCACTAGTAGGAGTGAGAAAATCATCACGGGATTGTGTGAATCTGAGTGCCTGAATTAGGATAGGCAGTGAGTGGCAATGTAGGATGGAGAAAAGCACCACGGGTTTTTCAGCACAGGGACGTCAGGAAACATCCGGTGGCAATGTAGGATTGGTTTCTGAAAAACATCACATGGTGGTGCGCTTGTTAAGGGTTTCTAACAGGCCATTCACTAGTAGGAGTGAGAATAACATCACGGGGTGGTGTGAATCGGAGGGCCGGCATTAGATAAGGCAGTGAGTGGTAATGTAGGATGGAGAAAAGCAAGACAGCGTGGTAAGCATGGGGAGTTCAGGAAACATGCAGTGGCAATGTAGGATAGGTTTGTGAAAAACATCGCGGGGTGGTGCGCATTGTAAGGGTTTCTAAAACGCCATTCCCTAGTAGGAGTGAGAAAAAAATTACAGGGTGGTGTGAATAGAAGGGCCTGTATTAGGATAGGCAGTGAGTCGCAATGTAGGATGGAGAAAAGCACCATGCGGTGGTCAGCATGAGGAGAGCAGGAAACAAGCGATGGCAATGTAGGACAGGTTTCTAAAAAACATCACGTGGTGGTGCGCATTTTAAGGGTTTCTAACAGGCCTATAACTAGTGGAAGTGAGAAAAACGTCACAGGGTGGTGTGAATCGGAGGACCTGAATTAGGACAGGCAGTGAGTAGCAATGTAGGATGGAGAAAAGCAACACGGGGTGGTCAGCATGGGGCGGTCAGGAAACATGCGGTGGCCATGAAGGATAGGTTTCTGATAAACATCGCAGGGTGGTGTGCATTGTAAGGGTTTCTAACAGGCTATTCTCTAGTAGGAGTGAGAACAACATAACGGGGTTGTGTGAATTGGAGGGCCTGAATAAGAATAGGCAGTCAGTGGCTATGTAGTATGCAGAAAAGCAGCACGGAGTATTCAGCATCGGGAGGTCAGGAAACATGCAGTGGCAATGTATGATAGGTTTCTGAAAAACATCGCAGCGTGGTTCACATAGTAAGGGATTCTAAAAAGCCATTCACTAGTAGAAGTGAGAAAAACATCACGGGATGGTGTGAACCTAAGGGCATGAATCAGGATAGGCAGTGAGTGGCAATGTAGGATATAGAAAAGCACCACGGTATGGTCAGCAAAAGGGAGTCCAGGGAACATGCAGTGACAATGTAGGATAAGTTTCTGAAAAACATCGCGGGTTGTTGCGCACTGTAAGGTTCTCTAACAGACCATTCACTAGTAGGAGTGAAAAAAACATCACGGCGTGGTGTGAATCGGAGGGCCTGAATCAGGATAGGCAGTGAGTGGCAATGTAAAATGGAGAAAAGCACCATGGGGGGGTCAGCATGGGGATGTTAGGAAACATGCAGTGGCAATGTGTGATAGATTTCTGAAAAACATCGCGGGGTGGTGAGCATTGTAAGGGTTTCTAACAGGCCATTGACAAGTAGGAGTGAGAAGACCATCACGGGGTGGGGTGAATCGGAGGGCCTGAATTCATAAAGGCAGTGAGTGCCAATGAAGGATGTAGAAAAGCAGAATGGGGTGGTCAGAATGGGGAGGTAAGGAAACATGCAGTGGCAATGTAGGATAGGTTTCTCACCAACATCGCAGGTTGGTGCGCATTTAATGGTTTCTAACAGGCCATTCACTAGTAGGAGTGAAAAAAACATCACGGGGTGTTGTTAATCAGAGGGCCTGAATCAGGATAGGCTGTGAGTGGCAATGTAAAATGGAGAAAAGCACCACAGGGTGGTCAGCCTGCAGAGGTCAGGAAACATGAAGTGGCAATGTAGGATACGTTTCAGAAAAACATCGCGGGGTGGTGAGCATTGTAAGGGTTTCTAACAGCCCATTCACTAGTAGGAGTGAGAAAAACATCACGGGGTGGTGTGAATCGGAGGGCCTGAATTGGGATAGGCAGTGAGTTGCAATGTCGGATGGAGAAAAGTACCATGGTGTGGTCAGGATGGGGAGGTCAGGAAACATGCAGTGGCAATGTAGGATAAGTTTCTGAAAAACATCGCAGATTGGTGCGCATTGTAAGTGTTTCTAACGGCCATTCACTAGTAGGAGTGAGAAAAACATCATGCGGAGGTGTGAATCGGAATGCCTGAATCAGGATAGGCAGTGTGTTGCAATGTAGGAAGGAGAAAAGCACCAGGGGGTGGTCAGCATGCGGAGGTCAGGAAACATGCATTGGCAATGTAGGATAGGTGTCTGAAAAATATCGCGGGATGGTGCGCATTGTAAGGGTTTCTAACAGGCCATTCCCTAGAAGGAGGGAGAACAACATCACAGGGTGGGGTGAATCGGAAGGCCTGAATTCGCATAGGCAGTCAGTGGCAATGTAGGATGTAGAAAAGCACCACGGGGTGGTCAGCATGGGGAGGTCAGGAAACATGCAGTGGCAATGTACGATAGGTTTCTGAAAAACATCGCTGGGTGGTGCGCATTGTAATGTTTTCTAACAGGCCATTCACTAGTAAGAGTGAGAAAAACATCACAGAGTGGTGTGAACGTGGGCCTAAATTAGGATAGGCAGTGATTGGCAATGTCGGAAGGAGAAAATAACCATGGGTTGGTCAGCATGGGGAGGTCATGAAACATGCAGTGGCAAATTAGGATAGGTTTCAGATAAACATCGCAGGGTCGTGCACATTGTAAGGGTTTCTAACAGGCCATTCACTAGTAGATGTGAGAACAACATCACGAGGTGGTGTGAATCAGAGGGCCTGAATTAGAATAGGCAGTGAGTGGCAATGTACGTTCGAGAAAAGCACCATGGGGCTGTCAGCATGGGGAGTTCAGGAAACATGCAGTGGCAATGTAGGATAGGTTTTTGCAAAACATCGCGGTGTGGTGCGCATTGTAAGTGTTTCTAACAAGGCTTTCAGTTGTAGGATTGCGAAAACATCACGGGGTGTTGAGAATCGGAAGGCCTGAATCAGGATAGGCAGAGAGAGGCAATGTAGGATGGAGAAAAGCACCACGGGCTGGTCAACATGGTGAGGTCAGGAAACATGCGGTGACAATGTAGCATAGGTTTCTATAAAACATCGCGGGGTGTTGCGCATTGTAAGGGTTTCTAACAGGCCATTCACTAGTAGGAGTGAGAAAAACCTCACGGGGTGGTGTGAATCGGAGGGCCTGAATAAGAATAGGCAGTCAGTGGCTATGTAGTATGCAGAAAAGCATCAAGGAGTATTCAGCATCGGGAGGTCAGGAAACATGCAGTGGCAATGTGTGATAAGTTTATGAAAAACATCGCAGGGTGGTTCACATTGTAAGGGTTTCTAAAAAGCCATTCACTAGTAGAAGTGAGAAAAACATCACGGGATGGTGTGAACCTGAGGGCATGAATCAGGATAGGCAGTGAGTGGCAATGTAGGATATAGAAAAGCACCACGGTATGGTCAGCAAAGGGGAGTCCAGGGAACATGCAGTGGCAATGTAGGATAGGTTTCTGAAAAACATCGCGGGTTGTTGCGCACTGTAAGGTTCTCTAACAGACCATTCACTAGTAGGAGTGAAAAAAACATCACGGCGTGGTGTGAATCGGAGGGCCTGAATCAGGATAGGCAGTGAGTGGCAATGTAAAATGGAGAAAAGCACCACGGGGGGGTCAGCATGGGGATGTTAGGAAACATGCAGTGGCAATGTGTGATAGATTTCTGAAAAACATCGCGTGGTGGTGAGCATTGTAAGGGTTTCTAACAGGCCATTGACAAGTAGGAGTGAGAAGACCATCACGGGGTGGGGTGAATCAGAGGGCCTGAATTCAGATAGGCAGTGAGTGCCAATGCAGGATGTAGAAAAGCACCATGGGGTGGTCAGCATGGGGAGGTAAGGAAACATGCAGTGGCAATGTAGAATAAGTTTCTCACAAACATCGCATGTTGGTGCGCATTTAATGGTTTCTAACAGGCCATTCACTAGTAGGAGTGAAAAAAACATCACGGGGTGTTGTGAATCAGAGGGCCTGAATCAGGATAGGCTGTGAATGGCAATGTAAAATGGAGAAAAGCACCACAGGGTGGTCAGCCTGCAGAGGTCAGGAAACATGAAGTGGCAATGTAGGATACGTTTCAGAAAAACATCGCGGGGTGGTGAGCATTGTAAGGGTTTCTAACAGCCCATTCACTAGTAGGAGTGAGAAAAACATCACGCGGAGGTGTGAATCGGAATGCCTGAATAAGCATAGGCAGTGTGTTGCAATGTAGGAAGGAGAAAAGCACCAGGGGGTGGTCAGCATGCGGATGTCAGTAAACATGCATTGGCAATGTAGGATAGGTGTCTGAAAAATATCGCGGGCTGGTGCGCATTGTAAGGGTTTCTAACAGGCCATTCACTAGCAGGAGTGAGAAAAAAATAAAGGGTGTGGTGTGAATCGGAAGGCCTGAATCAGGATAGGCAGTGAGTGGTACTGTAAAATGGAGAAAAGCACCGCGGTTTGGTAAGCAAGGGGATGTCAGGAAACATGCAATGGCAATGTAGGTTAGGGGTCAGAAAAACATCGCAGGGTGGTGCGCATTGTAAGGGTTTCTCACAGGCCATTCACTAGTAGGAGTGAGAAAAACATCACAGGGTGGTGTGAATCGCAGGTCCTGATTTAGGTTAGGTAGTGAGTGCCAATGTAGGATGGAGAAAAGCAACAGAGGGTGGTCAGGATTGGGAGGTCAGGAAACATGCAGTGGCAATGTAGGATAGCTTTCTGATAAACATCGCGGGATGGTGCATATTTTAAGGGTTTCTAACAGGCCATTAACTAGTACGAGTGAGAACAACAGCACAGGATGGTGTGAATGAGGCCCGAAATTAGGATTCTCCATGAGTGGCAATGTCGGAAGGAGAAAATCACCACTTGGTGGTCAGCATGGTGAGGTCAGGAAACATGAAGTGCAATGTAGGACAGGTTTCTGAAAAACGTCGCGGAGTGGTGCGCATTGTAAGGGTTTGTAACAGGCCATTCACTAGTAGGAGTGAGAACAACAGCACGGGGTGGCGTGAATCGGAGGGCCTGAATTAGGATAGGCAGTGAGTGGCAATATAGGTTGGAGAAAAGCACCACGGGGTGGTCAGCATGGTGAGGACAGGAAACATGCAGTGGCAATGGAGCATAGGTCTGTGAAAAACATTCCGGGGTGGTGCGCATTATAAGCGTTTCTAACAAGCCATTCACAAGTAGGAGTGAGAAAAACATCACGGGGTCATGTGAATCGGTTGGCCTGAATCAGGATAGGCAGTGAGTGGCAATGTAGGATGTAGAAAAGCACGATGGTTAGGTCAGCATGGAGAGTTCAGGAAACATGCAGTGGGAATGAAGGATAGGTTTCGGAAAAACATCGCGGGGTGTTGCGCATTGTAAGGGTTTCTAACAGGCCATTCACTAGTAGGAGTGAGAAAAACCTCACGGGTTGGTGTGAATCGGAAGGCATGAATTAGGTAGCCACTGAGTGGCAATGTAGGATGGAGAAAAGCACCACGGGTTATTCAGCATAGGGATGTCAGGAAACATGGGGTGGCAATGTAGGATAGGTTTCTGAAAAACATCACATGGTGGTGCTCTTGGTAAGGGTTTCTAAAAGGCCATTCACTAGTAGGAGTGAGAATAACATCACGGGGTGATGTGAATCAGAGGGCCTGAAATCGGATAGGAAGTGAGTGGCAATGTAGGATGGAGAAAAGCACCGCGGGGTGGTCAGCATGGGGAGGTCAGGAACATGCGGTGGCAATGTAGGAGAGGTTTCTGAAAAACATCGCGGGGTGGTGCGCATTGCAATGGTTTCTAACAGGCCATTCACTAGTATGAGTGAGAAAAACATCACGGGGTGGTGTGAATCGAGGGCCTGTATTAGGATAGGCCGTGAAGTGGCAATGTATGATGGAGAAAAGCACCACGAGGTGGTCAGCATGGGAAGAGCAGGAAGCAAGTGATGGCAATGTAGGATAGGTTTCTAAAAAACATCGCGGGGTGGTGCGCATTGTAAGGGTTTCTCACAGGCTTATCACTAGTAGGAGTGAGAAAAACATCACAGGGTGGCGTGAATCGGAGGACCTGAATTAGGACAGGCAGTGAGTAGCAATGTAGCATGGAGCAAAGCAACACGGGGTGGTCAGCAAGGGGCGGTCAGGAAACATGCGGTGGCCATGAAGGATATGTTTCTGATAAACATCGCAGGGTGGTGCGCATTGTAAGGGTTTCTAACAGGCTATTCACTAGTAGGAGTGAGAAAATCATCACGGGATTGTGTGAATCTGAGTGCCTGAATTAGGATAGGCAGTGAGTGGCAATGTAGGATGGAGAAAAGCACCACGGGTTTTTCAGCACAGGGACGTCAGGAAACATCCGGTGGCAATGTAGGATTGGTTTCTGAAAAACATCACATGGTGGTGCGCTTGTTAAGGGTTTCTAACAGGCCATTCACTAGTAGGAGTGAGAATAACATCACGGGGTGGTGTGAATCGGAGGGCCGGCATTAGATAAGGCAGTGAGTGGTAATGTAGGATGGAGAAAAGCAAGACAGCGTGGTAAGCATGGGGAGTTCAGGAAACATGCAGTGGCAATGTAGGATAGGTTTGTGAAAAACATCGCGGGGTGGTGCGCATTGTAAGGGTTTCTAAAACGCCATTCCCTAGTAGGAGTGAGAAAAAAATTACAGGGTGGTGTGAATAGAAGGGCCTGTATTAGGATAGGCAGTGAGTCGCAATGTAGGATGGAGAAAAGCACCATGCGGTGGTCAGCATGAGGAGAGCAGGAAACAAGCGATGGCAATGTAGGACAGGTTTCTAAAAAACATCACGTGGTGGTGCGCATTTTAAGGGTTTCTAACAGGCCTATAACTAGTGGAAGTGAGAAAAACGTCACAGGGTGGTGTGAATCGGAGGACCTGAATTAGGACAGGCAGTGAGTAGCAATGTAGGATGGAGAAAAGCAACACGGGGTGGTCAGCATGGGGCGGTCAGGAAACATGCGGTGGCCATGAAGGATAGGTTTCTGATAAACATCGCAGGGTGGTGTGCATTGTAAGGGTTTCTAACAGGCTATTCTCTAGTAGGAGTGAGAACAACATAACGGGGTTGTGTGAATTGGAGGGCCTGAATAAGAATAGGCAGTCAGTGGCTATGTAGTATGCAGAAAAGCAGCACGGAGTATTCAGCATCGGGAGGTCAGGAAACATGCAGTGGCAATGTATGATAGGTTTCTGAAAAACATCGCAGCGTGGTTCACATAGTAAGGGATTCTAAAAAGCCATTCACTAGTAGAAGTGAGAAAAACATCACGGGATGGTGTGAACCTAAGGGCATGAATCAGGATAGGCAGTGAGTGGCAATGTAGGATATAGAAAAGCACCACGGTATGGTCAGCAAAAGGGAGTCCAGGGAACATGCAGTGACAATGTAGGATAAGTTTCTGAAAAACATCGCGGGTTGTTGCGCACTGTAAGGTTCTCTAACAGACCATTCACTAGTAGGAGTGAAAAAAACATCACGGCGTGGTGTGAATCGGAGGGCCTGAATCAGGATAGGCAGTGAGTGGCAATGTAAAATGGAGAAAAGCACCATGAGGGGGTCAGCATGGGGATGTTAGGAAACATGCAGTGGCAATGTGTGATAGATTTCTGAAAAACATCGCGGGGTGGTGAGCATTGTAAGGGTTTCTAACAGGCCATTGACAAGTAGGAGTGAGAAGACCATCACGGGGTGGGGTGAATCGGAGGGCCTGAATTCATAAAGGCAGTGAGTGCCAATGAAGGATGTAGAAAAGCAGAATGGGGTGGTCAGAATGGGGAGGTAAGGAAACATGCAGTGGCAATGTAGGATAGGTTTCTCACCAACATCGCAGGTTGGTGCGCATTTAATGGTTTCTAACAGGCCATTCACTAGTAGGAGTGAAAAAAACATCACGGGGTGTTGTTAATCAGAGGGCCTGAATCAGGATAGGCTGTGAGTGGCAATGTAAAATGGAGAAAAGCACCACAGGGTGGTCAGCCTGCAGAGGTCAGGAAACATGAAGTGGCAATGTAGGATACGTTTCAGAAAAACATCGCGGGGTGGTGAGCATTGTAAGGGTTTCTAACAGCCCATTCACTAGTAGGAGTGAGAAAAACATCACGGGGTGGTGTGAATCGGAGGGCCTGAATTGGGATAGGCAGTGAGTTGCAATGTCGGATGGAGAAAAGTACCATGGTGTGGTCAGGATGGGGAGGTCAGGAAACATGCAGTGGCAATGTAGGATAAGTTTCTGAAAAACATCGCAGATTGGTGCGCATTGTAAGTGTTTCTAACGGCCATTCACTAGTAGGAGTGAGAAAAACATCATGCGGAGGTGTGAATCGGAATGCCTGAATCAGGATAGGCAGTGTGTTGCAATGTAGGAAGGAGAAAAGCACCAGGGGGTGGTCAGCATGCGGAGGTCAGGAAACATGCATTGGCAATGTAGGATAGGTGTCTGAAAAATATCGCGGGATGGTGCGCATTGTAAGGGTTTCTAACAGGCCATTCCCTAGAAGGAGGGAGAACAACATCACAGGGTGGGGTGAATCGGAAGGCCTGAATTCGCATAGGCAGTCAGTGGCAATGTAGGATGTAGAAAAGCACCACGGGGTGGTCAGCATGGGGAGGTCAGGAAACATGCAGTGGCAATGTACGATAGGTTTCTGAAAAACATCGCTGGGTGGTGCGCATTGTAATGTTTTCTAACAGGCCATTCACTAGTAAGAGTGAGAAAAACATCACAGAGTGGTGTGAACGTGGGCCTAAATTAGGATAGGCAGTGATTGGCAATGTCGGAAGGAGAAAATAACCATGGGTTGGTCAGCATGGGGAGGTCATGAAACATGCAGTGGCAAATTAGGATAGGTTTCAGATAAACATCGCAGGGTCGTGCACATTGTAAGGGTTTCTAACAGGCCATTCACTAGTAGATGTGAGAACAACATCACGAGGTGGTGTGAATCAGAGGGCCTGAATTAGAATAGGCAGTGAGTGGCAATGTACGTTCGAGAAAAGCACCATGGGGCTGTCAGCATGGGGAGTTCAGGAAACATGCAGTGGCAATGTAGGATAGGTTTTTGCAAAACATCGCGGTGTGGTGCGCATTGTAAGTGTTTCTAACAAGGCTTTCAGTTGTAGGATTGCGAAAACATCACGGGGTGTTGAGAATCGGAAGGCCTGAATCAGGATAGGCAGAGAGAGGCAATGTAGGATGGAGAAAAGCACCACGGGCTGGTCAACATGGTGAGGTCAGGAAACATGCGGTGACAATGTAGCATAGGTTTCTATAAAACATCGCGGGGTGTTGCGCATTGTAAGGGTTTCTAACAGGCCATTCACTAGTAGGAGTGAGAAAAACCTCACGGGGTGGTGTGAATCGGAGGGCCTGAATAAGAATAGGCAGTCAGTGGCTATGTAGTATGCAGAAAAGCATCAAGGAGTATTCAGCATCGGGAGGTCAGGAAACATGCAGTGGCAATGTGTGATAAGTTTATGAAAAACATCGCAGGGTGGTTCACATTGTAAGGGTTTCTAAAAAGCCATTCACTAGTAGAAGTGAGAAAAACATCACGGGATGGTGTGAACCTGAGGGCATGAATCAGGATAGGCAGTGAGTGGCAATGTAGGATATAGAAAAGCACCACGGTATGGTCAGCAAAGGGGAGTCCAGGGAACATGCAGTGGCAATGTAGGATAGGTTTCTGAAAAACATCGCGGGTTGTTGCGCACTGTAAGGTTCTCTAACAGACCATTCACTAGTAGGAGTGAAAAAAACATCACGGCGTGGTGTGAATCGGAGGGCCTGAATCAGGATAGGCAGTGAGTGGCAATGTAAAATGGAGAAAAGCACCACGGGGGGGTCAGCATGGGGATGTTAGGAAACATGCAGTGGCAATGTGTGATAGATTTCTGAAAAACATCGCGTGGTGGTGAGCATTGTAAGGGTTTCTAACAGGCCATTGACAAGTAGGAGTGAGAAGACCATCACGGGGTGGGGTGAATCAGAGGGCCTGAATTCAGATAGGCAGTGAGTGCCAATGCAGGATGTAGAAAAGCACCATGGGGTGGTCAGCATGGGGAGGTAAGGAAACATGCAGTGGCAATGTAGAATAAGTTTCTCACAAACATCGCATGTTGGTGCGCATTTAATGGTTTCTAACAGGCCATTCACTAGTAGGAGTGAAAAAAACATCACGGGGTGTTGTGAATCAGAGGGCCTGAATCAGGATAGGCTGTGAATGGCAATGTAAAATGGAGAAAAGCACCACAGGGTGGTCAGCCTGCAGAGGTCAGGAAACATGAAGTGGCAATGTAGGATACGTTTCAGAAAAACATCGCGGGGTGGTGAGCATTGTAAGGGTTTCTAACAGCCCATTCACTAGTAGGAGTGAGAAAAACATCACGCGGAGGTGTGAATCGGAATGCCTGAATAAGCATAGGCAGTGTGTTGCAATGTAGGAAGGAGAAAAGCACCAGGGGGTGGTCAGCATGCGGATGTCAGTAAACATGCATTGGCAATGTAGGATAGGTGTCTGAAAAATATCGCGGGCTGGTGCGCATTGTAAGGGTTTCTAACAGGCCATTCACTAGCAGGAGTGAGAAAAAAATAAAGGGTGTGGTGTGAATCGGAAGGCCTGAATCAGGATAGGCAGTGAGTGGTACTGTAAAATGGAGAAACGCACCACAGGGTGGTCAGCCTGCAGAGGTCAGGAAACATGAAGTGGCAATGTAGGATACGTTTCAGAAAAACATCGCGGGGTGGTGAGCATTGTAAGGGTTTCTAACAGCCCATTCACTAGTAGGAGTGAGAAAAACCTCACGGGGTGGTGTGAATTGGAGGGCCTGAATAAGAATAGGCAGTCAGTGACTATGTAGTATGCAGAAAAGCATCAAGGAGTATTCAGCATCGGGAGGTCAGGAAACATGCAGTGGCAATGTGTGATAAGTTTATGAAAAACATCGCAGGGTGGTTCACATTGTAAGGGTTTCTAAAAAGCCATTCACTAGTAGAAGTGAGAAAAACATCACGGGATGGTGTGAACCTGAGGGCATGAATCAGGATAGGCAGTGAGTGGCAATGTAGGATATAGAAAAGCACCACGGTATGGTCAGCAAAGGGGAGTCCAGGGAACATGCAGTGGCAATGTAGGATAGGTTTCTGAAAAACATCGCGGGTTGTTGCGCACTGTAAGGTTCTCTAACAGACCATTCACTAGTAGGAGTGAAAAAAACATCACGGCGTGGTGTGAATCCGAGGGCCTGAATCAGGATAGGCAGTGAGTGGCAATGTAAAATGGAGAAAAGCACCACGGGGGGGTCAGCATGGGGATGTTAGGAAACATGCAGTGGCAATGTGTGATAGATTTCTGAAAAACATCGCGTGGTGGTGAGCATTGTAAGGGTTTCTAACAGGCCATTGACAAGTAGGAGTGAGAAGACCATCACGGGGTGGGGTGAATCAGAGGGCCTGAATTCAGATAGGCAGTGAGTGCCAATGCAGGATGTAGAAAAGCACCATGCGGTGGTCAGCATGGGGAGGTAAGGAAACATGCAGTGGCAATGTAGAATAAGTTTCTCACAAACATCGCAGGTTGGTGCGCATTTAATGGTTTCTAACAGGCCATTCACTAGTAGGAGTGAAAAAAACATCACGGGGTGTTGTGAATCGCAGGGCCTGAATCAGGATAGGCTGTGAATGGCAATGTAAAATGGAGAAACGCACCACAGGGTGGTCAGCCTGCAGAGGTCAGGAAACATGAAGTGGCAATGTAGGATACGTTTCAGAAAAACATCGCGGGGTGGTGAGCATTGTAAGGGTTTCTAACAGCCCATTCACTAGTAGGAGTGAGAAAAACCTCACGCGGAGGTGTGAATCGGAATGCCTGAATCAGCATAGGCAGTGTGTTGCAATGTAGGAAGGAGAAAAGCACCAGGGGGTGGTCAGCATGCGGATGTCAGTAAACATGCATTGGCAATGTAGGATAGGTGTCTGAAAAATATCGCGGGCTGGTGCGCATTGTAAGGGTTTCTAACAGGCCATTCACTAGCAGGAGTGAGAAAAAAATAAAGGGTGTGGTGTGAATCGGAAGGCCTGAATCAGGATAGGCAGTGAGTGGTACTGTAAAATGGAGAAAAGCACCGCGGTTTGGTAAGCAAGGGGATGTCAGGAAACATGCAATGGCAATGTAGGTTAGGTGTCAGAAAAACATCGCAGGGTGGTGCGCATTGTAAGGGTTTCTCACAGGCCATTCACTAGTAGGAGTGAGAAAAACATCACAGGGTGGTGTGAATCGCAGGTCCTGATTTAGGTTAGGTAGTGAGTGCCAATGTAGGATGGAGAAAAGCAACAGAGGGTGGTCAGGATTGGGAGGTCAGGAAACATGCAGTGGCAATGTAGGATAGCTTTCTGATAAACATCGCGGGATGGTGCATATTTTAAGGGTTTCTAACAGGCCATTAACTAGTACGAGTGAGAACAACAGCACAGGATGGTGTGAATGAGGCCCGAAATTAGGATTCTCCATGAGTGGCAATGTCGGAAGGAGAAAATCACCACTTGGTGGTCAGCATGGTGAGGTCAGGAAACATGAAGTGCAATGTAGGACAGGTTTCTGAAAAACGTCGCGGAGTGGTGCGCATTGTAAGGGTTTGTAACAGGCCATTCACTAGTAGGAGTGAGAACAACAGCACGGGGTGGCGTGAATCGGAGGGCCTGAATTAGGATAGGCAGTGAGTGGCAATATAGGTTGGAGAAAAGCACCACGGGGTGGTCAGCATGGTGAGGACAGGAAACATGCAGTGGCAATGGAGCATAGGTCTGTGAAAAACATTCCGGGGTGGTGTGCATTATAAGCGTTTCTAACAAGCCATTCACAAGTAGGAGTGAGAAAAACATCACGGGGTCATGTGAATCGGTTGGCCTGAATCAGGATAGGCAGTGAGTGGCAATGTAGGATGTAGAAAAGCACGATGGTTAGGTCAGCATGGAGAGTTCAGGAAACATGCAGTGGGAATGAAGGATAGGTTTCGGAAAAACATCGCGGGGTGGTGCGCATTGTAAGGGTTTCTAACAGGCCATTCACTAGTAGGAGTGAGAAATACATCATGATGTGGTGTGAATCCGAGGGCCTGAATCAGCATAGACAGTGCGTGGCAATGTAGAATGGAGGAAAGCACAAATGGGTGGTCACAATGGGGAGATCAGGAAACATGCAGTGGCAATGTAGAATAGGTTTCTGAAAAACATTGCGGGGTGGTGAGCATTGTAATGTTTTCTATCAGGCCATTCACTAGTAGGATTGAGAAAAACATCATGGGCTGGTGTGAATCGGAGGGCCTGAATTCAGATAGGCAGTGAGTGGCAATGTAGCATGGAGAAAAGCACCCCAAGGTGGTCAGCATGGGGAGGTCAGGACAGATACAGTGGCAATGTAGGATAGGTTTCTGATAAACATCACGGGTTGGGGCGCATTGTAAGGGTTTCTAACAGGCCATTCATTAGTACCAGTGAGAACAACATCACGAGGTGGTGTGAATGAGGCCCTAAATTAGGATACTCAGTGCGTGGCAAAGTAGGAAGGAGAAAATCACCACTTGGTGGACAGCATGGGGAGGTCAGGAAACATGAAGTGCAATGTAGGATAAGTTTCTGAAAAACATCGCGGAGTGTTGCGCATTGTAAGGGATTGTAACAGGCCATTCACTAGTAGGAGTGAGAACAACAGCACGGCGTGGTGTGAATCGAATGGCCTGAATTAGGATAGGCAGTGAGTGGCAATGAAGAATAGAGAAAAGCACCACGGGGTGGGCAACATGGGGAGGTCAGGAAACATGCAGTGGCAATGTAGGATATGTTTCTGAAAAACATCACGGGGTGGGGAGCATTATAAGCATTTCTAACTAGGCATTCACAAGTAGGAGTGAGAAAAACATCACGGGGTGGTGTGAATCGGAGGGCTTGAATTAGGATAGGCAGTGAATGGCAATGTAGGATGGAGAAAAGAACCACTGGTTTGTAAGCATGTGGAGGTAATGAAACATGCAGTGGCAATGTAGGAAGCTTTCTGATAAACATCGCAGGGTGGTGCGCATTGTAAGGGTGTCTAACAGGCTATTCACTAGTAGGCGTGAAAAAAACATCATGGGGTGTTTTGAATCGGAGGGCCTGAATCAGAATAGGCAGTGAGTGGCAATGTAGGATGTAGAAAAACACCACGGGTTGGTCAGCAAGGAGAGTTCAGGAAACATGCAGAGGCAATGTAGGATAGGTTTCTGAAAAACATCGCGGGGTGGCGAGCATTGTAAGGTTTTCTAACAGGCCATTCACTAGTAGGAGTGAGAAAAACAAAACAGGGTGGTGTGAATCGGAGGGCCTGATATAGGATAGGCAGTGAATGGCAATGTAGGATGGAGAAAACAAGCACTGGTTTGTAAGCATGGGGAGGTAATGAAACAAGCAGTGGCAATGTAGGATAGGTTTCTGATAATCATTGCAGGGCGGTGCGCATTGTAAGGGATTCTAACAAGCCATACACTAGTCGGAGTGATAAATAAATCATGATGTGTTGTGAATCCGAGGGCCTGAATCAGCACAGACAGTGAGTGGCAATGTAGAATGGAGAAAAGCACAATGGGGAGGTCAGGATGGGGAAGTCAGGAAACATACAGTGGCAATGTGTGATAGGTTTCTGAAAAACATCGCGGGGTGGTGCGCATTGTAACTGTTTCTAACAGACCATTCACTAGTAGGAGTGAGAAAAACATCAGGGGGTGGTGTGAATCGGAGGGCCTGAATCAGTATAGGCAGTGAGTTGCAAAGTAGGTTGGAGAAAAGCATCACGGGTTTGTCATCATGGGGAGGTAATGAAACATGCAGTGGCAATGTAGGATACGTTTCTGATAAACATCACAGGGTGGTGCGCATTGTAAGGGTTTCTAACACGCCATTCCCTAGAAGGAGGGAGAACAACATCACAGGGTGGGGTGAATCGGAGGGCCTAAATTCGCATAGGCAGTCAGTGGCAATGTAGGATGTAGAAAAGCACCACGGGGTGGTCGGCATTGGGAGGTCAGGAAACATGCAGTGGCAATGTAGGATAGATTTCTGAAAAACATCGCTGGGTGGTGCGCATTGTAATTTTTTCTAACAGGCCATTCACTAGTAAGAGTGAGAAAAACATCACAGGGTGGTGTGAAGGCGGGCCTAAATTAGGATAGGCAGTGATTGGCAATGTCGGAAGGAGAAAATCACCATGGGGTGGTCAGCATGGGGAGGTCATGAAACATGCAGTGGCAAATTAGGATAGGTTTCAGATAAACATCGCAGGGTCGTGCACATTGTAAGGGTTTCTAACAGGCCATTCACTAGTAGATGTGAGAACAACATCACGAGGTGGTGTGAATCAGAGGGCCTGAATTAGAATAGGCAGTGAGTGGCAATGTACGTTGGAGAAAAGCACCATGGGGCTGTCAGCATGGGGAGTTCAGGAAACATGCAGTGGCAATGTAGGATAGTTTTCTGCAAAACATCGCGGTGTGGTGTGCATTGTAAGTGTTTCTAACAAGCCTTTCAGTAGTAGGATTGCGAAAACATCACGGGGTGTTGTGAATCGGAAGGCCTGAAGCAGGATAGGCAGAGAGTGGCAATGTAGGATGGAGAAAAGCACCACGGGGAGGTCAACATGGTGAGGTCAGGAATCATGCGGTGACAATGTAGCATAGGTTTCTAGAAAACATCGCGGGGTGTTGCGCATTGTAAGGGTTTCTAACAAGCCATTCACTAGTAGGAGAGAGAAAAACCTCACGGGGTGGTGTGAATCGGAAGGCCTGAATTAGGTACCCACTGAGTGGCAATGTAGGATGGAGAAAAGCACCACGGGTTATTCAGCATAGGGATGTCAGGAAACATGCGGTGGCAATGTAGGATTGGTTTCTGAAAAACATCACATGGTGGTGCTCTTGGTAAGGGTTTCTAACAGGCCATTCACTAGTAGGAGTGAGAATAACATCATGGGGTGATGAGAATCAGAGGGCCTGAAATAGGATAGGAAGTGAGTGGCAATGTAGGATGTAGAAAAGCACCGCGGGGTGGTCAGCATGGGGAGGTCAGGAACATGCGGTGGCAATGTAGGATAGGTTTCTGAAAAACATCGCGGGGTGGTGCGCATTGTAATGGTTTCTAACAGGCCATTCACTAGTATGAGTGAGAAAAACATCACAGGGTGGTGTGAATCGAGGGCCTGTATTAGGATAGTCCTTGAGTGGCAATGTATGATGGAGAAAAGCCCCACGGGATGGTCAGCATGGGGAGAGCAGGAAACAAGCGATGGCAATGTAGGATAGGTTTCTAAAAAACATCGCGGAATGGTGCGCATTGTAAGGGTTTCTCACAGGCCTATCACTAATAGGAGTGAGAAAAACATCACAGGGTGGTGTGAATCGGAGGACCTGAATTAGGACAGGCAGTGAGTAGCAATGTAGCATGGAGAAAAGCAACACGGGGTGGTCAGCATGGGGCGGTCAGGAAACATTCGGTGGCCATGAAGGATATGTTTCTGATAAACATCGCAGGGTGGTGCGCATTGTAAGGGTTTCTAACAGGCTATTCACTAGTAGGAGTGAGAAAAACATCACGAGATTGTGTGAATCTGAGTGCCTGAATTAGGATAGGCAGTGAGTAGCAATGTAGGATGGAGAAAAGCACCACGGGTTATTCAGCACAGGGACGTCAGGAAACATCCGGTGGCAATGTAGGATAGGTTTCTGAAAAACCACACATGGTGGTGCGCTTGGGAAGCGTTTCTAACAGGAACCCTCACTAGTAGGAGTGAGAATAACATCACGGGGTTGTGCGAATCGGAGGGCCAGCATTAGATAAGGCAGTGAGTTGTAATGTAGGATGGAGAAAAGCAAGACAGCATGGTAACCATGGGGAGTTCAGGAAACATGCAGTGGCAATGTAGGATAGGTTTGTGAAAAACATCGCGGGGTGGTGTGCATCGTAAGGGTTTGTAACAGGCCATTCCCTAGTAGGAGTGAGAAAAACATCACGGGGTGGTGTGAATAGGAGGGCCTGTATTAGTATAGGCAGTGAGTCGCAATGTAGGATGGAGAAAAGCACCACAGGGTGGTCAGCATGAGGAGAGCAGGAAACAAGCGATGGCAATGTAGGACAGGTTTCTAAAAAACATCGTGGGGTGGTGCGCATTGTAAGGGTTTCTCACAGGCCTATAACTAGTAGAAGTGAGAAAAACATCACAGGGTGGTGTGAATCGGAGGACCTGAATTAGGACAGGCAGTGAGTAGCAATGTAGGATGGAGAAAAGCAACACGGGGTGGTCAGCATGGGGCGGTCATGAAACATGCGGTGGCCATGAAGGATAGGTTTCTGATAAACATCGCAGGGTGGTGCGCATTGTAAGGGTTTCTAACAGGCTATTCACTAGTAGGAGTGAGAACAACATCACGGGGTTGTGTGAATCGATTGGCCAGAATAAGAATAGGCAGTCAGTGTCTATGTAGTATGCAGAAAAGCAGCACGGAGTATTCAGCATCGGGAGATCAGGAAACATGCAGTGGCAATGTATGATAGGTTTCTGAAAAACATCGCAGCGTGGTTCACATTGTAAGGGTTTCTAAAAGGCCATTCACTAGTAGAAGTGAGAAAAACATCACGGGATGGTGTGAACCTGAGGGCATGAATCAGGATAGGTAGTGAGTGGCAATGTAGGATATACAAAAGCACCACGGTATGGTCAGCATGGGGAGTCCAGGGAACATGCAGTGGCAATGTAGGATAGGTTTCTGAAAAACATCGCGGGTTGTTGCGCACTGTAAGGTTCTCTAACAGACCATTCACTAGTAGGAGTGAAAAAAACATCACGGCGTGGTGTGAATCGGAGGGCCTGAATCAGGATAGGCAGTGTGTGGCAATGTAAAATGGAGAAAAGCACCACGGGGTGGTCAGCATGGGGAGGTTAGGAAACATGCAGTGGCAATGTGTGATAGATTTCTAAAAAACATCGCGTGGTGGTGAGCATTGTAAGGGTTTCTAACAGGCCATTGACAGTAGGAGTGAGAAGACCATCACGGGGTGGGGTGAATCGGAGGGCCTGAATTCAGATAGGCAGTGAGTGCCAAAGCAGGATGTAGAAAAGCACCATGGGGTGGTCAGCATGGGAAGGTAAGGAAACATGCAGTGGCAATGTAGGATAGGTTTCTCAAAAACATCGCAGGTTGGTGCGCATTTAATGGTTTCTAACAGGCCATTCACTAGTAGGAGTGAAAAAAAGATCAAGGGGTGTTGTGAATTGGAGGGCCTGAATCAGGATAGGCTGTGAGTGGCAATGTAAAATGGAGAAAATCACCACGGGGTGGTCAGCATGCAGAGGTCAGGAAACATGAAGTGGCAATGTAGGATACGTTTCTGAAAAACATCGCGGGGTGGTGAGCATTGTAAGGGTTTCTAACAGCCCATTCACGAGTAGGAGTGAGAAAAACATCACGGGGTGGTGTGAATCGGAGGGCCTGAATTGGGATAGGCAGTGAGTTGCAATGTCGGATGGAGAAAAGTACCATTGTGTGGTCAGGATGGGGAAGTCAGGAAACATGCAGTGGCAATGTAGGATAGGTTTCTGAAAAACATCGCAGATTGGTGTGCATTGTAAGTGTTTCTAACGGCCATTCACTAGTAGGAGTGAGAAAAATATCACGCGGAGGTGTGAATTGGAATGCCTGAATCAGGATAGGCTGTGAGTGGTACTGTAATATGGAGAAAAGCACCGCGGTTTGGTCAGCAAGGGGAGGTCAGGAAACATGCAATGGCAATGTAGGTTAGGTGTCTGAAAAACATCGCTGGGTGGTGCATATTGTAACTGTTTCTAACAGGCCATTCACTAGTAGGAGTGAGAAAAACATCACAGGGTGGTGTGAATCGGAGGTCCTGATTTAGGTTAGATAGTGAGTGCCAATGTCGGATGGAGAAAAGCAACAGAGGGTGGTCAGGATTGGGAGGTCAGGAAACATGCAGTGGCAATGTAGGATAGCTTTCTGATAAACATCGCGGTATGGTGCATATTTAAAGGGTTTCTAACAGGCCATTCACTAGTACGAGTGAGAACAACAGCACGGGATGGTGTGAATGAGGCCCGAAATTAGGATTCTCCGTGAGTGGCAATGTTGGAAGGAGAAAATCACCACTGGCTGTTCAGCATGGGGAGGTCAGGAAACATGAAGTGCAATGTAGGACAGATTTCTGAAACACATCATGGAGTGGTGCGCATTGTTAGGGTTTGTAACAGGCCATTCACTAGTAGGAGTGAGAACAACAGCACAGGTTGGTGTGAATCGGAGGGCCTGAATTAGGATAGGCAGTGAGTGGCAATATAGGTTGGAGAAAAGCACCACGGGGTGGTCAGCATGGGGAGGACAGGAAACATGCAGTGGCAATGGAGCATAGGTTTGTGAAAAACATTCCGGGGTGGTGCGCATTATAAGCGTTTCTAACAAGCCATTCACAAGTAGGAGTGAGAAAAACATCACGGGGTCATGTGAATCGGATGGCCTGAATCAGGATAGGCAGTGAGTGGCAATGTAGGATGTAGAAAAGCACGATGGTTAGGTCAGCATGGAGAGTTCAGGAAACATGCAGTGGCAATGAAGGATAGGTTTCTGAAAAACATCGCGGGGTGGTGCGCATTGTAAGGGTTTCTAACATGCCATTCACTAGTAGGAGTGAGAAATACATCATGATGTGGTGTGAATGCGAGGGCCTGAATCAGCATAGAGAGTGAGTGGCAATGTAGAATGGAGGAAAGCACAAAGGGGTAGTCACGATTGGGAGGTTAGGAAACATGAAGTGGCAATGTAGAATAGGTTTCTGAAAAACATCGCGGGGTGGTGATCATTGTAAGGTTTCTATCAGGCCATTCACTAGTAGGAGTGAGAAAAACATCATGGGCTGGTGTGAATCGGAGGGCCTGAATTCAGATAGGCAGTGAGTGGCAATGTAGCATGGAGAAAAGCACCCCAAGGTGGTCAGCATGGGGAGGTCAGGACAGATACAGTGGCAATGTAGGATAGGTTTCTGATAAACATCACGCGTTGGGGTGCCTTGTAAGGGTTTCTAACAGGCCATTCATTAGTACCAGTGAGAACAACATCACGGGGTGGTGTGAATGAGGGTCTAAATTAGGATCCTCAGTGAGTGGCAAAGTAGGAAGGAGAAAATCACCACTTGGTGTTCAGCATGGGGAGGTCAGGAAACATGAAGTGCAATGTAGGATAGGTTTCTGAAAAACATCTCGGAGTGGTGCGCATTGTAAGGGATTGTAACAGGCCATTCACTAGTAGGAGTGAGAACAACAGCACGGCGTGGTGTGAATCGGATGGCCTGAATTAGGATAGGCAGTGAGTGGCAATGAAGAATAGAGAAAAGCACCACGGGGTGGGCAACATGGGTAGGTCAGGAAACATGCAGTGGCAATGTAGGATAAGTTTCTGAAAAACATCACGGGGTGGGGCGCATTATAAGCGTTTCTAACTAGGCATTCACAAGTAGGAGTGAGAAAAACATCACGGGGTGGTGTGAATCGGAGGGCTTCAATTAGGATAGGCAGTGAATGGCAATGTAGGATGGAGAAAACAACCACTGGTTTGTAAGCATGTGGAGGTAATGAAACATGCAGTGGCAATGTAGGAAGGTTTCTGATAAACATCGCAGGGTGGTGTGCATTGTAAGGGTTTCTAACAGGATATTCACCAGTAGGAGTGAAAAAAACATCACGGGGTGTTTTGAATCAGAGGGCCTGAATCAGAATAGGCAGTGAGCGGCAATGTAGGATGTAGAAAAGCACCACGGGTTGGTCAGCAAGGAGAGTTCAGGAAACATGCAGAGGCAATGTAGGATAGGTTTCTGAAAAACATCGCGGGGTGGCGAGCATTGTAAGGTTTTCTAACAGGCCATTCACTAGTAGGAGTGAGAAAAACATAACAGGCTGGTGTGAATGGAAGGGCCTGAATCAGGATAGGCAGTGAGTGGCAATGTAGGATGGAGAAAAGCACCACGGGGTGGTCAGGATGGGGAGGTCAGGAAACATGCAGTGGCAATGTAGGATAGGTTTCTGAAAAACATCACGGTATGGTGCGCATTGTAAGGGTTTCTAACAGGCCATTCACTAGTAGGAGTGAGAAATACATCATGATGTGTTGTGAATCCGAGGGCCTGAATCAGCCCAGATAGTGAGTGGCCATGTAGAATGGAGACAAGCAGAACGGGGAGGTCAGGATGGGGAGGTCAGGAAACATGCAGTGGCAATGTGGGATAGTTTTCTGAAAAACATTGCGGGGTGGTGCGCATTGTAAGGGTTTCTAACAGGCCATTGACTAGTAGGAGTGAGAACAACATCACGTGGTGGTGTGAATCAGAGGTACTGAATTAGGTTAGGCAGTGAGTGGCAATGTAGGATGAAGAAAAGCACCACAGGGTGGTCAGCATGGGGAGGTCAGGAAACATGCAGTGCAATGTAGGATAGGTTTCTCAAAAACATCGCGGGTTGTTGTGCATTGTAAGATTTTCTAACAGACCATTCACTTGTAGGAGTGAAAAAAACAGCACAGGGTTGTGTGAACCTGAGGGCCTGAATCAGTATAGGCAGTGAGTGGCAATGTAGGATGGAGAAAAGCACCACGGGTTTGTCAGCATGGGGAGGTAATGAAACATTCACTGGCAATGTACGATACGTTTCTGGTAAACATCGCAGGGTGGGGCGCATAGTAAGTGTGTATCACAGGCCATTCACTAGAGGGAGTGAGAACAACATCACTGGGTGGTGTGAATCCGAGGGCCTGAATCGGGATAGGCAGAGAGTGGTAATGTAAAATGGAGAAAAGCACCATGGGGTGGTCTGCATGGGGAGTTCAGGAAACATGCAGTGGCAATGTAGGATAGGTTTCTGAAAAACATCACGAAGAGGTGCGCATTGTAAGGGCTTCCAACAGGCCTTTCACTAGGAGGAGGGAGAAAAATATCACGGGGTGGTGTGAATCAGACATTCTGTATTAGGATAGGCAGTGAGTGGCAATGTAGGAAGGAGAAAAGCACCACGCGGTGGTCAGCATGGGGAGGTCAGGAAACATGCATTGGCAATGTAGGATAGGTTTCTAAAAATCATCGCGGGGTGGTGCGCATTGTAAGGGTTTCTAACAGGCCATTCACTATTAGGAGTGAGAAAATCATCACGGGGTGGTGTGAATCAGAGGGCCTTAATTAGTATAGGCAGTGAGTGGCAATGTATGATGGAGAAAAGCACCAGAGGGTGGTCAGGTTGGGGAGGTCAGGACACATGCAGTGGCAATGTAGAATAGCTTTCTGAAAAACATCGCGGGGTGGTGCGCATTGTAAGGATTTCTAACAGGCCATTCACTAGTAGGAGTGAAAAACACATCATGAAGTGGTGTTAATCCGTGGGCCTGAATCAGCATAGACAGTGAGTGGCAATGTAGAATGGAGAAAAGCACAACGGGGTGGTCAGGATGGGGATGTAAGGAAACATGCATTGTCAGGGATGATAGGTTTCTGAAAAACATTGCGGGTTGGTGCGCATTGTAACTATTTCTAACAGGCCATTCACTAGTTAGAGTTCTGAAAAACATCACGGCGTGATGTGAATAGGAAGTCCTGAATTAGGTTAGGCAGTGACTGGGATTGTAGGATGGAGAAAAGCACCACGGGAGGTCAGCATGGGGAGGTCAGGAAACATGCAGTGGAAATGTAGGATAGGTTTCGAAAATCATCGCGGGGTGTTCCGCATTGTAAGTGTTTCTAACAGGGCATTCACTAGTAGGAGTGAGAAAAACATCACGGGGTGGTGTGAATCGGAGGGGCTGAATAAGTGTAGTCAGTGAGTGGCAATGTAGGTTGGAGAAAAGCACCACAGGGTGGTCAGCATGGAGAGTTCAGGAAACATGCAGTTCCAATGTAGGATAGGTTTCTGAAAAACATCGCGGGGTGGTGCGCATTGTAAGGGTTTCTAACAGGCCATTCACTAGTAGGAGTGAGAAATACATCATGATGTGGTGTGAATCCGAGTGCCTGAATCAGCATAGACTGTGAGTGGCAATGTAGAATGGAGAAAAGCACAACGGGGTGGTCAGGATGGGGAGGTCAGGAAACATTCAGTGGCTATGTAGGATAGGTTTATGCAAAACATCACGGGGTGGAGAGCATTGTAATGTTTTCTATCAGGCCATTCACTAGTAGGAGTGAGAAAAACATCACGGGCTGGTGTGAATCGGAGGGCCTGAATTCGGATAGACACTGAGTGGCAATGTAGAATGGAGAAAAGCACCACAGGGTGGTCATCATGGGGAGGTCAGGACAGATGCAGTGGCAATGTAGGATAGGTTTCTGATAAACATCTAGGGGTGGTGCACATTGTAAGGTTTTCTCAAAGGCCTATCACTAGTAGGAGTGAGAACAACAGCACAGGGTGGTGTGAAACGGAGGGCCTAAATTTGGATAGGCAGTGAGTGGCAATGAAGAATGGAAAAAAGCACCACGGGTTTGTCAGCATGGGGAGGTATGGAAACATGCAGTGGCAATTTAGGATAGGTTTCTGATAAACATCGCAGGGTGGTGCGCATTGTAAGGGTATCTAATAGGCCATTCACTAGTAGGAGTGAGAACAACATCACGGGGTGGTGTGAATTGGAGGGCCTGAATTAGGATAGGCAGTGAAAGGCAATGTAGGATGGAGAAAAGAACCACGGGTTTGTCAGCATGGGGAGGTAATGAAACATGCAGTGGCAATGTAGGATATGTTTCTGATAAACATCCCAGGGTGGTGGGCATTGTAAGCGTTTCTAACAGGCCATTCACTAGTAGAGTGAAAAAAACATCACAGCCTGATGTGAATCGGAGTGCCTGAATCGGGATAGGCAGTGAGTGGTAATGTAAAATGGAGAAAAGCACCACGGGGTGGTCAGCATGGCAAGGTCAGGACAGTTGCAGTGACAATGTAGGATAGGTTTCTGAAAAACATCGCAGGGTGTTTCGCATTGTCAGGGTTTCTAACAGGCCATTCACTACTAGGAGTGAGAAATACATCATGATGTGGTGTGAATCCGAGGGCCTGAATCAGCACAGACAGTGAGTGGCAATGTAGAATGGAGAAAAGCACAATGGGGTGCTCAGGATGGGGAGGTCAGGAAACATGCAGTGGCAATGTATGATAGGTTTCTGAAAAACATGGCGGGGTGGTGCGCATTGTAACTGTTTCTAACAGACCATTCACTAGTAGGAGTGAGAAAAACATCACGGGGTGCTGTGAATTGGAGGGCCTGAATCAGTATAGGCAGTGAGTTGCAATGTAGCATGGAGAAAGGAACCACGGGTTTGTCAGCATGGGGAGGTAATGAAACATGCACTGGCAATGTAGGATACGTTTCTGATAAACATCACAGGGTGGTGCGCATTGTAAGGGTTTCTAACACGCCATTCCCTAGAAGGAGGGAGAACAACATCACAGGGTGGGGTGAATCGGAGGGCCTGAATTCGCATAGGCAGTGAGTGGCAATGTAGGATGTAGAAAAGCACCACGGGGTGGTCAGCTGTGGCAGGTTAGAAACATGCAGTGCCAAAGTAGGATAGGTTTCTGAAACACAATGTGGGTTGGTGCGCATTGTAAGTGTTTCTAACAGGCCTTTCACTAGTAGGAGTGAGAAAAACATCACGCGATGGTGTGAATCGGAATGCCTGAATCAGGATAGGCAGTGAGTGTTAATGTAGCATGCAGAAAAGAACCATGGGGTGGTCAGCATTGGGAGGTCAGGAAACATGCAGAGGCAATGTAGGATAGGTTTCTGAAAAACATCGTGGGTTGGTGCACATTTTAAGTGTTTCTAACAGGCCATTCACTAGTAGGAATGAAAGAAACATCACGGCGTGGTGTGAATTGGAGGGACTGAATCAGGATAGGCAGTGTGTGGCAATGTAGGATGGAGAAAAGCACCACGGGGCAGTCAGCATGGGGAGGTCTGGAAACATGCAGTGGTAATGTAGGATAGGTTTGTGAAAAACATCGCGGGGTCGTGCGCATTGTAAGGCTTTGTAACAGGCCATTCACTAGTAGGAGTGAGAAAAACATCACGGGGTGGTGTGAATCAGAGGGCCTGAATTCGGATAGGCAGTGAGTGGCATTTAGGATGGTGAAAAGCACCACGGTGTGATCAGCATGGGGAGTTCAGGAAACATGCTGTGGCAATGTAGGATAGGTTTCTGAAAAACTTCGCGGGCTGGTGCGCATTGTAAGTGTTTCTAACAGACCTTTCACTAGTAGGATTGCGAAAACTTCATGGGGTGTTGTGAACGGGAAGGCCTGAATCAGGATAGGCAGTGAGTGGCAATGTAGGGTGGAGAAAAGCACCACGGGGCAGTCAGCATGGGGAGGTCTGGAAACATGCAGTGGCAATGTAGGATAGGTTTGTGAAAAACATCGCGGAGTCGTGCGCATTGTAAGGGTTTGTAACAGGCCATTCACTAGTAGGAGTGAGAACAACAGCACGGGCTGTTGTGAACCGGAGGCCCTGAATTAGGATAGGCAGTGAGTGGGAATGAAGAATGGAGAAAAGCACCACCGGGTGGGAAACATGGGGAGGTCAGGAAACATGCAGTGGCAATGTAGGATAGGTTTCTGAAAAACATCACGGGGTGGTGTCATTGTAATCGTTTCTAACAAGCCATTCACAAGTAGGAGTGAGAAAAACATCACGACGTGGTGTGAATCGGAGGGCCTGAATCAGGATAGGGAGTAAGTGTCAATGTAGGATGGAGAAAAGCACCACGGGGTCGTCAACATGGGGAGGTCAGGAAACATGCGGTGACAATGCAGGATAGGTTTCTAGAAAACATCGCTGGGTGTTGCGCATTGTAAGGGTTTCTAACAGGCCATTCACTAGTAGGAGTTAGAAAAACATCACGGGGTGGTGTGAATCAGAAGGCCTGAATTAGGATACGCAGTGATTCGCAATGTACGATGGGGAAAAGCATCACAAGGTGGTCCACATGGGGAGGTCAGGAAACACTTGGTGGAAAGTTAGGATAGGTTTCTGAAATACATCGCGGGATGGTGCGCATTGTAAGGGTTTCTAAATGGCAATTCACTAGTAGGAGTGAGAAAAACATCACTGGGGGGTGTGAATGGGAGGGCCTGAATTCGGATAGGCACTGAGTTGCAATGTAGGATGTAGAAAAGCACCACTGGGTGGTCAGCTGTGGCAGGTTAGAAACATGCAGTGGCAAAGTAGGATAGGTTTCTGAAACACATTGTGGGTTGGTGCGCATTGTAATTGTTTCTAACAGGCCTTTCCCTAGTAGGACTGAGAAAAACATCATGCGATGGTGTGAATCGGAATGCCTGAATCAGGATAGGCAGTGAGTGTTAATGTAGCATGCAGAAGAGAACCATGGGGTGGTCAGCATTGGGAGGTCAGGAAACATGCAGAGGCAATGTATGATAAGTTTCTGAAAAACATCACGGGGTGGTGTCATTGTAATCATTTCTAACAAGCCATTCACAAGTACGAGTGAGAAAAACATCACGGCGTGGTGTTAATCGGAGGGCCTGAATCAGGATAGGGAGTGAGTGTCAATGTAGGATGGAGAAAAGCACCATGGACTGGTCATCATGTGGAGGTAAGGAAACATACAGTGGCAATGTAGGATAGGTTTCTGAAAAACATCGCGGGTTGGTGAGAATTGTAAGGGTTTCTAACAGACCATTCACTAGTAGGAGTGAGAATAACATCACGGGGTGGTGTGAATCGGAATGCCTGAATCAGGAATGGCAGTGAGTGTCAATATAGGATGGAGAGAAGCACCATGGGGTGGTCAGCATGGGGAGGTCCGGAAACATGCTTTGGCAATGTAGGATAGGTTTCTGAAAAACATTGCGGGTTGGTGCGCATTGTAAGTGTTTCTAACAGGCCATACACTAGTAGGAGTGAAAAAAAACATCACGGCATGGTGTGAATTGGAGGGCCTGAATCAGGATAGGCAATGTGTAGCAATGTAAAATGGAGAAAAGCACCAAGGAGTGGTCAGCATGGGGAGGTCAGGAAACATGCAGTGGAAATGTAGAACAGGTTTCTGAAAAACGTCACGGGGTGGTGCACATTGTAAGGGAATCTAACAGGCCATTCACTGGTAGGAGTGAAAAAAACATCATGCTGTGGTGCGAATAGGAGGGCCTGAATCAGGATAGGCAGTTAGTGGCAATGTAAAATGGAGAAAAGCATCACGGGGTGGTCAGCATGGGGAGGTCAGGAAACATGCAGTGGCAATGTAGGATAGGTTTCTGAAAAACATCGCGGGGTGGTGCGCATTGTAAGGGTTTGTAACAGGCCATTCACTAGTAGGAGTGAGAACAACAGCACAGGGTGGTGTGAAACGGAGGGCCTGAATTTGGATAGGCAGTGAGTGGCAATGAAGAATGGAATAAAGCCCCATGGGTTTGTCAGCATGGGGAGGTATGGAAACATGCAGTGGCAATTTAGGATAGGGTTCTGATAAACATCGCAGGGTGGTGCGCATTGTAAGGGTATCTAATAGGCCATTCACTAGTAGGAGTGATAGCAACATCACGGGGTGGTGTGAATTGGAGGGCCTGAATTCGGATAGGCAGTGAGTGGCCATGTAGGATGTAAAAAAGCACCACTGGGTGGTCAGCATGCGGAAGTCAGGACAGATGCAGTGGCAATGTAGGATAGGTTTCTGATAAACATCGCGTGGTGGTGCGCGTTGTAAGGTTTTCTAACACGCAATTCATTAGTACGAGTGAGAACAACATCACGGGGTGGTGTGAATGAGGGCCTAAGTTAGGATACTCAGTGAGTGGCAATGTAGGAAGGAGAAAATCACCACTTGGTGGTCAGCATGGGGAGGTCAGGAAACATGAAGTGCAATGTAGGATAGGTTTCTGAAAAACATCGCGGAGTGGTGCGCATTGTAAGGGTTTGTAACAGGCCATTCACTAGTATGAGTGAGAACAACAGCACGGGTTGGTGTGAATCGGAGGGACTGAATTAGGATAGGCAGTGAGTGGCAATGAAGTATAGAGAAAAGCACCACGGGGTGGGCAACATGGGGAGGTCTGGAACCACACAGTGGCAATGTAGGATAAGTTTCTGAAAAAAAATCACGGGGTGGTGCGCATTATAAGCTTTTGAAACAAGTCATTCACAAGTAGAAGTCAGAAAAAAATCACGGGGTGATGTTAATCGGAGGGCCTGAATGACGATAGGCAGTGAGTGTCAATGTAGGATGTAGAAAATCACCACTGGGTGGTCAGCATTGAGAGTTCAGGAAACATGCAGTGGCAATGTATGATAAGTTTCTGAAAAGCATCGCGGGTTGTTGCGCATTGTAAGATTTTCTAACAGACCATTCACTAGTAGGAATGAAAAAAACATCACGGGGTGGTGTGAACCTGAGGGCATGAATCAGGATAGGCAGTGAGTGGCAATGTAGCATGTAGAAAAGCACCATGGTGTCGTCAGCATGGGGAGTCCAGTGAACATGCAGTGGCAATTTAGGATAGGTTTCTGAAAAACATCGCGGGTTGTTGCGCATTGTAAGATTTTCTAACAGACCATTCACTAGTAGGAGTGAAAAAAACATCACGGCGTGGTGTGAATCGGACGGCCTGAATCAGGATAGGCAATGAGTGGCAATGTAAAATGGAGAAAAGCACAACGGGGTGGTCAGCATGGGGAGGTCAGGAACATGCAGTGGCAATGTAAGATAGGATTCTGAAAAACATCGCGGGGTGGTGCACATTGTAAGTTTTTATAACAGGCCATTCACTAGTACAAGTGAGAACAACAGCACGGGGTGTTGTGAATGAGGGCCTAAATTAGGATAGGCAGTGAGTGGCAATGTAGGATGGAGAAAATCACCATTTTGTGATCAGCATGGGGAGGTCAGAAAACATGAAGTGCAAGGTAGGATAGGTTTCCGAAAAACATCGCTGAGTGGTGCGCATTGTAAGGGTTTCTAACAGGCCATTGACTAGTAGGAGTGAGAACAACATCACGGGATGGTGTGAATCGCTGGTCCTGAATTCGAATAGGCAGTGAGTGGCATTTAGGATGGAGAAAAGCACCATGGGGTGGTCAGCATTGGGAGGTCAGGAAACATGCAGTGGCAATGTAAGATAGGTTTTGAAATTCATCGCGGGGTGGTGCGCATTATAAGGGTTTCTAACACGGCATTCACTATTAGGAGTGAGAAAAACATCACGGGGTTGTGTGAATCTGAGGGCCTGAATCAGTATAGGCAGTGAGTGGCAATGTAGGGTGGAGAAAAGCAGAATGGGTTTGTCAGCATGGGGAGTTAATGAAACATTCACTGGCAATGTAGGATACCTTTCTGGTAAACATCGCTGGGTGGGGCGCATAGTAAGTGTTATTCACAGGCCATTCACTAGAGGGAGTGAGAAGAACAACATCACTGGATGTTGTGAATCCGAGGGCCTCAATCAGGATAGGCACAGAGTGGTAATGCAAAATTGAGAAAAGCACCACGGGGTGGTCTGCATGGGGAGGTCAGGAAACATGCAGTGGCAATGTAGGATAGGTTTCTGAAAAACATCACAAAGAGGTGCGCATTGTAAGGGCTTCGTACAGGCCTTTCACTAGTAGGAGGGAGAAAAAATTCACGGGGTGGTGTGAATCAGACATTCTGTATTAGGATAGGCAGTGAGTGGCAATGTAGGAAGGAGAAAAGCACCATGGGGTGGTCAGCATGTGGAGGTCAGGATACATGCATTGGCAATGTAGGATAGGTTTCTGAAAAACATCGCGGGGTGGTGCGCATTGTAAGGGTTTCTAACAGGCCATTCACTATTAGGAGTGAGAAAAACATCACGGGGTGGTGTGATTCAGAGGGCCTTATTAGGATAGGCAGTGAGTGGCAATGTAGGATGGAGAAAAGCACCAGAGGGTGGTCAGGTTGGGGAGGTCAGGACACATGCAGTGGCAATGTAGGATAGGTTTCTGAAAAACATCGTGGGGTGGTGCGCATTGTAAGGATTTCTAACAGGCCATTCACTAGTAGGAGTGAAAGACACATCATGAAGTGGTGTTAATCCGAGGGCCTTATTAGGATAGGCAGTGAGTGGCAATGTAGAATGGAGAAAAGCACAACGGGGTGGTCAGGATGGGGATGTCAGGAAACATGCATTGGCAATGTATGATAGGTTTCTGAAAAACATTGCGGGGTGGTGCGCATTGTAAATATTTCTAACAGGCCATTCCCTAGTAGGAGTTCTAAAAAACATCACGGGGTGATGTGAAAAGGATGTCCTGAATTAGGTTAGGCAGTGACTGGGAATGTATGATGGAGAAAAGCACCACGGGAGGTCAGCATGGGAAGGTCAGGAAACATGCAGTGGCAATGTAGGATAGGTTTTGAAAATCATCGCGGGGTGTTCCGCATTGTAAGGGTTTCTAACAGGGCATTCACTAGTAGGAGTGAGATAAACATCACGGGGTGGTGTGAATCGGAGGGGCTGAATCAGTGTAGGCAGTGAGTGGCAATGTAGGTTGGAGAAAAGCACCACAGGGTGGTCAGCATGGAGAGTTCAGGAAACATGCAGTGGCAATGTAGGATAGGTTTCTGAAAAACAACGCGGGGTGGTGCACATTGTAAGGGTTTCTAACAGGCCATTCACTAGTAGGAGTGAGAAATACATCATGATGTGGTGTGAATCCGAGTGCCTGAATCAGCATAGACTGTGAGTGGCAATGTAGAATGGAGAAAAGCACAACGGGGTGGTCAGGATGGGGAGGTCAGGAAACATGCAGTGGCCATGTAGGATAGGTTTATGAAAAACATCACGGGGTGGTGAGCATTGTAAGGTTTTCTATCAGGCCATTAACTAGTAGGAGTGAGAAAAACATCACGGGCTGGTGTGAATCGGAGGGCCTGAATTCGGATAGGCAGTGAGTGGCAATGTAGAATGGAGAAAAGCACCACAGGGTGGTCATTATGGGGAGGTCAGGACAGATGCAGTGGCAATGTAGGATAGGTTTCTGATAAACATCGCGGGGTCGTGCGCATTGTAAGGGTTTCTAACAGGCCATTCATTAGTACGAGTAAGAACAGCATCACGGGGTGGTGTGAATGAGGACCTTAATTAGGATACTCAGTGAGTGGCAATGTAGGAAGGAGAAAATCACCACTTGGTGGTCAGCATGGGCAGGTCAGGAAACGTGAAATGCAATGTATGATAGGTTTCTTAAAAACATCGCGGAGTGGTGCGCATTGTAAGGGTTTCTAACAGGCCATTCACTAGTAGGAGTGAGAACAACATCACGGCGTGGTGTGAATCGGAGGGCCTGAATTACGATAGGCAGTGAGTGGTAATGAAGAATAGAGAAAAGCACCATGGGGTGGGCAACATGGGGAGATCAGGAAACATGCAGTGGCAATGTAGAATAAGTTTCTGAAAAACATCGCGGGGTGGTGCGTATTGTAACTGTTTCTAACAGACCATTCACTAGTATGAGTGAGAAATACATCAGGGGGTGGTGTGAATCAGAGGGCCTGAATCAGTATAGGCAGTGAGTCGCAATGTAGGATGGAGAAAAGCACCACGGGTTTGTCAGCATGGGGAGGTAATGAAATATGCAGTGGCAATGTAGGATACGTTTCTGATAAACATCACAGGGTGCTGCGCATTGTAAGGGTTTCTAACATGCCATTCCCTAGAAGGAGTGAGAACAACTTCAAAGGGTGGTGTGAATCGGAGGCCTGAATTAGAATAGGCAGTGAGTGGCAATGTAGGTTGGAGAAAAGCACCATGGGGTGGTCTGCCTGGGGAGGTAAGGAAACATGCAGTGGCAATGTAGGATAGGTTTCTGAAAAACATCCCGTGGTGGTGAGCATTGTAAGGTTTTCTAACAGGCCATTCACTAATAGGAGTGAGAAAATCATCACAGAGTGGGGTGAATCGGAGGGCCTGAAATCGCATAGGCAGTGAGTGGCAATGTAGGATGTAGACAAGCACCATGGGGTGGTCAGCAGTGGGAGGTTAGGAAACATGCAGTGGCAAAGTAGGATAGGTTTCTGAAACACATCGTGGGTTGGTGCGCATTGTAAGTGTTTCTAACAGGCCTTTCACTAGTAGGTCTGAGAAAAACATCATGCGATGGTGTGAATCTGAATGCCTGAATCAGGATAGGCAGTGAGTGTCGATGTAGGATGCAGAAAAGAACCATGGGGTGGTCAGCATTGTGAGGGCAGGAAACATGCAGAGGCAATGTAGGATAGGTTTCTGAAAAACGTTGTGGGTTTGTGCGCATTTTAAGTGTTTCTAACAGGCAATTCACTAGTAGGAGTGAAAAAATCATCACGGTGTGGTGTGAATTGGAGGGCCTGAATCAGGATATGCAGTGAGTGGCAATGTAAAATAGAATAAAGCACCACGAGGCAGTCAGCATGGGGAGGTCTGGAAACATGCAGTGGCAATGTAGAATAGGTTTGTGAAAAACATCGTGGGGTGGTGTGCATGGTAAGGGTTTGTAACAGGCCATTCACTAGTAGCAGTGAGAACAACAGCACGGGCTGGTGTGAATCGGAGGGCCTGAATTAGGATAGGCAGTGAGTGGGAATGAAGAATGGAGAAAAGCACCATGGGGTGGGCAACATGGGGAGGTCAGGAAACATGCAGTGGCAATGTAGGATAGGTTTCTGAAAAACATCACAGGCTGGTGTCATTGTAAGCGTTTCAACAAGCCGTTATCAAGTGGAAATGAGAAAAACATCACGGTGTGGTGTGAATCAGAGGGCCTGAATCAGGATAGGGAGTGAGTGTCAATGTAGGATGGAGAAAAGCACCCTGGGCTGGTCAGCATGGGGAGGTAAGGAGACATGCAGTGGCAATGTAGGATAGGTTTCTGAAAAACATCGCGGGGTGGTGAGCATTGTAAGGTTTTCTATCAGGCCATTCACTAGTAGGAGTGAGAAAAACATCAAGGGCTGGTGTGAATCGGAGGGCCTGAATTCGGATAGGCAGTGAGTGGCAATGTAGGACGGAAAAAAGGACCACTGGGTGGTCAGCATGGGGATGTCAGGCCAGATGAAGTGGCAGTGTAGGATAGGTTTCTGAAAAACATCGCGGGTTGGTGAGCATTGTAAGGGTTTCTAACAGTAGATTCACTAGTAGGAGTGAGAAAAACATCACGGGGTGGTGTGAATCGGGATGCCTGAATCCGGATTGGCAGTGACTGTCAATGTAGGATGGAGAGAAGCACCATGGGGTGGTCAGCATGGGGAGGTCAGGAAACATGCTTTGGCAATGTAGCATAGGTTTCTGAAAAATATCGCGGTTGGTGCGCATTGTAAGTGTTACTAACAGGCCATATACTAGTAGGAGTGAAAAAAACATCATGGCCTGGTGTGAATCGGGGGGCCTGAATCGGGATAGGCAGTGAGTGTTAATGTAAAATGGAGAAAAGCACCACGGGGTGTTCAGCATGGCAAGGTCAGGACAGATGCAGTGGCAATGTAGGATAGGTTTCTGAGAAACATCGCAGGGTGGTGCGCATTGTAAGGGTTTCTAACAGACCATTCACTAGTAGGAGTGAGAAATACATCATGATGTGGTGTGAATCTGAGGGCCTGAATCAGCATAGACAGTGAGTGGCAATGTAGAATGGAGAAAAGCACAACGGGGTGGTCAGGATGTGGAGGTCAGGAAACAAGCAGTGTCAATGTAGGATAGGTTTCTGAAAAACATCGCGGGGTGGTGAGCATTGTAAGGTTTTCTATTAGGCCATTCTCTAGTAGGAGTGAGAAAAACATCATGGGCTGGTGTGAATCGGAGCGCCTGAATTCGGATAGGCAGTGAGTGGCAATGTAGGACGGAAAAAAGCACCACTGGGTGGTCAGCATGGGGAAGTCAGGACAGATGCAGTGGCAATGTAGGATAGGTTTCTGAAAAACATCGCGGGTTGGTGAGCATTGTAAGGGTTTCCAACAGACCATTCACTACTAGTAGTGAGAAAAACATCACGGGGTGGTGTGAATCGGAGGGCCTGTATCAGTATAGGCGGTGAGTCGCAATGTAGGATTGAGAAAAGCCCCATGGGTTTGTCAGCATGCGGAGGTAATGAAACATGCAGTGGCAATGTAGGATACGTTTCTGATAAACATCGCAGGGTGGTGCGCATTGTAAGGGTTTTTAACAGGCAATTCCCTAGAAGGAGTGAGAACAACATCACTGGGTGGTGTGAATCGGATGGCCTGAATTAGAATAGGCAGCGAGTGGCAATGTAGGTTGGAGACAAGCACCATGGGGTGATCTGCCTTGGGAGGTCAGGAAACATGCAGTGGCAATGTAGGATAGGTTTCTGATAAACATCATGGGGTGGTGCGCATTGTAAGTGTTTCTAACAGGACATTCATTAGTACGAGTGAGAACAACATCACGGGGTGGTGTGAATGAGGGCCTTAATTAGGATACTCAGTGAGTGGCAATGTAGGAAGGAGAAAATCACCACTTGTTGGTCAGCATGGGGAGGTCAGGAAACATGAAGTGCAATGTAGGATAGGTTTCTGAAAAACATCGCAGAGTGGTGCGCAATTTAAGGGTTTGTAACAGCCCATTCACTAGTAGGAGTGAGAACAACAGCACGGCGTGGTGTGAATCGGAGGGCTTGAATTAGAATAGGCAGTGAGTGGCAATGAAGAATAGAGAAAAGCACCATGGGGTGGGCAACATGGGGAGATCAGGAAACATGCATTGGCAATGTAGGATAATTTTCTGAAAAACATCACGGGGTGGGGTGCATTATAGTAGTTTCTAACAAGCCATTCACAAGTAGGAGTGAGAAAATCATCACGGGGTGGTGTGAATCGGAGGGCCTGAAATAGGATAGGCAGTGAATGGCAATGTAGGATGGAGAAAAGAAGCACTGGTTTGTAAGCATGGTGAAGTAATGAAACATGCAGTGGCAATGTAGGATAGGTTTCTGATAAACATCGCAGGGTGGTGCGCATTGTAAGGGTTTCTAACAGGCCATTCACTAGTAGGAGTGAGAAATACATCATGATGTGTTGTGAATCCGAGGGCCTGAATCAGCACAGACAGTGAGTGGCAATGTAGAATGGAGAAAAGCACAATGGGGTGCTCAGGATGGGGAGGTCAGGAAACATGCAGTGGCAATGTATGATAGGTTTCTGAAAAACATGGCGGGGTGGTGCGCATTGTAACTGTTTCTAACAGACCATTCACTAGTAGGAGTGAGAAAAACATCACGGGGTGCTGTGAATCGGAGGGCCTAAATCAGTATAGGCAGTGAGTTGCAATGTAGCATGGAGAAAGGAACCACGGGTTTGTCAGCATGGGGAGGTAATGAAACATGCACTGGCAATGTAGGATACGTTTCTGTTAAACATCACAGGGTGGTGCGCATTGTAAGGGTTTCTAACACGCCATTCCCTAGAAGGAGGGAGAACAACATCACAGGGTGGGGTGAATCGGAGGGCCTGAATTCGCATAGGCAGTGAGTGGCAATGTAGGATGTAGAAAAGCACCACGGGGTGGTCAGCTGTGGCAGGTTAGAAACATGCAGTGCCAAAGTAGGATAGGTTTCTGAAACACAATGTGGGTTGGTGCGCATTGTAAGTGTTTCTAACAGGCCTTTCACTAGTAGGAGTGAGAAAAACATCACGCGATGGTGTGAATCGGAATGCCTGAATCAGGATAGGCAGTGAGTGTTAATGTAGCATGCAGAAAAGAACCATGGGGTGGTCAGCATTGGGAGGTCAGGAAACATGCATAGTCAATGTAGGATAGGTTTCAGAAAAACATCGCCGGGTGGTGCAAATAGTAAGGGTTTCGAAAAGACCATTCACTAGTAGGAGTGAGAAAAACATAACGGTGTGGTGTGAATCAGAGGGCATGAATCAGGACAGGCAGTGAGTGGCAATAAAGGATGTAGAAGAGCAAAACGGGGTGGTCAGCATGGGGAAGTCAGGAAACATGCAGTGGCAAGGTAGGATAGGATTCTGAACAAGTTCGCAGTTTGGTGCGAATTGTAAGGGTGTCTTACAGGCCATTCACTAGTAGGAGTGAGAAAAACATCACGGGGTGCTGTTAATCGGAGGACCTGAATCAGGATAGGCAGTGATTGGCAATGTAAAATGGAGAAAAGCACAACGGGTTAATCATCATGGGGAGGTCAGGAAACATGCACTGGCAATGTAGGATAGGTTTCTGAAAAACATCTCGGGGTGTGAGAATTGTAAGGGTTTCTAACAGGCCATTCACTAGAAGGAGTGAGAAAAACATCACGGGTTGGTGTGAATCAGAGGGCCTGTATTAGGATAGGCAGTGAGTGTCAATGTAGGATGGAGAAAAGCACCACGGGGTGGTCAGCATAGGGAGGTCAGGAAACATGCAGTGGCAATGTAGGATAGGTTTCTGAAAATCTTAGCGGGTTGATGCACATTGTAAGGGTTAGTAACAGGCCACTCACTACGAGGAGTGAGAAAGACATCACCGGGTGGTGTGAATCGGAAGGCCTGAATCAGGATAGGCAGTGAGGGGCAATGTAGAATGGAGAAAATCACCACGGGATGGTCAGCATGGGGAGGTCTGGAAATATGCACTGGCAACGTAGGATAGGTTTCTGAAAAGCATCGCAGGTTGGTGCGCATTGTAAGTGTTTCTAACAGGCCATTCACTAGTAGGAGTGAGACATACATCATGGTGTGGTGTGAATCAGAGGGCCTGAATCAGAAAAGGCAGTGAGAGGTAATGTAAAATGGAGAAAAGCACCACGGGTTGGTGAGCATGGGGAGGTCAGGAAACATGCAGTGGCAATATAGGATAGGTTTGTGAAAAACATCACGTGGTGGTGAGTATTGAAAGGGTTTCTAACAGGCCATTCTCTAGTAGTAGTGAGAAAAACATAACGGGGTGGTGTTAATCTAGGGCCTGAATTAGGAGAGGCAGTGAATGGCAATGTAGGATGGAGAAAAGCACCAGGGGTTGGTCAGCATGGGGAGGTCAGGAAACATGCATTGGTAATGTAGGATAGGTTTCTGAAAAATATCGCGGGGTGGTGCGCATTGTAAGGATTTCTAACAGGCCATTGAATAGTAGGAGCGAGAAAAACATCACGGTGTGGTGTGAATCGGAGGGGCTGAATCAGGATAAGCAGTAAGTGGCAATGTAGGATGGAGAAAAGCACCAGGGCTGGTCAGCATGGGGAGGGCAGGAACCAGTAACTTGCAATGTAGGATAGGTTACTGAAAAACATCATTGGTTGGTGCGTATTGTAAGGGATTCTTTAAGGCCCTTCACTAGTAGGAGTGAAAAAAACATCAGGGGTGTTGTGAATCGGACGGCCTGAATTAGGATCGGGAGTGAGTGACAATGTAGGATGGAGAAGAGCACCACGGATTGGTCAGCATGGGGAGGTCAGGAAACATGCAGTGGCAATGTAGGATAGATTTCTGAGAAACATTGCCGGGGTGGTGCGCATTGTAAGTGTTTCTAACAGGCCATTCATTAGTAGGATTTAGAAAACATCACGGGGTGGTGTGAATCAGAAGGCCTGAATCAGGATAGGCAGTGAGTGGCAATGTAGGATGGAGAAAAGCACCACGGGGTGGTCAGCATGGGGAGGTCAGGAAACATGCAGTGGCAATGTAGGATAGGTTTCTGAAAATTATTGAGGGGTGTGTGCATTGTAAGGGTTTCTAACAGGCCATACACGAGTAGGAGTGATAAAAACATCACCGGGTGATGTGAATCAGAGGACCTGAATCTGAATAGGCAGTGAGTGGCAATGTAGGATGCACAAAAGCACCACGGGGTGGTCAGCATGGGGAGGTCAGGAAACATGCAGTAGCAATCTAGGATAGGTTTCTGTAAAACATCGTGTGTTGGTGCGCATTGTTACGGTTTCTAACAGGCCATTCACTAGTAGAAGTGAAAAAAATATCACGGCCTGGTGTGAATCGGAGAGCCTGAATCAGGATAGGCAGTGAGTGGCAATGTAAAGTGGAGAAAAGCACCACAGGGTGGTCTGTATGGGGAGGTCAGGAAACATGCAGTGGCAATGTAGGATACGTTTCTGGAAAACATCGCGGGGTGGTGAGCATTGTAAGGGTTTCTAACAGGCCATTCACTAATAGGATTGAGAAAAACATCGTGGGGTGGGGTGAATCGGAGGGCCTGAATTCGCATAGGCAGTGAGTGGCAATGTAGGATGTAGAAGAGCACCACGGGGTGGTCAGCCTTGGGAGGTCAGGAAACATGCAGTGCCAATGTAGGATAGGTTTTTGAAAAACATCGCGGGGTGGTGCACATTGTAAGTGTTTCTAACAGGCCATTCACTAGTACGATTGAGAACAACAGCACGGGGTGGTGTGAATGAGGGCCTAAATTAGGATAGGCAGTGAGTGGCAATGTAGGACGGAGAAAATCACCATTTGGTGGTCAGCATGGGGAGGTCAGGAAACATGAAGTGCAATGTAGGATAGGTATCTGAAACACATCTTGGTTTGGTGCGCATTGTAATTGTTTCTAACAGGCCATTCACTATTAGGAGTGAGAAAAACATCATGCGATGGTGTGAATCGGAATGCCTGAATCAGGATAGGCAGTGAGTGTCAATGTAGGATGCAGAAAAGAACCATGGGGTGGTCAGCATAGGGAGTTCAGGAAACATGTAGTGGCAATGTAGGATAGGTTTCTGAAAAACATCTTGGGTTGATGCGCATTTTAAATGTTTCTAACAGGCCATTCGCTAGTAGGAGGGAAAAAAAAAAACATTACAGCGTGGTGTGAATTGGAGGGCCTGAATCAGTATGGGCAGTGAGTGGCAATGTAAAATAGAAAAAAGCACCAAGGGGTGGTCAACATGGGGAGGTCAGGAAACATGCAGTGGCAATGTAGAATAGGTTTCTGAAAAACATCGCGGGGAGGTGCACATTGTAAGGGTTTCTTACAGGCCATTCACTAGTAGGAGTGAGAAAAACATCCTGGGTGGTGTGAATCGAAGGGCCTAAAATCGGATAGGCAGTGAGTGGCATTTAGGATGGATAAAAGCACTTCGGGTTGGTCAGCATGGGAAGGTCAGGAAACATGCAGTGGCAATGTAGGATAGGTTTCTGAAAAACATCGCTTGGTTGTGCGCATTGTAATGTTTTCTAAAAGGCCATTCACTAGTAAGAGTGAGAAAAACATCACAGGGTGGTGTGAACACGGGCCTGAATTAGGATTGGCCGTGATTGGCAATGTCGGAAGGAGAAAAGCACCATGGGTTGGTCAGCATGGGGAGGTAATGAAACATGCAGTGGCACTTTAGGATAGGTTTCAGACAAACATCGCAGGGTCGTGCATATTGTAAGGGTTTCTGACAGGCCATTCACTAGTAGGAATGAGAACAACAGCACGGGCTGGTGTGAATCGGAGGACCTTAATCAGGATAGGGAGTGAGTGTCAATGTAGGATGGAGAAAAGCACCATGGGGTTGTCAGCATGGGGAGGTAAGGAAAAATGCAGTGGCAATGTAGGATAGGTTTCTGAAAAACATCGCGGGGTGGTGAGCATTGTAAGTGTTTCTAACAGCCCATTCACTAGTAGGAGTGAGAAAAACATCACGGGGTGGTGTGAATCGGAGGGCCTGAATTCGGATAGGCAGTGAGTGGCAATGTCGTATGGAGAAAACCACCATGGTGTGGTCAGGATGGGGAGGTCAGGAAACATGCAGTGGCAATGTAGGATAGGTTTCTGAAAAATATAGCGGGGTGGTGCACATTGTAAGCGTTTCTAACAAGCCATTCACAAGTAGGATTGAGAAAAACATCACGGGCTGGTGTGAATCAGTGGGCCTGAATTAGGATAGGCAGTGTGTGGCAATGTAGGATGGAGAAAAGCACCAAGGGTTTGTCAGCATGGGGAGTTATGGAAACATGCAGTGGCAATTTAGGATATGTTTCTGATAAACATTGCAAGGTGGTGCGCATTGTAAGGGTATCTAATAGGTCATTCACTAGTAGGAGTGAGAACAACATCACTGCGTCGTGTGAATCAGAGGGCCTGAATTAGGATAGGCAGTGTATGGCAATGTAGTATGGAGAAAAGAACCACGGGTTTGTCAACATGGGGAGGTAATGAAACATGCATTGGCAATGTAGGATATGTTTCTGATAAAAATCGCAGGGTGGTGCGCATTGTAAGGGTTTCTAACAGGCTATTCACTGGTAGGAGTGAAAAAAACATCACGGGGTGGTGTGAATCAGATGGCCTAAATCAGGATAGGCAGTGTGTGGCAATGTAGGATGTAGAAAAGCACCATGGGGTGGACAGCATGGAGAGTTCAGGAAACACGCCGAGGCAATTTAGGATAGTTTTCTAAAAAACATCACGGGTGGTTCGCATTGTAAGGGTTTCTAACAGGCCATTCACTAGTAAGAGTGCGAAAAACATCACGGGCTGGTGTAAATCGGAGGGACTCAATTCGGATAGGCAGTGAGTGGCAATGTAGGATGGAGAAAAGCATCACGAGGTGGTCTGCATGGGGAGGTCAGGAAACACGCCGAGGCAATGTAGGATAGGTTTCTAAAAAACATCGCGGGGTGGTGCGCATTGTAAGGGTTTCTAAAAGGCCATTCACTAGTAGGAGTGAGAAAAACATCATGGTGCGGTGGAAATCGGAGGGCCTGAATAAGGATAGGCAGTGAGTCGCAATGTAGAATGGAGAAAAACAAGACAGGATAGTCAGCATGGGGAGGTCAGGAAACATGCAGTGGCAATGTAGGATAGGTTTCTGAAAAACATCACGGGTGGTTCGCATTGTAAGGGTTTCTAACAGGCCATTCACTAGTAGCAGTGAGAAAAACATCACGGGGTGGTGTGAATCAGAGGGCCTGAATTAGGATAGTCAGTGAGTGGCAATGTAGGATGGAGAAAAGCACCAGGGATTTTTCAGCAATGCGATGTCAGGAAACATGCGGTGACATTGTAGGACAGGTTTCTGAAAAACATCGCGGGGTGGTGTGCATTGTTAGGTTTTCTAACAGGCCATTCACTGGTAGGAGTGAGAAAAACATCACGGTGTAGTTTGAATCAGAGGGCCTGAATGAGCATAGGCAGTGAGTGGCATTGTAGGATGGAGAAAAGCACCACAGGTTGTAAAGATGGGGAGGTCATGAAACATGCGGTGACAATGTAGGATAGGTTTCTGATAAACATTGCAGGGTGGTGCACATTGTAAGGGTATCTAATACGCCATTCACTAGTAGGATTGTGAACAACATCACGGGGTGGTGTGAATCCGAGGGCCTGAATTAGGATAGGCAGTGAATGGCAATGTAGGATGGAGAAAAGAACCACGGATTTGTCAGCATGGGGAGGTAATGAACCATGCAGTGTCCATGTAGGATATGTTTCTGATAAACATCGCAGGGTGGTGCGCATTGTAAGTGTTTCTAACAGGTATTTACTAGTAGGAGTGAAAAAAAAAACATCACGGGGTGGTGTGAATCAGATGTCCTGAATCAGAATAGGCAGTGAGTGGCAATGAAGGATGTAGAAAAGCAGTACGGGGTGGTCAGCATGGAGAGTTCAGGAAACATGCAGTGGCAATGTATGATAGGTTTCTGAAAACATCACGGGTTGGTGCACATTGTAATGGTTGTTAACAGGCCATTCCCTAGTAGAGTGAAAAAAACATTACGGCTGGTGTGAATCGAAGTGCCTGAATCGGGATAGGCAGTGAGTGGTAATGTAAAATGGAGAAAAGCACCACGGGGTGGTCTGCATGGGGAGGTCAGGAAACATGAAGAGGCAGTGTAGGATAGGTTTCTGAAATACATCGCGCGGTGGTGAGCAATGTAAGGTTTTCTATCAGGCCGTTCACTAGTAGGAGTGAGAAAAACATCACGGGCTGGTGTGAATTGGAGGTCCTGAATTCGGATAGGGAGGGAGTGGCAATGTAGGATGGAGAAAAGCACCACAGGGTGGTCAGCATGGGGAGGTCAGGATAGATGCAATGGCAATGTAGGATAGGTTTCTGAAAAACATCGCAGGTTGGTGCACATTGTAACGGTTTCTAACAGGCCATTCACTAGTAGGAGTGAGAAATACATCATGATGTGGTGTGAATCCGAGGGCCTGAATCAGCATAGACAGTGAGTGGCAATGTAGAATGGAGAAAAGCACAATGGGGTGGTCAGGATGAGGAGGTCAGGAAACATGCAGTGTCAATGTAGGATAGGTTTCTGAAAAACATCGCGGGGTGGTGAGCATTGTATGGGTTTCTAAAAGGCAATTCACTAGTAGGAGTGAGAAAAACATCACGGGGTTGTGTGAATCCGAGGGCCTGAATTAGGATAGGCTGTGAGTAGCAATTTATAATGGAGGAAAGCACCACGGGGTTGTCAGCATGGGGAGGTCAGGAAACATGCATTGGCAATGTAGGATAGGTTTCAGATAAACATCGTGGGGTGGTGCGCATTGTAAGGGTTTCTAACAGGCAATTTTCTAGTAGGAGTGAGAAAAAAATCATGGTGTGGTTTGAATCGGAGTGCCTGAATTAGGATAGGCAGTGATTGGCAATGTAAGATGGAGAAAAGCACCAATGAGTGGTCAGCATTGGGAGGTCAGGAAACATGCGGTGGCAAGATAGGATAGGTTTCTGAAATACATCGCGGGGTGGTCCGCATTGCAAGGTTTTCTAACAGGCAATTTACTAGTAGGAGTGAGAAAAACATCACAGGGTTGTGTGAATCAGAGGGCCTGAATTCGCATAGGAACTGAGTGGCAATGTAGGATGGAGAAAAGCACCAAGGAGTGGTCAGCATTGGGAGGTCAGGAAACATGCGGTGGCAATGTAGGATAGGTTTCTGAAAAACATTGCGGGGTGGTGCGCATTGTAAGTGTTTCTATCAGGCCATTCACTAGTGGGAGTGAGAAAAACATCACGGGGTAGTGTGAATCAGAGGCCCTGAATGAGGATGGGCAGGGAGTGGCAATGTAGGTTGGAGAAAAGCACCAAAGGTTGTAAGGATGGGGAGGTCATGAAACTTGCAGTGGCAATGTAGGATACGTTTTTGCAAAACATCACGGTTTGGGGCGCATTGTAAGGGTTTCTAACTGGCAATTCACTAGTAGGAGTGAGAAAAACATCACAGGGTGGTTTGAATAGGAGGACCTGAATCAGCATAGGCAGTGAGTGGCAATGGAAGATAGAGAAAAGCACCACGAGATCGTCATCATGGGGAGGTCAGGAAACATGCGGTGGCAATGTAGGATATGTTCCTGAAAAACATCGCGGGGTTGTCCGCATTTTAAGGGTTTCAAACACGTCATTCACTAGTAGGAGTGAGAAAAACATAACGGGGTGGTGTTGACCTGAGGGCCTGAATTAGGATAGGCAGTGAGTGGCAATGTAGGATGGAGAAAAGCACCACGGGGTGGTCAGCATGGTGAGGTCAGGAACATGCGGTGGTAAAGTTGGATACGTTTCTCAAAAACATCTCGTGGTGGTGCGCAATTTAAGGGTTTCTAACAGGCGATTCACTAGTAGGAGTGAGAAAAACATCATGGGGTTGTGTGTATCGGAAGGCCTGAATTAGAATAGGCACTGGGTGGCAATGTAGGATGGAGAAAAGCAAGACGGGGTGGTCAGCATGTGGAGGTCAGGAAACTTGCAGTGGCAATATAGGATAGGTTTCCGAAAAACATCACGGGGTTATGTGCATTGTAAGTGTTTCTAACAGGCCATTCACCAATAGGAGTGAGAAAAATATCACAGGGTGGTGTGAATTGGAGGGCCTGAATTAGGATAGTCAGTGAGTGGCAATGTAGGATGGAGAAAAGCAGCAGGGATTATTCAGCATAGGGAGGTCAGGAAACAGGCGGTGACAATGTAGGATAGGTTTCTGAAAAACATCACAGTGTGGTGTTCATTGTAAGGTTTTCTAACAGGCCATTCACTTGAAGGAGTGAGAAAATCATCACGGGCTAATTTGAATCAGAGGGCCTGAATGAGCATAGGCAGAGAGTGGCATTGTAGGATGGAGAAAACCACAACAGGTTGTAAGGATGGGGAGGTCATGAAACATGCAGTGGCAATGTAGGATAAGTTGCTGAAAAACATCACGGCTTGGTGCGCATTGTAAAGGTTTCTAACATGCAATTCACTAGTAGGAGTGAGAAAAACATCACGGGGTGGTGTGAATCGGAGGGCCGGCATTAGATTAGGCAGTGAGTCGCAATGTAGGAAGGAGAAAAGCATCACCGCGTAGTTTGCAAGGCAAGGTCAGGAAACATGCGGTGACAATGTAGGATAGGTTTCTAGAAAACATCGCGGGGTGTTACGCATTGTAAGGGTTTCTAACAGGCCATTCACTAGGAGGAGTGAGAAAAACATCACGGGGTGGTGTGAATCTGAGGGCCTGAATTCGGATAGGCTGTGAGTGGCAATGGAGGATGGAGAAAAGCACCACGATGTGGTCAGCATGGAGAGGTCAGGAAACATGCGGTGGCAATGTAGGATACGTTCCTGAAAAACATCGCGTTTTGGTGCGCATTGTAAGGGTTTCTAACAGGCAATTCACTAGTAGGAGTGAGAAAAACATTACGGGATTGTGTGAATCTGAGTGCCTGAATTAGGATAGGCAGTGAGTGGGAATGTAGGAAGGAGAAGAGCTCCACGGGCTGGTCCGCATGTGTAGGTCAGGAAACATGTGGTGGCAATGTAGGATAGGTTTCGGAAAAACACCACGCGTTGGTGCGCATTGTAAGGGTTTCTAACAGGCCATTCACTAATATGAGAGAGAAAAACATCACGGGGTGGGGTGAATCTGAGGGCCTGAATTCGCATAGGCAATGAGTGGCAATGTAGGATGTAGAAAAGCACCACGGGGTGGTCAGCAGTGGGAGGTTAGGAAACATGCAGTGGCAATGTAGGATAGGTTTCTGAAACACATCGTGGTTTTGTGCGCATTGTAAGGGTTTCTAACAGGCCATTCACTAGTAGGAGTGAGAAAAACATCACGGGGTGGTGTGAATCAGAGGGCCTTAATTAGGATAGGCAGTGAGTGGCAATATAGGATGGAGAAAAGCACCAGAGGGTGGTCAGGTTGGGGAGGTAAGGAAACATGCGGTGGCAATGTAGGATAGGTTTCTGAAAAACATCACATGGTGGTGCTCTTGGTAAGGGTTTCTAACAGGCCATTCACTAGTAAGAGTGAGAAAAACATCACGGGGTGGTGTGAATCGGAGGGCCGGCATTAGATAAGGCGGTGAGTGGTAATGTAGGATGGAGAAAAACAAGACAGCGTGGTAAGCATGGGGAGTTCAGGAAACATGCTGTGGCATTGTAGGATAGGTTTGTGAAAAACATCGCGGGGTGGTGCGCATTGTAAGGGTTTCTAACAGGCCATTCACAAGTAGGAGTGAGAAAAACATCACGGGGTGATGTGAATCAGAGGGCCTGAAATAGGATAGGAAGTGAGTGGCAATGTAGGATGGAGAAAAGCACCACGGGGTGGTCAGCATGGGGAGGTCAGGAACATGCAGTGGCATTGTAGGATAGGTTTCTGAAAAACATCGCGGGGTGGTGCGCATTGTAAGGGTTTCTAACAGGCCATTCTCTAGTATGAGTGAGAATAACATCACGGGGTGGTGTGAATCGGAGGGCCGACATTAGATAAGGCAGTGAGTGGTAATGTAGGATGGAGAAAAGCAAGACAGCGTGGTAAGCATGGAGAGTTCAGGAAACATGCAGTGGCAATGTAGGATAGGTTTGTGAAAAACATCGCCGGGTGGTGCGCATTGTAAGGGTTTCTAACAGGCCATTCACAAGTAGGAGTGAGAAAAACATCACGGGGTGGTGTGCACCTGATGGCATAAATCAGGATAGTCAGTGAGTGGCAATGTAGGATGTAGAAAAGCACCACGGTGTGGTAAGCATGGGGAGTCCAGGGAACATGCAGTGGCATTGTAGGATAGGTTTCTGAAAATCATCGCGACTGTTTCGCATTGTAAGATTTTCTAACAGACCATTCACTAGTAGGAGTGAAAAAAACATCATGGCGTAGTGTGCATTGGATGGCCTGAATCAGGATAGGCAGTGAGTGGCAATGTAAAATGGAGAAAAGCACCACGGGGTGGTCAGCATGGGGAGGTTAGGAAACATGCAGTGGCAATGTGTGATAGATTTCTGAAAAACATCGCGTGGTGGTGAGCATTGTAAGGGTTTCTTACAGGCCACTGACTACTAGGAGTGAGAAAACCATCACGGGGTGGGATGAATAGGATGGCCTGAATTCGGATAGTCAGTGAGTGGCAATGTAGGATGTAGGAAAGCACCACAGGGTGGTCAGCATGGGGAGGTCAGGTAACATGCAGTGGCAATGTAGAATAGGTTTCTGAAAAACTTCGCGGGGTGGTGCACATTGTAAGTGTTTCTAACAGGCCATTCACTAGTACGAGTGAGAACAGCAGCACGGGGTGGTGTGAATGAGGGCTTAAATTAGGATAGGCAATGAGTGGCAATGTAGGACGGAGAAAATCATCATTTGGTGGTCAGCATGGGGAGGTCAGGAAACATGAAGTGCAACATAGTATAGGTTTCTGAAAAACATCGCTGGGTTGTGCGCATTGTAAGGGTTTCAAACAGGCCATTCACTAGTAGGAGTGAGAACAACATCACGGGATGGTGTGAATCGGAGGGCCTGAATTAGAATAGGCAGTGAGTGGCAATGTACGTTGGAGAAAAGCACCATGGGTCTGTCAGCATTGGGAGTTCAGGAAACATGCAGTGGCAATGTAGGATAGGTTTCTGAAAAACATCGCGGTGTGGTGAGCATTGTAAGTGTTTCTAACAAGCCTTTCAGTAGTAGGATTGCGAAAACATCACGGGGTGTTGTGAATAGGAAGGCCTGAATCAGGATAGGCACAGAGTGGCAATATAGGATGGAGAAAAGCACCACGGGGTGGTCAACATGGTGAGGTCAGGAAACATGCCGTGACAATGTAGCATAGGTTTCTATAAAACATCGCGGAGTGCTGCGCATTGTAAGGGTGTCTAACAGGCCATTCACTAGTAGGAGTGAGAAAAACCTCACGGGGTGGTGTGAATCGGAAGGCCTGAATTAGGTAGCCACTGAGTGACAGTGTAGGATGGAGAAAAGCACCACGGGTTATTAAGCATAGGGATGTCAGGAAACATGCGTTGGCAATGTAGGATATGATCCTGAAAAACATCGCGGTGTGGTGCTCATTGTAAGGGTTTCAAACACGTCATTCACTAGTAGGAGTGAGAAAAACATCACGGGATTGTGTGAATCTGAGTGCCTGAATTAGGATAGGCAGTGAGTGGGAATGTAGGAAGGAGAAAAGCTCCACGGGGTGGTCCGCATGTGGAGGTCAGGAAACATGCGGTGGCAATGTAGGATAGGTTTCTGAAAAACACCACGCGCTGGTGCACATTGTAAGGGTTTCTAACAGGCCATTCACTAATATGAGAGAGAAAAACATCACGGGGTGGTGTGAATCGAGGGACTGTATTAGGATAGGCCGTGAGTGGCAATGTATGATGGAGAAAAGCACCACGGGGTGGTCAGCATGGGGAGAACAGGAAACAAGTGATGGCAATGTAGGATAGCTTTCTGAAAAACATCCCGGGGTGGTGCGCATTGTAAGGGTTTCTCACAGGCCTATCACTAGTAGGAGTGAGAAAAACATCACAGGGTGGTTTGAATCGGAGGACCTGAATTACGTCAGGCAGTGAGTAGCAATGTAGCATGGAGAAAAGCAACACGGGTTGGTCAGCATGGGGCGGCAAGGTAACATGCGGTGGCCATGAAGGATATGTTTCTGATAAACATCGCAGGGTGGTTCGCATTGTAAGGGTTGCTAACAGGCTATTCACTAGTAGGAGTGAGAAAAACATCACGGGATTGTGTGAATCTGAGTGCCTGAATTAGGATAGGAAGTCAGTGGCAATGTAGGATGGAGAAAAGCACCACGGGTTATTCAGCACAGGGACGTCAGGAAAAATCCGGTGGCAATGTAGGATAGGTTTCTGAAAAACATCACATGGTAGTGCGCTTGGTAAGTGTTTCTAACAGGTCATTCACTAGTAGGAGTGAGAATAACATCACGGGGTGGTGCGAATCGAAGGGCCGGCATTAGATAAGGCAGTGAGTGGTAATGTAGGATGGAGAAAAGCAAGACAGCGTGGTAAGCATGGGGAGTTCTGGAAACATGCAGTGGCAATGTAGGATAGGTTTGTGAAAAACATCACGGGGTGTTGCGCATTGTAAAGGTTTCTAACAGGCCATTCCCTAGTAGGAGTGAGAAAAACATCTCGGGGTGGTGTGAATAGGAGGGCCTGTATTAGGATAGGCAGTGAGTGGCAATGTAGGATGGAGAAAAGCACCACGAAGTGGTCAGCATGAGGAGATCAGGAAACAAGCGATGGCAATGTAGGACAGGTTTCTAAAAAACATCGCCGGGTGGTGCGCATTGTAAGGGTTTCTCACAGGCCTATAACTAGTAGAAGTGAGAAAAACATCACAGGGTGGTGTGAATCGGAGGACCTGAATTAGGACAGGCAGTGAGTAGCAATGTAGGATGGAGAAAAGCAACATGGGGTGGACAGCATGGGGCGGTCAGGAAACATGCAGTGGCCATGAAGGATAGGTTTCTGATAAACATCGCAGGGTGGTGCGCATTGTAAGGGTTTCTAACAGGCTATTCACTAGTAGGAGTGAGAACAACACAACGCGGTTGTGTGAATCGGAGGGCCTGAATAAGAATAGGCAGTCAGTGGCTATGTAGTATGCAGAAAAGCACCACGGAGTATTCAGCATCGGGAGTTCAGGAAACATGCACTGGCAATGTATGATAGGTTTCTGAAAAACATGGCAGCGTGGTTCACATTGTAAGGGTTTCTAAAAAGCTATTCACTAGTAGAAGTGATAAAAACATCACGGGATGGTGTGAACCTGAGGGCATGAATCAGGATAGGCAGTGAGTGGCAATGTAGGATATAGAAAAGCACCAAGGTATGGTCAGTATGGGGAGTCCAGGGAACATGCAGTGGCAATGTAGGATAGGTTTCTGAAAAACATCGTGGGTTGTTGCGCACTGTAAGGTTCTCTAACAGACCATTCACTAGTAGGAGTGAAAAAAACATCACGGCGTGGTGTGAATCGGAGGGCCTGAATCAGGATAGGCAGTGAGTGGCAATGTAAAATGGAGAAATGCACCACGGTGTGGTTAGCATGGGGATATTAGGAAACATGCAGTGACAATGTGTGATAGATTTCTGAAAAACATCGCGTGGTGGTGATCATTGTAAGGGTTTCTAACAGGCCATTGACAAGTAGGAGTGAGAAGACCATCACGGGGTGGGGTGAATCGGAGGGCCTGAATTCAGATAGGCAGTGAGTGCCAATGCAGGATGTAGAAAAGCACCATGGGGTGGTCAGCATGGGGAGGTAAGGAAACATGCAGTGGCAATGTAGGATAGGTTTCTCACAAACATCGCAGGTTGGTGAGCATTTAATGGATTTTAACAGGCCATTCACTAGTAGGAGTGAAAAAAACATCACGGGGTGTTGTGAATCTTGAGGGCCTGAATCAGGATAGGCTGTGAGTGGCAATGTAAAATGGAGAAAAGCACCACGGTGTGGTCAGCATGCAGAGGACAGGAAACATGAAGTGGCAATGTAGGATACGTTTCTGAAAAACATCGCGGGGTGGTGAGCATTGTAAGGGTTTCTAACAGCCCATTCACTACTGGAGTGAGAAAAACATCACGGGGTGGTGTGAATCGGAGGGCCTGAATTGGTGAAGGCAGTGAGTTGCAATGTCGGATGGAGAAAAGTACCATGGTGTGCTCAGGATGGGGAGGTCAGGAAACATGCAGCGGCAATGTAGGATAGGTTTCTGAAAAACATCGCACATTGGTGCGCATTGTAAGGGTTTCTAACAGGCGATTAACTAGTAAGAGTGAGAAAACCATCACAGGGTGGTGTGAACGCGGGCTTAAATTAGGATAGGCAGTGATTGGCAATGTCGGAAGGAGAAAAGCACCATGGGGTGGTCAGGATGGGGAGGTAATGTAACACGCAGTGGCAATTTAGGATAGGTTTCAGATAAACATCGCAGGGTCGTGCACATTGTAAGGGTTTCTAACAGGCCATTCACTAGTAGGAGTGAGAACAACATCAAGAGGTGGTTGGAATCGGAGGGCCTGAATTAGAATAGGCATTGAGTGGCAATGTACGTTCGAGAAAAGCACCATGGGGTTGTCAGCATGGGGAGGTCAGGAAACATGCAGTGGCAATGTAGGATAGGTTTCTAAAAAACATCACGGGTGGTTCGCATTGTAAGGGTTTCTAACAGGCCATTCACTAGAAGGAGTGAGAAAAACATCACGGGGTGGTGTGAATCAGAGGTCCTGAATTAGGATAGTCAGTGAGTGGCAATGAAGGGTGGAGAAAAGCACCAGGGATTATGCAGCAATGGGAGGTCAGGAAGCATGCGGTGACAATGTAGGACAGTATTCTGAAAAACATCGCGGTGTGGTGTGCATTGTAAGGTTTTCTAACAGGCCATTCACTGGTAGGAGTGAGAAAAACATCACGGGGAAGTTTGAATCAGAGGGCCTGAATGAGCATAGGCAGTGAGTGGCATTGTAGGATGGAGAAAAGCACCACAGGATGTAAAGATGGGGAGGTCATGAAACATGCAGTGGCAATGTAGGATAAGTTTCTGAAAAACATTGCGGGTTGGTGCGCATTGTAAAGGTTTCTAACATGCAATTCACTAGTAGGAGTGAGAAAAACATCACGGGGTGGTGTGAATCGGAGGGCCGGCATTAGATTAGGCAGTGAGTCGCAATGTAGGAAGGAGAAAAGCAGCACGGGTTTTTCAGCATGGGCAGGTCAGGAAATATGCGGTGGCAATGTAGGATAGGTTTCTGAAAAACATCGCTTGGTGTTGCACCTTGTAAGGGTTTCTAACAGGCCATTCCCTAGTAGGAGTGAGAAAAACATCATGAGATGGTGTGAATCGGAGAGCCTGAATTCGGATAGGATGTGAGTGCCAATGCAGTATGGAGAAACGCAGCAAGGGGTGGTCAGCATTGGGAGGTCCGGAAACATGCAGTGGCAATGTAGGATAGGTTTCTGAAAAACATCGCGGAGTGGTGCGCATCGTATGGTTTTCTAACAGGCCATTCACTAGGAGGAGTGAGATTAACATCACGGGGTGGTGTGAATCAGAGGGCCTGAGTTAGCATAGGCAGTGAGTGGCAATGTAGGATGGAGAAAAGCATCACCCCGTAGTTAGCCTGGCGAGGTCAGGAAACATGCTGTGGCAATGTAGGATTGGTTTCTAAAAAACATCCTGGGTGGTGCGCATTGTAAGGGTTTCTAACAGGGCATTCACTAGTAGGAGTGAGAATAACATCACGTGGTCGTGTGAATCAGAGGGCCAGCATTAGATAAGGTAGTGAGTGGTAATGTAGGATGGAGAAAAGCAAGACAGCATGGTAAGCATGGGGAGTTCACGAAACATGCAGTGGCAATGTAGGATAGGTTTGTGAAAAACATCGCGGGGTGGTGCGCATTGTAAGGTTTTCTAACAGGCCATTCACTAGTAGGAGTGAGAAAAACATCACGTGGTCATGTGAATCGGAGGGCCGGCATTAGATAAGGTTTTGAGTGGTAATCTAGGAAGGAGAAAAGCAAGACAGCGTGGTAAGCATGGGGAGTTCACGAAACATGCAGTGGCAATGTAGGATAGGTTTGTGAAAAACATCGCGGGATGGTGCGCATTGTAAGGGTTTCTCACAGGCCATTCACTAGTAGGAGTGAGAAAAACATCACGGGGTGGTGTGAATCGGAGGGCCTCAAATAGGATAGGAAGTGAGTGGCAATGCAGGATGGAGAAAAGCACCACGGTGTGGTCAGCATGTGGAGTTCAGGAAACAAGCGGTGGCAATGTAGGATAGATTTCTAAAAAACATCGCGGGTTGGTGCGCATTGTAAGAGTTTCTAACAGGCCATTCACTAGTAGGAGTGAGAAAAACATCACGGGGTGGTGTGAATCGGAGGGCTGGCTTTAGATTAGGCAGTGAGTCGCAATGTAGGATGGAGAAAAGCAACATGGGGTGGTCAGCATGGGGAGGTCAGTAAACATGCAGTGGCAATGTAGGATAGGATTCTGAAAAACATCGCGTGGTGGTTGTCATTGTAAGGGTTTCTAACAGGCCATTTACTAGTAGTATTGAGAAAAACATCACGGGGTGGTGTGAATCAGTGGGCCGGCATTAGATTAGGCAGTGAGTGGCAATGTAGAATGGAGAAAAGCAACACGATGTATTCAGCATGGGGAAGTCAGGAAACATGCGGTGGCAATGTAGGATAGGTTTCTGAAAAACATCGCGGGGTGGTGCGCATTGTAAGGGTTTCTAACAGGCCATTTCATAGTAGGAGTGAGAAAAACATCACGGGGTGGTGTTATTCGGATTGCCTCAATTAGATTAGGCAGTGAGTGGTAATGTAAGATGGAGAAAAGAAAGAAAGCGTGGTGAGCATGGGGAGGTCAGGAAACATGCAGTGGCAATGTAGGATAGGTTTCTGAAAAACATCGCCGGGTGATGCGCATTGTAAGGGTTTATAACAGGCCATTCACAACTAGGAGTGAGGAAAACATCACAGGGGGGTGTAAATCGGAGGGCCTGAATCAGCATAGGCAGTGAGTTGCAATGGAGGATGGAGAAAAACACCACGAGGTCGTCATCATTTTGAGGTCAAGAAAAATGCGGTGGAAATGTAGGATAAGTTCCTGAAAAACATCGCGGGGTGGTGCGCATTGTAAGAGTTTCAAACAGGTCACTCACTAGTAGGAGTGAGAAAAACATCATGGGGTGGTGTTAATCGGAATTCCTGAATTAGATTAGGATTGGCAGTGAGTGTCAATGTAGGATGGAGGGAAGCACCATGGGGTGGTCAGCCTGGGGAGGTCAGGAAACATGCTTTGGCAATGTAGGATATGTTCCTGAAAAACATCGCGGGGTGGTTCGCATTGTAAGGGTTTCTCACCGGCCATTCACTAGTAGGAGTGAGAAAAACATTACGGGGTGGTGTGAATCGGAGGGCCTGAATTAGGTAGGCACTGAGTGGCAATGTAGGATGGAGAAAAGCACCACGGGGTGGTCAGCATGGGGAGGTCAAGAACATGCGGTGGCAATGTAGGACAGGGTTCTGAAAAACATCGCAGTGTGGTGTGAATTGTAAGGGTTTAAAATCATCGTGGGTTGTTGCGCATTGTAAGGTTTTCAAACAGACAATTCACTAGTAGGAGTGAAAAAAACATCACGGCGTGGTGTGAATCGGAGGGCCTGAATCAGGATAGGCAGTGAGTGACAATGTAAAAGGGAGAAAAGCACCATGGGGTGGTCAGCATGCAGAGGTTAGGAAACATGAAGTGGCAATATAGGATAGGTTTCTGAAAAACATCGCGGGTTTTTGAGCATTGTAAGGGTTTCTAACAGCCCATTCACTAGTAGGAGTGAGAAAAACATCACGCGGTGGTTTGAATCGGAGGGCCTGAATTCGGATAGGCAGTGAGTGTTAATGTAGGATGGAGAGAAGCACCATGGGGTGGTCAGCCTGGGGAGGCCAGGAAACATGCTTTGGCAATGTAGGATAGGTTTCTGAAAAACATCGCGGGTTGGTGCGCATTGTAAGTGTTTCTAACAGGCCATACACTAGTAGGAGTGAAAAAAACATCACGGGGTGGTGTGAATCGGAGGGCCTCAAATAGGATAGGAAGTGAGTGGCAATGCAGGATGGAGAAAAGCACCACGGTGTGGTCAGCATGTGGAGTTCAGGAAACAAGCGGTGGCAATGTAGGATAGAGTTCTAAAAAATATCGCGGGTTGGTGCGCATTGTAAGAGTTTCTAACAGGCCATTCACTAGTAGGAGTGAGAAAAACATCACGGTGCGGTGAAAATCGGAGGGCCTGAATAAGGATAGGCAGTGAGTCGCAATGTAGAATGGAGAAAAGCAAGACGGGCTAGTCAGCATGGGGAGCTCAGGAAACATGCAGTGGCAATGTAGGATAGGTTTCTGAAAAACATCACAGGTGGTTCGCATCGTAAGGGTTTCTATCAGGCCATTCACTATAAGGAGTGAGAAAAACATCACGGGCTGGTGTGAATTGGATGGCCTGAATTAGGATAGTCAGTGAGTGGCAATATAGGATGGAGAAAAGCACCAGGGATTATGCAGCAATGGGAGGTCAGGAAGCATGCGGTGACAATGTAGGACAGTTTTCTGAAAAACATCGCGGTGTGGTGTGCATTGTAAGGTTTTCTAACAGGCCATTCACTGGTAGGAGTGAGAAAAACATCACGGGGTAGTTTGAATCAGAGGGCCTGAATGAGCATAGGCGGTGAGTGGCATTGTAGGATGGAGAAAAGCACCACAGGTTGTAAAGATGGGGAGGTCATGAAACATGCAGTGGCAATGTAGGATAAGTTTCTGAAAAACATTGCGGGTTGGTGCGCATTGTAAGGGTTTCTAACATGCAATTCACTAGTAGGAGTGAGAAAAGCATCACGGGGTGGTGTGAATCGGAGGGCTGGCTTTAGATTAGGCAGTGAGTCGCAATGTAGGATGGAGAAAAGCAGCATGGGGTGGTCAGCATGGGGAGGTCAGTAAACATGCAGTGGCAATGTAGGATAGGATTCTGAAAAACATCGCGGGGTGGTTGTCATTGTAAGGGTTTCTAACAGGCCATTTACTAGTAGTAGTGAGAAAAACATCACGGGGTGGTGTGAATCAGTGGGCCGGCATTAGATTAGGCAGTGAGTGGCAATGTAGGATGGAGAAAAGCAACACGATGTATTCAGCATGGGGAGGTCAGGAAACATGCGGTGGCAATGTAGCATAGGTTTCTGAAAAACATCGCGGGGTGGTGCGCATTGTAAGGGTTTCTAACAGGCCATTCCATAGTAGGAGTGAGAAAAACATCACGGGGTGGTGTTATTCGGATTGCCTCAATTAGATTAGGCAGTGAGTGGTAATGTAAGATGGAGAAAAGAAAGAAAGCGTGGTGAGCATGGGGAGGTCAGGAAACATGCAGTGGCAATGTAGGATAGGTTTCTGAAAAACATCGCCGGGTGATGCGCATTGTAAGGGTTTATAACAGGCCATTCACAACTAGGAGTGAGGAAAACATCACAGGGGGGTGTAAATCGGAGGGCCTGAATCAGCATAGGCAGTGAGTTGCAATGGAGGATGGAGAAAAACACCACGAGGTCGTCATCATTTTGAGGTCAAGAAAAATGCGGTGGAAATGTAGGATAAGTTCCTGAAAAACATCGCGGTGTGGTGCTCATTGTAAGAGTTTCAAACAGGTCACTCACTAGTAGGAGTGAGAAAAACATCATGGGGTGGTGTTAATCGGAATTCCTGAATTAGATTAGGATTGACAGTGAGTGTCGATGTAGGATGGAGGGAAGCACCATGGGGTGGTCAGCCTGGGGAGGTCAGGAAACATGCTTTGGCAATGTAGGATATGTTCCTGAAAAAACATCGCGGGGTGGTGCGCATTGTAAGGGTTTCTAACTGGCAATTCACTAGTAGGAGTGAGAAAAATATCACGGGGGGTATGAATCAGAGGGCCTGAATTCGGATAGGCACTGAGTGGCAATGTAGGATGGAGAAAAGCACCAAGGAGTGGTCAGCATGGGGAGGTCAGAAAATATGCGGTGGCAATGTAGGATAGGTTTCTGAAAAACACCGCGCGGTGGTGCGCATTGTAAGGGTTTCTCACTGGCCATTCACTAGTAGGAGTGAGAAAAATATTACGGGGTGGTGTGAATCGGAGGGCCTGAATTAGGTACGCACTGAGTGGCAATGTAGGATGGAGAAAAGCACCACGGGGTGGTCAGCATGGGGAGGTCAAGAACATGCGGTGGCAATGTAGGACAGGTTTCTGAAAAACATCGCAGTGTGGTGTGAATTGTAAGGGTTTAAAAACATCGTGGGTTGTTGCGCATTGTAAGGTTTTCAAACAGACAATTCACTAGTAGGAGTGAAAAAAACATCACGGCATGGTGTGAATCGGAGGGCCTGAATCAGGATAGGCAGTGAGTGACAATGTAAAAGGGAGAAAAGCACCATGGGGTGGTCAGCATGCAGAGGTTAGGAAACATGAAATGGCAATATAGGATAGGTTTCTGAAAAACATCGCGGGTTGGTGAGCATTGTAAGGGTTTCTAACAGCCCATTCACTAGTAGGAGTGAGAAAAACATCACGCGGTGGTATGAATCGGAGGGCCTGAATTCGGATAGGCAGTGAGTGTCAATGTAGGATGGAGAGAAGCACCATGGGGTGGTCAGCCTGGGGAGTCCAGGAAACATGCTTTGGCAATGTAGGATAGGTTTCTGAAAAACACCGCGGGTTGGTGCGCATTGTAAGTGTTTCTAACAGGCCATACACTAGTAGGAGTGAAAAAAACATTACGGTGTGGTGTGAATTGGAGGGCCTGAATCAGGATAGGCAGTGTGTGGCAATGTAAAATGGAGAAAAGCACAAAGGGGTGGTCAGCATGGGGAGGTCAGGAAACATGCGTTGGCAATGTAGGATATGTTCCTGAAAAACATCGCGGGGTGGTGCGCATTGTAAGGTTTTCAAACACGTCATTCACTAGTAGGAGTGAGAAAAACATAACGTTGTAGTGTGGACCTGAGGGCCTGAATTAGGATAGGCAGTGAGTGGCAATGTAGGATGGAGAAAAGCACCATGCTGTGGTCAGCATGAGGAAGTCAGGAAACATGCGGTGACAAGGTAGGATAGGTTTCTAGAAAACATCGCGGGGTGTTGCGCATTGTAAGGCTTTCTAACAGGCCATTCACTAGTAGGAGTGAGAAAAACATCACGGGGTGGTGTGAATCTGAGGGCCTGAATTCGGATAGGCTGTGAGTGGCAATGGAGGATGGAGAAAAGCACCACGAGGTGGTCAGCATGGAGAGGTCAGGAAACATGCGGTGGCAATGTAGGATACGTTCCTGAAAAACATCGCGGTTTGGTGCGCATTGTAAGGGTTTCTAACAGGCAATTCACTAGTAGGAGTGAGAAAAACATCACGGGATTGTGTGAATCTGAGTGCCTGAATTAGGATCGGCAGTGAGTGGGAATGTAGGAAGGAGAAAAGCTCCAAGGGGTGGTCCGCATGTGGAGGTCAGGAAACATGCGGTGGCAATGTAGGATAGGTTTCTGAAAAACACCACGCGTTGGTGCGCATTGTAAGGGTTTCTAACAGGCCATTCACTAATATGAGAGAGAAAAACATCACGGGGTGTGGTGAATCGGAGGGCCTGAATTCTCATAGGCAGGGAGTGGCAATGTAGGATGTAGAAAAGCACCACGGGGTGGTCAGCAGTGGGAGGTTAGGAAACATGCAGTGGCAATGTAGGATAGGTTTCTGAAACACATCGTGGTTTGGTGCGCATTGTAAGGGTTTCTAACAGGCCATTCACTAGTAGAAGTGAGAAAAACATCACGAGGTGGTGTGAATCGGAAGGCCTGAATTAGGTAGCCACTGAGTGGCAATGTAGGATGGAGGAAAGCACAACGGGTTATTCGGCATAGGGATGCCAGGAAACATGCGGTGACAATGTAGGATAGGTTTCTGAAAAACATCACATGGTGGTGCTCTTGGTAAGGGTTTCTAACAGGCCATTCACTAGTAAGAGTGAGAATAATATCACGGGGTGGTGTGAATCGGAGGGCCGGCATTAGATAAGGCGGTGAGTGGTAATGTAGGATGGAGAAAAGCAAGACAGCGTGGTAAGCATGGGGAGTTCAGGAAACATGCAGTGGCATTGTAGGATAGGTTTGTGAAAAACATCGCGGGGTGGTGCGCATTGTAACGGTTTCTAACAGGCCATTCACAAGTAGGAGTGAGAAAAACATCACGGGGTGATGTGAATCAGAGGGCCTGAAATAGGATAGGAAGTGAGTGGCAATGTAGGATGGAGAAAAGCCCCAAGGGGTGGTCAGCATGGGGAGGTCAGGAACATGCGGTGGCATTTTAGGATAGGTTTCTGAAAAACATCGCGGGGTGGTGCGCATTGTAAGGGTTTCTAACAGGCCATTCTCTAGTATGAGTGAGAAAAACATCACGGGGTGGTGTGAATCGGAGGGCCTGTATTAGGATAGGCAGTGAGTGGCAATGTATGATGGAGAAAAGCACCACCGGGTGGTCACCATGGGGCGAGCAGGAAACAAGCGATGGCAATGTAGGATAGGTTTCCAAAAAACATCACGGGGTGGTGCGCATTGTAAGGGTTTCTCACAAGCCTATCACTAGTAGGAGTGAGAAAAACATCACAGGGTGGTGTGAATCGGGGACCTGAATTAGGACAGGCAGTGAGTAGCAATGTAGCATGGAGAAAAGCAACATGTGGTGGTCAGCATGGGGCGGTCAGGAAACATGCGGTGGCCATGAAGGATAGGTGTCTGATAAACATCGCAGGGTGGTGCGCATTGTAAGGGTTTCTAACAGGCTATTCACTAGTAGGAGTGAGAAAAACATCACGAGGTGGTGTGAACCTGAGGGCATAAATCAGGATAGTCAGTGAGTGGCAATGTAGGATGTAGAAAAGCACCACGGTTTGGTAAGCATGGGGAGTCCAGGGAACATGCAGTGGCAATGTAGGATAGGTTTCTGAAAAACATCGCGATTGTTGTGCATTGTAAGGTTTTCTAACAGACCATTCACTAGTAGGAGTGAAAAAAACATCATGGCGTGGTGTGCATTGGAGGGCCTGAATCAGGATAGGCAGTGAGTGGCAATGTAAAATGGAGAAAAGCACCACGGGGTGGTCAGCATGGGGAGGTTAGGAAACATGCAGTGGCAATGTGTGATAGATTTCTGAAAAACATCGCGTGGTGGTGAGCATTGTAAGGGTTTCTAACAGGCCACTGACTAGTAGGAGTGAGAAAACCATCACGGGGTGGGGTGAATAGGAGGGCCTGAATTCGGTTAGGCAGTGAGTGGCAATGTAGGATGTATTAAAGCACCAGAGGGTGCTCAGCATGGGGGGGTCAGGTAACATGCAGTGGCAATGTAGAATAGGATTCTGAAAAACATCGCGGGGTGGTGCACATTGTAAGTGTTTCTAACAGGCCATTCACTAGTACGAGTGAGAACAACAGCACAGGGTGGTGTGAATGAGGGCCTAAATTAGGATAGGCAATGAGTGGCAATGTAGGACGGAGAAAATCATCATTTGGTGGTCAGCATGGGGAGGTCAGGAAACATGAAGTGCAATGTAGTATAGGTTTCTGAAAAACATCGCTGGGTTGTGCGCATTGTAAGGGTTTCAAACAGGCCATTAACTAGTAGGATTGAGAACAACATCACGGGATGGTGTGAATCGGAGGGCCTGAATTCGAACAGGCAGTGAGTGGCAATGTACGTTGGAGAAAAGCACCATGTGGTTGTCAGCATGGGGAGTTCAGGAAACATGCAGTGGCAATGTAGGATAGGTTTCTGAAAAACATCGCGGGGTGTTGAGCATTGTAAGGGTTTCTAACAGGCCATTCACTAATATGAGAGAGAAAAACATTACTGGGTGGGGTGAATCGGAGGGCCTGAATTCGCATAGGCAGTGAGTGGCAATGTAGGATGTAGAAAAGCACCACGGGGTGGTCAGCAGTGGGAGATTAGGAAACATGCAGTGGCAAAGTAGGATAGGTTTCTGAAAAACATCGTGGTTTGGTGCACATTGTAAGTGTTTCTAACAGGCCATTCATTAGTAGGACTGAGAAAATCATCATGCGATGGTGTGAATCGGAATGCCTGAATCAGGATAGGCAGTGAGTGTCAATGTAGGATGCAGAAAAGAACCATGGGGTGGTCAGTATTGGGAGGTCAGGAAACATGCAGAGGCAATGTAGGATAGGTTTCTGAAAAACATCGTGGGTTGCTGAGCATTTTAAGTGTTTCTAACCGGCCATTCACTAGTAGGAGTGAAAAAAACATCACGGCGTGGTGTGAATTGGAAGGCCTGAATCAGGATAGGCAGTGAGTGGCAATGTAAAATAGAAAAAGCACCAAGGTTTGGTCAACATGGGGAGGTCAGGAAACATGCAGTGGCAATGTAGAAAAGGTTTCTTAAAAACGTCGCGGGGAGGTGCGCATTGTAAGTGTTTCTATCAGGCCATTCACTACTAGGAGTGAGAAAAACATCACGGGGTGGTGTGAATCGGAGGGCCTGAATTCGGATAGGCAGTGAGTGGCATTTAGGATGGAGAAAAGCACCCCGGGGTGGTCAGCATGGGGAGGTCAGGAAACATGCAGTGGCAATGTAGGATAGGTTTCTGAAAAACATCGCTGGGTGGTGCGCATTGTAAAGTTTTCTAACAGGGCATTCACTAGTAAGAGTGAGAAAAACATCACAGGGTGGTGTGAACTCCGGCCTAAATTAGGATAGGCAGTGATTGGCAATGTCGGAAGGAGAAAAGCACCATGGGGTGGTCAGCATGGGGAGGTAATGAAACATGCAGTGGCAATGTAGGATAGGTTTCAGATAAACATCGCAGGGTCGTGCACATTGTAAGGGTTTCTAACAGGCCATTCACTAGTAGATGTGAGAACAACATCATGAGGTGGTGTGAATCAGAGGGCCTGAATTAGAATAGGCAGTGAGTGGCAATGTACGTTGGAGAAAAGCAGAATGGGGCTGTCAGCATGGGGAGTTCAGGAAACATGCAGTGGCAATGTAGGATAGGTTTATGCAAAACATCGCGGGGTTGTGAGCATTGTAAGTGTTTCTAACAAGCCTTTCAGTAGTAGGATTGCGAAAACATCACGGGGTGTTGTGAATAGGAAGGCCTGAATCAGGATAGGCAGAGAGTGGCAATATAGGATGGAGAAAAGCACCACGGGGTGGTCAACATGGTGAGGTCAGGAAACATGCCGTGACAATGTAGCATAGGTTTCTATAAAACATCGCGGGGTGTTGCGCATTGTAAGGGTGTCTAACAGGCCATTCACTAGTAGGAGTGAGAAAAACCTCACAGGGTGGTGTGAATCGGAAGGCCTGAATTAGGTAGCCACTGAGTGGCAATGTAGGATGGAGAAAAGCACCACGGGTTATTCAGCATAGGGATGTCAGGAAACATGGGGTGGCAATGTAGGATAGGTTTCTGAAAAACATCACATGGTGGTGCTCTTGGTATGGGTTTCTAACAGGCCATTCACTAGTAGGAGTGAGAATAACATCACGGGGTGATGTGAATCAGAGGGCCTGAAATAGGATAGGAAGTGAGTGGCAATGTAGGATGGAGAAAAGCACCTCGGGGTGGTCAGCATGGGGACGTCAGGAACATGCGGTGGCAATGTAGGATAGGTTTCTGAAAAACATCGCAGGGTGGTGCGCATTGTAATGGTTTCTAACAGGCCATTCACTAGTATGAGTGAGAAAAACATCACGGGGTGGTGTGAATCGAGGGACTGTATTAGGATAGGCCGTGAGTGGCAATGTATGATGGAGAAAAGCACCACGGAGTGGTAAGCATGGGGAGAACAGGAAACAAGTGATGGCAATGTAGGATAGGTTTCTAAAAAACATCGCGGGGTGGTGCGCATTGTAAGGGTTTCTCACAGTCCTATCACTAGTAGGAGTGAGAAAAACATCACAGGGTCTTTTGAATCGGAGGACCTGAATTAGGACAGGCAGTGAGTAGCAATGTAGCATGGAGAAAAGCAACACAGGGTGGTCAGCATGGGGTGGTCAGGAAAAATGCGGTGGCCATGAAGGATATGTTTCTGATAAACATCGCAGGGTGGTTCGCATTGTAAGGGTTTCTAACAGGCTATTCACTAGTAGGAGTGAGAAAAACATCACGGGATTGTGTGAATCTGAGTGCCTGAATTAGGATAGGAAGTGAGTGGCAATGTAGGATGGAGAAAAGCACCACGGGTTATTCAGCACAGGGACGTCAGGAAACATCCGGTGGCAATGTAGGATAGGTATCTGAAAAACATCACATGGTGGTGCGCTTGGTAAGGGTTTCTAACGGGCCATTCACTAGTAGGAGTGAGAATAACATCACGGGTGGTGCGAATCGGAGGGCCGGCATTAGATAAGGCAGTGAGTGGTAATGTAGGATGGAGAAAAGCAAGACAGCGTGGTAAGCATGGGGAGTTCAGGAAACATGCAGTGGCAATGTATGATAGGTTTGTGAAAAACATCGCGGGGTGGTGCGCATTGTAAGGGTTTCTAACAGGCCATTCCCTAATAGGAGTGAGAAAAACATCACGGGGTGGTGTGAATAGGATGGCCTGTATTAGGATAGGCAGTGAGTGCAATGTAGGATGGAGAAAAGCACCACGCGGTGGTCAGCATGAGGAGAGCAGGAAACAAGCGATGGCAATGTAGGACATGTTTCTAAAAAACATCGCGGGGTGGTGCGCATTGTAAGGGTTTCTCACAGGCCGATATCTAGTAGAAGTGAGAAAAACATCACAGGGTTGTGTGAATCGGAGGACCTTAATTAGGACAGGCAGTGAGTAGCAATGTAGGATGGAGAAAAGCAACACGGGGTGGTCAGCATGGGGCTGTCAGGAAACATGCAGTGGCCATGAAGGATAGGTTTCTGATAAACATCGCAGGGTGGTGCACATTGTAATGGTTTCTAACAGGCTATTCACTAGTAGGAGTGAGAACAACATAACGGGGTTGTGTGAATCGGAGGGCCTGAATAAGAATAGGCAGTCAGTGGCTATGTAGTATGCAGAAAAGCAGCACGGAGTATTCAGCATCGGGAGGTCAGGAAACATGCAGTGGCAATGTATGATAGGTATCTGAAAAACATCGCAGCGTGGTTCACATTGTAAGGGTCTTTAAAAAGCTATTCACTAGTAGAAGTGATAAAAACATCACGGGATGGTGTGAACCTGAGGGCATAAATCAGGATAGGCAGTGAGTGGCAATGTAGGATATAGAAAAGCACCACGGTATTGTCAACATGGGGAGTCCAGGGAACATGCAGTGGCAATGTAGGATACGTTTCTGAAAAACATCGCGGGTTGTTGCGCACTGTAAGGTTTTCTAACAGACCATTCACTAATAGGAGTGAAAAAACCATCACGGCGTGGTGTGAATCGGAGGGCCTGAATCAGGATAGGCAGTGAGTGGCAATGTAAAATGGAGAAATGCACCACGGGGTGGTTAGCATGGGGATATTAGGAAACATGCAGTGACAATGTGTGATAGATTTCTGAAAAACATCGCGTGGTCGTGAGCATTGTAAGGGTTTCTAACAGGCCATTGACAAGTAGGAGTGAGAAGACCATCACGGGGTGGGGTGAATCGGAGGGCCTGAATTCAGATAGGCAGTGAGTGCCAATGCAGGATGTAGAAAAGCACCATGGGGTGGTCAGCATGGGGAGGTAAGGAAACATGCAGTGGCAATGTAGGATAGGTTTCTCACAAACATCGCAGGTTGGTGAGCATTTAATGGTTTTTAACAGGCCATTCACTAGTAGGAGTGAAAAAAACATCACGGGGTGTTGTGAATCTTGAGGGCCTGAATCAGGATAGGCTGGGAGTGGCAATGTAAAATGGAGAAAAGCACCACAGGGTGGTCAGCATGCAGAGGACAGGAAACATGAAGTGGCAATGTAGGATACGTTTCTGAAAAACATCGCGGGGTGGTGAGCATTGTAAGGGTTTCTAACAGCCCATTCACTAGTAGGAGTGAGAAAAACATCACGGGGTGGTGTGAATCAGAGGGCCAGAATTGGGGTAGGCAGTGAGTTGCAATGTCGGTTGGAGAAAAGTACCATGGTGTGGTCAGGATGGGGAGGTCAGGAAACATGCAGCGGCAATGTAGGATAGGTTTCTGAAAAACATCGCAGATTGGTGCGCATTGTAAGGGTTTCTAAAGGCCATTCACTAGTAGGAGTGAGAAAAACATCACGCGGAGGTGTGATTCGGAATGCCTGAATCAGGATAGGCAGTGTGTGGCAATGTAGGAAGTAGAAAAGCACCAGGGTGTGGTCAGCATGCGGAGGTCAGGAAACATGCAGTGGCAATGTAGGATAGCTTTCTGATAAACATCGTGGGATGGTGCATATTTTAACGGTTTCTAACAGGCCATTCACTAGTACGAGTGAGAACAACAGCACGGGATGGTGTGAATGAGGTTCGAAATTAGGATTCTCCATGAGTGGCAATGTCGGAAGGAGAAAATCACCACTTGGTGGTCAGCATGGGGAGGTCAGGAAACATGAAGTGCAATGTAGGACAGGTTTCTGAAAAACATCGCGGACTGGTGCACATTGTAAGGGTTTGTAACAGGCCATTCAATAGTAGGAGTGAGAACAACAGCACGGGGTGGTGTGAATCGGAGGGCCTGAATTAGGATAGGCAGTTAGTGGCAATATAGGTTGGAGAAAAGCACCACGGGGTGGTCAGCATGGGGAGGACAGGAAACATGCAGTGGCAATGGAGCATAGGTTTCTGAAAAACATTCCGGGGTGGTGCACATTATAAGCGTTTCTAACAAGCCATTCACAAGCAGGAGTGGGAAAAACATCACGGGGTCATGTGAATCGGATGGCCTGAATCAGGATAGGCAGTGAGTGGCAATGTAGGATGTAGAAAAGCACGATGGTTAGGTCAGCATGGAGAGTTCAGGAAACATGCAGTGGCAATGAAGGATAGGTTTCGGAAAAACATCGCGGGGTGGTGCGCATTGTAAGGGTTTCTAACATGCCATTCACTAGTAGGAGTGAGAAATACATCATGATGTGGTGTGAATCTGAGGGCCTGAATCAGCATAGACAGTGAGTGGCAATGTAGAATGGAGGAAAGCACAAAGGGGTGGTCACGATGGGGAGGTCAGGAAACATGCAGTGGCAATGTAGAATAGGTTTCTGAAAAACATCGCGGGGTGGTGAGCATTGTAAGGTTTTCTATCAGGCCATTCACTAGTAGGAGTGGGAAAAACATCACGGGCTGGTGTGAATCAGAGGGCCTGAATTCGGATAGGCAGTGAGTGGCAATGAAGCATGGAGAAAAGCACCCCAAGGTGGTCAGCATGGGGAGGTCAGGAACCATGCAGTGGCAATGTAGGATAGGTTTCTGAAAAACATCATGGTGTGGTGCGCATTGTAAGGGTTTCTAACAGGCCATTCACTAGTAGGAGTGAGAAATACATCATAATGTGTTGTGAATCCGAGGGCCTGAATCAGCCCAGATAGTGAGTGGCCATGTAGAATGGAGAAAAGCAGAAAGGGGAGGTCAGGATGGGGAGGTCAGGAAACATGCAGTGGCAATGTATGATAGGTTTCTGAAAAACATCGTGGGGTGGTGCGCATTGTAAGGGATTGTAACAGGCCATTCACTAGTAGGAGTGAGAACAACAGCACAGCGTGGTGTGAATCGGAGGGCCTGAATTAGGATAGGCAGTGAGTGGCAATGAATTATAGAGAAAAGCACCACGGGGTGGGCAACTTGGGGAGGTCAGGAACCATGCAGTGTCAATGTAGGATAAGTTTCTGAAAAACGTCACGGGGTGGTGCGCATTATAAGCGTTTGAAACAAGCCATTCACAAGTAGAAGTGAGAAAAAAATCACGGGGTGATGTTAATCGAAGGGCCTGAATCAGGATAGGCAGTGAGTGTCAATGTAGGATGTACAAAATCACCACTGGGTGGTCAGCATGGAGAGTTCAGGAAACATGCAGTGGCAATGTATGATAGGTTTCTGAAAAGCATCGTGGGTTGGGGCATATTGTAATGGTTTTTAACAGGCCATTCAGTAGGAGAGTGAAAAAGACATCACGGCCTGGTTTGAATTGGAGGGCCTGAATTAGGATAGGAAGTGAGTGGTAATATAAAATGGAGAAAAACAAAACGGGGTGGTCTGCATGGGGAGGTCAGGAAACATGAAGTGCAATGTAGGATAGGTTTCTAATAAACATCGCGGGGTCGCGAGCATTGTAAGGCTTTCTATCAGGCCATTCACTATTAAGAGTGAGAAAAACATCACGGGCTGTTGTGAATCGGAGGGACTGAATTAGGTTAGCCAGTGAGTGGCAATGTAGGATGAAGAAAAGCACCACAGGGTGGTCAGCATGTGGAGGTCAGGACAGATGCAGTGGCAATGTAGGATAGGTTTCTGAAAAACATAGAGATGTGGTGCGCATTGTAAGGGTTTCTAACAGGCCATTCACTAGTAGGAGTGAGAAATGCATCATGATGTGTTGTGAATCCGAGGGCCTGAATCAGCATAGACAGTGAGGGGCAATGTAGAATGGAGAAAAGCACAACGGGGTGGACACGATGCTGAGGTCTGGAAACATGCAGTGGCAAAGTAGGATACGTTTCTGATAAACATCGCAGGGTGGTGTGCATTGTAAGGGTTTCTAACAGGCCTTTCACTAGAAGGAGTGAGAAAAACATCACGGGGTGGTGAGAATCAGAGGGCCTTAATTAGGATAGGCAGTGAGTGGTAATGTAGGATGGAGAAAAGCACCACGGGTTATTCAGCATAGGGATGTCAGGAAACATGTGATGGCAATGTAGGATCTGTTTCTGAAAAACATCACATGGTGGTGCGCTTGGAAAGGGTTTCTAACAGGCCATTCACTAGTAGGAGTGAGAATAACATCACGGGGTGGTGTGAATCGGAGGGCCGGCATTAGATAAGGCAGTGAGTGGTAAGGTAGGATGGAGAAAAGTAAGACACCGTGGTAAGCATGGGGAGTTCAGGAAACATGCAGTGGCAATGTAGGATAGGTTTGTGAAAAACATTGCTAGGTGGTGCACATTGTAAGCGTTCCTAATAGGCGATTCACTAGTAGAGTGAGAAAACCATCACGGGGTGATGTGAATCAGAGTGCCTGAAATAGGATAGGAAGTGAGTGGCAATGTAGGATGGAGAAAAGCACCACAGGGTGGTCAGAATGTGGAGGTCAGGAACATACGGTGCCAATGTAGGATAGGTTTCTGAAAAACATCGTGGGGTGGTGCGCATGTAATGGTTTCTAACAGGCCATTCACTAGTAGGAGTGAGAAAAACATCACGGGGTGGTGTGAATCGGAGGGCCTGTATTAGGATAGGCAGTGAGTGGCAATGTATGATGGAGAAAAGCACCACGGGGTGGTCAGCATGGGGAGAGCAGGAAGCAAGTGATGGCAATGTAGGATAGGTTTCAAAAAAACATCGCGGGGTGGTGCACATTGTAAGGGTTTCTCACAGGCCTATCACTAGTAGGAGTGAGAAAAACATCACAGGGTGGTGTGAATCGGAGGACCTGAATTAGGACAGGCAGTGAGTAGCAATGTAGGATGGAGAAAAGCAACACGGGGTGGTCAGCATGGGGCGGTCAGGAAACATGCGGTGGCCAAGAAGGATAGGTTTCTGATAAACATCGCAGGGTGGTGCGCATTGTAAGGGTTTCTAACAGGCCATTCACTAGTAGGAGTGAGAAAAACATCACGCGATGGTGTGAACATGAGGGCATGAATCAGGATAGGCAGTGAGTGGCAATGTAGGATGTAGAAAAGCACCACGGTGTGGTCAGCATAGGGAGTCCAGGGAACATGCAGTGGCAATGTAGGATAGGTTTCTGAAAAACATCGCGGGTTGTTGCGCATTGTAAGATTTTCTAACAGACCATTCACTAGTAGGAGTGAAAAAATCAGCACTGGGTGGTGTGAACCTGAGGGCCTGAATCAGTATAGGCAGTGAGTGGCAATGTAGGATGGAGAAAATCACCACCGGTTTGTCAGCATGGGGAGGTAATGGAACATTCAATGGTAATGTACGATAAGTTTCTGGTAAACATCGCAGGGTGGGGCGCATAGTAAGTGTTTCTCACAGGCCATTCACTAGAGGGAGTGAGAACAACATCACTGGGTGGTGTGAATCTGAGGGCCTGAATCGGGATAGGCAGAGAGTGGTAATGTAAAATGGAGAAAAGCACCACGGGGTGGTCTGCATGGGGAGGTCAGGAAACATGCAGTGGCAATGAAGGATAGGTTTCTGAAAAACATCACGAAGAGGTGCGCATTGTAAGGGCTTCCAACAGGCCTTTCACTAGTACGAGGGGGAAAAACATCATGGGGTGGTGTGAATCAGACATTCTGTATTAGGATAGGCAGTGAGTGGCAATGTAGGAAGGAGAAAAGCACCAGAGGGTGGTCAGGTTGGGGAGGTCAGGACACATGCAGTGGCAATGTAGGATAGGTTTCTGAAAAACATCGCGGGGTGGTGCGCATTGTAAGGGTTTCTAACGGGCCATTCACTAGTAGGAGTGAGAAAAACATCACGGTGTGGTGTGAATCAGAGGGCCTTAATTAGGATAGGCAGTGAGTGGCAATATAGGATGGAGAAAAGCACCAGAGGGTGGTCAGGTTGGGGAGGTAAGGAAACATGCAGTGGCAATGTAGGATATGTTTCTGAAAAACATCGCGGGTTGGTGAGCATTGTAAGGGTTTCTAACAGACCATTCACTAGTAGGAGTGAGAATAACATCACGGGGTGGTGTGAATCGGAATGCCTGAATCAGGAATCGCAGTGAGTGTCAATGTAGGTGGAGAGAAACACCATGGGGTGGTCAGCATGGGGAGGTCAGGAAACATGCTTTGGCAATGTAGGATAGGTTTCTGAAAAACATTGCGTGTTGGTGCACATTGTATGTGTTTCTAACAGGCCATACACTAGTAGGAGTGAAAAAAACATCACGGCATGTTGTGAATTGGAGGGCCTGAATCAAGATAGGCAGTGTGTGGCAATGTAAAATGGAGAAAAGCACCAAGGAGTGGTCAGCATGGGGAGGTCAGGAAACATGCAGTGGCAATGTAGAACAGGTTTCTGAAAAACGTCACGGTGTGGTGAGCATTGTAAGGGAATCTAACAGGCCATTCACTAGTAGGAGTCAAAAATCATCATGCTGTGGTGTGAATAGGAGGGCCTGAATCAAGAGAGGCAGTGAGTGGCAATGTAAAATGGAGAAAAGCATCACGGGGTGGTCAGCATGGGGAGGTCAGGAAACATGCAGTGGCAATGTAGGATAGGTTTCTGAAAAACATCGCAGGGTGGTGCGCATTGTAAGGGTATCTAATAGGCCATTCACTAGTAGGAGTGAGAACAACATCACGGGGTGGTGTGAATCTGAGGGCCTGAATCGGGATAGGCAGAGAGTGGTAATGTAAAATGGAGAAAAGCACCACGGGGTGGTCTGCATGGGGAGGTCAGGAAACATGCAGTGGCAATGAAGGATAGGTTTCTGAAAAACATCACGAAGAGGTGCGCATTGTAAGGGCTTCCAACAGGCCTTTCACTAGTACGAGGGGGAAAAACATCATGGGGTGGTGTGAATCAGACATTCTGTATTAGGATAGGCAGTGAGTGGCAATGTAGGAAGGAGAAAAGCACCAGAGGGTGGTCAGGTTGGGGAGGTCAGGACACATGCAGTGGCAATGTAGGATAGGTTTCTGAAAAACATCGCGGGGTGGTGCGCATTGTAAGGGTTTCTAACGGGCCATTCACTAGTAGGAGTGAGAAAAACATCACGGTGTGGTGTGAATCAGAGGGCCTTAATTAGGATAGGCAGTGAGTGGCAATATAGGATGGAGAAAAGCACCAGAGGGTGGTCAGGTTGGGGAGGTAAGGAAACATGCAGTGGCAATGTAGGATATGTTTCTGAAAAACATCGCGGGTTGGTGAGCATTGTAAGGGTTTCTAACAGACCATTCACTAGTAGGAGTGAGAATAACATCACGGGGTGGTGTGAATCGGAATGCCTGAATCAGGAATCGCAGTGAGTGTCAATGTAGGTGGAGAGAAACACCATGGGGTGGTCAGCATGGGGAGGTCAGGAAACATGCTTTGGCAATGTAGGATAGGTTTCTGAAAAACATTGCGTGTTGGTGCACATTGTATGTGTTTCTAACAGGCCATACACTAGTAGGAGTGAAAAAAACATCACGGCATGTTGTGAATTGGAGGGCCTGAATCAAGATAGGCAGTGTGTGGCAATGTAAAATGGAGAAAAGCACCAAGGAGTGGTCAGCATGGGGAGGTCAGGAAACATGCAGTGGCAATGTAGAACAGGTTTCTGAAAAACGTCACGGTGTGGTGAGCATTGTAAGGGAATCTAACAGGCCATTCACTAGTAGGAGTCAAAAATCATCATGCTGTGGTGTGAATAGGAGGGCCTGAATCAAGAGAGGCAGTGAGTGGCAATGTAAAATGGAGAAAAGCATCACGGGGTGGTCAGCATGGGGAGGTCAGGAAACATGCAGTGGCAATGTAGGATAGGTTTCTGAAAAACATCGCAGGGTGGTGCGCATTGTAAGGGTATCTAATAGGCCATTCACTAGTAGGAGTGAGAACAACATCACGGGGTGGTGTGAATTGGAGGGCCTGAATTAGGATAGGCAGTGAATGGCAATGTAGGATGGAGAAAAGAACCACGGGTTTGTCAGCATGGAGAGGTAATGAAACATGCAGTGGCAATGTAGGATATGTTTCTGATAAACATCGCAGGGTGGTGTGCATTGTAAGGGTTTCGAACAGGACATTCACTAGTAGAGTGAAAAAAACATCACGGCCTGGTGTGAATCGGAGGGCCTGAATCGGGATAGGCAGTGAGTGGTAATGTAAAATGGAGAAAAGCACCACGGGGTGGTCAGCGTGGCAAGGTCAGGACAAATGCAGTGACAAGGTAGGATAGGTTTCTGAAAAACATTGCAGGGTGGTGCGCATTGTAAGGGTTTCTAACAGGCCATTCACTAGTAGGAGTGAGAAATACATCATGATGTGGTGTGAATCCGAGGGCCTGAATCAGCATAGACAGTGAGTGGCAATGTAGAATGGAGAAAACCACAACGGGGTGGTCAGGATGGGGAGGTAAGGAAACATGCATTGGGAAGGTATGATAGGTTTCTGAAAAACATTGCGGGGTGGTGCGCATTGTAACTATTTCTAAAAGGCCATTCACTAGTAGGAGTTCTGAAAAACATCACGGCGTGATGTGAATAGGAGGTCCTGAATTAGGTTAGGCAGTGACTGGGAATGTAGGATGGAGAAAAGCACCACAAGAGGTCAGCATGGGGAGGTCAGGAAACATGCTGTGGCAATGTAGGATAGGTTTTGAAAATCATCGCGGGGTGTTCCGCATTGTAAGGGTTTCTAACAGGGCATTCACTAGTAGGAGTGAGAAAAACATCACGGGGTGGTGTGAATCGGAGGGGCTGAATAAGTGTAGTCAGTGAGTGGCAATGTAGGTTTGGAGAAAAGCACCACAGGGGGGTCAGCATGGAGAGTTCAGGAAACATGCAGTGGCAATGTAGGATAGGTTTCTGAAAAACATCGCGGAGTGGTGCGCATTGTAAGGGATTATAACAGGCCATTCACTAGTAGGAGTGAGAACAACAGCACAGCGTGGTGTGAATCGGATGGCCTGAATTAGGATAGGCAGTGAGTGGCAATGAAGAATAGAGAAAATCACCACGGGGTGGGCAACATGGGGAGGTCAGGAAACATGCAGTGGCAATGTAGGATAAGTTTCTGAAAAACATCACGGGGTGGGGCGCATGATAAGCGTTTCTAACTAGGCATTCACAAGTAGGAGTGAGAAAAACATCACGGGGTGGTGTGAATCGGAGGGCCTGAATCAGTTTAGGCAGTGAGTCGCAATGTAGGATGGAGAAAAGCACCACGGGTTTGTCAGCATGCGGAGGTAATGAAACATGCAGTGCCAATGTAGAATACGTTTCTGATAAACATCGCAGGGTGGTGCGCATTGTAAGGGTTTTTAACAGGCCATTCACTAGTAGGAGTGAGAACAACAGCACATCGTGGTGTGAATCAGAGGGCCTGAATTAGGATAGGCACTGAGTGGCAATGAAGAATAGAGAAAAGCACCACGGGGTGGGAAACATGGGGAGGTCAGGAAACATGCAGTGGCAATGTAGCATAGGTTTCTGAAAAACATCACGGGGTGGTGTCATTGTAAGCGTTTCTAACAAGCCGTTCACAAGTAGGAGTGAGAAAAACATCACGGCGTGGTGTGAATCGGAGGGCCTGAATCAGTATTGGAAGTGAGTGTCAATGTAGGATGGAGGAAAGCACCATGGACTGGTCAGCATGGGGAGGTAAGGAAACATGCAGTGGCAATGTAGGATATGTTTTTGAAAAACATCGCGGGTTGGTGAGCATTGTAAGGGTTTCTAACAGACCATTCACTAGTAGGAGTGAGAAGAACATCACGGGGTGGTGTGAATCGGAATGCCTGAATCAGGAATCGCAGTGAGTGTCAATGTAGAATGGAGAGAAACACCATGGGCTGGTCAGCATGGGGAGGTCAGGAAACATGCTTTGGCAATGTAGGATAGGTTTCTGAAAAACATGGCAGGTGGGTGCACATTGTATGTGTTTCTAACAGGCCATACACTAGTAGGACTGAAAAAAACATCATGGCATGGTGTGAATTGGAGGGCCTGAATCAATATAGGCAGTGTGTGCCAATGTAAAATAGAGAAAAGCACCAAGGAGTGGTCAGCATGGGGAGGTCAGGAAACATGCAGTGGCAATGTAGAACAGGTTTCTGAAAAACGTCACGGTGTGGTGCGCATTGTAAGGGAATCTAACAGGCCATTCACTAGTAGGAGTCAAAAATCATCATGCTGTGGTGTGAATAGGAGGGCCTGAATCAAGATAGGCAGTGAGTGGCAATGTAAAATGGAGAAAAGCATCATGGGGTGGTCAGCATGGGGAGGACAGGAAACATGCAATGGCAATGTAGGATAGGTTTCTGAAAAACATCGCAGGGTGGTGCGCATTGTAAGGGTATCTAATAGGCCATTCACTAGTAGGAGTGAGAACAACATCACGGGGTGGTGTGAATTGGAGGGCCTGAATTAGGATAGGCAGTGAATGGCAATGTAGGATGGAGAAAAGAACCACGGGTTTGTCAGCATGGAGAGATAATGAAACATGCAGTGGCAATGTAGGATATGTTTCTGATAAACATCGCAGGGTGGTGTGCATTGTAAGGGTTTCTAACAGGACATTCACTAGTAGAGTGAAAAAAACATCACGGCCTGGTGTGAATTGGAGGGCCTGAATCGGGATAGGCAGTGAGTGGTAATGTAAAATGGAGAAAACCACCACGGGGTTGTCAGCATGGCAAGGTCAGGACAGATGCAGTGACAATGTAGGATAGGTTTCTGAAAAACATTGCAGGGTGGTGCGCATTGTAAGGGTTTCTAACAGGCCATTCACTAGTAGGAGTGAGAAATACATCATGATGTGGTGTGAATCCGAGGGCCTGAATCAGCATTGACAGTGAGTGGCAATGTAGAATGGAGAAAAGCTCAACGCGGTGGTCAGGATGGGGAGGTCAGGAAACAAGCAGTGTCAATGTAGGATAGGTTTCTGAAAAACATCTTGGGGTGATGAGCATTGTAAGGTTTTCTATCAGGCCATTCACTAGTAGGAGTGAGAAAAACATCATGGCCTGGTGTGAATCGGAGGGCCTGAATTCGGATAGGCAGTGAGTGGCAATGTAGGATGGAAAAAAGCACCACTGGGTTGTCAGCATGGGAAAGTCAGTACAGATGCAGTGGCAATGTAGGATAAGTTTCTGAAAAACATCACGGGGTCGTGCGCATTATAAGCGTTTGAAACAAGCCATTCACAAGTAGAAGTGAGAAGAAAATCACGGGGTGATGTTAATCGAAGGGCCGGAATCAGGATAGGCAGTGAGTGTCAATGTAGGATGTAGAAAATCACCACTGGGTGGTCAGCATGGAGAGTTCAGGAAACATGCAGTGGCAATGTATGTTAGGTTTCTGAAAAGCATCGTGGGTTGGTGCATATTGTAATGGTTTTTAACAGGCCATTCACTAGGAGAGTGAAAAAGACATCACGGCCTGGTTGGAATCGGAGTGCCTGAATTAGGATAGGCAGTGAGTGGTAATGTAAAATGGAGAAAAACAAAACGGGGTGGTCTGCATGGGGAGGTCAGGAAACATGAAGTGCAATGTAGGATAGGTTTCTAAAAAACATCGCGGGGTCGCGTGCATTGTAAGGCTTTCAATCAGGCCATTCACTAGTAAGAGTGAGAAAAACATCACGGGCTGGTGTGAATCGGAGGGACTGAATTAGGTTAGGCAGTGAGTGGCAATGTAGGATGAAGAAAAGCACCACAGGGTGGTCAGCATGTGGAGGTCAGGACAGATGCAGTGACAATGTAGGATAGGTTTCTGAAAAACATAGAGATGTGGTGCGCAATGTAAGGGATTCTAACAGGCCATTCACTAGTAGGAGTGAGAAATGCATCATGATGTGTTGTGAATCCGAGGGCCTGAATCAGCATAGACAGTGAGGGGCAATGTAGAATGGAGAAAAGCACAACGGGGTGGTCACGATGCTGAGGTCAGGAAACATGCAGTGGCAAAGTAGGATACGTTTCTGATAAACATCGCAGGGTGGTGTGCATTGTAAGGGTTTCTAACAGGCCTTTCACTAGAAGGAGTGAAAACAACATCACTGGGTGGTGTGAATCGGAGGGCCTGAATTAGAATAGGCAGTGAGTGGCAATGTAGGTTGGAGAAAAGCACCACGGGGTTGTCAGCATGGCGAGGTCAGGAAACATGCAGTGGCAATGTAGGATAGGTTTCTGAAAAACACTGCGCGGTGGTGCGCATTGTAGGGGTTTCTAACAGGCCATTCACTAGTAGGAGTGAGAAAAACCTCACGTGGTGGTGTGAATCGGAGGGCCTGAATTAGGTAGCCACTGAGTGGCAATGTAGGATGGAGAAAAGCACCACGGGTTATTCAGCATAGGGATGTCAGGAAACATGCGGTGGCAATGTAGGATAGGTTTCTGAAAAACATCACATGGTGGTGTGCTTGTTAAGGGTTTCTAACAGGCCATTCACTAGTAGGAGTGAGAATAACCTCACGGGGTGGTGTGAATCGTAGGGCCGGCATTAGATAAGGCAGTGAGTGGTAAGGTAGGATGGAGAAAAGCAAGACACCGTGGTAAGCATGGGGAGTTCAGGAAACATGCAGTGGCAATGTAGGATAAGTTTGTGAAAAACATTGCGGGGTGTTGCGCATTGTAAGGGTTTCCAACAGGCCATTCACTAGTAGAGTGAGAAAACATCACGGGGTGATGTGAATCAGAGGGCATGAAATAGGATAGGAAGTGAGTGGCAATGTAGGATGGAGAAAAGCACCACGGGGTGGTCAGCATGTGGAGGTCAGGAACATACGGTGCCAATGTAGGATAGGTTTCTGAAAAACATCGCGGGGTGGTGCGCATTGTAAGGGTTTCTAACAGGCCATTCACTAGCAGGAGTGAGAAAAACATCACGGGGTGTTGTGAATCAGAGGGCCTGAATAAGAATAGGCAGTCAGTGGCTATGTAGGATGCAGAAAAGCAGCACGGATTAGTCAGCATGGGGAGGTCAGGAAATATGCAGTGGCAATGTATGATAGGTTTCTGAAAAACATCGCAGCGTGGTGCGCATTGTAAGGGTTTCTAACAGGCCATTCACTAGTAGGAGTGAGAAAAACATCACGGGGTGGTGTGAATCAGACAATCTGTATTAGGATAGGCAGTGAGTGGCAATGTAGGAAGGAGAAAAGCACCACGGGGTGGTCAGCATGGGGAGGTCAGGAAACATGCATTGGCAATGTAGGATAGGTTTCTGAAAAACATCAGGAAGAGGTGCACATTGTAAGGGCTTCCAACAGATCTTTCACTAGTAGGAGGGAGAAAAACATCACAGGGTGGTGTGAATCAGACAGTCTGTATTAGGATAGGCAGTGAGTGGCAATGTAGGAAGGAGAAAAGCACCACGGGGTGGTCAGCATGGGGAGGTTAGGAAACATGCATTGGCAATGTAGGATAGGTTTCTGAAAAACATCGAGGGGTGGTGCACATTGTAAGGGTTTCTAACAGGCCATTCACTAGTAGGAGTGAGAAAAACATCACGGAGTGGTGTGAATCAGAGGGCCTTAATTAGGATAGGCAGTGAGTGGCAATGTAGGATGGAGAAAAGCACCAGAGGGTGGTCAGGTTGGGGAGGTCAGGACACATGCACTGGCATTGTAGGATAGGTTTCTGAAAAACATCGCGGGGTGGTGCGCATTGTAAGGATTTCTAACAGGCCATTCACTAGTAGGAGTGAAAAACACATCATGAAGTGGTGTTAATCCGGGGGCCTGAATCAGCATAGACAGTGAGTGGCAATGTAGAATGGAGAAAAGGACAACGCGGTGGTCAGGATGGGGAGGTAAGGAAACATGCATTGGCAAGGTATGATAGGTTTCTGAAAAACTTTGCGGGGTGGTGCGCATTGTAACTATTTCTAACAGGTCATTCACTAGTAGGAGTTCTGAAAAACATCACGGCGTGATGTGAATAGGAGGTCCTGAATTAGGTTAGGCAGTGACTGGGAATGTAGGATGGAGAAAAGCACCACGGGAGGTCAGCATGGGGAGGTCAGGAAACATGCAGTGGCAATGTAGGATAGGTTTTGAAAATCATCGCGGGGTGTTCCGCATTGTAAGTGTTTCTAACAGGGCATTCACTAGTAGGAGTGAGAAAAACATCACGGGGTGGTGTGAATCGGAGGGGCTGAATAAGTGTAGTCAGTGAGAGGCAATGTAGATTGGAGAAAAGCACCACAGGTTGGTCAGCATGGAGAGTTCAGGAAACCTGCAGGGGCAATGTAGGATAGGTTTCTGAAAAACATCGCGGGGTGGTGCGCATTGTAAGGGTTTCTAACAGGCCATTCACTAGTAGGAGTGAGAAATACATCATGATGTGGTGTGAATCCGAGTGCCTGAATTAGCATAGACTGTGAGTGGCAATGTAGAAAGGAGAAAAGCACAATGGGGTGGTCAGGATGGGGAGGTCAGGAAACATGCAGTGGCCATGTAGGATAGGTTTATGCAAAACATCACGGGGTGGTGAGCATTGTAATGTTTTCTATCAGGCCATTCACTTGTAGGAGTGCGAAAAACATCACGGGCTGGTGTGAATCGGAGGGGCTGAATTCGGATAGGCAGTGAGTGGTAATGTAGAATGGAGAAAAGCACCACAGGGTGGTCATCATGGGGAGGTAAGGACAGATGCAGTGCCAATGTAGGATAGTTTTCTGATAAACATCGCGGGGTGGTGCGCATTATAATCGTTTCTAACAAGCCATTCACAAGTAGGAGTGAGAAAAACATCACGGGGTGGTGTGAATCGGAGGGCTTGAATTAGGATAGGCAGTGAATGGCAATGTAGGATGGAGAAAAGAACCACTGTTTTGTAAGCATGGGGAGGTAATTAAACATGCAATGGCAATGTAGGATAGGTTTCTGATAAACATCGCAGGGTGGTGCGCATTGTAAGGGTTTCTAACAGGCCATTCACTAGCAGGAGTGAGAAATACAACATGATGTGTTGTCAATCCGAGGTCCTGAATCAGCACAGACAGTGAGTGGCAATGTAGAATGGAGAAAAGCACAACGGGGAGGTCAGGATGGGGAGGTCAGGAAACATGCAGTGGCAATGTGGGATAGCTTTCTGAAAAACATCGCAGGTGGTGCGCATTGTAACTGTTTCTAACAGACCATTCACTAGTAGGAGTGAGCAAAACATCTGGGCGTGGTGTGAATTGGAGGGCCTGAATCAGTATAGGCAGTGAGTCGCAATGTAGGATGGAGAAAAGCACCACGGGTTTGTCAGCATTGGGAGGTAATGAAATATGCAGTGGCAATGTAGGATACGTTTCTGATAAACATCACAGGGTGTTGCACATTGTAAGGGTTTCTAACATGCCATTCCCTAGAAGGGGTGAGAACAACATCACAGGGTGTTGTGAATCGGAGGCCTGAATTAGAATAGGCAGTGAGTGGCAATGTAGGTTGGAGAAAACCACCACGGGGTGGTCTGCCTGTGGAGGTCAGGAAACATGCAGTGGCAATGTAGGATAGGTTTCTGAAAAACATCGCGGGGTGGTGAGCATTGTAAGGGTTTCTAACAGGCCATTCACTAATAGGAGTGAGAAAATCATCACGGAGTGGGGTGAATCGGAGGGCCTGAAATCGCATAGGCAGTGAGTTGCAATGTAGGATGTAGAAAAGCACCACGGGGTGGTCAGCAGTGGGAGGTTAGAAAACATGCAGTGGCAAAGTAGGATAGGTTTCTGAAACACATCGTGGGTTGGTGCGCATTGTAAGTGTTTCTAACAGGCCTTTCACTAGTAGGACTGAGAAAAACATCATGCGATGGTGTGAATCGGAATGCCTGAATCAGGATAGGCCGTGAGTGTCGATGTAGGATGCAGAAAAGAACCATGGGGTGGTCAGCATTGGGAGGTCAGGAAACATGCAGAGGCAATGTAGGATAGTTTTCTGAAAAACATTTTGGGTTTGTGCGCAATTTAAGTGTTTCTAACAGGCCATTCACTAGTAGAAGTGAAAAAAACATCACGGCGTGGTGTGAATTGAAGGGCCTGAATCAGGATAGGCAGTGAGTGGCAATGTAAAATAGAAAAAAGCACCAAGGTGTGGTCAACATGAGGAGATCAGGAAACATGCAGTGGCAATGTAGAATAGGTTTCTTAAAATCGTCGCGGGGAGGTGCGCATTGTAAGGGTTTCTAACAGGCCATTCACCAGTAGGAGTGAGAAAAACATCACGGGGTGGTGTGAATCAGAGGGCCTGAATTCGGATAGGCAGTGAGTGGCATTTAGGATGGAGAAAAGCACCACGGGGTGTTCAGCATGGGGTGTTCAGCATGGGGAGTTCAGGAAACATGCAGTGGCAATGTAGGACAGGTTTCTGAAAAACATCGCTGGGTGGTGCGCACTGTAATGTTTTCTAACAGGCCATTCACTAGTGAGAGTGAGAAAAACATCACAGGGTGGTGTGAACGCGGGACTAAATTAGGATAGGCAGTGATTGGCAATTTCGGAAGGAGAAAAGCACCATGGGGTGGTCAGCATGGGGACGTAATGAAACATGCAGTGGCAATTTAGAATAGGTTTCAGATAAACATCGCAGGGTCGTGCACATTGTAAGGGTTTCTAACAGGCCATTCACTAGTAGGAGTGAGAACAACATCACGAGGTGGTGTTAATCGGAGGGCCTGAATTAGAATAGGCATTGAGTGGCAATGTACGTTGGAGAAAAGCACCATGGTGTTGTCAGCATGGGGAGTTCTTGAAACATGCAGTGGCAATGTAGGATAGGTTTCTGAAAAACATCGCGGGGTGGTGCGCATTGTAAGTGTTTCTAACAGACCTTTCACTAGTAGGATTTCGAAAACATCACGGGGTGTTGTGAATCGGAAGGCCTGAATCAGGATAGGCAGTGAGTGGCAATGTAGGATGGAGAAAAGCACCACGGGGCAGTCAGCATGGGGAGGTCTGGAAATATGCAGTGGCAATGTAGGATAGGTTTGTGAAAAACATCGTGGGGTGGTGCGCGTTGTAAGAGTTTGTAACAGGCCATTCACTAGTAGGAGTGAGAACAACAGCACGGGCTGGTGTGAATCGGAGGGCCTGAATTAGGATAGGCAGTGAGTGGGAATGAAGAATGGAGAAAAGCACCATGGGGTGGGCAACATGGGGAGGTCAGGAAACATGGTGTGGCAATATAGGATAGGTTTCTGAAAAACATCACAGGCTGGTGTCATTGTAAGACTTTCTAACAAGCCGTTCACAAGTGGGAGTGAGAAAAACATCACGGGGTGGTGTCAATCGGAGGGCCTGAATCAGGATAGGGAGTGAGTGTCAATGTAGGTGGAGAAAAGCACCCTGGGCTGGTAAGCATGGCGAGGTAAGGAGACATGCAGTGGCAATGTAGGATAGGTTTCTGAAAAACATCGCGGGGTGGTGAGCATTGTAAGGGTTTCTAACAGACCATTCACTAGTAGGAGTGAGAAGAACATCACGGGGTGGTGTGAATCGGAGGGCCTGAATTCGGATAGGCAGTGAGTGGCAATGGTGGACGGAAAAAAGCAACACTGGGTGGTCAGCATGGGGAAGTCAGGCCAGATGCAGTGGCAGTGTAGGATAGATATCTGAAAAACATCGCGGGTTGGTGAGCATTGTAAGGGTTTCTAACAGACCATTCACTAGTAGGAGTGAGAAAAACATCACGGGGTGGTGTGAATCGGAATGCCTGAATCAGGATTGGCAGTGAGTGTCAATGTAGGATGGAGAGAAGCACCATGGGCTGGTCAGCATGGGGAGGTCAGGAAACATGCTTTGGCAATGTAGCATAGGTTTCTGAAAAACATCGCGGGTTGGTGCGCATTGTAAGTGTTTCTAACAGGCCATACACTAGTAGGAGTGAAAAAAACATCACGGCCTGGTGTGAATCGGAGGGCCTGAATCGGGATAGGCAGTGAGTGTTAATGTAAAATGGAGAAAAGCAACACGGGGTGTTCAGCATGGCAAGGTCAGGACAGATGCAGTGGCAATGTAGGATAGGTTTCTGAGAAACATCGCAGGGTGGTGCGCATTGTAAGGGTTTCTAACAGGCCATTCACTAGTAGGAGTGAGAAATACATCAGGACGTGGTGTGAATCTGAGGGCCTGAATCAGCATAGACAGTGAGTGGCAATGTAGAATGGAGAAAAGCACAACGGGGTCGTCAGGATGTGGAGGTCAGCAAACAAGCAGTGTCAATGTAGGATAGTTTTCTGAAAAACATCGCGGGGTTGTGAGCATTGTAAGGTTTTCTATTAGGCCATTCACTAGTAGGAGTGAGAAAAACATCATGGGCTGGTGTGAATCGGAGGGCCTGAATTCGGATAGGCAGTGAGTGGCAATGTAGGACAGAAAAAAGCACCACTGGGTGGTCAGCATGGAGAGTTCAGGAAACTTGCAGTGGCAGTGTAGGATAGGTTTCTGAAAAACATCGCGGGTTGGTGAGCATTGTAAGGGTTTCTAACAGACCATTCACAACTAGGAGTGAGAAAAACATCATGGGGTGGTGTGAATCGGAGGGCCTGTATCAGTATAGGCAGTGAGTCACAATGTAGGATGGAGAAAAGCACCACGGGTTTGTCAGCATGCGGAGGTAATGAAACATGCAGTGGCAATGTAGGATACGTTTCTGATAAACATCGCAGGGTGGTGCGCATTGTAAGGGTTTTGAACAGGCCATTCCCTAGAAGGAGTGAGAACAACATCACTGGGTGGTGTGAATCGGATGGCCTGAATTAGAATAGGCAGTGAGAGGCAATGTAGGTTGGAGACAAGCACCACGGGGTGATCTGCCTGGGGAGGTCAGGAAACATGCAGTGGCAATGTAGGATAGGTTTCTGATAAACATCGCGGGGTGGTGCGCATTGTAAGGGTTTCTAACAGGCCATTCATTAGTACGACTGAGAACAACATCACGGGGTGGTGTGAATGAGGGCCTTAATTAGGATACTCAGTGAGTGGCAATGTAGGAAGGAGAAAATCACCACTTGGTGGTCAGCATGTGGAGGTCAGGAAACATGAAGTGCAATGTAGGATAGGTTTCTGAAAAACATCACAGAGTGGTGCGCATTGTAAGGGTTTGTAACAGCCCATTCACTAGTAGGAGTGAGAACAACAGCACGGCGTGGTGTGAATCGGAGGGCCTGAATTAGGATAGGCAGTGAGTGGCAATGAAGAATAGAGAAAAGCACCATGGGGTGGGCCACATGGGGAGATCAGGAAACATGCATTGGCAATGTAGGATAATTTTCTGAAAAACATCACGGGGTGGGGTGCGTTATCATCGTTTCTAACAAGCCATTCACAAGTAGGAGTGAGAAAAACATCACGGGGTGGTGTGAATCGGAGGGCCTGAAATAGGATAGGCAATGAATGGCAATGTAGGATGGAGAAAAGAAGCACTGGTTTGTAAGCATGGGGAGGTAATGAAACATGCAGTGGCAATGTAGGATAGGTTTCTGATAAACATCGCAGGGTGGTGCACATTGTAAGGGTTTCTAACAGGCCATTCACTAGAAGGAGTGAGAAATACATCATGATGTGTTGTGAATCTGAGGGCCTGAATTAGCACAGACAGTGAGTGGCAATGTAGAATGGAGAAAAGCACAATGGGGAGGTCAGGATTGGGAGGTCAGGAAACATGCAGTGGCAATGTATGATAGGTTTCTGAAAAACATCGCGGGGTGGTGCACATTGTAACTGTTTCTAACAGACCATTCACTAGTAGGAGTGAGAAAAACATCACGGGGTGGTGTGAATCGGAGGGCCTGAATCAGTATAGGCAGTGAGTTGCAATGTAGCATGGAGAAAAGCACCATGGGTTTGTCAGCATGGGGAGGTAATGAAACATGCAGTGGCAATGTAGGATACGTTTCTGATAAACATCACAGGGTGGTGTGCATTGTAAGGGTTTCTAACACGCCATTCCCTAGAAGGAGGGAGAACAACATCACAGGGTGGGGTGAATCGGAGGGCCTGAATTCACATAGGCAGTGAGTGGCAATGTAGGATGTAGAAAAGCACCACGGGGTGGTCAGCTGTGGGAGGTTAGGAAACATGCAGTGGCAAAGTAGGATAGGTTTCTGAAACACATTGTTGCTTGGTGCGGATTGTACGTGTTTCTAACAGGCCTTTCACTAGTAGGACTGAGAAAAACATCATGCGATGGTGTGAATCGGAATGCCTGAATCAGGATAGGCAGTGAGTGTCAATGTCGGATGCAGAAAAGAACCATGGGGTGGTCAGCATTGGGAGGTCAGGAAACATGCAGAGGCAATGTAGGATAGGTTTCTGAAAAACATCGTGGGTTGGTGCGCATTGTAAGTGTTTCTAACCGGCTATTCACTAGTAGGAGTGAAAAAAACATCACGGCGTGGTGTGAATTGGAAGGCCTGAATCAGGATAGGCAGTGAGTGGCAATGTAAAATAGAAAAAACCACCAAGGGGTGGTCAACATGGGGAGGTCAGGAAACATGCAGTGGCAATGTAGAATAGGTTTCTTAAAAACGTTGCGGGGAAGTGCGCATTGTACGTGTTTCTAACAGGCCATTCAATAGTAGGAGTGAGAAAAACATCACAGGGTGGTTTGAATCCGAGTGCCTGAATTATGATAGGCAGTGAGTGACAATGTAGGATGGAGAAAAGCACTACGGGGTGGTCAGCATGGGGAGGTCAGGAAACTTGCAGTGGCAATGTAGGATAGGTTTCTGAAAAACATCTTGATGTGGTGCGCATTGTAAGGCTTTCTTAAAGGCCCCTCACTTGTAGGAGTGAGAAAAACATCAGGGGTGGTGTGAATCGGAGGGCTGGAATTAGGATAGGAAGTGAGTGTCAATGTAGGATGGAGAAAAGCACCATGGGCTGGTCAGCATGGGGAGGTAAGGAAACATGCGGTGGCAATGTAGGATAGGTTTCTGAAAAACATTGCGTTTTGGTGCGCATTGCAAGGGTTTCTAACAGGACATTCACTTTAAAAGTGAGAAAAATACCACGGGGTGGTGTGAATAGGAGGGCCGGCATTAGATTAGGCAGTGAGTGGCAATGTAGGATCAAGCAAAGCAAGATGGGTTGGTGATCATGGGGAGGTCAGGAAACATGCACTGGCAATTAGGATAGGTTTCTGAAAAACATTGTGAGGTGGTGAGCATTGTAAGGGTATCTAACAGCCCATTCACGAGTAGGAGTGAGAAAAACATCACAGGGTGGTATGAATCGGAATACCTGAATCAAGATTGGCAGTGATTGTCAATGTAGGATGGAGAGAAGCACCATGGGGTGGTCAGCATGGGGAGGTCAGGAAACATGCTTTGGCAATGTAGGATAGGTTTCTGAAAAACATCGCGGGTTGGTGCGCATTGTAAGTGTTTCTAACAGGCCATACACTAGTAGGAGTGAAAAAAACATCACGGCATGGTGTGAATTGGAGGGCCTGAAGAAGGATAGGCAGTGTGTGGCAATGTAAAATGGAGAAAAGCACGAAGGAGTGGTCAGCATTTGGAGGTCAGGAAACATGCAGTGGCAATGTAGAACAGGTTTCTGAAAAACGTCACGGGGTGGTGCGCATTGTAAGGGTATCTAACAGGCCTTTCACTAGTAGGAGTGAAAAAAACATCATGCTGTGGTGTGAATCAGAGTTCCTGAATCAGGATAGGCAGTGAGTGGCAATGTAAAATGGAGAAAAGCATCATGGTGTGGTCAGCATTGGGAGGTCAGGAAACATGCAGTGGCTATGTAGGATAGGTTTCTGAAAAACATCATGGGGTGGTGCGCATTGTAAGCGTTTATAACAAGCCATTCACAAGTATTAGTGAGAATAACATCACGGGCTGGTGTGAATCAGAGGGCCTGAATTAGGATAGGCAGTGTGTGGCAATGTAGGATGGAGAAAAGCAACACTGGGTGGTCCGCATGGGGAAGTCAGGAAAGACGCAGTGGCAATGTAGGATAGGTTTCTGATAAACATCGCGGGGTGGTAAGGTTTTCTAAGAGGCGAATCATTAGTACGAGTGAGAACAACATCACGGGGTCGTGTGAATGAGGGCCTAAATTAGGATACTCAGTGAGTGGCAATGTAGGAAGGAGAAAATCACCACTTGGTGATAAGCATGGGGAGGTCAGGAAACATGAAGTGCAATGTAGGATAGGTTTCTTAAAAAGATGGCGGAGTGGTGTGCATTGTAAGGCTTTGTAACAGGCCATTCATTCGTAGGAGTGAGAACAACAGCACGGGTTGGTGTGAATCGCAATGCCTTAATTCGGATAGGCAGTGAGTGGGAATGTAGGATGGAGAAAAGCACCACAGGGTGGTTAGCATGCAAGGTCAGGACAGATGCAGTGGCAATGTAGGATAGGTTTCTGAAAAACTTCGCAGGGTGGTGCGCAATGTAAGAGTTTCTAACAGGCCATTCACTAGTAGAGTCAAAAAAACATCTTGGCCTGGTGTGAATCTGAGGGCCTGAATCTGGATACCAGTGAGTGGTAATGTAAAACGGAGAAAAGCACGACGGGGTGGTCTGCATGGGGAGGTTTGGAAACATGCAGAGGCAATGTAGGATAGGTTTCTGAAATACATCGCGCGGTGGTGAGCAATGTAAGGTTTTCTATCAGGCCATTCATTAGTAGGAGTGAGAAAAACATCACGGGCTGGTGTGAATCGCAATGCCTGAATTCGGATAGGCAGTGAGTGGGAATGTAGGATGGAGAAAAGGACCACAGGGTGGTTAGCATGGCAAGGTCAGGACAGATGCAGTGGCAATGTAGGATAGGTTTCTGAAAAACTTCTCAGGGTGGTGCGCATTGTAAGAGTTTCTAACAGGCCATTCACTAGTAGAAGTGAGAAATACATCATGATGTGGTGTGAATCTGAGGGCCTGAATCCACATAGACAGTGAGTGGCAATGTAGAATGGACAAAAGCACAACGGGTTGGTCAGGATGGGGAGGTCAGGAAAGAAGCAGTGTCAATGTAGAATAGGTATCTGAAAAACATCGCGGGGTGGTGAGCATTGTAAGGTTTTCTATTTGGCCATTCACTAGTAGGAGTGAGAAAAACATCACGGGCTGGTGTGAATCGGAGGGCCTGAATTCGGATAGGCAGTGAGTGGCAATGTAGGATGGAGAAAAGCACCACTGGGTGGTCCGCATGTGGAAGTCAGGACAGATGCAGTGGCAATGTAGGTTAGGTTTCTGAAAAACATCGCAGGGTGGTGTGCATTGTAAGAGTTTCTAACAGGTCATTCACTAGTAGAAGTGAGAAATACATCATGATGTTGTGTGAATCTGAGGGCCTGAATCAGCATAGACAGTGAGTGGCAATGTAGAATGGACAAAAGCACAACGGGTTGGTCAGGATGGGGAGGTCAGGAAAGAAGCAGTGTCAAAGTAGAATAGGTTTCTGAAAAACATCGCGGGGTGGTGAGCATTGTAAGGTTTTCTATCTGGCCATTCACTAGTAGGAGTGAGAAAAACATCACGGGCTGGTGTGAATCGGAGGGCCTGAATTCGGATAGGCAGTGAGTGGCAATGTAGGAGGGAGAAAAGTACCACTGGGTGGTCCGCATGGGGAAGTCAGGAAAGATGCAGTGGCAATGTAGGATAGGTTTCTGATAAACATCCCGGGGTGGTAAGGTTTTCTAAGAGGCAAATGATTAGTACGAGTGAGAAGAACATCACGAGGTGGTGTGAATGAGGGCCTAAATTAGGATACTCAGTGAGTGGCAATGTAGGAAAGAGAAAATCACCACTTGGTGATAAGCATGGGGAGGTCAGGAAACATGAAGTGCAATGTAGGATAGGTTTTTAAAAACATCGCGGAGTGGTGTGCATTGTAAGGCTTTGTAACAGGCCATTCATTCATAGGAGTGAGAACAACAGCACGGGTTGGTGTGAATCGGAGGGCTTGAATTAGGATAGGCAGTGAGTGGCAATGAAGAATAGAGAAAAGCACCACGGGGTGGGCAACATGGGGAGGTCAGGAAACATGCAGTGGCAATGTAGGATAAGGTTCTGAAAAACATCACGGGGTGGTGTGCATTATAAGCGTTTGTAACAAGCCATTCACAAGTAGAAGTGAGAAAAAAATCACGGGTGATGTTAATCGGAGGGCCTGAATAAGGATAGGCAGGGAGTTTCAATGTAGGATGTAGAAAATCACCACGGGTTGGTCAGCATGGACAGTTCAGGAAACATGCAGTGGCAATGTATGACAGGTTTCTGAAAAGCATCGTGGGTTGGTGCATATTGTAATGGTTTTTAACAGGCCATTCACTAGGAGAGGGAAAAAATCATCATGGCCTGGTTTGAATCGGAGGGCCTGAATTAGGATAGGCAGTGAGTGGTAATGTAAAATGGAGAAAAGCACCACGGGGTGGTCTGCATGGGGAGGTCAGGAAACACGCAGAGGCAATGTAGGATAGGTTTCTAAAAAACATCGCGGGGTGGCGAGCACTGTAAGGCTTTCTGACAGGCCATTCAGTAGTAAGAGTGAGAAAAACATCACGGGCTGGTGTGAATCGGAGGGACTGAATTAGGATAGGCAGTGAGTGGCAATGTAGGATGAAGAAAAGCACCACAGGGTGGTCAGCATGTGGAGGTCAGGACAGATGCAGTAGCAATGTAGAAAAGGTTTCTGAAAAACATAGAGATGTGGTGCACATTGTAAGGGTTTCTAACAGGCCATTCACTAGTAGGAGTGAGAAGTATGTCATGATGTGTTGTGAATCCGAGGGCGTGAATCAGCATACGCAGTGAGTGCGTATGTAGAATGGAGAAAAGCACAACGGGGTGGTCAGGATGGGGAGGTCAGGAAACATGCAGTGGCCATGTAGGATAGGTTTATGAAAAACATCACGGGGTGGTGAGCATTGTAAGGTTTTCTATCAGGCCATTCACTAGTAGGAGTGAGAAAAACATCACAGGCTGGTGTGAATCGGAGGACCTGAATCGGGATAGGCAGTGAGTGGTAATGTAAAATGGAGAAAAGCACCACGGGGTGGTCTGCATGGGGAGGTTAGGAAACATGCAGAGGCAATGTAGGATAGGTTTCTGAAATACATCGCGCGGTGGTGAGCAATGTAAGGTTTTCTATCAGGCCATTCACTAGTAGGAGTGAAAAAAACATCACGGGCTGGTGTGAATCGGAGGTCCTGTATTCGGATAGGCAGTGAGTGGCAATGTAGGATGGAGAAAAGCACCACAGGGTGGTTAGCATGGCAAGGTAAGGACAGATGCAGTGGCAATGTAGGATACATTACTGAAAAACATCCCAGGGTGGTGCGCATTATAAGGGTTTCTAACAGGCCATTCACTAGTAGAAGTGAGAAATACATCATGATGTGGTGTGAATCTGAGGGCCTGAATCAGCATAGACAGTGAGTGGCAATGTAGAATGGAGAAAAGCACAACAGGGTAGTCAGGATGAGGAGGTCAGGAAAGAAGCAGTGTCAATGTAGAATAGGATTCTGAAAAACATCCCGGGGCGGTGAGCATTGTGAGGTTTTCTATCTGGCCGTTCACTAGTAGGAGTGAGAAAAACATCACGGGCTGGTGTGAATCGGAGGACCTGAATTCGGATAGGCAGTGAGTGGCAATGTAGGATGGAGAAAAGCACCACTGGGTGGTCCGCATGGAGAAGTCAGGACAGATGCAGTGGCAATGTAGGATAGGTTTCTGATAAACGTCGCGGGGTGGTAAGGTTTCTAACAGGCAAATCATTAGTACAAGTGAGAACAACCTCATGGGGTGGTGTGAATGAGGGACTAAATTAGGATACTCAGTGAGTGGCAATGTAGGAAGGAGAAAATCACCATTTGGTGGTAAGCATGGGGAGGTCAGGAAAAATGAAGTGCAATGTAGGATAGGTTTCTGAAAAACATCGCGGAGTGGTGTGCATTGTAAGGGTTTGTAACAGGCCATTCACTAGTAGGAGTGAGAACAACAGCACGGGTTGGTGTGAATCGGAGTGCCTGAATTAGGATAGGCAGTGAGTGGCAATGAAGTATAGAGAAAAGCACCACGGGGTGGGCAACATGGGGAGGTCAGGAAACATGCAGTGGCAATGTAGGATAAGTTTCTGAAAAGCATCACGGGGTGGTGTGCATTATAAGCGTTTGTAACAAGCCATTCACAAGTAGAAGTGAGAAAAAAATCACGGGGTGATGTTAATCGGAGGGCCTGAATAAGGATAGGCAGTGAGTGTCAATGTAGGATGTAGAAAATCACCACGGGTTGGTCAGCATGGACAGTTCAGGAAACATGCAGTGGCAATGTATGACAGGTTTCTGAAAAGCATCGTGGGTTGGTGCATATTGTAGTGGTTTTTAAGAGGCCATTCACTAGGAGAGTGAAAAAAACATTACGGCCTGGTTTGAATCGGAGGGCCTGAATTAGGATAGGCAGTGAGTGGTAATGTAAAATGGAGAAAAGCACCACGGGGTGGTCTGCATGGGGAGGTCAGGAAACACGCAGAGGCAATGTAGGATAGGTTTCTAAAAAACATCGTGGGGTGGCGTGCACTGTAAGGCTTTCTATCAGGCCATTCAGTACTAAGAGTGAGAAAAACATCACGGGCTTGTGTGAATCGGAGGGACTGAATTAGGATAGGCAGTGAGTGGCAATGTAGGATGAAGTAAAGCACCACAGGGTGGTCAGCATGTGGAGGTCAGGACAGATGCAGTGGCAATGTAGAAAAGGTTTCTGAAAAACATAGAGATGTGGTGCGCATTGTAAGGGTTTCTAACAGGCCATTCACTAGTAGGAGTGAGAAATACATCATGATGTGTTGTTAATCCGAGGGCCTGAATCAGCATACGCAGTGAGTGGCAATGTAAAATGGAGAAAAGCACAAAGGGATGGTCAGGATGCTAAAGTCAGGAAACTTGCAGTGGCCATGTAGGATACGTTTCTGATAAACATCGCAGGGTGGTGTGCATTGTAAGGGTTTCTAACAGGCCTTTCCCTAGAAGTAGTGAAAACAACATCACTGGGTGGTGTGAATCGGAGGGCCTGAATTAGAATAGGCAGTGAGTGGCAATGTAGGTTGGAGAAAAGCACCACGGGTTGGTCAGCATGGGGAGGTCAGGAAACATACAGTGGCAATGTAGGATAGGTTTCTGAAAAACATTGTGGGGTGGTGCGCATTATAAGCGTTTCTGACAAGCCATTCACAAGTAGGAGTGAGAAAAACCTCACGGGGTGGTGTGAATCCGAGGGCCTGAATTAGGATAGACAGTGAATGGCAATGTAAGATGGAGAAAAGAACCACGTGTTTGTCAGCATGGGCAGGTAATGAAACATGCAGTGGCAAAGTAGTATAGGTTTCGGAAAAACATCGCAGGGTGGTGCGCATTGAAAGGGTTTCTAACAGGCTATTCATAGGTAGGATGAAAAAAACATCACTGGTTGGTGTGAATTGGATGGCCTGAATCAGGATAGGCAGTGAGTGGCAATGTAGGATGTAGAAAAGCTCCACGGAGTCGTCAGCATGAAGAGTTCAGTAAAAATGCAGTGGCAATGTAGGATAGGTTTCGGAAAAGCATCGCGGGTTGGTGCACATTGTAAGGGTTTCTAACAGGCCATTCACTAGTAGGAGTGAGAAAAACATCACGGCGTGGTGTGAATCGGAGGGCCTGAATTCGTATAGGCAGTGAGTCGCAATGTAGGATGGAGAAAAGTACCACGGGTTTGTCAGCATGGGGATGTAATGAAACATGCAGTGGCAATGTAGGATATGTTTCTGATAAACATCGCAGGGTGGTGCGCATTGTAAGGGTTTCTAACAGGCCATTCACTAATAGAGTGAAAAAAACATCAGGGCCTGGTGTGAATTGGAGGGCCTGAATTGGGATAGGCAGTGAGTGGTAATGTAAAATGGAGAAAAGCACCACGGGGTGGTCAGCATGGCAAGGTCAGGACAGATGCAGTGACAATGTAGGATAGGTTTCTGAAAAACATTGCAGTGTGGTGCGCATTGTAAGGGTTTCTAACAGGCCATTCACTAGTAGGAGTGAGAAATACATCATGATGTGGTGTGAATCCGAGGGCCTGAATCAGCATTGACAGTGAGTGGCAATGTAGAATAGAGAAAAGCTCAACGCGGTGGTCAGGATGGGGAGGTCAGGAAACAAGCAGTGTCAATGTAGGATAGGTTTCTGAAAATCATCTAGGGGTGATGAGCATTGTAAGGTTTTCTATCAGGCCATTCACTAGTAGGAGTGAGAAAAACATCATGGGCTGGTGTGAATCGGAGGGCCTGAATTCGGATAGGCAGTGAGTGGCAATGTAGGATGGAAAAAAGCACCACTGGGTTGTCAGCATGGGGAAGTCAGGACAGATGCAGTGGCAATGTAGGATAAGTTGCTGAAAAACATCACCGGGTGGTGCGCATTATAAGCGTTTGAAACAAGCCATTCACAAGTAGAAGTGAGAAAAAAATCACGGGGTGATGTTAATCGAAGGGCCGGAATCAGGATAGGCAGTGAGTGTCAATGTAGGATGTAGAAAATCACCACTGGGTGGTCAGCATGGAGAGTTCAGGAAACATGCAGTGGCAATGTATGATAGGTTTCTGAAAAACATCGTGGGTTGGTGCATATTGTAATGGTTTTTAACAGGCCATTCACTAGGAGAGTGAAAAAGACATCACGGCCTGGTTTGAATCGGAGCGCCTGAATTAGGATAGGCAGTGAGTGGTAATGTAAAATGGAGAAAAACAAAACGGGGTGGTCTGCATGGGGAGGTCAGGAAACATGAAGTGCAATGTAGGATAGGTTTCTAAAAAACATCGCGGGGTCGCGAGCATTGTAAGGCTTTCTATCAGGACATTCACTAGTAAGAGTGAGAAAAACATCACGGGCTGGTGTGAATCGGAGGGACTGAATTGGGTTAGGCAGTGAGTGGCAATGTAGGATGAAGAAAAGCACCACAGGGTGGTCAGCATGTGGAGGTCAGGACAGATGCAGTGGCAATGTAGGATAGGTTTCTGAAAAACATAGAGATGTGGTGCGCATTGTAAGGGATTCTAACAGGCCATTCACTAGTAGGAGTGAGAAATGCATCATGATGTGTTGTGAATCCGAGGGCCTGAATCAACATAGACAGTGAGGGGCAATGTAGAATGGAGAAAAGCACAACGGGGTGTTCACGATGCTGAGGTCAGGAAACATGCAGTGGCAAAGTAGGATACGTTTCTGATAAACATCGCAGTGTGGTGTGCATTGTAAGAGTTTCTAACAGGCCTTTCACTAGAAGGAGTGAAAACAACATCACTGGGTGGTGTGAATCGGAGGGCCTGAATTAGAATAGGCAGTGAGTGGCAATGTAGGTTGGAGAAAAGCACCACAGGGTGGTCAGCATGGCGAGGTCAGGAAACATGCAGTGGCAATGTAGGATAGGTTTCTGAAAAACACTGCGCGGTGGTGCGCATTGTAGGGGTTTCTAACAGGCCATTCACTAGTAGGAGTGAGAAAAACCTCACGTGGTGGTGTGAATCGGAGGGCCTGAATAAGGTAGCCACTGAGTGGCAATGTAGGATGGAGAAAAGCACCACGGGTTATTCAGCATAGGGATGTCAGGAAACATGCAGTGGCAATGTAGGATAGGTTTCTGAAAAACATCACATGGTGGTGTGCTTGGTAAGGGTTTCTAGCAGGCCATTCACTAGTAGAAGTGAGAATAACCTCACGGGGTGGTGTGAATCGGAGGGCCGGCATTAGATAAGGCAGTGAGTGGTAAGGTAGGATGGAGAAAAGCAAGACACCGTGGTATGCATGGGGAGTTCAGGAAACATGCAGTGGCAATGTAGGATAGGTTTGTGAAAAACATTGCGGGGTGGTGCGCATTGTAAGGGTTTCTAACAGGCCATTCACTAGTAGAGTGAGAAAACATCACGGGTGATGTGAATCAGAGGGCATGAAATAGGATAGGAAGTGAGTGGCAATGTCGGATGGAGAAAAGCAACACGGGGTGGTCAGCATGTGGAGGTCAGGAACATACGGTGCCAATGTAGGATAGGTGTCTGAAAAACATCGCGGGGTGGTGCGCATTGTAAGGGTTTCTAACAGGCCATTCACTAGTAGGAGTGAGAAAAACATCACGGGGTGTTGTGAATCAGAGGGCCTGAATAAGAAGAGGCAGTCAGTGGCTATGTAAGATGCAGAAAAGCAGCACGGATTAGTCAGCATGGGGAGGTCAGGAAATATGCAGTGGCAATGTATGATAGGTTTCTGAAAAACATCGCAGCGTGGTGCCATTGTAAGGGTTTCTAACAGGCCATTCACTAGTAGGAGTGAGAAAAACATCACGGGGTGGTGTGAACATGAGGGCATGAATCAGGATAGGCAGTGAGTGGCAATGTAGGATGTAGAAAAGCACCATGGTGTCGTCAGCATAGGGAGTCCAGGGAACATGCAGTGGCAACGTAGGATAGGTTTCTGAAAAACATCACGAAGAGGTGCGCATTGCAAGGGCTTCCAACAGAGCTTTCACTAGTAGGAGGGAGAAAAACATCACGGGGTGGTGTGAATCAGACATTCTGTATTAGTATAGGCAGTGAGTGGCAATATAGGAAGGAGAAAAGCACCACGGGGTGGTCAGCATGGGGAGGTCAGGAAACATGCCTTGGCAATGTAGGATAGGTTTCTGAAAAACATCACGAAGAGGTGCGCATTGTAAGGGCTTCCAACAGAGCTTTCACTAGTAGGAGGAAGAAAAACATCACGGGGTGGTGTGAATCAGACATTCTGTATTAGGATAGGCAGTGAGTGGCAATGTAGGAAGGAGAAAAGCACCACGGGGTCGTCAGCATGGGGAGGTCAGGAAACATGCATTGGCAATGTAGGATAGGTTTCTGAAAAACATCGAGGGGTGGTGCGCATTGTAAGGGTTTCTAACAGGCCATTCACTAGTAGGAGTGAGAAAAACATCACGGGGTGGTGTGAATCAGAGGGCCTTAATTAGGATAGGCAGTGAGTGGCAATGTAGGATGGAGAAAAGCACCAGAGGGTGGTCAGGTTGGGGATGTCAGGACACATGCAGTGGCAATGTAGGATAGGTTTCTGAAAAACATTGCGGGGTGGTGCGCATTGTAAGGATTTCTAACAGGCCATTCACTAGTAGGAGTGAAAAACACATCATGAAGTGGTGTTAATCCGGGGGCCTGAATCAGCATAGACAGTGAGTGGCAATGTAGAATGGAGAAAAGCACAACGGGGTGGTCAGGATGGGGTGGTAAGGAAACATGCATTGGCAAGGTATGATAGGTTTATGAAAAACATTGCGGGGTGGTGCGCATTGTAACTATTTCTAACAGGTCATTCACTAGTAGGAGTTCTGAAAAATATCACGGCGTAATGTGAATAGGAGGTCCTGAATTAGGTTAGGCAGTGACTGGGATTGTAGGATGGAGAAAAGCACCACGGGAGGTCAGCATGGGGAGGTCAGGAAACATGCAGTGGCAATGTAGGATAGGTTTTGAAAATCATCGCGGGGTGTTCCGCATTGTAAGGGTTTCTAACAGGGCATTCACTAGTAGGAGTGAGAAAAACATCACGGGGTGGTGTGAATCGGAGGGGCTGAATAAGTGTAGTCAGTGAGTGGCAATGTAGGTTGGAGAAAAGCACCACAGGTTGGTCAGCATGGAGAGTTCAGGAAACATGCAGTGGCAAAGTATGATAGGTTTCTGAAAAACATCGCGGGGTGGTGCGCATTGTAAGGGTTTCTAACAGGCCATTCACTAGTAGGAGTGAGAAATACATCATGATGTGGTGTGAACCCGAGTGCCTGAATTAGCATAGACTGTGAGTGGCAATGTAGAATGGAGAAAAGCACAACGGGGTGGTCAGGATGGGGAGGTCAGGAAACATGCAGTGGCCATGTAGGATAGGTTTATGCAAAACATCACGGGGTGGTGGGCATTGTAATGTTTTCTATCAGGCCATTCACTAGTAGGAGTGCGAAAAATATCACGGGCTGGTGTGAATCGGAGGGCCTGAATTCGGATAGGCAGTGAGTGGTAATGTGGAATGGAGAAAAGCACCACAGGGTGGTCATCATGGGGAGGTCAGGACAGATGCAGTGCCAATGTAGGATAGTTTTCTGATAAAAATCGCGGGGTGGTGCGCATTATAATAGTTTCTAACAAGCCATTCACAAGTAGGAGTGAGAAAAACATCACGGGGTGGTGTGAATCGGAGGGCTTGAATTAGGATAGGCAGTGAATGGCAATGTAGGATGGAGAGAAGAACCACTGGTTTGTAAGCATGGGGAGGTAATGAAACATGCAGTGGCAATGTAGGATAGGTTTCTGATAAACATCGCAGGGTGGTGAACATTGTAAGGGTTTCTAACAGGCCATTCACTTGTAGGAGTGAGAAATACATCATGATGCGTTGTGAATCCGAGGTCCTGAATCAGCACAGACAGTGAGTGGCAATGTAGAATGGAGAAAAGCACAACGGGGAGGTCAGGATGGGGAGGTCAGGAAACATGCAGTGGCAATGTGGGATAGCTTTCTGAAAAACATCACAGGTGGTGTGCATTGTAACTGTTTCTAACAGACCATTCACTAGTAGGAGTGAGAAAAACATCACGGGGTGGTGTGAATGGGAGGGCCTGAATTAGTTAGCCACTGAGTGGCAATGTAGGTTGGAGAAAAGCACCATGGGGTTGTGAGCATGGCGAGGTCAGGAAACATGCAGTGGCAATGTAGGATAGGTTTCTGAAAAACACTGCGCGGTGGTGCGCATTGTAGGGGTTTCTAACAGGCCATTCACTAGTAGGAGTGAGAAAAACCTCACGTGGTGGTGTGAATCGGAGGGCCTGAATTAGTTAGCCACTGAGTGGCAATGTAGGATGGAGAAAAGCACCACGGGTTATTCAGCATAGGGATGTCAGGAAACATGCGGTGGCAATGTAGGATAGGTTTCTGAAAAACATCACATGGTGGTGCGCTTGTTAAGGGTTTCTAACAGGCCATTCACTAGTAGGAGTGAGAATAACATCACGGGGTGGTGTGAATCGGAGGGCCGGCATTAGATAAGGCAGTGAGTGGTAAGGTAGGATGGAGAAAAGCAAGACACCGTGGTAAGCATGGAGAGTTCTGGAAACATGCAGTGGCAATGTAGGATAGGTTTGTGAAAAACATTGCGGGGTGGTGCGCATTGTAAGGGTTTCTAACAGGCCATTCACTAGTAGGATTGAGAAATACATCATGATGTGGTGTGAATCCGAGGGCCTGAATCACCATTGACAGTGAGTGGCAATGTAGAATGGAGAAAAGCACCACGGGGTGGTCAGCATGTGGAGGTCAGGAACATACGGTGCAAATGTAGGATAGGTTTCTGAAAAACATCGCGGGGTGGTGCGCATTGTAAAGGTTTCTAACAGGCCATTCACTAGTAGGAGTGAGAAAAACATCACGGGGTGGTGTGAATCAGAGGGCCTGAATAAGAATAGGCAGTCAGTGGCTGTGTAGGATGCAGAAAAGCAGCAAGGATTAGTCAGCATATGGAGGTCAGGAAATATGCAGTGGCAATGTATGATAGGTTTGAAAAACATCGCAGCGTGGTGCGCATTGTAAGGGTTTCTAACAGGCCATTCACTAGTAGGAGTGAGAAAAACATCACGGGGTGGTGTGTACATGAGGGCATGAATCAGGATAGGCAGTGAGTGGCAATGTAGGATGTAGAAAAACACCACGGTGTGGTCAGCATAGGGAGTCCAGGGAACATGCAGTGGCAATGTAGGATAGGTTTCTGAAAAACATTGCGGGGTGGTGCGCATTGTAACTATTTCTAACAGGCCATTCACTAGTAGGAGTTCTGAAAAACATCACGGCGTGATGTGAATAGGAGGTCCTGAATTAGGTTAGGCAGTGACTGGGAATGTAGGATGGAGAAAAGCACCACGGGAGGTCAGCATGGGGAGGTCAGGAAACATGCAGTGGCAATGTAGGATAGGTTTTGAAAATCTTCGCGGGGTGTTCCGCATTGTAAGGGTTTCTAACAGGGCATTCACTAGTAGGAGTGAGAAAAACATCACGGGGTGGTGTGAATCAGAGGGGCTGAATTAGGATAGGCAGTGAGTGTCAATGTACGATGGAGAAAAGCACAACGGGGTGGTCAGGATGGGGAGGTCAGGAAACATGCAGTGGCCATGTAGGATAGGTTTATGCAAAACATCACGGGGTGGTGAGCATTGTAATGTTTTCTATCAGGCCATTCACTAGTAGGAGTGAGAAAAACATCACGGGCTGGTGTGAATCGGAGGGCCTGAATTCGGATAGGCAGTGAGTGGCAATGTAGAATGGAGAAAAGCACCACAGGGTGGTCATCATGCGGAGGTCAGGACAGATGCAGTGGCAATGTAGGATAGGATTCTGATAAACATCGCGGGGTGGTATGCATTGTAAGGGTCTCTAACAGGCCATTCATTAGTACGAGTGAGAACAACATCACGGGGTGGTGTGAATGAGGGCCTTAATTAGGATACTCAGTGAGTGGCAATGTAGGAAGGAGAAAATCACCACTTGGTGGTCAGCATGGACAGGTCAGGAAACCTGAAATGCAATGTAGGAAAGGTTTCTTGAAAACATCGCGGAGTGGTGCGCATTATAAGGGTTTCTAACAGGCCATTCACTAGTAGGAGTGAGAACAACAGCACAGGGTGGTGTGAAACGGAGGGCCTGAATTTGGATAGGTAGTGAGTGGCAATGAAGAATGGAAAAAAGCACCACGGGTTTGTCAGCATGGGGAGGTAATGAAACATGCAGTGGCAATGTAGGATATGTTTCTGATAAACATCGCAGGGTGGTGCGCATTGTACGGGTTTCTAACAGGCCATTCACTAGTAGAGTGAAAAAAACATCACGGCCTGGTGTGAATTGGAGGGCCTGAATCGGGATAGGCAGTGAGTGGTAATGTAAAATGGAGAAAAGCACCACGGGGTGGTCAGCATGGCAAGGTCAGGACAGATGCAGTGACAATGTAGGATAGGTTTCTGAAAAACATTGCAGTGTGGTGCGCATTGTAAGGGTTTCTAACAGGCCATTCACTAGTAGGAGTGAGAAATACATCATGATGTGGTGTGAATCCGAGGGCCTGAATCAGCATTGACAGTGAGTGGCAATGTAGAATGGAGAAAAGCTCAACGCGGTGGTCAGGATGGGGAGGTCAGGAAACAAGCAGTGTCAATGTAGGATAGGTTTCTGAAAAACATCTTGGGGTGATGAGCATTGTAAGGTTTTCTATCAGGCCATTCACTAGTAGGAGTGAGAAAAACATCATGGGCTGGTGTGAATCGGAGGGCCTGAATTCGGATAGGCAGTGAGTGGCAATGTAGGATGGAAAAAAGCACCACTGGGTTGTCAGCATGGGAAAGTCAGTACAGATGCAGTGGCAATGTAGGATAAGTTTCTGAAAAACATCACGGGGTCGTGCGCATTATAAGCGTTTGAAACAAGCCATTCACAAGTAGAAGTGAGAAGAAAATCACGGGGTGATGTTAATCGAAGGGCCGGAATCAGGATAGGCAGTGAGTGTCAATGTAGGATGTAGAAAATCACCACTGGGTGGTCAGCATGGAGAGTTCAGGAAACATGCAGTGGCAATGTATGTTAGGTTTCTGAAAAGCATCGTGGGTTGGTGCATATTGTAATGGTTTTTAACAGGCCATTCACTAGGAGAGTGAAAAAGACATCACGGCCTGTTTGGAATCGGAGTGCCTGAATTAGGATAGGCAGTGAGTGGTAATGTACAATGGAGAAAAACAAAACGGGGTGGTCTGCATGGGGAGGTCAGGAAACATGAAGTGCAATGTAGGATAGGTTTCTAAAAAACATCGCGGGGTCGCGTGCATTGTAAGGCTTTCAATCAGGCCATTCACTAGTAAGAGTGAGAAAAACATCACGGGCTGGTGTGAATCGGAGGGACTGAATTAGGTTAGGCAGTGAGTGGCAATGTAGGATGAAGAAAAGCACCACAGGGTGGTCAGCATGTGGAGGTCAGGACAGATGCAGTGACAATGTAGGATAGGTTTCTGAAAAACATAGAGATGTGGTGCGCAATGTAAGGGATTCTAACAGGCCATTCACTAGTAGGAGTGAGAAATGCATCATGATGTGTTGTGAATCCGAGGGCCTGAATCAGCATAGACAGTGAGGGGCAATGTAGAATGGAGAAAAGCACAACGGGGTGGTCACGATGCTGAGGTCAGGAAACATGCAGTGGCAAAGTAGGATACGTTTCTGATAAACATCGCAGGGTGGTGTGCATTGTAAGGGTTTCTAACAGGCCTTTCACTAGAAGGAGTGAAAACAACATCACTGGGTGGTGTGAATCGGAGGGCCTGAATTAGAATAGGCAGTGAGTGGCAATGTAGGTTGGAGAAAAGCACCACGGGGTTGTCAGCATGGCGAGGTCAGGAAACATGCAGTGGCAATGTAGGATAGGTTTCTGAAAAACACTGCGCGGTGGTGCGCATTGTAGGGGTTTCTAACAGGCCATTCACTAGTAGGAGTGAGAAAAACCTCACGTGGTGGTGTGAATCGGAGGGCCTGAATTAGGTAGCCACTGAGTGGCAATGTAGGATGGAGAAAAGCACCACGGGTTATTCAGCATAGGGATGTCAGGAAACATGCGGTGGCAATGTAGGATAGGTTTCTGAAAAACATCACATGGTGGTGCGCTTGTTAAGGGTTTCTAACAGGCCATTCACTAGTAGGAGTGAGAATAACCTCACGGGGTGGTGTGAATCGTAGGGCCGGCATTAGATAAGGCAGTGAGTGGTAAGGTAGGATGGAGAAAAGCAAGACACCGTGGTAAGCATGGGGAGTTCAGGAAACATGCAGTGGCAATGTAGGATAAGTTTGTGAAAAACATTGCGGGGTGTTGCGCATTGTAAGGGTTTCCAACAGGCCATTCACTAGTAGAGTGAGAAAACATCACGGGGTGATGTGAATCAGAGGGCATGAAATAGGATAGGAAGTGAGTGGCAATGTAGGAAGGAGAAAAGCACCACGGGGTGGTCAGCATGTGGAGGTCAGGAACATACGGTGCCAATGTAGGATAGGTTTCTGAAAAACATCGCGGGGTGGTGCGCATTGTAAGGGTTTCTAACAGGCCATTCACTAGCAGGAGTGAGAAAAACATCACGGGGTGTTGTGAATCAGAGGGCCTGAATAAGAATAGGCAGTCAGTGGCTATGTAGGATGCAGAAAAGCAGCACGGATTAGTCAGCATGGGGAGGTCAGGAAATATGCAGTGGCAATGTATGATAGGTTTCTGAAAAACATCGCAGCGTGGTGCGCATTGTAAGGGTTTCTAACAGGCCATTCACTAGTAGGAGTGAGAAAAACATCACGGGGTGGTGTGAATCAGACAATCTGTATTAGGATAGGCAGTGAGTGGCAATGTAGGAAGGAGAAAAGCACCACGGGGTGGTCAGCATGGGGAGGTCAGGAAACATGCATTGGCAATGTAGGATAGGTTTCTGAAAAACATCAGGAAGAGGTGCGCATTGTAAGGGCTTCCAACAGATCTTTCACTAGTAGGAGGGAGAAAAACATCACGGGGTGGTGTGAATCAGACAGTCTGTATTAGGATAGGCAGTGAGTGGCAATGTAGGAAGGAGAAAAGCACCACGGGGTGGTCAGCATGGGGAGGTTAGGAAACATGCATTGGCAATGTAGGATAGGTTTCTGAAAAACATCGAGGGGTGGTGCGCATTGTAAGGGTTTCTAACAGGCCATTCACTAGTAGGAGTGAAAAACACATCATGAAGTGGTGTTAATCCGGGGGCCTGAATCAGCATAGACAGTGAGTGGCAATGTAGAATGGAGAAAAGGACAACGGGGTGGTCAGGATGGGGAGGTAAGGAAACATGCATTGGCAAGGTATGATAGGTTTCTGAAAAACTTTGCGGGGTGGTGCGCATTGTAACTATTTCTAACAGGTCATTCACTAGTAGGAGTTCTGAAAAACATCACGGCGTGATGTGAATAGGAGGTCCTGAATTAGGTTAGGCAGTGACTGGGAATGTAGGATGGAGAAAAGCACCACGGGAGGTCAGCATGGGGAGGTCAGGAAACATGCAGTGGCAATGTAGGATAGGTTTTGAAAATCATCGCGGGGTGTTCCGCATTGTAAGTGTTTCTAACAGGGCATTCACTAGTAGGAGTGAGAAAAACATCACGGGGTGGTGTGAATCGGAGGGGCTGAATAAGTGTAGTCAGTGAGAGGCAATGTAGATTGGAGAAAAGCACCACAGGTTGGTCAGCATGGAGAGTTCAGGAAACCTGCAGGGGCAATGTAGGATAGGTTTCTGAAAAACATCGCGGGGTGGTGCGCATTGTAAGGGTTTCTAACAGGCCATTCACTAGTAGGAGTGAGAAATACATCATGATGTGGTGTGAATCCGAGTGCCTGAATTAGCATAGACTGTGAGTGGCAATGTAGAAAGGAGAAAAGCACAATGGGGTGGTCAGGATGGGGAGGTCAGGAAACATGCAGTGGCCATGTAGGATAGGTTTATGCAAAACATCACGGGGTGGTGAGCATTGTAATGTTTTCTATCAGGCCATTCACTTGTAGGAGTGCGAAAAACATCACGGGCTGGTGTGAATCGGAGGGCCTGAATTCGGATAGGCAGTGAGTGGTAATGTAGAATGGAGAAAAGCACCACAGGGTGGTCATCATGGGGAGGTAAGGACAGATGCAGTGCCAATGTAGGATAGTTTTCTGATAAACATCGCGGGGTGGTGCGCATTATAATCGTTTCTAACAAGCCATTCACAAGTAGGAGTGAGAAAAACATCACGGGGTGGTGTGAATCGGAGGGCTTGAATTAGGATAGGCAGTGAATGGCAATGTAGGATGGAGAAAAGAACCACTGTTTTGAAAGCATGGGGAGGTAATTAAACATGCAATGGCAATGTAGGATAGGTTTCTGATAAACATCGCAGGGTGGTGCGCATTGTAAGGGTTTCTAACAGGCCATTCACTAGCAGGAGTGAGAAATACAACATGATGTGTTGTCAATCCGAGGTCCTGAATCAGCACAGACAGTGAGTGGCAATGTAGAATGGAGAAAAGCACAACGGGGAGGTCAGGATGGGGAGGTCAGGAAACATGCAGTGGCAATGTGGGATAGCTTTCTGAAAAACATCGCAGGTGGTGCGCATTGTAACTGTTTCTAACAGACCATTCACTAGTAGTAGTGAGCAAAACATCTGGGCGTGGTGTGAATTGGAGGGCCTGAATCAGTATAGGCAGTGAGTCGCAATGTAGGATGGAGAAAAGCACCACGGGTTTGTCAGCATTGGGAGGTAATGAAATATGCAGTGGCAATGTAGGATACGTTTCTGATAAACATCACAGGGTGTTGCACATTGTAAGGGTTTCTAACATGCCATTCCCTAGAAGGGGTGAGAACAACATCACAGGGTGTTGTGAATCGGAGGCCTGAATTAGAATAGGCAGTGAGTGGCAATGTAGGTTGGAGAAAACCACCACGGGGTGGTCTGCCTGTGGAGGTCAGGAAACATGCAGTGGCAATGTAGGATAGGTTTCTGAAAAACATCGCGGGGTGGTGAGCATTGTAAGGGTTTCTAACAGGCCATTCACTAATAGGAGTGAGAAAATCATCACGGAGTGGGGTGAATCGGAGGGCCTGAAATCGCATAGGCAGTGAGTTGCAATGTAGGATGTAGAAAAGCACCACGGGGTGGTCAGCAGTGGGAGGTTAGAAAACATGCAGTGGCAAAGTAGGATAGGTTTCTGAAACACATCGTGGGTTGGTGCGCATTGTAAGTGTTTCTAACAGGCCTTTCACTAGTAGGACTGAGAAAAACATCATGCGATGGTGTGAATCGGAATGCCTGAATCAGGATAGGCCGTGAGTGTCGATGTAGGATGCAGAAAAGAACCATGGGGTGGTCAGCATTGGGAGGTCAGGAAACATGCAGAGGCAATGTAGGATAGTTTTCTGAAAAACATTTTGGGTTTGTGCGCAATTTAAGTGTTTCTAACAGGCCATTCACTAGTAGAAGTGAAAAAAACATCACGGCGTGGTGTGAATTGAAGGGCCTGAATCAGGATAGGCAGTGAGTGGCAATGTAAAATAGAAAAAAGCACCAAGGTGTGGTCAACATGAGGAGATCAGGAAACATGCAGTGGCAATGTAGAATAGGTTTCTTAAAATCGTCGCGGGGAGGTGCGCATTGTAAGGGTTTCTAACAGGCCATTCACCAGTAGGAGTGAGAAAAACATCACGGGGTGGTGTGAATCAGAGGGCCTGAATTCGGATAGGCAGTGAGTGGCATTTAGGATGGAGAAAAGCACCACGGGGTGTTCAGCATGGGGTGTTCAGCATGGGGAGTTCAGGAAACATGCAGTGGCAATGTAGGACAGGTTTCTGAAAAACATCGCTGGGTGGTGCGCACTGTAATGTTTTCTAACAGGCCATTCACTAGTGAGAGTGAGAAAAACATCACAGGGTGGTGTGAACGCGGGACTAAATTAGGATAGGCAGTGATTGGCAATTTCGGAAGGAGAAAAGCACCATGGGGTGGTCAGCATGGGGACGTAATGAAACATGCAGTGGCAATTTAGAATAGGTTTCAGATAAACATCGCAGGGTCGTGCACATTGTAAGGGTTTCTAACAGGCCATTCACTAGTAGGAGTGAGAACAACATCACGAGGTGGTGTTAATCGGAGGGCCTGAATTAGAATAGGCATTGAGTGGCAATGTACGTTGGAGAAAAGCACCATGGTGTTGTCAGCATGGGGAGTTCTTGAAACATGCAGTGGCAATGTAGGATAGGTTTCTGAAAAACATCGCGGGGTGGTGCGCATTGTAAGTGTTTCTAACAGACCTTTCACTAGTAGGATTTCGAAAACATCACGGGGTGTTGTGAATCGGAAGGCCTGAATCAGGATAGGCAGTGAGTGGCAATGTAGGATGGAGAAAAGCACCACGGGGCAGTCAGCATGGGGAGGTCTGGAAATATGCAGTGGCAATGTAGGATAGGTTTGTGAAAAACATCGTGGGGTGGTGCGCGTTGTAAGAGTTTGTAACAGGCCATTCACTAGTAGGAGTGAGAACAACAGCACGGGCTGGTGTGAATCGGAGGGCCTGAATTAGGATAGGCAGTGAGTGGGAATGAAGAATGGAGAAAAGCACCATGGGGTGGGCAACATGGGGAGGTCAGGAAACATGGTGTGGCAATATAGGATAGGTTTCTGAAAAACATCACAGGCTGGTGTCATTGTAAGACTTTCTAACAAGCCGTTCACAAGTGGGAGTGAGAAAAACATCACGGGGTGGTGTCAATCGGAGGGCCTGAATCAGGATAGGGAGTGAGTGTCAATGTAGGTGGAGAAAAGCACCCTGGGCTGGTAAGCATGGCGAGGTAAGGAGACATGCAGTGGCAATGTAGGATAGGTTTCTGAAAAACATCGCGGGGTGGTGAGCATTGTAAGGGTTTCTAACAGACCATTCACTAGTAGGAGTGAGAAGAACATCACGGGGTGGTGTGAATCGGAGGGCCTGAATTCGGATAGGCAGTGAGTGGCAATGGTGGACGGAAAAAAGCAACACTGGGTGGTCAGCATGGGGAAGTCAGGCCAGATGCAGTGGCAGTGTAGGATAGATATCTGAAAAACATCGCGGGTTGGTGAGCATTGTAAGGGTTTCTAACAGACCATTCACTAGTAGGAGTGAGAAAAACATCACGGGGTGGTGTGAATCGGAATGCCTGAATCAGGATTGGCAGTGAGTGTCAATGTAGGATGGAGAGAAGCACCATGGGGTGGTCAGCATGGGGAGGTCAGGAAACATGCTTTGGCAATGTAGCATAGGTTTCTGAAAAACATCGCGGGTTGGTGCGCATTGTAAGTGTTTCTAACAGGCCATACACTAGTAGGAGTGAAAAAAACATCACGGCCTGGTGTGAATCGGAGGGCCTGAATCGGGATAGGCAGTGAGTGTTAATGTAAAATGGAGAAAAGCAACACGGGGTGTTCAGCATGGCAAGGTCAGGACAGATGCAGTGGCAATGTAGGATAGGTTTCTGAGAAACATCGCAGGGTGGTGCGCATTGTAAGGGTTTCTAACAGGCCATTCACTAGTAGGAGTGAGAAATACATCAGGACGTGGTGTGAATCTGAGGGCCTGAATCAGCATAGACAGTGAGTGGCAATGTAGAATGGAGAAAAGCACAACGGGGTCGTCAGGATGTGGAGGTCAGCAAACAAGCAGTGTCAATGTAGGATAGTTTTCTGAAAAACATCGCGGGGTTGTGAGCATTGTAAGGTTTTCTATTAGGCCATTCACTAGTAGGAGTGAGAAAAACATCATGGGCTGGTGTGAATCTGAGGGCCTGAATTCGGATAGGCAGTGAGTGGCAATGTAGGACAGAAAAAAGCACCACTGGGTGGTCAGCATGGAGAGTTCAGGAAACTTGCAGTGGCAGTGTAGGATAGGTTTCTGAAAAACATCGCGGGTTGGTGAGCATTGTAAGGGTTTCTAACAGACCATTCACAACTAGGAGTGAGAAAAACATCATGGGGTGGTGTGAATCGGAGGGCCTGTATCAGTATAGGCAGTGAGTCGCAATGTAGGATGGAGAAAAGCACCACGGGTTTGTCAGCATGCGGAGGTAATGAAACATGCAGTGGCAATGTAGGATACGTTTCTGATAAACATCGCAGGGTGGTGCGCATTGTAAGGGTTTTGAACAGGCCATTCCCTAGAAGGAGTGAGAACAACATCACTGGGTGGTGTGAATCGGATGGCCTGAATTAGAATAGGCAGTGAGAGGCAATGTAGGTTGGAGACAAGCACCACGGGGTGATCTGCCTGGGGAGGTCAGGAAACATGCAGTGGCAATGTAGGATAGGTTTCTGATAAACATCGTGGGGTGGTGCGCATTGTAAGGGTTTCTAACAGGCCATTCATTAGTACGACTGAGAACAACATCACGGGGTGGTGTGAATGAGGGCCTTAATTAGGATACTCAGTGAGTGGCAGTGTAGGAAGGAGAAAATCACCACTTGGTGGTCAGCATGTGGAGGTCAGGAAACATGAAGTGCAATGTAGGATAGGTTTCTGAAAAACATCACAGAGTGGTGCGCATTGTAAGGGTTTGTAACAGCCCATTCACTAGTAGGAGTGAGAACAACAGCACGGCGTGGTGTGAATCGGAGGGCCTGAATTAGGATAGGCAGTGAGTGGCAATGAAGAATAGAGAAAAGCACCATGGGGTGGGCCACATGGGGAGATCAGGAAACATGCATTGGCAATGTAGGATAATTTTCTGAAAAACATCACGGGGTGGGGTGCGTTATCATCGTTTCTAACAAGCCATTCACAAGTAGGAGTGAGAAAAACATCACGGGGTGGTGTGAATCGGAGGGCCTGAAATAGGATAGGCAATGAATGGCAATGTAGGATGGAGAAAAGAAGCACTGGTTTGTAAGCATGGGGAGGTAATGAAACATGCAGTGGCAATGTAGGATAGGTTTCTGATAAACATCGCAGGGTGGTGCACATTGTAAGGGTTTCTAACAGGCCATTCACTAGAAGGAGTGAGAAATACATCATGATGTGTTGTGAATCTGAGGGCCTGAATTAGCACAGACAGTGAGTGGCAATGTAGAATGGAGAAAAGCACAATGGGGAGGTCAGGATTGGGAGGTCAGGAAACATGCAGTGGCAATGTATGATAGGTTTCTGAAAAACATCGCGGGGTGGTGCACATTGTAACTGTTTCTAACAGACCATTCACTAGTAGGAGTGAGAAAAACATCACGGGGTGGTGTGAATCGGAGGGCCTGAATCAGTATAGGCAGTGAGTTGCAATGTAGCATGGAGAAAAGCACCATGGGTTTGTCAGCATGGGGAGGTAATGAAACATGCAGTGGCAATGTAGGATACGTTTCTGATAAACATCACAGGGTGGTGTGCATTGTAAGGGTTTCTAACACGCCATTCCCTAGAAGGAGGGAGAACAACATCACAGGGTGGGGTGAATCGGAGGGCCTGAATTCACATAGGCAGTGAGTGGCAATGTAGGATGTAGAAAAGCACCACGGGGTGGTCAGCTGTGGGAGGTTAGGAAACATGCAGTGGCAAAGTAGGATAGGTTTCTGAAACACATTGTTGCTTGGTGCGGATTGTACGTGTTTCTAACAGGCCTTTCACTAGTAGGACTGAGAAAAACATCATGCGATGGTGTGAATCGGAATGCCTGAATCAGGATAGGCAGTGAGTGTCAATGTCGGATGCAGAAAAGAACCATGGGGTGGTCAGCATTGGGAGGTCAGGAAACATGCAGAGGCAATGTAGGATAGGTTTCTGAAAAACATCGTGGGTTGGTGCGCATTTTAAGTGTTTCTAACCGGCTATTCACTAGTAGGAGTGAAAAAAACATCACGGCGTGGTGTGAATTGGAAGGCCTGAATCAGGATAGGCAGTGAGTGGCAATGTAAAATAGAAAAAAGCACCAAGGGGTGGTCAACATGGGGAGGTCAGGAAACATGCAGTGGCAATGTAGAATAGGTTTCAGATAAACATCGCAGGGTCGTGCACATTGTAAGGGTTTCTAACAGGCCATTCACTAGTAGGAGTGAGAACAACATCACGAGGTGGTGTTAATCGGAGGGCCTGAATTAGAATAGGCATTGAGTGGCAATGTACGTTGGAGAAAAGCACCATGGTGTTGTCAGCATGGGGAGTTCTTGAAACATGCAGTGGCAATGTAGGATAGGTTTCTGAAAAACATCGCGGGGTGGTGCGCATTGTAAGTGTTTCTAACAGACCTTTCACTAGTAGGATTTCGAAAACATCACGGGGTATTGTGAATCGGAAGGCCTGAATCAGGATAGGCAGTGAGTGGCAATGTAGGATGGAGAAAAGCACCACGGGGCAGTCAGCATGGGGAGGTCTGGAAATATGCAGTGGCAATGTAGGATAGGTTTGTGAAAACATCGTGGGGTGGTGCGCGTTGTAAGAGTTTGTAACAGGCCATTCACTAGTAGGAGTGAGAACAACAGCACGGGCTGGTGTGAATCGGAGGGCCTGAATTAGGATAGGCAGTGAGTGGGAATGAAGAATGGAGAAAAGCACCACGGGGTGGGCAACATGGGGAGGTCAGGAAACATGGTGTGGCAATATAGGATAGGTTTCTGAAAAACATCACAGGCTGGTGTCATTGTAAGACTTTCTAACAAGCCGTTCACAAGTGGGAGTGAGAAAAACATCACGGGGTGGTGTCAATCGGAGGGCCTGAATCAGGATAGGGAGTGAGTGTCAATGTAGGTGGAGAAAAGCACCCTGGGCTGGTAAGCATGGCGAGGTAAGGAGACATGCAGTGGCAATGTAGGATAGGTTTCTGAAAAACATCGCGGGGTGGTGAGCATTGTAAGGGTTTCTAACAGACCATTCACTAGTAGGAGTGAGAAGAACATCACGGGGTGGTGTGAATCGGAGGGCCTGAATTCGGATAGGCAGTGAGTGGCAATGGTGGACGGAAAAAAGCAACACTGGGTGGTCAGCATGGGGAAGTCAGGCCAGATGCAGTGGCAGTGTAGGATAGATATCTGAAAAACATCGCGGGTTGGTGAGCATTGTAAGGGTTTCTAACAGACCATTCACTAGTAGGAGTGAGAAAAACATCACGGGGTGGTGTGAATCGGAATGCCTGAATCAGGATTGGCAGTGAGTGTCAATGTAGGATGGAGAGAAGCACCATGGGCTGGTCAGCATGGAGAGGTCAGGAAACATGCTTTGGCAATGTAGCATAGGTTTCTGAAAAACATCGCGGGTTGGTGCGCATTGTAAGTGTTTCTAACAGGCCATACACTAGTAGGAATGAAAAAAACATCACGGCCTGGTGTGAATCGGAGAGCCTGAATCGGGATAGGCAGTGAGTGTTAATGTAAAATGGAGAAAAGCAACACGGGGTGTTCAGCATGGCAAGGTCAGGACAGATGCAGTGGCAATGTAGGATAGGTTTCTGAGAAACATCGCAGGGTGGTGCGCATTGTAAGGGTTTCTAACAGGCCATTCACTAGTAGGAGTGAGAAATACATCAGGACGTGGTGTGAATCTGAGGGCGTGAATCAGCATAGACAGTGAGTGGCAATGTAGAAAGGAGAAAAGCACAACGGGGTCGTCAGGATGTGGAGGTCAGCAAACAAGCAGTGTCAATGTAGGATAGTTTTCTGAAAAACATCGCGGGGTGGTGAGCATTGTAAGGTTTTCTATTAGGCCATTCACTAGTAGGAGTGAGAAAAACATCATGGGCTGGTGTGAATCGGAGGGCCTGAATTCGGATAGGCAGTGAGTGGCAATGTAGGACAGAAAAAAGCACCACTGGGTGGTCAGCATGGAGAGTTCAGGAAACTTGCAGTGGCAGTGTAGGATAGGTTTCTGAAAAACATCGCGGGTTGGTGAGCATTGTAAGGGTTTCTAACAGACCATTCACAACTAGGAGTGAGAAAAACATCACGGGGTGGTGTGAATCGGAGGGCCTGTATCAGTATAGGCAGTGAGTCGCAATGTAGGATGGAGAAAAGCACCACGGGTTTGTCAGCATGCGGAGGTAATGAAACATGCAGTGGCAATGTAGGATACGTTTCTGATAAACATCGCAGGGTGGTGCGCATTGTAAGGGTTTTGAACAGGCCATTCCCTAGAAGGAGTGAGAACAACATCACTGGGTGGTGTGAATCGGATGGCCTGAATTAGAATAGGCAGTGAGAGCCAATGTAGGTTGGAGACAAGCACCACGGGGTGATCTGCCTGGGGAGGTCAGGAAACATGCAGTGGCAATGTAGGATAGGTTTCTGATAAACATCGCGGGGTGGTGCGCATTGTAAGGGTTTCTAACAGGCCATTCATTAGTACGACTCAGAACAACATCACGGGGTGGTGTGAATGAGGGCCTTAATTAGGATACTCAGTGAGTGGCAATGTAGGAAGGAGAAAATCACCACTTGGTGGTCAGCATGTGGAGGTCAGGAAACATGAAGTGCAATGTAGGATAGGTTTCTGAAAAACATCACAGAGTGGTGCGCATTGTAAGGGTTTGTAACAGCCCATTCACTAGTAGGAGTGAGAACAACAGCACGGCGTGGTGTGAATCGGAGGGCCTGAATTAGGATAGGCAGTGAGTGGCAATGAAGAATAGAGAAAAGCACCATGGGGTGGGCCACATGGGGAGATCAGGAAACATGCATTGGCAATGTAGGATAATTTTCTGAAAAACATCACGGGGTGGGGTGCATTATCATCGTTTCTAACAAGCCATTCACAAGTAGGAGTGAGAAAAACATCACGGGGTGGTGTGAATCGGAGGGCCTGAAATAGGATAGGCAATGAATGGCAATGTAGGATGGAGAAAAGAAGCACTGGTTTGTAAGCATGGGGAGGTAATGAAACATGCAGTGGCAATGTAGGATAGGTTTCTGATAAACATCGCAGGGTGGTGCACATTGTAAGGGTTTCTAACAGGCCATTCACTAGAAGGAGTGAGAAATACATCATGATGTGTTGTGAATCTGAGGGCCTGAATTAGCACAGACAGTGAGTGGCAATGTAGAATGGAGAAAAGCACAATGGGGAGGTCAGGATTGGGAGGTCAGGAAACATGCAGTGGCAATGTATGATAGGTTTCTGAAAAACATCGCGGGGTGGTGCACATTGTAACTGTTTCTAACAGACCATTCACTAGTAGGAGTGAGAAAAACATCATGGGGTGGTGTGAATCGGAGGGCCTGAATCAGTATAGGCAGTGAGTTGCAATGTAGCATGGAGAAAAGCACCACGGGTTTGTCAGCATGGGGAGGTAATGAAACATGCAGTGGCAATGTAGGATAGGTTTCTGATAAACATCACAGGGTGGTGTGCATTGTAAGGGTTTCTAACACGCCATTCCCTAGAAGGAGGGAGAACAACATCACAGGGTGGGGTGAATCGGAGGGCCTGAATTCACATAGGCAGTGAGTGGCAATGTAGGATGTAGAAAAGCACCACGGGGTGGTCAGCTGTGGGAGGTTAGGAAACATGCAGTGGCAAAGTAGGATAGGTTTCTGAAACACATTGTTGCTTGGTGCGGATTGTACGTGTTTCTAACAGGCCTTTCACTAGTAGGACTGAGAAAAACATCATGCGATGGTGTGAATCGGAATGCCTGAATCAGGATAGGCAGTGAGTGTCAATGTCGGATGCAGAAAAGAACCATGGGGTGGTCAGCATTGGGAGGTCAGGAAACATGCAGAGGCAATGTAGGATAGGTTTCTGAAAAACATCGTGGGTTGGTGCGCATTTTAAGTGTTTCTAACCGGCTATTCACTAGTAGGAGTGAAAAAAACATCACGGCGTGGTGTGAATTGGAAGGCCTGAATCAGGATAGGCAGTGAGTGGCAATGTAAAATAGAAAAAAGCACCAAGGGGTGGTCAACATGGGGAGGTCAGGAAACATGCAGTGGCAATGTAGAATAGGTTTCTTAAAAACGTTGCGGGGAAGTGCGCATTGTACGTGTTTCTAACAGGCCATTCAATAGTAGGAGTGAGAAAAACATCACAGGGTGGTTTGAATCCGAGTGCCTGAATTATGATAGGCAGTGAGTGACAATGTAGGATGGAGAAAAGCACTACGGGGTGGTCAGCATGGGGAGGTCAGGAAACTTGCAGTGGCAATGTAGGATAGGTTTCTGAAAAACATCTTGATGTGGTGCGCATTGTAAGGCTTTCTTAAAGGCCCCTCACTTGTAGGAGTGAGAAAAACATCAGGGGTGGTGTGAATCGGAGGGCTGGAATTAGGATAGGAAGTGAGTGTCAATGTAGGATGGAGAAAAGCACCATGGGCTGGTCAGCATGGGGAGGTAAGGAAACATGCAGTGGCAATGTAGGATAGGTTTCTGAAAAACATCTCGGGTTGGTGAGCATTGTAAGGGTATCTAACAGCCCATTCACGAGTAGGAGTGAGAAAAACATCACAGGGTGGTATGAATCGGAATACCTGAATCAGGATTGGCAGTGATTGTCAATGTAGGATGGAGAGAAGCACCATGGGGTGGTCAGCATGGGGAGGTCAGGAAACATGCTTTGGCAATGTAGGATAGGTTTCTGAAAAACATCGCGGGTTGGTGCGCATTGTAAGTGTTTCTAACAGGCCATACACTAGTAGGAGTGAAAAAAACATCACGGCATGGTGTGAATTGGAGGGCCTGAAGAAGGATAGGCAGTGTGTGGCAATGTAAAATGGAGAAAAGCACGAAGGAGTGGTCAGCATTTGGAGGTCAGGAAACATGCAGTGGCAATGTAGAACAGGTTTCTGAAAAACGTCACGGGGTGGTGTGAATCGGAGGGCCTGAAATAGGATAGGCAATGAATGGCAATGTAGGATGGAGAAAAGAAGCACTGGTTTGTAAGCATGGGGAGGTAATGAAACATGCAGTGGCAATGTAGGATAGGTTTCTGATAAACATCGCAGGGTGGTGCACATTGTAAGGGTTTCTAACAGGCCATTCACTAGAAGAAGTGAGAAATACATCATGATGTGTTGTGAATCTGAGGGCCTGAATTAGCACAGACAGTGAGTGGCAATGTAGAATGGAGAAAAGCACAATGGGGAGGTCAGGATTGGGAGGTCAGGAAACATGCAGTGGCAATGTATGATAGGTTTCTGAAAAACATCGCGGGGTGGTGCACATTGTAACTGTTTCTAACAGACCATTCACTAGTAGGAGTGAGAAAAACATCACGGGGTGGTGTGAATCGGAGGGCCTGAATCAGTATAGGCAGTGAGTTGCAATGTAGCATGGAGAAAAGCACCATGGGTTTGTCAGCATGGGGAGGTAATGAAACATGCAGTGGCAATGTAGGATACGTTTCTGATAAACATCACAGGGTGGTGTGCATTGTAAGGGTTTCTAACACGCCATTCCCTAGAAGGAGGGAGAACAACATCACAGGGTGGGGTGAATCGGAGGGCCTGAATTCACATAGGCAGTGAGTGGCAATGTAGGATGTAGAAAAGCACCACGGGGTGGTCAGCTGTGGGAGGTTAGGAAACATGCAGTGGCAAAGTAGGATAGGTTTCTGAAACACATTGTTGCTTGGTGCGGATTGTACGTGTTTCTAACAGGCCTTTCACTAGTAGGACTGAGAAAAACATCATGCGATGGTGTGAATCGGAATGCCTGAATCAGGATAGGCAGTGAGTGTCAATGTCGGATGCAGAAAAGAACCATGGGGTGGTCAGCATTGGGAGGTCAGGAAACATGCAGAGGCAATGTAGGATAGGTTTCTGAAAAACATCGTGGGTTGGTGCGCATTGTAAGTGTTTCTAACCGGCTATTCACTAGTAGGAGTGAAAAAAAACATCACGGCGTGGTGTGAATTGGAAGGCCTGAATCAGGATAGGCAGTGAGTGGCAATGTAAAATAGAAAAAATCACCAAGGGGTGGTCAACATGGGGAGGTCAGGAAACATGCAGTGGCAATGTAGAATAGGTTTCTTAAAAACGTTGCGGGGAAGTGCGCATTGTACGTGTTTCTAACAGGCCATTCAATAGTAGGAGTGAGAAAAACATCACAGGGTGGTTTGAATCCGAGTGCCTGAATTATGATAGGCAGTGAGTGACAATGTAGGATGGAGAAAAGCACTACGGGGTGGTCAGCATGGGGAGGTCAGGAAACTTGCAGTGGCAATGTAGGATAGGTTTCTGAAAAACATCTTGATGTGGTGCGCATTGTAAGGCTTTCTTAAAGGCCCCTCACTTGTAGGAGTGAGAAAAACATCAGGGGTGGTGTGAATCGGAGGGCTGGAATTAGGATAGGAAGTGAGTGTCAATGTAGGATGGAGAAAAGCACCATGGGCTGGTCAGCATGGGGAGGTAAGGAAACATGCGGTGGCAATGTAGGATAGGTTTCTGAAAAACATTGCGTTTTGGTGCGCATTGCAAGGGTTTCTAACAGGACATTCACTTTAAAAGTGAGAAAAATACCACGGGGTGGTGTGAATAGGAGGGCCGGCATTAGATTAGGCAGTGAGTGGCAATGTAGGATCAAGCAAAGCAAGATGGGTTGGTGATCATGGGGAGGTCAGGAAACATGCACTGGCAATTAGGATAGGTTTCTGAAAAACATTGTGAGGTGGTGAGCATTGTAAGGGTATCTAACAGCCCATTCACGAGTAGGAGTGAGAAAAACATCACAGGGTGGTATGAATCGGAATACCTGAATCAGGATTGGCAGTGATTGTCAATGTAGGATGGAGAGAAGCACCATGGGGTGGTCAGCATGGGGAGGTCAGGAAACATGCTTTGGCAATGTAGGATAGGTTTCTGAAAAACATCGCGGGTTGGTGCGCATTGTAAGTGTTTCTAACAGGCCATACACTAGTAGGAGTGAAAAAAACATCACGGCATGGTGTGAATTGGAGGGCCTGAAGAAGGATAGGCAGTGTGTGGCAATGTAAAATGGAGAAAAGCACGAAGGAGTGGTCAGCATTTGGAGGTCAGGAAACATGCAGTGGCAATGTAGAACAGGTTTCTGAAAAACGTCACGGGGTGGTGCGCATTGTAAGGGTATCTAACAGGCCTTTCACTAGTAGGAGTGAAAAAAACATCATGCTGTGGTGTGAATCAGAGTTCCTGAATCAGGATAGGCAGTGAGTGGCAATGTAAAATGGAGAAAAGCATCACGGTGTGGTCAGCATTGGGAGGTCAGGAAACATGCAGTGGCTATGTAGGATAGGTTTCTGAAAAACATCATGGGGTGGTGCGCATTGTAAGCGTTTATAACAAGCCATTCACAAGTATTAGTGAGAATAACATCACGGGCTGGTGTGAATCAGAGGGCCTGAATTAGGATAGGCAGTGTGTGGCAATGTAGGATGGAGAAAAGCAGCACTGGGTGGTCCGCATGGGGAAGTCAGGAAAGACGCAGTGGCAATGTAGGATAGGTTTCTGATAAACATCGCGGGGTGGTAAGGTTTTCTAAGAGGCGAATCATTAGTACGAGTGAGAACAACATCACGGGGTGGTGTGAATGAGGGCCTAAATTAGGATACTCAGTGAGTGGCAATGTAGGAAGGAGAAAATCACCACTTGGTGATAAGCATGGGGAGGTCAGGAAACATGAAGTGCAATGTAGGATAGGTTTCTTAAAAAGATGGCGGAGTGGTGTGCATTGTAAGGCTTTGTAACAGGCCATTCATTCGTAGGAGTGAGAACAACAGCACGGGTTGGTGTGAATCGCAATGCCTTAATTCGGATAGGCAGTGAGTGGGAATGTAGGATGGAGAAAAGCACCACAGGGTGGTTAGCATGCAAGGTCAGGACAGATGCAGTGGCAATGTAGGATAGGTTTCTGAAAAACTTCGCAGGGTGGTGCGCAATGTAAGAGTTTCTAACAGGCCATTCACTAGTAGAGTCAAAAAAACATCTTGGCCTGGTGTGAATCTGAGGGCCTGAATCTGGATACCAGTGAGTGGTAATGTAAAACGGAGAAAAGCACGACGGGGTGGTCTGCATGGGGAGGTTTGGAAACATGCAGAGGCAATGTAGGATAGGTTTCTGAAATACATCGCGCGGTGGTGAGCAATGTAAGGTTTTCTATCAGGCCATTCAATAGTAGGAGTGAGAAAAACATCACGGGCTGGTGTGAATCGCAATGCCTGAATTCGGATAGGCAGTGAGTGGGAATGTAGGATGGAGAAAAGGACCACAGGGTGGTTAGCATGGCAAGGTCAGGACAGATGCAGTGGCAATGTAGGATAGGTTTCTGAAAAACTTCTCAGGGTGGTGCGCATTGTAAGAGTTTCTAACAGGCCATTCACTAGTAGAAGTGAGAAATACATCATGATGTGGTGTGAATCTGAGGGCCTGAATCCACATAGACAGTGAGTGGCAATGTAGAATGGACAAAAGCACAACGGGTTGGTCAGGATGGGGAGGTCAGGAAAGAAGCAGTGTCAATGTAGAATAGGTATCTGAAAAACATCGCGGGGTGGTGAGCATTGTAAGGTTTTCTATTTGGCCATTCACTAGTAGGAGTGAGAAAAACATCACGGGCTGGTGTGAATCGGAGGGCCTGAATTCGGATAGGCAGTGAGTGGCAATGTAGGATGGAGAAAAGCACCACTGGGTGGTCCGCATGTGGAAGTCAGGACAGATGCAGTGGCAATGTAGGTTAGGTTTCTGAAAAACATCGCAGGGTGGTGTGCATTGTAAGAGTTTCTAACAGGTCATTCACTAGTAGAAGTGAGAAATACATCATGATGTTGTGTGAATCTGAGGGCCTGAATCAGCATAGACAGTGAGTGGCAATGTAGAATGGACAAAAGCACAATGGGGTGGTCAGGATGGGGAGGTCAGGAAAGAAGCAGTGTCAAAGTAGAATAGGTTTCTGAAAAACATCGCGGGGTGGTGAGCATTGTAAGGTTTTCTATCTGGCCATTCACTAGTAGGAGTGAGAAAAACATCACGGGCTGGTGTGAATCGGAGGGCCTGAATTCGGATAGGCAGTGAGTGGCAATGTAGGAGGGAGAAAAGTACCACTGGGTGGTCCGCATGGGGAAGTCAGGAAAGATGCAGTGGCAATGTAGGATAGGTTTCTGATAAACATCCCGGGGTGGTAAGGTTTTCTAAGAGGCAAATGATTAGTACGAGTGAGAAGAACATCACGAGGTGGTGTGAATGAGGGCCTAAATTAGGATACTCAGTGAGTGGCAATGTAGGAAAGAGAAAATCACCATTTGGTGGTAAGCATGGGGAGGTCAGGAAAAATGAAGTGCAATGTAGGATAGGTTTCTGAAAAACATCGCGGAGTGGTGTGCATTGTAAGGGTTTGTAACAGGCCATTCACTAGTAGGAGTGAGAACAACAGCACGGGTTGGTGTGAATCGGAGTGCCTGAATTAGGATAGGCAGTGAGTGGCAATGAAGTATAGAGAAAAGCACCACGGGGTGGGCAACATGGGGAGGTCAGGAAACATGCAGTGGCAATGTAGGATAAGTTTCTGAAAAGCATCACGGGGTGGTGTGCATTATAAGCGTTTGTAACAAGCCATTCACAAGTAGAAGTGAGAAAAAAATCACGGGGTGATGTTAATCGGAGGGCCTGAATAAGGATAGGCAGTGAGTGTCAATGTAGGATGTAGAAAATCACCACGGGTTGGTCAGCATGGACAGTTCAGGAAACATGCAGTGGCAATGTATGACAGGTTTCTGAAAAGCATCGTGGGTTGGTGCATATTGTAGTGGTTTTTAAGAGGCCATTCACTAGGAGAGTGAAAAAAACATTACGGCCTGGTTTGAATCGGAGGGCCTGAATTAGGATAGGCAGTGAGTGGTAATGTAAAATGGAGAAAAGCACCACGGGGTGGTCTGCATGGGGAGGTCAGGAAACACGCAGAGGCAATGTAGGATAGGTTTCTAAAAAACATCGTGGGGTGGCGTGCACTGTAAGGCTTTCTATCAGGCCATTCAGTACTAAGAGTGAGAAAAACATCACGGGCTTGTGTGAATCGGAGGGACTGAATTAGGATAGGCAGTGAGTGGCAATGTAGGATGAAGTAAAGCACCACAGGGTGGTCAGCATGTGGAGGTCAGGACAGATGCAGTGGCAATGTAGAAAAGGTTTCTGAAAAACATAGAGATGTGGTGCGCATTGTAAGGGTTTCTAACAGGCCATTCACTAGTAGGAGTGAGAAATACATCATGATGTGTTGTTAATCCGAGGGCCTGAATCAGCATACGCAGTGAGTGGCAATGTAAAATGGAGAAAAGCACAAAGGGATGGTCAGGATGCTAAAGTCAGGAAACTTGCAGTGGCCATGTAGGATACGTTTCTGATAAACATCGCAGGGTGGTGTGCATTGTAAGGGTTTCTAACAGGCCTTTCCCTAGAAGTAGTGAAAACAACATCACTGGGTGGTGTGAATCGGAGGGCCTGAATTAGAATAGGCAGTGAGTGGCAATGTAGGTTGGAGAAAAGCACCACGGGTTGGTCAGCATGGGGAGGTCAGGAAACATACAGTGGCAATGTAGGATAGGTTTCTGAAAAACATTGTGGGGTGGTGCGCATTATAAGCGTTTCTGACAAGCCATTCACAAGTAGGAGTGAGAAAAACCTCACGGGGTGGTGTGAATCCGAGGGCCTGAATTAGGATAGACAGTGAATGGCAATGTAAGATGGAGAAAAGAACCACGTGTTTGTCAGCATGGGCAGGTAATGAAACATGCAGTGGCAAAGTAGTATAGGTTTCGGAAAAACATCGCAGGGTGGTGCGCATTGAAAGGGTTTCTAACAGGCTATTCATAGGTAGGATGAAAAAAACATCACTGGTTGGTGTGAATTGGATGGCCTGAATCAGGATAGGCAGTGAGTGGCAATGTAGGATGTAGAAAAGCTCCACGGAGTCGTCAGCATGAAGAGTTCAGTAAAAATGCAGTGGCAATGTAGGATAGGTTTCGGAAAAGCATCGCGGGTTGGTGCACATTGTAAGGGTTTCTAACAGGCCATTCACTAGTAGGAGTGAGAAAAACATCACGGCGTGGTGTGAATCGGAGGGCCTGAATTCGTATAGGCAGTGAGTCGCAATGTAGGATGGAGAAAAGTACCACGGGTTTGTCAGCATGGGGATGTAATGAAACATGCAGTGGCAATGTAGGATATGTTTCTGATAAACATCGCAGGGTGGTGCGCATTGTAAGGGTTTCTAACAGGCCATTCACTAATAGAGTGAAAAAAACATCAGGGCCTGGTGTGAATTGGAGGGCCTGAATTGGGATAGGCAGTGAGTGGTAATGTAAAATGGAGAAAAGCACCACGGGGTGGTCAGCATGGCAAGGTCAGGACAGATGCAGTGACAATGTAGGATAGGTTTCTGAAAAACATTGCAGTGTGGTGCGCATTGTAAGGGTTTCTAACAGGCCATTCACTAGTAGGAGTGAGAAATACATCATGATGTGGTGTGAATCCGAGGGCCTGAATCAGCATTGACAGTGAGTGGCAATGTAGAATAGAGAAAAGCTCAACGCGGTGGTCAGGATGGGGAGGTCAGGAAACAAGCAGTGTCAATGTAGGATAGGTTTCTGAAAATCATCTAGGGGTGATGAGCATTGTAAGGTTTTCTATCAGGCCATTCACTAGTAGGAGTGAGAAAAACATCATGGGCTGGTGTGAATCGGAGGGCCTGAATTCGGATAGGCAGTGAGTGGCAATGTAGGATGGAAAAAAGCACCACTGGGTTGTCAGCATGGGGAAGTCAGGACAGATGCAGTGGCAATGTAGGATAAGTTGCTGAAAAACATCACCGGGTGGTGCGCATTATAAGCGTTTGAAACAAGCCATTCACAAGTAGAAGTGAGAAAAAAATCACGGGGTGATGTTAATCGAAGGGCCGGAATCAGGATAGGCAGTGAGTGTCAATGTAGGATGTAGAAAATCACCACTGGGTGGTCAGCATGGAGAGTTCAGGAAACATGCAGTGGCAATGTATGATAGGTTTCTGAAAAACATCGTGGGTTGGTGCATATTGTAATGGTTTTTAACAGGCCATTCACTAGGAGAGTGAAAAAGACATCACGGCCTGGTTTGAATCGGAGCGCCTGAATTAGGATAGGCAGTGAGTGGTAATGTAAAATGGAGAAAAACAAAACGGGGTGGTCTGCATGGGGAGGTCAGGAAACATGAAGTGCAATGTAGGATAGGTTTCTAAAAAACATCGCGGGGTCGCGAGCATTGTAAGGCTTTCTATCAGGACATTCACTAGTAAGAGTGAGAAAAACATCACGGGCTGGTGTGAATCGGAGGGACTGAATTGGGTTAGGCAGTGAGTGGCAATGTAGGATGAAGAAAAGCACCACAGGGTGGTCAGCATGTGGAGGTCAGGACATATGCAGTGGCAATGTAGGATAGGTTTCTGAAAAACATAGAGATGTGGTGCGCATTGTAAGGGATTCTAACAGGCCATTCACTAGTAGGAGTGAGAAATGCATCATGATGTGTTGTGAATCCGAGGGCCTGAATCAACATAGACAGTGAGGGGCAATGTAGAATGGAGAAAAGCACAACGGGGTGGTCACGATGCTGAGGTCAGGAAACATGCAGTGGCAAAGTAGGATACGTTTCTGATAAACATCGCAGTGTGGTGTGCATTGTAAGAGTTTCTAACAGGCCTTTCACTAGAAGGAGTGAAAACAACATCACTGGGTGGTGTGAATCGGAGGGCCTGAATTAGAATAGGCAGTGAGTGGCAATGTAGGTTGGAGAAAAGCACCACAGGGTGGTCAGCATGGCGAGGTCAGGAAACATGCAGTGGCAATGTAGGATAGGTTTCTGAAAAACACTGCGCGGTGGTGCGCATTGTAGGGGTTTCTAACAGGCCATTCACTAGTAGGAGTGAGAAAAACCTCACGTGGTGGTGTGAATCGGAGGGCCTGAATTAGGTAGCCACTGAGTGGCAATGTAGGATGGAGAAAAGCACCACGGGTTATTCAGCATAGGGATGTCAGGAAACATGCAGTGGCAATGTAGGATAGGTTTCTGAAAAACATCACATGGTGGTGTGCTTGGTAAGGGTTTCTAGCAGGCCATTCACTAGTAGAAGTGAGAATAACCTCACGGGGTGGTGTGAATCGGAGGGCCGGCATTAGATAAGGCAGTGAGTGGTAAGGTAGGATGGAGAAAAGCAAGACACCGTGGTATGCATGGGGAGTTCAGGAAACATGCAGTGGCAATGTAGGATAGGTTTGTGAAAAACATTGCGGGGTGGTGCGCATTGTAAGGGTTTCTAACAGGCCATTCACTAGTAGAGTGAGAAAACATCACTGGTGATGTGAATCAGAGGGCATGAAATAGGATAGGAAGTGAGTGGAAATGTCGGATGGAGAAAAGCAACACGGGGTGGTCAGCATGTGGAGGTCAGGAACATACGGTGCCAATGTAGGATAGGTGTCTGAAAAACATCGCGGGGTGGTGCGCATTGTAAGGGTTTCTAACAGGCCATTCACTAGTAGGAGTGAGAAAAACATCACGGGGTGTTGTGAATCAGAGGGCCTGAATAAGAAGAGGCAGTCAGTGGCTATGTAAGATGCAGAAAAGCAGCACGGATTAGTCAGCATGGGGAGGTCAGGAAATATGCAGTGGCAATGTATGATAGGTTTCTGAAAAACATCGCAGCGTGGTGCCATTGTAAGGGTTTCTAACAGGCCATTCACTAGTAGGAGTGAGAAAAACATCACGGGGTGGTGTGAACATGAGGGCATGAATCAGGATAGGCAGTGAGTGGCAATGTAGGATGTAGAAAAGCACCACGGTGTCGTCAGCATAGGGAGTCCAGGGAACATGCAGTGGCAACGTAGGATAGGTTTCTGAAAAACATCACGAAGAGGTGCGCATTGCAAGGGCTTCCAACAGAGCTTTCACTAGTAGGAGGGAGAAAAACATCACGGGGTGGTGTGAATCAGACATTCTGTATTAGTATAGGCAGTGAGTGGCAATATAGGAAGGAGAAAAGCACCACGGGGTGGTCAGCATGGGGAGGTCAGGAAACATGCCTTGGCAATGTAGGATAGGTTTCTGAAAAACATCACGAAGAGGTGCGCATTGTAAGGGCTTCCAACAGAGCTTTCACTAGTAGGAGGAAGAAAAACATCACGGGGTGGTGTGAATCAGACATTCTGTATTAGGATAGGCAGTGAGTGGCAATGTAGGAAGGAGAAAAGCACCACGGGGTCGTCAGCATGGGGAGGTCAGGAAACATGCATTGGCAATGTAGGATAGGTTTCTGAAAAACATCGAGGGGTGGTGCGCATTGTAAGGGTTTCTAACAGGCCATTCACTAGTAGGAGTGAGAAAAACATCACGGGGTGGTGTGAATCAGAGGGCCTTAATTAGGATAGGCAGTGAGTGGCAATGTAGGATGGAGAAAAGCACCAGAGGGTGGTCAGGTTGGGGAGGTCAGGACACATGCAGTGGCAATGTAGGATAGGTTTCTGAAAAACATTGCGGGGTGGTGCGCATTGTAAGGATTTCTAACAGACCATTCACTAGTAGGAGTGAAAAACACATCATGAAGTGGTGTTAATCCGGGGGCCTGAATCAGCATAGACAGTGAGTGGCAATGTAGAATGGAGAAAAGCACAACGGGGTGGTCAGGATGGGGTGGTAAGGAAACATGCATTGGCAAGGTATGATAGGTTTATGAAAAACATTGCGGGGTGGTGCGCATTGTAACTATTTCTAACAGGTCATTCACTAGTAGGAGTTCTGAAAAATATCACGGCGTAATGTGAATAGGAGGTCCTGAATTAGGTTAGGCAGTGACTGGGATTGTAGGATGGAGAAAAGCACCACGGGAGGTCAGCATGGGGAGGTCAGGAAACATGCAGTGGCAATGTAGGATAGGTTTTGAAAATCATCGCGGGGTGTTCCGCATTGTAAGGGTTTCTAACAGGGCATTCACTAGTAGGAGTGAGAAAAACATCACGGGGTGGTGTGAATCGGAGGGGCTGAATAAGTGTAGTCAGTGAGTGGCAATGTAGGTTGGAGAAAAGCACCACAGGTTGGTCAGCATGGAGAGTTCAGGAAACATGCAGTGGCAAAGTATGATAGGTTTCTGAAAAACATCGCGGGGTGGTGCGCATTGTAAGGGTTTCTAACAGGCCATTCACTAGTAGGAGTGAGAAATACATCATGATGTGGTGTGAATCCGAGTGCCTGAATTAGCATAGACTGTGAGTGGCAATGTAGAATGGAGAAAAGCACAACGGGGTGGTCAGGATGGGGAGGTCAGGAAACATGCAGTGGCCATGTAGGATAGGTTTATGCAAAACATCACGGGGTGGTGGGCATTGTAATGTTTTCTATCAGGCCATTCACTAGTAGGAGTGCGAAAAATATCACGGGCTGGTGTGAATCGGAGGGCCTGAATTCGGATAGGCAGTGAGTGGTAATGTAGAATGGAGAAAAGCACCACAGGGTGGTCATCATGGGGAGGTCAGGACAGATGCAGTGCCAATGTAGGATAGTTTTCTGATAAAAATCGCGGGGTGGTGCGCATTATAATAGTTTCTAACAAGCCATTCACAAGTAGGAGTGAGAAAAACATCACGGGGTGGTGTGAATCGGAGGGCTTGAATTAGGATAGGCAGTGAATGGCAATGTAGGATGGAGAGAAGAACCACTGGTTTGTAAGCATGGGGAGGTAATGAAACATGCAGTGGCAATGTAGGATAGGTTTCTGATAAACATCGCAGGGTGGTGAACATTGTAAGGGTTTCTAACAGGCCATTCACTTGTAGGAGTGAGAAATACATCATGATGCGTTGTGAATCCGAGGTCCTGAATCAGCACAGACAGTGAGTGGCAATGTAGAATGGAGAAAAGCACAACGGGGAGGTCAGGATGGGGAGGTCAGGAAACATGCAGTGGCAATGTGGGATAGCTTTCTGAAAAACATCACAGGTGGTGTGCATTGTAACTGTTTCTAACAGACCATTCACTAGTAGGAGTGAGAAAAACATCAGGGGGTGGTGTGAATCGGAGGGCCTGAATTAGTATAGGCAGTGAGTTGCAATGTAGGATGGAGAAAAGCACCACGGCTTTGTCAGCATGGGGAGGTAATGAAATAGGCAATTGCAATGTAGGATACGTTTCTGATAAACATCACAGGGTGTTGCACATTGTAAGGGTTTCTAACATGCCATTCCCTCGAAGGGGTGAGAACAACATCACAGGGTGTTGTGAATCGGAGGCCTGAATTAGAATAGGCAGTAAGTGGCAATGTAGGTTGGAGAAAACCACCACGGGGTGGTCTGCCTGTGGAGGTCAGGAAACATGCAGTGGCAATATAGGATAGGTTTCTGAAAAACATCGCAGGGTGGTGCACATTGTAAGGGTTTCTAACAGGCCATTCCCTAGAAGGGGTGAGAACAACATCACAGGGTGTTGAGAATCGGAGGCCTGAATTAGAATAGGCAGTGAGTGGCAATGTAGGTTGGAGAAAACCACCACGGGGTGGTCTGCCTGTGGAGGTCAGGAAACATGCAGTGGCAATGTAGGATAGGTTTCTGAAAAACATCGCGGGGTGGTGAGCATTGTAAGGGTTTCTAACAGGCCATTCACTAATAGGAGTGAGAAAATCATCACGGAGTGGGGTGAATCGGAGGGCCTGAAATCGCATAGGCAGTGAGTTGCAATGTAGGATGTAGAAAAGCACCACGGGGTGGTCAGCAGTGGGAGGTTAGAAAACATGCAGTGGCAAAGTAGGATAGGTTTCTGAAACACATCGTGGGTTGGTGCGCATTGTAAGTGTTTCTAACAGGCCTTTCACTAGTAGGACTGAGAAAAACATCATGCGATGGTGTGAATCGGAATGCCTGAATCAGGATAGGCCGTGAGTGTCGATGTAGGATGCAGAAAAGAACCATGGGGTGGTCAGCATTGGGAGGTCAGGAAACATGCAGAGGCAATGTAGGATAGTTTTCTGAAAAACATTTTGGGTTTGTGCGCAATTTAAGTGTTTCTAACAGGCCATTCACTAGTAGAAGTGAAAAAAACATCACGGCGTGGTGTGAATTGGAGGGCCTGAATCAGGATAGGCAGTGAGTGGCAATGTAAAATAGAAAAAAGCACCAAGGTGTGGTCAACATGAGGAGATCAGGAAACATGCAGTGGCAATGTAGAATAGGTTTCTTAAAATCGTCGCGGGGAGGTGCGCATTGTAAGGGTTTCTAACAGGCCATTCACCAGTAGGAGTGAGAAAAACATCACGGGGTGGTGTGAATCAGAGGGCCTGAATTCGGATAGGCAGTGAGTGGCATTTAGGATGGAGAAAAGCACCACGGGGTGTTCAGCATGGGGAGTTCAGGAAACATGCAGTGGCAATGTAGGACAGGTTTCTGAAAAACATCGCTGGGTGGTGCGCACTGTAATGTTTTCTAACAGGCCATTCACTAGTGAGAGTGAGAAAAACATCACAGGGTGGTGTGAACGCGGGACTAAATTAGGATAGGCAGTGATTGGCAATTTCGGAAGGAGAAAAGCACCATGGGGTGGTCAGCATGGGGACGTAATGAAACATGCAGTGGCAATTTAGGATAGGTTTCAGATATACATCGCAGGGTCGTGCACATTGTAAGGGTTTCTAACAGGCCATTCACTAGTAGGAGTGAGAACAACATCACGAGGTGGTGTTAATCGGAGGGCCTGAATTAGAATAGGCATTGAGTGGCAATGTACGTTGGAGAAAAGCACCATGGTGTTGTCAGCATGGGGAGTTCTTGAAACATGCAGTGGCAATGTAGGATAGGTTTCTGAAAAACATCGCGGGGTGGTGCGCATTGTAAGTGTTTCTAACAGACCTTTCACTAGTAGGATTTCGAAAACATCACGGGGTATTGTGAATCGGAAGGCCTGAATCAGGATAGGCAGTGAGTGGCAATGTAGGATGGAGAAAAGCACCACGGGGCAGTCAGCATGGGGAGGTCTGGAAATATGCAGTGGCAATGTAGGATAGGTTTGTGAAAAACATCGTGGGGTGGTGCGCATTGTAAGAGTTTGTAACAGGCCATTCACTAGTAGGAGTGAGAACAACAGCACGGGCTGGTGTGAATCGGAGGGCCTGAATTAGGATAGGCAGTGAGTGGGAATGAAGAATGGAGAAAAGCACCACGGGGTGGGCAACATGGGGAGGTCAGGAAACATGGTGTGGCAATGTAGGATAGGTTTCTGAAAAACATCACAGGCTGGTGTCATTGTAAGACTTTCTAACAAGCCGTTCACAAGTGGGAGTGAGAAAAACATCACGGGGTGGTGTCAATCGGAGGGCCTGAATCAGGATAGGGAGTGAGTGTCAATGTAGGTGGAGAAAAGCACCCTGGGCTGGTAAGCATGGCGAGGTAAGGAGACATGCAGTGGCAATGTAGGATAGGTTTCTGAAAAACATCGCGGGGTGGTGAGCATTGTAAGGGTTTCTAACAGACCATTCACTAGTAGGAGTGAGAAGAACATCACGGGGTGGTGTGAATCGGAGGGCCTGAATTCGGATAGGCAGTGAGTGGCAATGGTGGACGGAAAAAAGCAACACTGGGTGGTCAGCATGGGGAAGTCAGGCCAGATGCAGTGGCAGTGTAGGATAGATATCTGAAAAACATCGCGGGTTGGTGAGCATTGTAAGGGTTTCTAACAGACCATTCACTAGTAGGAGTGAGAAAAACATCACGGGGTGGTGTGAATCGGAATGCCTGAATCAGGATTGGCAGTGAGTGTCAATGTAGGATGGAGAGAAGCACCATGGGGTGGTCAGCATGGGGAGGTCAGGAAACATGCTTTGGCAATGTAGCATAGGTTTCTGAAAAACATCGCAGGTTGGTGCGCATTGTAAGTGTTTCTAACAGGCCATACACTAGTAGGAGTGAAAAAAACATCACGGCCTGGTGTGAATCGGAGAGCCTGAATCGGGATAGGCAGTGAGTGTTAATGTAAAATGGAGAAAAGCAACACGGGGTGTTCAGCATGGCAAGGTCAGGACAGATGCAGTGGCAATGTAGGATAGGTTTCTGAGAAACATCGCAGGGTGGTGCGCATTGTAAGGGTTTCTAACAGGCCATTCACTAGTAGGAGTGAGAAATACATCAGGACGTGGTGTGAATCTGAGGGCCTGAATCAGCATAGACAGTGAGTGGCAATGTAGAATGGAGAAAAGCACAACGGGGTCGTCAGGATGTGGAGGTCAGCAAACAAGCAGTGTCAATGTAGGATAGTTTTCTGAAAAACATCGCGGGGTGGTGAGCATTGTAAGGTTTTCTATTAGGCCATTCACTAGTAGGAGTGAGAAAAACATCATGGGCTGGTGTGAATCGGAGGGCCTGAATTCGGATAGGCAGTGAGTGGCAATGTAGGACAGAAAAAAGCACCACTGGGTGGTCAGCATGGAGAGTTCAGGAAACTTGCAGTGGCAGTGTAGGATAGGTTTCTGAAAAACATCGCGGGTTGGTGAGCATTGTAAGGGTTTCTAACAGACCATTCACAACTAGGAGTGAGAAAAACATCACGGGGTGGTGTGAATCGGAGGGCCTGTATCAGTACAGGCAGTGAGTCGCAATGTAGGATGGAGAAAAGCACCACGGGTTTGTCAGCATGCGGAGGTAATGAAACATGCAGTGGCAATGTAGGATACGTTTCTGATAAACATCGCAGGGTGGTGCGCATTGTAAGGGTTTTGAACAGGCCATTCCCTAGAAGGAGTGAGAACAACATCACTGGGTGGTGTGAATCGGATGGCCTGAATTAGAATAGGCAGTGAGAGGCAATGTAGGTTGGAGACAAGCACCACGGGGTGATCTGCCTGGGGAGGTCAGGAAACATGCAGTGGCAATGTAGGATAGGTTTCTGATAAACATCGCGGGGTGGTGCGCATTGTAAGGGTTTCTAACAGGCCATTCATTAGTACGACTGAGAACAACATCACGGGGTGGTGTGAATGAGGGCCTTAATTAGGATACTCAGTGAGTGGCAATGTAGGAAGGAGAAAATCACCACTTGGTGGTCAGCATGTGGAGGTCAGGAAACATGAAGTGCAATGTAGGATAGGTTTCTGAAAAACATCACAGAGTGGTGCGCATTGTAAGGGTTTGTAACAGCCCATTCACTAGTAGGAGTGAGAACAACAGCACGGCGTGGTGTGAATCGGAGGGCCTGAATTAGGATAGGCAGTGAGTGGCAATGAAGAATAGAGAAAAGCACCATGGGGTGGGCCACATGGGGAGATCAGGAAACATGCATTGGCAATGTAGGATAATTTTCTGAAAAACATCACGGGGTGGGGTGCGTTATCATCGTTTCTAACAAGCCATTCACAAGTAGGAGTGAGAAAAACATCACGGGGTGGTGTGAATCGGAGGGCCTGAAATAGGATAGGCAATGAATGGCAATGTAGGATGGAGAAAAGAAGCACTGGTTTGTAAGCATGGGGAGGTAATGAAACATGCAGTGGCAATGTAGGATAGGTTTCTGATAAACATCGCAGGGTGGTGCACATTGTAAGGGTTTCTAACAGGCCATTCACTAGAAGGAGTGAGAAATACATCATGATGTGTTGTGAATCTGAGGGCCTGAATTAGCACAGACAGTGAGTGGCAATGTAGAATGGAGAAAAGCACAATGGGGAGGTCAGGATTGGGAGGTCAGGAAACATGCAGTGGCAATGTATGATAGGTTTCTGAAAAACATCGCGGGGTGGTGCACATTGTAACTGTTTCTAACAGACCATTCACTAGTAGGAGTGAGAAAAACATCACGGGGTGGTGTGAATCGGAGGGCCTGAATCAGTATAGGCAGTGAGTTGCAATGTAGCATGGAGAAAAGCACCACGGGTTTGTCAGCATGGGGAGGTAATGAAACATGCAGTGGCAATGTAGGATACGTTTCTGATAAACATCACAGGGTGGTGTGCATTGTAAGGGTTTCTAACACGCCATTCCCTAGAAGGAGGGAGAACAACATCACAGGGTGGGGTGAATCGGAGGGCCTGAATTCACATAGGCAGTGAGTGGCAATGTAGGATGTAGAAAAGCACCACGGGGTGGTCAGCTGTGGGAGGTTAGGAAACATGCAGTGGCAAAGTAGGATAGGTTTCTGAAACACATTGTTGCTTGGTGCGGATTGTACGTGTTTCTAACAGGCCTTTCACTAGTAGGACTGAGAAAAACATCATGCGATGGTGTGAATCGGAATGCCTGAATCAGGATAGGCAGTGAGTGTCAATGTCGGATGCAGAAAAGAACCATGGGGTGGTCAGCATTGGGAGGTCAGGAAACATGCAGAGGCAATGTAGGATAGGTTTCTGAAAAACATCGTGGGTTGGTGCGCATTGTAAGTGTTTCTAACCGGCTATTCACTAGTAGGAGTGAAAAAAACATCACGGCGTGGTGTGAATTGGAAGGCCTGAATCAGGATAGGCAGTGAGTGGCAATGTAAAATAGAAAAAAGCACCAAGGGGTGGTCAACATGGGGAGGTCAGGAAACATGCAGTGGCAATGTAGAATAGGTTTCTTAAAAACGTTGCGGGGAAGTGCGCATTGTACGTGTTTCTAACAGGCCATTCAATAGTAGGAGTGAGAAAAACATCACAGGGTGGTTTGAATCCGAGGGCCTGAATTATGATAGGCAGTGAGTGACAATGTAGGATGGAGAAAAGCACTACGGGGTGGTCAGCATGGGGAGGTCAGGAAACTTGCAGTGGCAATGTAGGATAGGTTTCTGAAAAACATCTTGATGTGGTGCGCATTGTAAGGCTTTCTTAAAGGCCCCTCACTTGTAGGAGTGAGAAAAACATCAGGGGTGGTGTGAATCGGAGGGCTGGAATTAGGATAGGAAGTGAGTGTCAATGTAGGATGGAGAAAAGCACCATGGGCTGGTCAGCATGGGGAGGTAAGGAAACATGCAGTGGCAATGTAGGATAGGTTTCTGAAAAACATCTCGGGTTGGTGAGCATTGTAAGGGTATCTAACAGCCCATTCACGAGTAGGAGTGAGAAAAACATCACAGGGTGGTATGAATCGGAATACCTGAATCAGGATTGGCAGTGATTGTCAATGTAGGATGGAGAGAAGCACCATGGGGTGGTCAGCATGGGGAGGTCAGGAAACATGCTTTGGCAATGTAGGATAGGTTTCTGAAAAACATCGCGGGTTGGTGCGCATTGTAAGTGTTTCTAACAGGCCATACACTAGTAGGAGTGAAAAAAACATCACGGCATGGTGTGAATTGGAGGGCCTGAAGAAGGATAGGCAGTGTGTGGCAATGTAAAATGGAGAAAAGCACGAAGGAGTGGTCAGCATTTGGAGGTCAGGAAACATGCAGTGGCAATGTAGAACAGGTTTCTGAAAAACGTCACGGGGTGGTGCGCATTGTAAGGGTATCTAACAGGCCTTTCACTAGTAGGAGTGAAAAAAACATCATGCTGTGGTGTGAATCAGAGTTCCTGAATCAGGATAGGCAGTGAGTGGCAATGTAAAATGGAGAAAAGCATCACGGTGTGGTCAGCATTGGGAGGTCAGGAAACATGCAGTGGCTATGTAGGATAGGTTTCTGAAAAACATCATGGGGTGGTGCGCATTGTAAGCGTTTATAACAAGCCATTCACAAGTATTAGTGAGAATAACATCACGGGCTGGTGTGAATCAGAGGGCCTGAATTAGGATAGGCAGTGTGTGGCAATGTAGGATGGAGAAAAGCAGCACTGGGTGGTCCGCATGGGGAAGTCAGGAAAGATGCAGTGGCAATGTAGGATAGGTTTCTGATAAACATCGCGGGGTGGTAAGGTTTTCTAAGAGGCGAATCATTAGTACGAGTGAGAACAACATCACGGGGTGGTGTGAATGAGGGCCTAAATTAGGATACTCAGTGAGTGGCAATGTAGGAAGGAGAAAATCACCACTTGGTGATAAGCATGGGGAGGTCAGGAAACATGAAGTGCAATGTAGGATAGGTTTCTTAAAAAGATCGCGGAGTGGTGTGCATTGTAAGGCTTTGTAACAGGCCATTCATTCGTAGGAGTGAGAACAACAGCACGGGTTGGTGTGAATCGCAATGCCTTAATTCGGATAGGCAGTGAGTGGGAATGTAGGATGGAGAAAAGCACCACAGGGTGGTTAGCATGCAAGGTCAGGACAGATGCAGTGGCAATGTAGGATAGGTTTCTGAAAAACTTCGCAGGGTGGTGCGCAATGTAAGAGTTTCTAACAGGCCATTCACTAGTAGAGTCAAAAAAACATCTTGGCCTGGTGTGAATCTGAGGGCCTGAATCTGGATACCAGTGAGTGGTAATGTAAAACGGAGAAAAGCACGACGGGGTGGTCTGCATGGGGAGGTTTGGAAACATGCAGAGGCAATGTAGGATAGGTTTCTGAAATACATCGCGTGGTGGTGAGCAATGTAAGGTTTTCTATCAGGCCATTCAATAGTAGGAGTGAGAAAAACATCACGGGCTGGTGTGAATCGCAATGCCTGAATTCGGGTAGGCAGTGAGTGGGAATGTAGGATGGAGAAAAGGACCACAGGGTGGTTAGCATGGCAAGGTCAGGACAGATGCAGTGGCAATGTAGGATAGGTTTCTGAAAAACTTCTCAGGGTGGTGTGCATTGTAAGAGTTTCTAACAGGCCATTCACTAGTAGAAGTGAGAAATACATCATGATGTGGTGTGAATCTGAGGGCCTGAATCCGCATAGACAGTGAGTGGCAATGTAGAATGGACAAAAGCACAACGGGGTGGTCAGGATGGGGAGGTCAGGAAAGAAGCAGTGTCAATGTAGAATAGGTATCTGAAAAACATCGCGGGGTGGTGAGCATTGTAAGGTTTTCTATTTGGCCATTCACTAGTAGGAGTGAGAAAAACATCACGGGCTGGTGTGAATCGGAGGGCCTGAATTCGGATAGGCAGTGAGTGGCAATGTAGGATGGAGAAAAGCACCACTGGGTGGTCCGCATGTGGAAGTCAGGACAGATGCAGTGGCAATGTAGGTTAGGTTTCTGAAAAACATCGCAGGGTGGTGTGCATTGTAAGAGTTTCTAACAGGTCATTCACTAGTAGAAGTGAGAAATACATCATGATGTTGTGTGAATCTGAGCGCCTGAATCAGCATAGACAGTGAGTGGCAATGTAGAATGGACAAAAGCACAATGGGGTGGTCAGGATGGGGAGGTCAGGAAAGAAGCAGTGTCAAAGTAGAATAGGTTTCTGAAAAACATCGCGGGGTGGTGAGCATTGTAAGGTTTTCTATCTGGCCATTCACTAGTAGGAGTGAGAAAAACATCACGGGCTGGTGTGAATCGGAGGGCCTGAATCCGGATAGGCAGTGAGTGGCAATGTAGGAGGGAAAAAAGCACCACTGGGTGGTCCGCATGGGGAAGTCAGGAAAGATGCAGTGGCAATGTAGGATAGGTTTCTGATAAACATCCCGGGGTGGTAAGGTTTTCTAAGAGGCAAATGATTAGTACGAGTGAGAAGAACATCACGAGGTGGTGTGAATGAGGGCCTAAATTAGGATACTCAGTGAGTGGCAATGTAGGAAGGAGAAAATCACCACTTGGTGATAAGCATGGGGAGGTCAGGAAACATGAAGTGCAATGTAGGATAGGTTTTTAAAAACATCGCGGAGTGGTGTGCATTGTAAGGCTTTGTAACAGGCCATTCATTCGTAGGAGTGAGAACAGGCAGCACGGGTTGGTGTGAATCGGAGGGCTTGAATTAGGATAGGCAGTGAGTGGCAATGAAGAATAGAGAAAAGCACCACGGGGTGGGCCACATGGGGAGGTCAGGAAACATGCAGTGGCAATGTAGGATAAGTTTCTGAAAAACATCACGGGGTGGTGTGCATTATAAGCGTTTGTAACAAGCCATTCACAAGTAGAAGTGAGAAAAAAATCACGGGTGATGTTAATCGGAGGTCCTGAATTCGGATAGGCAGTGAGTGGCAATGTAGGATGGAGAAAAGCACCACAGGGTGGTTAGCATGGCAAGGTAAGGACAGATGCAGTGGCAATGTAGGATACATTACTGAAAAACATCCCAGGGTGGTGCGCATTATAAGGGTTTCTAACAGGCCATTCACTAGTAGAAGTGAGAAATACATCATGATGTGGTGTGAATCTGAGGGCCTGAATCAGCATAGACAGTGAGTGGCAATGTAGAATGGAGAAAAGCACAACAGGGTAGTCAGGATGGGGAGGTCAGGAAAGAAGCAGTGTCAATGTAGAATAGGATTCTGAAAAACATCGCGGGGCGGTGAGCATTGTGAGGTTTTCTATCTGGCCGTTCACTAGTAGGAGTGAGAAAAACATCACGCGCTGGTGTGAATCGGAGGACCTGAATTCGGATAGGCAGTGAGTGGCAATGTAGGATGGAGAAAAGCACCACTGGGTGGTCCGCATGGGGAAGTCAGGACAGATGCAGTGGCAATGTAGGATAGGTTCCTGAAAAACGTCAGAAATATATCATGCTGTGTTGTGAATCCGAGGGCCTGAATCAGCATACGCAGTGAGTGGCTATGTAGAATGGAGAAAAGCACAACGGGGTGGTCAGGATGGGGAGGTCAGGAAACATGCAGTGACCATGTAGGATAGGTTTATGAAAAACATCACGGGGTGGTGAGCATTGTAAGGTTTTCTATCAGGCCATTCACTAGTAGGAGTGAGAAAAACATCACAGGCTGGTGTGAATCGGAGGACCTGAATCGGGATAGGCAGTGAGTGGTAATGTACAATGGAGAAAAGCACCACGGGGTGGTCTGCATGGGGAGGTTAGGAAACATGCAGACGCAATGTAGGATAGGTTTCTGAAATACATCGCGCGGTGGTGAGCAATGTAAGGTTTTCTATCAGGCCATTCAATAGTAGGAGTGAAAAAAACATCACGGGCTGGTGTGAATCGGAGGTCCTGAATTCGGATAGGCAGTGACTGGCAATGTAGGATGGAGAAAATCACCACTTGATGGTCAGCATGGGGAGCTCAGGAAACATGAAGTGCAATGTAGGATAGGTTCCTGAAAAACATCGTGGAGTGGTGCGCATTGTAAGTGTTTGTAACAAGCCATTCACTAGTAGGAGTGAGAAAAACAGCATGGGGTGGTGTGAATCGGAGGGCCTGAATTAGGATACGCAGTGAGTGGCAATAAAAAATAGAGAAAAGCACCACGGGGTGGGCAACATGGGGAGGTCAGGAAACATGCAGTGGCAATGTAGGAGAAGTTTCTGAAAAACATTGTGGGGTGGTGCGCATTATAAGCGTTTCTAACAAGCATTCACAAGTAGGAGTGAGAAAAACATCACGGGGTGGTGTGAATCGGAGGGCCAGAATTAGGTTAGGCAGTGAGTGGCAATGTAGGATGGAGAAGAGAACCACGGGGTGGTCAGCATGGAGAGTTCAGGAAACATGCAGTGGCAATGTATGATAGGTTTCTGAAAAGCATCGCGGGATGGTGCATATTGTAATGGTTTTTAACAGGCCATTCACAAGTAGGAGTGAAAAAAACATCACGGGGTGGTTTGAATCGGAGGGCCTGAATCAGGATAGGCTGTGAGTGGCAATGTAAAAATGGAGAAAAGCACCATGGGGTGGTCATCATGCGGAGGTCAGGAAACATGAAGTGGCAATGTAGGATAGGTTTCTGAAAAACATCGCGGGGTGGTGAGCATTGTAATGGTTTCTAACAGGTCATTCACAATTAGGAGTTAATAAAACATCACGGGCTGGTGTGAATCAGATGGCCTGCATTAGGGTAGGCAGTGAGTGGCAATCAAGTGTAGAGAAAAGCACCATGGGTTGGGCAACATGGAGAGATAATGAAACATGCAGTGGCAATGTAGGGTAGGTTTCTGATAAACATCGCAGGGTGGTGCGCATTGTAAGGGTTTCTAACAGGCTATTCACTGGTAGGAAAGAAAAAAACATCACGGGCTGGTGTGAATTGGAGTGCCTGAATCAGGATACGCAGTGAGTGGCAATGTAGGATGGAGAAAAGCACCACAGGGTGGTCAGCATGGGGAGGTCAGGACAGATGAAGTGGCAATGTAGGATAGGTTTCTGATAAACATCGCGGGGTGGTAAGGTTTTCTAACAGGCAAATCATTAGTACAAGTGAGAACAACATCACGGGGTGGTGTGAATGAGGGCCTAAATTAGGATACTCAGTGAGTGGCAATGTAAGAAGGAGGAAATCACCATTTGGTGGTAAGCATGGGGAGGTGAGGAAACATGAAGTGCAATGTAGCATAGGTTTCTGAAAAACATCGCGGAGTGGTGTGCATTGTAATGGTTTGTAACAGGCCATTCATTCGTAGGAGTGAGAACAACAGCACGGGTTGGTGTGAATAGGAGGGCCTGAATTAGGATAGGCAGTGAGTCGCAATGAAGTATAGAGAAAAGCACCACGGGGTGGGCAACATGGGGAGGTCAGGAAACATGCAGTGGCAATGTAGGATAAGTTTGTGAAAAACATCACGGGGTGGTGTGCATTATAAGCGTTTATAACAAGCCATTCACAAGTAGAAGTGAGAAAAAAATCACGGGGTGATGTTAATCGGAGTGCCTGAATAAGGATAGGCAGTGAGTGTCAATGTAGGATGTAGAAAATCACCACGGGGTGGTCAGGATGGACAGTTCAGGAAACATGCAGTGGCAATGTATGACAGGTTTCTGAAAAGCATCGTGGGTTGGTGCATATTGTAATGGTTTTTAACAGGCCATTCACTAGGAGAGTGAAAAAAACATCACGGCCTGGTTTGAATCAGAGGGCCTGAATTAGGATAGGCAGTGAGTGGTAATGTAAAATAGAGAAAAGCACCACAGGGTGGTCTGCATGGGGAGGTCAGAAAACACGCAGAGGCAATGTAGGATAGGTTTCTAAAAAACATCTCGGGGTGGCGAGCACTGTAAGGCTTTCTATCAGGCCATTCACTAGTAAGAGTGAGAAAAACATCACGGGCTGGTGTGAATCAGAGGGACTGAATTAGGATAGGCAGTGAGTGGCAATGTAGGATGAAGAAAAGCACCACAGGGTGGTCAGCATGTAGAGGTCAGGACAGATGCAGTGGCAATGTAGAAAAGGTTTCTGAAAAACATAGAGAAGTGGTGCGCATTGTAAGGGTTTCTAACAGGCCATTCACTAGTAGGAGTGAGAAATACATCATGATGTGTTGTGAATCCGAGGGCCTGAATCAGCATACGCAGTGAGTGGCAATGTAGAATGGAGAAAAGCACAAAGTGGTGGTCAGGATGCTAAAGTCAGGAAACTTGCAGTGGCCATGTAGGATACTTTTCTGATAAACATCGCAGGGTGCTTTGCATTGTAAGGGTTTCTAACAGGCCTTTCCCTAGAAGTAGTGAAAACAACATCACTGGGTGGTGTGAATCGGAGGGCCTGAATTAGAATAGGCAGTGAGTGGCAATGTAGGTTGGAGAAAAGCACCACGGGGTGGTCAGCATGGGGAGGTCAGGAAACATGCAGTGGCAATATAGGATAGGTTTCTGAAAAACATTGTGCTGTGGTGCGCATTATAAGCGTTTCTAACAAGCCATTCACAAGTAGGAGTGACAAAAACATCACGGGGTGGTGTGAATTGGAGGGCCTGAATTAGGATAGACAGTGAATGGCAATGTAGGATGGAGAAAAGAACCACGGGTTTGTCAGCATGGGGAGGTAATGAAACATGCAGTGGCAATGTAGGATAGGTTTCGGAAAAACTTCGCAGTGTGGTGCGCATTGTAAGGGTTTCTAACAGGCTATTCACTGGTAGGAGTGAAAAAAACATCACGGGGTTGGGTGAATTGGATGGCCTGAATCAGGATAGGCAGTGAGTGGCAATGTAGGTTGTAGAAAAGCACCACGGGGTCGTCAGCATGGAGAGTTCCTGAAACATGCTGTGGCAATGTAGGATAGGTTTCTGAAAAGTATCGCGGTTTGGTGCACATTGTAAGGGTTTCTAACAGGCCATTCACTAGTAGGAGGGAGAAAAACATCACGGGGTGGTGTGAATCAGAGGGCCTTAATTAGGATAGGCAGTGAGTGGCAATGTAGGAATGGAGAAAAGCACCAGAGGGTGGTCAGGATGGGGTGGTCCGGAAACATGCAGTGGCAATGTAGGATAGGTTTCTGATATACATCGCGGGATGGTGCGCATTGTCAGGGTTTCTAACAGGCAGTTAACTAGTATGAGTGAGAACAGCAGCACGGGATCGTGTGAATGAGGGCTTAAATTAGGATACTCAGTGAGTGGCAATGTAGGAAGGAGAAAATCACCACTTGATGGTCAGCAGGCGGAGCTCAGGAAACATGAAGTGCAATGTAGGATAGGTTTCTGAAAAACATCGCAGAGTGGTGCGCATTGTAAGTGTTTGTAACAAGCCATTCACTAGTAGGAGTGAGAACAACAGCATGGGGTGGTGTGAATCGGAGGGCCTGAATTAGGATACACAGTGCGTGGCAATAAAAATAGAGAAAAGCACCACGGGGTGGGCAACATGGGGAGGTCAGGAAACATGCAGTGGTAATGTAAGATAAGTTTCTGAAAAACATCACGGGGTGGTGCGCATTATAGGCGTTTGTAACGAGCCATTCACAAGTAGAAGTGAGAAAAAAATCACGGGGTGATGTTAATCGAAGGGCCTGAATCAGGATAGGTAGTGATTGTCAATGTAGGATGTAGAAAATCACCACGGGGTGGTCAGCATGGAGAGTTCAGGAAACATGCAGTGGCAATGTATGATAGGTTTCTGAAAAGCATCGCGGGTTGGTGCATATTGTAATGGTTTTTAACAGGCCATTCACAAGTAGGAGTGAAAAAAACATCACGGGGTGGTTTGAATCGGAGGGCATGAATCAGGATAGGCTGTGAGTGGCAATGTAAAAATGGAGAAAAGCACCATGGGGTGGTCATCATGCGGAGGTCAGGAAACATGAAGTGGCAATGTAGGATAGGTTTCTGAAAAACATCGCGGGGTGGTGAGCATTGTAAGGGTTTCTAACAGCCCATTCACTAGTAGGAGTGAGAAAAACATCACGGGCTGGTGTGAATCAGAGAGCCTGCATTAGGGTAGCAGTGAGTGGCAATCAAGTATAGAGAAAAGCACCACGGGGTGGGCAACATGGAGAGATAATGAAACATGCAGTGGCAATGTAGGGTAGGTTTCTGATAAACATCGCAGGGTGGTGCGCATTGTAAGGGTTTCTAACAGGCTATTCACTGGTAGGAAAGAAAAAATCATCACGGGGTGGTGTGAATCGGAGGGCCTGAATCAGGATACGCAGTGAGTGGCAATGTAGGATGGAGAAAAGCACCACAGGGTGGTCAGCATGGGGAGGTCAGGACTGATGAAGTGGCAATGTAGGATAGGTTTCTGATAAACATCGCGGGGTGGTAAGGTTTTCTAACAGGCAAATCATTAGTACAAGTGAGAACAACATCACGGGGTGGTGTGAATGAGGGCCTAAATTAGGATACTCAGTGAGTGGCAATGTAAGAAGGAGAAAATCACCATTTGGTGGTAAGCATGGGGAGGTGAGGAAACATGAAGTGCAATGTAGCATAGGTTTCTGAAAAACATCGCGGAGTGGTGTGCATTGTAATGGTTTGTAACAGGCCATTCAAGAGTAGGAGTGAGAACAACAGCACGGGTTGCTGTGAATCGGAGGGCCTGAATTAGGATAGGCAGTGAGTCGCAATGAAGTATAGAGAAAAGCACCACAGGGTGGGCAACATGGGGAGGTCAGGAAACATGCAGTGGCAATGTAGGATAAGTTTCTGAAAAACATCACGGGGTGGTGTGCATTATAAGCGTTTATAACAAGCCATTCACAAGTAGAAGTGAGAAAAAAATCACGGGGTGATGTTAATCTGAGTGCCTGAATAAGGATAGGCAGTGAGTGTCAAAGTAGGATGTAGAAAATGACCACGGGGTGGTCAGGATGGACAGTTCAGGAAACATGCAGTGGCAATGTATGACAGGTTTCTGAAAAGCATCGTGGGTTGGTGCATATTGTAATGGTTTTTAACAGGCCATTCACTAGGAGAGTGAAAAAAACAGCACGGCCTGGTTTAAATGGGAGGGCCTGAATTAGGATAGGCAGTGAGTGGTAATGTAAAATGGAGAAAAGCACCACGGGGTGGTCTGCATGGGGAGGTCAGGAAACACGCAGAGGCAATGTAGGATAGGTTTCTAAAAAACATTGCGGGGTGGCAAGCACTGTAAGGCTTTCTATCAGGCCATTCACTAGTAAGAGTGAGAAAAACATCACGGGCTGGTGTGAATCGGAGAGACTGAATTAGGATAGGCAGTGAGTGGCAATGTAGGATGAAGAAAAGCACCACAGGGTGGTCAGCATGTAGAGGTCAGGACAGATGCAGTGGCAATATAGAAAAGGTTTCTGAAAAACATAGAGAAGTGGTGCGCATTGTAAGGGTATCTAACAGGCCATTCACTAGTAGGAGTGAGAAATACATCATGATGTGTTGTGAATCCGAGGGCCTGAATCAGCATAGGCAGTGAGTGGCAATGTAGAATGGAGAAAAGCACAAAGTGGTGGTCAGGATGCTGAAGTCAGGAAATTTGCAGTGGCCATGTAGGATACGTTTCTGATAAACATTGCAGGGTGGTTTGCATTGTAAGGGTTTCTAACAGGCCTTTCCCTAGAAGTAGTGAAAACAACATCACTGGGTGGTGTGAATTGGAGGGCCTGAATTAGAATAGGCAGTGAGTGGCAATGTAGGTTGGAGAAAAGCACCACGGGGTCATCAGCATGGGGAGGTCAGGAAACATGCAGTGGCAATGTAGGATAGGTTTCTGAAAAACATTGTGGGGTGGTGCGCATTATAAGCGTTTCTAACAAGCCATTCACAAGTAGGAGTGAGAAAAACATCACGGGGTGGTGTGAATCGGATGGCCTGAATCAGGATAGGCAGTGAGTGGCAATGTAGGATGTAGAAAAGCACCATGGTTAGGTCAGCATGGAGAGATCCGGAAACATGCAGTGGCAATGTAGGATAGGTTTTGGAAAAACATCGCGGGGTTGTGCACATTGTAAGGGTTTATAACAGGCGATTCACTAGTAGGAGTGAGAAATGCATCATGATGTGGTGTGAATCCGAGGGCCTGAATCAGCATAGACAGAGAGTGGCAATGTAGAATGGAGAAAAGCACAAAGTGGTGGTCAGGATGTGGAGGTCAGGAAATATGCAGTGGCAATGTAGAATAGGTTTCTGAAAAACATCGCGGGGTGGTGCGCATTGTAAGGGTTTGCAACAGGCCATTCACTAGTAGGATTGAGAACACAGCACGAGCTGGTGTGAATCGGAGGGCCTGAATTAGGATAGGTAGTGAGTGGGAATGGAGAATGGAGAAAAGCACCACGAGGTGGGCAACATGGGGAGGTCAGGAAACATGCAGTGGCAATGTAGGATAGGTTTCTGAAAAACATCACGGGGTGGTGTCATTGTAAGTGTTTCTAACAAGCCATTCACAAGTGGGAGTGAGAAAAACATCACGGCGTGGTGTGAATCAGAGGGCCTGAATCATGATAGGGAGTGAGTGTCAATGTAGGATGGAGAAAACCACCATGGGGTGGTCAGCATGGGGAGGTAAGGAAACAGGCAGTGGAAATGTAGGATAGGTTTCTCACAAACATCGCAGGTTGGTGTGCATTGTAATGGTTTCTAACAGGCCATTCACTAGTAGGAGTGAAAAAAACATCATGGGGTGGTGTGAATCGGAGGGCCTGAATCAGGATAGGCTGTGAGTGGCAATGTAAAATGGAGAAAAGCACCACGGGGTGGTCAGCATGCGGAGGTCAGGAAACATGAAGTGGCAATGTAGAATAGGTTTTGAAAATCATCGAGGGGTGGTGCGCATTGTAAGGGCTTCTAACAGGCCATTCACTAGTAGGAGTGAGAAAAACATCACGGGGTAGAGTGAATCGGAGGGCCTGAATTGGGATAGGCAGTGAGTGGCAATGTAGTTTGGAGAAAAGCACTACAGGGTGGTCAACATGAGGAAGTCAGGAAACATGCAGTGGCAATATAGGATAGGTTTCTGATAAATATCGCGGGTTGATGCGCATTTTAAGTGTTTCTAACAGGCCATTCACTAGTAGGAGTGAGAACAACATCACGGGGTGGTGTGAATTGGAGGGCCTGACTTAGGATAGGCAGTGTGTGGCAATGTACGATGGAGAAAAGCACCACAGCGTGGTCAGCATGGGGAAGTCAGGAAACATGCAGTGGCAATGTAGGATATGTTTCTGAAAAACAGTGCAGGTTGATGCGCATTGTAAGGGTTTCTAACAGGCCATTCACTAATAGGAGTGAGAAAAACATCAAGGCGTGGTGTGATTCGGAGGGCCTGAATCAGGATAGGCAGTGAGTGGCAATTTAAAATCGAAAAAAGCACCACGGGTTGATCAGCATGGGGAGGTCAGGATACATGCAGTGGCAATGTAGGAGCGGTTTCTGAAAAACATCGCGGGGTTGTGAGAATTGTAAGGGTTTCTTTCAGGCCATTCACTAGTAGGAGTGAGGAAAACATCATGGGGTGGTGTCAATCGGACGGCCTGAATTAGGAAAACCAGTGAGTCGCAATGCAAGATGGAGAAAAGCACCACGGGGTGGTCAAGATGGGGAGTTCTGGAAACATGCAGTGGGAATGTAGGAAAGGTTTCTGCTAAACATCGTGGGGTGGTGCGCATTGTAAGGGTTTCTAACAGGCCATTCCCTAGTAGGAGTGAGAAATACATCATGGTGTGGTGTGAATCAGAGGGCCTGAATCAGGATAGACAGTGGCAATGTAGCATGGAGAAAAGCACCAGGGGTGGTCAGCATGGGGAGGTCAGGAAACATGCAGTGGCAATGTAGAATAGGTATCTGAAAAACATCGCGGTTGGTGCGCATTGTAACTGTTTCTAACAGGCAATTCACTTGTAGGAGTGAGAAAAACATCACGGGCTGGTGAAATCGGAGGTCCTGAATTAAGATACGCAGTGAGTGGCAATGTAGGAGGATGAAACGCACCACGGGGTGGTCAGCATGGGGAGGTCAGGAAACATGCTATGGCAATGTAGCATAGGTTTCTGAAAAACATCGCAGGTTTGTGCGCATTGTAAGGGTTTCTAACAGGCCATTCACTAGTAGGAGTGAGAAAAACATCAAGGCGTGGTGTGAATTGGAGGGCCTGAATCAGGATAGGCAGTGAGTGGCAATGTAAAATGGAGAAAAGCACCACGGGTTGATCAGCATGGGGAGGTCAGCATACATGCAGTTGCAACGTAGGAGAGGTTTCTGAAATACGACGCGGGATGGTGAGAATTGTAAGGGTTTCTAACAGGCCATTCACTAGTAGGAGTGAGAAAAACATCACGGGGTGGTGTGATTCAGAGGGCATGAATCAGGATAGGCAGTGAGTGGTAATGTAAAATAGAGAAAAGCACCACGGGTTGGTCAGCATGGGGAGGTCAAGAAACATGCAGTGGCAATGTAGGATAGGTTTATGATAAACATCATGGGGTGGTGCACCTGTAAGGGTTTCTAACCAGCAATTCACTAGTACGAGTGAGAACAACAGCACGGGGTGGTGTGAAAGAGGGCCTAAAGTATGATAGGCAGTGTGGCAATGTAGGAAGGAGAAAATCACCACTTGCTGGTCAGAATGGGGAGGTCAGGAAACATGCAGTGCAGTGTAGGATAGGTGTCTGAAAAACATCGCGGGGTGGTGCGCATTGTAAGGGTTTCTAACAGGTCATTCACTATTAGGAGTTAGAAATACATCATGGTGTGGTGTGAATCAGAGGGCCTGAATCAGGATAGACAGTGAGTGGCAACGTAGGATGGAGAAAAGCACCACGGGGTGGTCAGGATGGCGAGGTCAGGAAACATGCAGTGCAGTGTAGGACAGGTGTCTGAAAAACATCGCGGGGTGGTGCGCATTGTAAGGGTTTCTAACAAGCCATTCACAAGTAGGAATAAGAAAAACATCATGGAGTGGTGTGAATCGGAGGGCCTGAAACAGGATAGGCGGAGAGTGGCAATGAAGGATGGAGAAAAGCACCATGGGTTTGTCAGCATGGGTGGTAAGGAAACATGCAGAGGCAATGTAGGATAGGTTTCTGAAAAACAGCGCCGGGTGGTGCGCATTGTAAGGGTTTCTAACAGGTCATTCACTAGTAGGAGTGTGAAAAGTATCACAGGGTGTTGTGAATCACAGGGCCTGAATTAGTATAGGCAGTGAGTGGCAATGTAGGTTGGAGAAAAGCACTAGGGGTGGTCCGCATGGGGACGTGAGGAAACATGCAGTGGCAATTTAGGATAGGTTTCTGAAAAATATCACGGGGTGTTGAGGATTGTAAGGGTTTCAAACAGGCCATTCACTAGTTGGAGTGAGAAAAACATCACAGTGTGGTGTTAATCGGAGAGCCTGAATTAGGATAGGCAGTGAGGGGCAATTTAGGATGGAGAAAAGCACCACGGGGTGGTCAGCATTGGGATGTCAGAAAACATGGAGTGGAAATATATGGCATGTTTCTGAAAATCAACGCAGGTGGTGCGTATTATAAGGGTTTGTAACAGGCCATTCACTAGTAGGAGTGAGAAAAAATCATGGCGTGGTGTGAATCAGAGGGCCTGACTCAGGATAGGCAGTGAGTGGTACTGTAAAATGGAGAAAAGGACCACGGTTTTGTCAGCCTGGGGAGATCAGGAAACATTCAGTGGCAATGTAGGTAATGTTTCTGAAAAATATCGCGTGGTGGTGCGCATTGTAAGGGTTTCTAACAGGCAATTCACTAGCTTGAGTGTGAAAAAATCAACGGTGTGGTGTTAATCGGAGGGCCTGAATCAGGATAGGCAGTGAGTGGTAATGTATAATGGAGAAAAGCACCACGGAGTCGTCAGCATGGGGAGGTCAGGAAACATGCAGTGGCAATGTAGGAGAGGTTTCTGAAAAACATCGCGGGGTGGTGCCTATTGTAAGGGTTTCTAACAATCCATTCACTGGTAGGAGTGAGAAATAAATCATGGTGTGGTGTGATTCAGAAGGCCTGGATCAGGATAGACAGTGAGTGGCAATGTAGCATGGGGAAAAGCACCAGGTGTGGTCAGCATGAGGAGGTCAGGAAACTTGCAGTGGCAATGTAGGATATTTTTCTGAAAAACATCACGGATGGTGAGAATTGTAAGGGTTTCTAACAGGCCATTCACTAGTAGGAGTGAGAAAAACATCACGGGGTGGTGTGAATCAGAGGGCCTGAATTAGGATAGGGAGTGACTGGCAATGTAGGATGGTGAAAAGCACCAAGTGGTGGTCAGCATGGGGAGGTCAGGAAACATGCAGTGGCAATGTAGGATAGGTTTCTGAAAAACAGTGCAGGTTGATGCGCATTGTAAGGGTTTCTAACAGGCCATTCACTAGTAGGAGTGAGAAAAACATCAAGGCATGGTGTGATTCGGAGGGCCTGAATCAGGATAGGCAGTGAGTGGCAATTTAAAATCGAAAAAAGCACCACAGGTTGATCAGCATGGGGAGGTCAGGATACATGCAGTGGCAATGTAGGAGCGGTTTCTGAAAAGCATCGTGGGGTTGTGAGAATTGTAAGGGTTTCTAACAGGCCATTCACTAGTAGGAGTGAGGAAAACATCATGGGGTGGTGTCAATTGGACGGCCTGAATTAGGAAAACCAGTGAGTCGCAATGCAAGATGGAGAAAAGCACCACGGGGTGGTCAAGATGGGGAGGTCGGGAAACATGCAGTGGGAATGTAGGAAAGGTTTCTACAAAACATCGTGGGGTGGTGCGCATTGTAAGGGTTTCTAACAGGCCATTCACTAGTAGGAGTGAGAAATACATCATGGTGTGGTGTGAATCAGAGGGCCTGAATCAGGATAGACAGTGGCAATGTAGCATGGAGAAAAGCACCAGGGGTGGTCAGCATGGGGAGGTCAGGAAACGTGCATTTGCAATGTAGGATAGGTTTCTGAAAAACATCACAGGGTGGTGCGTATTGTAAGCGTTTCTTTTTTTTTTTTTTTTTTTTTTTTTTTTTTTTTTTTTTTGTCTTTTTCGTTTTTACCGGTTCCAGGGATAGAACTCACGACTGCATGCTTGCAAGGTAGGTGCTTATGCCGCTGAGCTAAATCCCCAGCCCCCTTGTAAGTGTTTCTAACAGGCCATTCACAAGTAGGAGTGAGAAAAATATCACGGGGTGGTGTGAATCAGAGGGCCCTGAATTAGGATAGGCAGTGAGTGGCAATGTAGCATGGAGAAAAGCACAATGGCGTTGTCAGCATGGGGAGGTCAGGAAACATGCAGTGGCAATGTAGGATACTTTTCTGAAAAACATCGCGGAGTGGTGCGCATTGTAATGGTTTCTAACAAGACATTCACAAGTAGGAGTGAGAAAAACTTCATGGAGTGGTGCAAATCGGAGGGCTTGAATTAGGATAGGCAGTGAGTGGCAATGTAGGATGGAGAAAACCACCATGGGTGTCTCAGCATGGGGAGGTAAGGAAACATGCAGTGGCATTGCAGGATAGGTTTCTGAAAAACATCGCGGGGTGGTGAGAATTGAAAGGGTTTCTAACAGGCCATTCACTAGTAGGAGTCTGAAAATCATCACGGGGTGGAGTGAATCGGAGGGACTGAATTGGGATAGGCAGTGAGTGGCAATGTAGGATGGAGAAAAGCACCAGGGGTGGTCAGCATGGGGACATGAAGAAACATGCAGTGGCAATTTAGGATCTGTTTCTGAAAAACATCGCGGCGAGGTGCGCATTGTAAGGATTTCTAACAGGCCATTCACTAGAAGGAGTGAGAAAAAAATCACAGCGTGGTGGGTTTCGGAGGGCCTGAATCAGGATAGGCAGTGAGTGGTAATGTAAAATGGAGAAAAGCACCATGGGTTGGTAAACATATGGAGGACAGGAAACATGCAGTGGCAATGTAGGATAGGTTTCTGAAAAACATCGCGGAGCGGTGAGAAATGTAAGGGTTTCCAACAGGCCATTCACTAGTAGGAGAGAGAAAAACATCACGGGGTGGTGTGAATCGGAGGGCCTGAATTAGGATAGGCAGTGAGTGGCAATGTAGGATGTAGAAAAGCACCACGGGGTGGTCAGCATGGGGAGGTCAGGTAACATGCAGTGTCAATGTAGGATACGTTTCTGAAAAACATCGCGGGGTTGTGCACATTGTAAGGGTTTCTGACAGGACATTCACTAATAGGAGTGAGAAAAACATCACAGGTTGGTGTTTATCGGAGGGCCTGAATCAGGATAGGCAGTGAGTGGCAATGTAGGATGGAGAAAAGCACGACGGGGTGGTCAGGATGGGGAGGTCAGCAAACATGCAGTGGCAATGTAGCATAGGTTTCTCAAAAACATCGCAGGTTGGTGCGCATTGTAAGTGTTTCTAACAGGCCATTCACTAGTAGGAGTGAGACATACATCATGGTGTGGTGTGAATCAGAGGGCCTGAATCAGAAAAGGCAGTGAGAGGTAATGTAAAATGGAGAAAAGCAGCACGGGTTGGTGAGCATGGGGAGGTCAGGAAACATGCAGTGGCAATATAGGATAGGTTTGTGAAAAACATCACGTGGTGGAGAGAATTGAAACGGTTTCTAACAGGCCATTTTCTAGTAGGAGTGAGAAAAACATCACGGGGTGGTGTTAATTAGAGGGCCTGAATTAGGAGAGGCAGTGAATGGCAATGTAGGATGGAGAAAAGCACCAGGGGTTGGTCAGCATGGGGAGGTCAGGAAACATGCATTGGCAATGTAGGATAGGTTTCTGAAAAACATAGTGGGGTGGTGCGCATTGTAAGGATTTCTAACAGGCCATTGACTAGTAGGAGCGAGAAAAACATCACGGTGTGGTGTGAATCGGAGGGGCTGAATCAGGATAAGCAGTAAGTGGCAATGTAGGATGGAGAAAAGCACCAGGGGAGGTCAGCATGTGGAGGGCAGGAACCATTCACTGGCAATGTAGGATAGGTTACTGAAAAACATCGTGGGTTGGTGCGCATTGTAAGGGTTTCTTTAAGGCCCTTCACTAGTAGGAGTGAAAAAAACATCAGGGGTGTTGTGAATCGGAGGGCCTGAATTAGGATCGGCAGTGAGTGACAATGTAGGATGGAGAAGAGCACCACGGGTTGGTCAGCATGGGGAGGTCAGGATACATGCAGTGGCAATGTAGGATAGGTTTCTGAAAAACATCACGGGGTGGTGCGCATTGTAAGGGTTTCTAACAGGCCGTTAACTAGTAGGAGTGTTAAAAACATCACGGAGTGGTGTGAATCGGGGGCCGGAATTAAGATAGGCAGTGAGTGGCAATGTAGGATGGAGAAAAGTACCACGGTGTGGTCAGAATGGGGAGGTCAGGAAACATGCATTTGCAATGTATGATAGGCTTCTGAAAAACATCACGGGGTTGTGCGCATTGTAAGGGTTTCTAACAGGCCATTCACTAGTAGGAGTGAGAAAGACATCATTGGGTGGTGTGAATCGGAAGGCCTGTATCAGGATAGGAAGTGAGGGGCAATGTAGAATGTAGAATATCACCACGGGATTGTCAGCATGGGGAGGTCAGGAAATATGCATTGGCAATGTAGGATAGGTTTCTGAAAAACATTGCAGGTTGGTGTGCATTGTAAGAGTTTCTAACAGGCCATTCACTAGTAGGAGTGAGAAAAAGATCATGGCGTGGTGTGAATCGGAGGGCCTGAATCAGGATAGGCAGTGAGTGGCAATGTAAAATGGAGAAAAGCACCACTGGTTGATCCGCATGGGAGTTCAGGAAACATGCAGTGGCAATATAGGATAGGTTTCTGGAAAACATCGCGGGGTGGTGAGAATTGTAAGGGTTTCTAACAGGCCATTCACTAGTAGGAGTGTGCAAAACATCACGTTGTGGTGTGAATCGGAGGGCCTGAATTAGGATAGGCAGTGAGTGGCAATGTAGGATGGAGAAAACCAAAACGGGGTGGTCAGGATGGGGAGGTCAGGAAACATGCAGTGGCAATGTATGATAGGATTCTTAAAAACATCGTGGGGTGCTGTGCATTGTAAGGTTTGCAAGGCCATTCACTAGTATGAGTGAGAAAAACATCACGGGGTGGTGTGAATCAGAGGGCCTGAATCAGGATAGGCAGTGAGTGGCAATGTAGGATGGAGAAAAGCACCACGGGGTGGTCAGGATGGGGAAGTCAGGAATCATGCAGTGGCAATGTAGGATAGGTTTCTGAAAAACATCACAGGTTGGTGCGCATTGTAAGGTTTTCTAGCAGGCCATTCACTAGTAGGAGTGAGAAATACATCATGGTGTTGTGTGAATCAGAGGGCCTGAATCAGGAAAGACAGTGAGTGGCAATGTAGCATGGAGAAAATCACCAGGGGTGGTCAGCATGGGGAGGTCAGGAAACATGCAAAGGCAATGTAGGATATTTTTCTCAAAAAACATCAAGGAGTGGTGCGCATTGTAAGGGTTTCTAACAGGCCATTCACTAGTAGGAGTGAGAAAAACATCATGGGGTGGTGTGAATAAGATGTTCTGAATTAGGAGAGGCAGTGATTGGCAATGTAGCATGGAGAAATGCACCACGAGGTAGTAAGGATGGGTAGGTCAGGAAACATGCAGTGGCAATGTAGGATAGGTTTCTGAAAAACATCGCTGGGTGGGGGGAATTGTAACTGTTTCTAACATGCAATTCACTAGTAGGAGTGAGAAAAACATCACGGGCTGCTGAAATCAGAGGTCCTGTATTAAGATAGGCAGTGAGTGGCAATGAAGGAGGAAGAAAAGCACCACGTTGTGGTCTGCATGGGGAGGTCAGGAAACATGCAGTGGCAATGTAGGATAGGTTTTCAAAATCATAGTGGGGAGGTGCGCATTGTAAAGGTTTCTAACAGGCCATTCACAATAGGAGTGAGAAAAACATCAGGGGGTGGAGTGAATCGGAGGGCCTGAATTGGTATAGGCAGTGAGTGGCAATGTAGGTTGGAGAAAAGCACTACAGGGTGGTCAGCATGGGGAAGTCAGGAAATATGCAGTGGCAATATAGGATAGGTTTCTGATAAATATCGCGAGTTGGTGAGCATTGTATGTGTTTCTAACAGGCCATTCACTAGTAGGAGTGTGAAAAACATCATGGGGTGGTGTGAATCAGAAGGCCTGAATTAGGATAGGCAGTGAGTGGCAATGTAGAATGGAGAAAAGCACCACGCGGTGGTCTGCATGGGGAGGTCAGGAAACATGCATTGGCAATGTAGGATAGGTTTCTGAAAAACATCGCGGGGTGGTGCGCATTGTAAGGTTTTCTAACAGGCCATTGACTAGTAGGAACGAGAAAAACATCACGGTGTGGTGTGAATCGGAGGGGCTGAATCAGGATAAGCAGTAAGTGGCAATGTAGGATGGAGATAAGCACCAGGGGTGGTCAGCATGGGGAGGGCAGGAACCATTCACTGGCAATGTAGGATAGGTTACTGAAAAACATCGTGGGTTGGTGTGCATTGTAAGGGTTTCTTAAAGGCCCTTCACTAGTAGGAGTGAAAAAAACATCAGGGGTGTTGTGAATCGGAGGGCCTGAATTAGAATCAGCAGTCAGTGACAATGTAGGAAGGGGAAGAGCACCACGGGTTGGTCAGCATGGGGAGGTCAGGAAACATGCAGTGGCATTGTAGGATAGGTTTCTGAAAAACATCACGGGGTTGTGCGCATTGTAAGGGTTTCTAACAGGCCATTAACTAGTAGGAGTGTTAAAAACATCACAGAATGGTGTGAATCAGGGGCCTGAATTAAGATAGGCAAAAGTGGCAATGTAGGATGGAGAAAAGTACCACGGTGTGGTCAGCATGGGGAGGTCAGGAAACATTCATTTGCAATGTATGATAGGTTTCTGAAAAACATCACGGGGTGGTGCGCATTGTAAGGGTTTCTAACAGGCCATTCATTAGTAGGAGTGAGCACAACATCACGTTGTGGTGTGAATCGGAGGGCCTGAATTAGAATAGGCAGTGTGTGGCAATGTAGGATGAAGAAAAGCACCATGGGGTGGTCAGGATGGGGAGGTCAGGAAACATGCAAAGGCAATGTAGATAATTTTTCTGAAAAACATCACGGGGTGGTGCGCATTGTAAGGGTTTCTACAGGCCATTCACTAGTAGGAGTGATAAATACATCATGGTGTTGTGTGAATCAGTGGGCCTGAATCAGGAAAGACAGTGAGCGGCAATGTAGCATGGAGAAAAGCCCCAGGGGTGGTCAGCATGGGGAGTTCAGGAAACATGCAAAGGAAATGTAGGATATTTTTCTGAAAAACATCATGTGGTGGTGCACATTGTAAGGGTTTCTAACAGGCCATTCACTAGAGGAGTGAGAAAAACATCATGGGGTGGTGTGAATAAGATGTTCTGAATAAGGAGAGGCAGTGATTGGCAACGTAGCTTGGAGAAAAGCACCACGAGGTGGTCAGGATGGGGAGGTCAGGAAACATGCAGTGGCAATGTAGGATAGGTTTCTGAAAAACATTGCGGGGTAGAGCGCAATGTAAGGGTTTCTAACAAGCCATTCACTAGTAGGAGTGAGAAAATCTTCACGGTGAGGTGTGAATCGGAGGCCCTGAATCAGTATAGGCAGTGAGTGACAATGTTGGATGGAGAAAAGCTCCAGGGGTGCTCAGCATGTGGAGGTCAGGAAACATGCAGTGGCAAATAGGATAGGTTTCTTAAAGGCATTGAGTGGCAACGTAGGGTGGAGAAAAGCACCACTGGTTGATCCGCATGGGAGTTCAGGAAACATGCAAAGGCAATGTAGGATATTTTTCTGAAAAACATCACGGGGTGGTGCGCATTATAAGGGTTTCTAACAGGCCATTCACTAGTAGCAGTGAGAAAAACGTCATGGGGTGTTGTGAATCAGATGTTCTGAATTAGGAGAAGCAGTGATTGGCAATGTAGCATGGAGAAAACCACCACGAGGTGGTCAGGATGGGGAGGTCAGGAAACATGCAGTGGCAATGTAGAATAGGTTTCGGAAAAACATCGCGGTTGGTGTGCATTGTAACTGTTTCTAACAGGCAATTCACTTGTAGGAGTGAGAAAAACATCACGGGCTGGTGAAATCGGAGGTCCTAAATTAAGATACGCAGTGAGTGGCAATGTAGGAGGATGAAAAGCACCACGGGGTGGTCAGCATGGTGAAGTCAGGAAACATGCTATGGCAATGTAGCATAGGTTTCTGAAAAACATCGCAGGTTTGTGCGCATTGTAAGGGTTTCTAACAGGCCATTCACTAGTAGGAGTGAGAAAAACAACAAGGCGTGGTGTGAATTGGAGGGCCTGAATCAGGATAGGCAGTGAGTGGCAATGTAAAATGGAGAAAAGCAACACGGGTTGATCAGCATGGGGAGGTCAGCATACATGCAGTGCCAACGTAGGAGAGGTTTCTGAAATACGACGCGGGATGGTGAGAATTGTAAGGGTTTCTAACAGGCCATTCACTAGTAGGAGTGAGAAAAACATCACGGGGTGGTGTCAATCGGACGGCCTGAATTAGGATACGCAGTGAGTGGCAATGCAGGATGGAGAAAAGCGCCACGGGGTGGTTAGGATGGGGAGGTCGGGAAACAATGTAGGAAAGGCTTCTGAAAAACATCGTGGGGTGGTGTGCATTGTAAGGGTTTCTATCAGGCCATTCACTAATAGGAGTGAGAAATACATCATGGTGTGGTGTGAATTAGAGGGCCTGAATCAGGATAGACAGTGAGCGGCAATGTAGCATCGAGAAAAGCACCATGGGTGGTCAGCATGGGGAGGTCAGGAAACATGCATTTGCAATGTAGGATAGGTTTCTGAAAAACATCGCGGGGTGGTGCCATTGTAAGGATTTATAACAGGCCATTCACTAGTAGGAGTGAAAGACACATCATGAAGTGGTGTTAATCCGAGGGCCTGAATCAGCATAGACAGTGAGTGACAATGTAGAATGGAGAAAAGCACAACGGGGTGGTCAGGATGGGGATGTCAGGAAACATGCATTGGCAATGTATGATAGGTTTCTGAAAAACATTGAGGGGTGGTGCGCATTGTAAATATTTCTAACAGGCCATTCCCTAGTAGGAGTTCTGAAAAACATTACGGGGTGATGTGAATAGGAGGTCCTGAATTAGGTTAGGCAGTGACTGGGAATGTATGATGGAGAAAAGCACCACGGGAGGTCAGCATGGGAAGGTCAGGAAACATGCAGTGGCAATGTAGGATAGGTTTTGAAAATCATCGCGGGGTGTTCCGCATTGTAAGGGTTTCTAACAGGGTATTCACTAGTAGGAGTGAGAAAAACATCACGGGGTGGTGTGAATCGGAGGGGCTGAATCAGTGTAGGCAGTGAGTGGCAATGTAGGTTGGAGAAAAGCACCACAGGGTGGTCAGCATGGAGAGTTCAGGAAATATGCAGTGGCAATGTAGGATAGGTTTCTGAAAAACAACGCGGGGTGGTGCGCATTGTAAGGGTTTCTAACAGGCCATTCACTAGTAGGAGTGAGAAATACATCATGATGTGGTGTGAATCCGAGTGCCTGAATCAGCATAGACTGTGAGGGGCAATGTAGAATGGAGAAAAGCACAACGGGGTGGTCAGGATGGGGAGGTCAGGAAACATGCAGTGGCCATATAGGATAGGTTTATGAAAAACATCACGGGGTGGTGAGCATTGTAAGGTTTTCTATCAGGCCATTAACTAGTAGGAGTGAGAAAAACATCACGGGCTGGTGTGAATCGGGGGGCCTGAATTCGGATAGGCAGTGAGTGGCAATGTAGAATGGAGAAAAGCACCACAGGGTGGTCATTATGGGGAGGTCAGGACAGATGCAGTGGCAATGTAGGATAGGTTTCTGATAAACATCGCGGGGTCGTGCGCATTGTAAGGGTTTCTAACAGGACATTCATTAGTACGAGTAAGAACAACATCACGGGGTGGTGTGAATGAGGACCTTAATTAGGATACTCAGTGAGTGGCAATGTAGGAAGGAGAAAATCACCACTTGGTGGTCAGCATGGGGAGGTCTGGAAACGTGAAATGCAATGTATGATAGGTTTCTTAAAAACTTCGCGGGGTGGTGCGCATTGTAAGGGTTTCTAACAGGCCATTCACTAGTAGGAGTGAGAACAACATCATGGCGTGGTGTGAATCGGAGGGCCTGAATTACGATAGGCAGTGAGTGGTAATGAAGAATAGAGAAAAGCTCCACGGGGTTGGCAACATGGGGAGATCAGGAAACATGCAGTGGCAATGTAGAATAAGTTTCTGAAAAACATCACGGGGTGGGGTGCATTATAATCATTTCTAACAAGCCATTCAGAAGTAGGAGTGAGAAAAACATCACGGGGTGGTGTGAATCGGAGGGCCTGAATTAGTATAGGCAGTGAATTGCAATGTAGGATGGAGAGAAGAACCACTGGTTTGTAAGCATGTGGAGGTAATGAAACATGCAGTGGCAATGTAGGATAGGTTTCTGATAAACATTGCAGGGTGGTGCAAATTGTAAGGGTTTCTAACAGGACATTCACTAGTAGGAGTGAGAAATACATCATGATGTGTTGTGAATCCGAGGGCCTGAATCAGAACAGACAGTGACTGGCAATTTAGAATGGAGAAAAGCACAATGGGGAGGTCAGGATGGGGAGTCAGGAAACATGCAGTGGCAATGTATGATGGGTTTCTGAAAAACATCACGGGGTGGTGCGTGTTGTAACTGTTTCTACCAGACCATTCACTAACAGGAGTGAGAAAAACAACAGGGGGTGGTGTGAATCAGAGGGCCTGAATCAGTATAGGCAGTGAGTCGCAATGTAGGATGGAGAAAAGCACCACGGGTTTGTCAGGATGGGGAGGTAATGAAATATGCAGTGGCAATGTAGGATATGTTTCTGATAAACATCACAGGGTGGTGCGCATTGTAAGGGTTTCTAACATGCCATTCCCTAGAAGGAGTGAGAACAACATCACAGGGTGGTGTGAATCGGAGGCCTGAATTAGAATAGGCAGTGAGTGGCAATGTAGGTTGGAGAAAAGCACCACGGGGTGGTCGGCCTGGGGAGGTCAGGAAACGTGCAGTGGCAATGTAGGATAGGTTTCTGAAAAACATCCCATGGTGGTGAGCATTGTAAGGGTTTCTAACAGGCCATTCACTAATAGGAGTGAGAAAATCATCACAGAGTGGGGTGAATCGGAGGGCCTGAAATCGCATAGGCAGTGAGTGGCAATGTAGGATGTAGAAAAGCACCACGGGGTGGTCAGCAGTGGGATTTTAGAAAACATGCAGTGGCAAAGTAGGATAGGTTTCTGAAACACATCGTGGGTTGGTGCGCATTGTAAGTGTTTCTAACAGGCCTTTCACTAGTAGGACTGAGAAAAACATCATGCGATGGTGTGAATCGGAATGCCTGAATCAGGATAGGCCGTGAGTGTCAATGTAGGATGCAGAAAAGAACCATGGGGTGGTCAGCATTGGGAGGTCAGGAAACATGCAGAGGGAATGTAGGATAGGTTTCTGAAAAACATCGTGGGTTTGTGCGCATTTTAAGTGTTTCTAACAGGCCATTCACTAGGAGGAGTGAAAAAAACATCACGGTGTGGTGTGAATCGGAGTGCCTGAATCGGGATAGTCAGTGAGTGGTAATGTAAAATGGAGAAAAGCACCACGGGGTGGTCAGGATTGGGAGGTCAGGAAACATGCAGAGGCAATTTAGGATAGGTTTCTGAAAAACATCGCAGGGTGGCGAGCATTGTAAAGTTTTCTATCAGGCCATTCACTAGTAGGAGTGAGAAAAACATCACGGGGTGCTGTGAATCGGAGGTCCTGAATTCGGATAGGCAGTGAGTGGCAATATAGGAAGGAGAAAAGCAAAACAGGGTGGTCAGCATGGGGAGGTCAGGACAGATGCAGTGGCAATGTAGAATAGGTTCCTGAAAAACATCGCAGTGTGGTGCGCATTGTCAGGGTTTCTAACAGGCCATTCATTAGTAGGAGGGAGAAATACATCATGATGTATTGTGAATCCGAGTGCCTGAATCAGCACAGACAGTGAGTGGCCATGTATAATGGAGAAAAGCAGAACGGGGAGATCAGGATGGCTAGGTCAGGAAACATGCAGTGGCAAAATATGATAGGTTTCTGAAAAACATCACAGGGTGGTGCACATTGTCAGGGTTTCTAACAGGCCATTCACTAGTAGGAGTGAGAAAAACATCACGGGGTGGTGTGAATCAGAGGTCCTGAATTAGGTTAGGCAGTGACTGGGAATGTAGGATGGAGAAAAGCACCACGGGAGGTCAGCATGGGGAGGTCAGGAAACATGCAGTGGCAATGTAGGATAGGTTTTGAAAATCATTGCGGGGCGGTGCGCATTGTAAGGGTTTCTAACACGGAATTCACGAGTAGGAGTGAGAAAAACATCATGGGGTGGTGTGAATCCGAGGGCTTGAATCAGTATAGGCAGGGATTCGCAGTGTAGGATGGAGAAAAGCACCCCGGGTTTGTCAGCATGGCGAGGTAATGAAACATGCAGTGGCAATGTAGGATACGTTTCTGATAAGCATCACAGGGTGGTGTGCATTGTAAGGTTTTCTAACAGGCCATTCCCTAGAAGGAGTGAGAACAACATCACTGGGTGGTGTGAATCGGATGGCCTGAATTAGAATAGGCAGTGAGTGGCAATGTAGGTTGGAGAAAAGCACCACGGGGTGGTCTACCTGGGGAGGTCAGAAAACATGCCATGGCAATGTATGATAGGTTTCTGAAAAACATCGTGGGGTGGTGAGCATTGTAAGGTTTCCTAACAGGCCATTCACTAGCAGGAGTAAGAAAAACATTACGGGGTGTTGTCAATCGGATGGCCTGAATTCGATTAGGCAGAGAGTGGCAATTTAGGTTGGAGAAAAGCACCACAGGGTGGTCAGCATGGGGAGGTCAGGACAGATGCAGTAGCAATGTAGGATAGGTTTCTGAAAAACATCACGGTGTGGTGCGCATTGTCAGGGTTTGTAACAGGCCATTCACTAGCAGGAGTGAGAAATACATCATGATGTGTTGTGAATCCGAGGGCCTGAATCAGCACAGACAGTTAGTGGCCATGTAGAATGGAGAAAAGCAGAACAGGGAGGTCAGGTTGGGGAGGTTAGGAAACATGCAGTGGCAATGTATGATAGGTTTCTGAAAAACATCACGAGTTGGTGTGCATTTTCAGGGTTTCTAACAGGCCATTCACTAGAAGGAGTGAGAAAAACATCACGGGGTGGTGTGAATCGGAGGTCCTGAATTAGGTTAGGCAGTGAGTGGCAATGTAGGATGGAGAAAAACACAACGGGGTGGTCAGCATGGGGAGGTCAGGAAACATGCAGTGGCAACAATGTATGATGGGTTTCTGAAAAACGTCGCGGGTTGGTGCGCATTGCAACTGTTTCTAACAGGCCATGCACTAGTAGGAGTTGTGAAAAATATCACGGGCTGATGTGAATAGGAGGTCCTGAATTAGGATAGGCAGTGAGTGGTAATGTAGGATGGAGAAAAGCACCTCGGGTGGTCAGCATGGGGAGGTCAGGAATCATGCAGTGGCAATGTAGGATAGGTTTTGAAAATCATCGCAGGGTGGTCCGCATTGTAAGTGTTTCTAACAGGGCATTCACTAGTAGGAGTGAGAAAAACATCACGGGGTGGTGTGAATCGGAGGGCCTGAATCAGTGTAGGCAGTGAGTGGCAATGTAGGTTGGAGAAATGCACCACAGGGTGGTCAGCACGGTGAGCTTAGGAAACATGCAGTGGCAATGAAGGATAGGTTTCTGATAAACATCACGGGGTGATGTGCATTGTAAGGGTTTCTAACAGGTCATTCACTAGTAGGACTGAGAAAAACATCACGGGGTGGTGTGAACTGGAGGGCCTGAATTAGGATAGGCAGTGAGTGGCAATGTAGGATGGAGAAAAGCACCACGCGGTGGTCAGCATGGGGAGGTCAGGAATCATGCAGTGGCAATGTAGGATAGGTTTCTGAAAATCATAGCAGGGTGATGCGCATTGTAACGGTTTCTAACAGGCTATTCACTGGTAGGAGTGAAAAAAACATCACGGGGTGGTGTGAATCTGATGGCCTGAATAAGGATAGGCAGTGAGTGGCAATGTAGGATGTAGAAAAGCACCATGGGCAGGTCAGCATGGAGAGTTCAGGAAACATGCAGTGGCAATATAGGATAGGTTTCTGAAAAACATCGCAGGGTGCTGCGCATGTAAGGGTTTCTAACAGGCCATTCACTAGTAGGAGTGAGAAATACATCATGATGTGGTGTGAATCCGAGGGCCTGAATCAGCATAGACAGTGAGTGGCAATGTAGAATGGAGAAAAGCACAATGGGTTTGTCAGCATGGCGAGGTAATGAAACATGCAGTGGCAATGTAGGATACGTTTCTGATAAGCATCACAGGGTGGTGCGCATTGTAAGGGGTTGGGAGGTCAGGAAACATGCAGTGGCAATGTAGGATAGGTTTATGAAAAACATCGTGGGGTGGTGAGCATTGTAAGTTTTTCTATCAGGCCATTCTTTAGTAGGAGTGAGAAAAACATCACGGGCTGGTGGGAATCGGAGGGCCTGAATTCGGATAGGCAGAGAGTGGCAAAATAGAATGGAGAAAAGCACCACAGGGTGGTCAGCATGGGGAGATCAGGACAGATGCTGTGGCAATGTAGGATAGGTTTCTGATAAACATCGCGGGGTGGTGCGACTTGTAAGGGTTTCTAACAGGCCATTCATTAGTACGAGTGAGAACAACATCACGGGGTGGTGTGAACGAGGGCCTAAATTAGGATACTCAGTGAGTGGCAATGTAGGAAGGAGAAAATCACCACTTGGTGGTCAGCATCGGGAGGGCAGGAAGCATGAAGTGCAATGTAGGATAGGTTTCTGAAAAACATCGCGGAGTGGTGCGCATTGTAAGGGTTGGTAACAGGCCATTCACTAGTAGGAGTAAGAACAACAGCACGGTGTGGTGTGAATCGGAGGGCCTGAATTAGGATAGGCTGTGAGTGGCAATGAAGAATAGAGAAAAGCACCATGGGGTGGGCAACAGAGGGAGATCAGGAAACATGCAGTGGCAATGTAGGATTAGTTTCTGAAAAACATCACGGGGTGGGGCGCATTATAAGCGTTTCTAACAAGCCATTCACAAGTAGGAGTGAGAAAAAAATCACGGGGTGGTGTGAATTGGAGGGCCTGAATTAGGATAGGCAGTGAATGGCAATGTAGGATGGAGAAAAGAACCACTGGTTTGTAAGCATGGGGAGATAATGAAACATGCAGTGGCAATGAAGGAAAGCTTTCTGATAAACATCAAAGGGTGGTGGGCATTGTAAGGGTTTCTAACAGGCTATTCACTGGTAGGAGTGAAAAAAACATCACGTTGTGGTGTGAATCAGAAGGCCTGAATCGGGATAGGCAGTGAGTGTTAATGTAAAATATAGAAAAGCACCACGGGGTGGTCTGCATGGGGAGGTCAGGAAACATGCAGAGGCAATGTAGGATAGGTTTGGGAAAAGCATCGCGGGTTGATGCACATTTTAAGGGTTTCTAACAGGCCATTCACTAGTAGGGTTGAAAAAAACATCACGTTGTGGTGTGAATCGGAGGGCCTGAATCGGGATAGGCAGTGAGTGGTAATGTAAAATATAGAAAAGCACCACGGGGTGGTCTGCATGGGGAGGTCAGGAAACATGCAGAGGCAATGTAGGATAGGTTTCTGAAAAACATCGCGGGGTGGCGAGCATTGTAAGGATTTCTATCAGGCCATTCACTAGTAGGAGTGAGAAAAACATCATGGGCTGGTGTGAATCGGAGGGCGTGAATTCGGATAGGCAGTGAGTGGCAATGTAGGATGGAGAAAAGCACCACAGTGTGGTTAGCATCGGGAGGTCAGGACAGATGCACTGGCAATGTAGGATAGATTTCTGAAAAACATCACGGTGTGGTGTGCATTGTCAGGGTTTCTAACAGGCCATTCACTAGTAGGAGTGAGAAATACATCATGACGTGTTGTGAATCCGAAGCCCTGAATCAGCTCAGAAATTGAGTGGCAATGTAGAGTGGAGAAAAGCTCAATGGGGAGGTCAGGATGCTGAGGTCAGGAAACATGCAGTGGCAATGTAGGATAGGTTTCTGAAAAACATCACGGGTGGTGAGAATTGTAAGTGTTTCTAACAGGCCATTCACTAGTAGGAGTGAGAAACTCATCACGGGGTGGTGTGAATCAGAGGGCCTGAATTATGATAGACTGTGAATGGCAATGTAGGATGGAGAATAGCACCACGGGGTGGTCAGCATGGGGAGGTCAGGAAACATGCAGTGGCAATGTAGGATACTTTTCTGAAAAATATCGCGGGCGGTGCACATTGTAAGGGTATCTAAGAGGCCGTTCCCTTGTAAGAGTGAGAAAAACATCATGGGGTGGTGTGATTCGGAGGGCCTGAATCAGGATAGGCAGTGAGTGGCAATGTAGGATGGAGAAAAGCACCACGGGGTCGTCAGTATGGGGAGGTCAGGAAATATGCAGTGGCAAAGTAGGATAGGTTTCTGAAAAACATCGCGGGGTGCTGAGCATTGTAAGGCTTTCTAACAGGCCATTCACTAGTAGGAGTGAGAAAAAGATCACGGCGTGGTGTGAATCGGAGGGCCTGAATCTGGATAGGCAGTGAGTGGCAATGTAAAATGGAGAAAAGCACCACTGGTTGATCCGCATGGGAGTTCAGAAACATGCAGTGGCAAAGTAGGATAGGTTTCTGAAAGACATCGCGGGGTGGTGAGAATTGTAAGGTTTCTAACAGGCCATTTACTAGTAGTAGTGAGAAAAACATCATTGGGTGGTGGGAATCGGAGGGCCTGAATCAGGACAAGCAGTGAGTGGCAATTTAGGATGGAGAAAAGCACCATGGGGTGGTCAGCACAGCGATGTCAGGAAACATGCAGTGGCAATGTAGGCTAGGTTTTTGATAAACATCGCTGGGTGATGCGCATTGCAAGGCTTTCTAATAGGCCATTCACTAGTGGGAGTGAGAAAAACATCACGGGGTGGTGTGAATCGGAGGGCCTGAATTAGGATAGGCAGTTAGTGGCAATGTAGGATGGATAAAAGCACCACGGGGTGGTCAGCATGGGGAGGTCAGGAAACATGCAGTGGCAATGTAGAATTGGTTTCTGAAAAACATCACGGGGTGGTGCACATTGTAAGGGTTTCTAACAGGCCATTCACTAGTAGGAGAGAGAAAAACATCACGGGGTGGAGTGAATCAGAGGCCTGAATCAGGATAGGCAAGGAGTGACAATGTAGGATATACAAAAGCACAACGGGGTTCAGCATAGGGAGGTCAGGAAACATGCAGTGGCAATGTAGGATTGGTTTCTGAAAATCATCGCAGGTTGGTGCGCATTGTAAGGGTTTCTAACAGGCCATTAACTAGTAGGAGTGAGAGAAACCCCACGGCGTGATGTGAATCAGTGGGCCTGAATCAGGATAGGCAGCGAGTGGCAATGTAAAATGGACAAAAGCACCATGGGTTGATCAGAATGGGGACGTCAGGAAACATGCAGTGGCAATATAGGATAGGTTTCTGAAAAACATCGCGGGGTGGTGCGCATTGTAAGGTTTTCTAACAGGCCATTCACTAGTAGGAGTGAGAAAAACATCACGGGGTGATGTGAATCAGAAGTCCTGAATCAGGATAGGCAGTGAATGGCAATGTAGGATGGAGAAAATCACCACGGGATGGTCAGCATGGGTAGGTCAGGACACATGCATAGTCAATGTAGGATAGGTTTCAGAAAAACATCGCGGGGTGGTGCAAATAGTAAGGGTTTCGAACACGCCATTCACTAGTAGGAGTGAGAAAAACATAACGGGGTGGTGTGAATCAGAGGGCATGAATCAGGACAGGCAGTGAGTGGCAATAAAGGATGTAGAAAAGCAAAACGGGGTGGTCAGCATGGGGAGGTCAGGAAACATGCAGTGGCAAGGTAGAATAGGATTCTGAACAAGTTCGCAGTTTGGTGCGAATTGTAAGGGTGTCTAACAGGCCATTCACTAGTAGGAGTGAGAAAAACATCACGGGGTGGTGTGAATCGGAGGACCTGAATCAGGATAGGCAGTGATTGGCAATGTAAAATGGAGAAAAGCACAACGGGTTAATCATCATGGGGAGGTCAGGAAACATGCACTGGCAATGTAGGATAGGTTTCTGAAAAACATCTCGGGGTGTGATAATTGTAAGTGTTTCTAACAGGCCATTCACTAGAAGGAGTGAGAAAAACATCACGGGATGGTGTGAATCAGAGGGCCTGTATTAGGATAGGCAGTGAGTGTCAATATAGGATGGAGAAAAGCACCACGGGGTGGTCAGCATAGGGAGGTCAGGAAACATGCAGTGGCAATGTAGGATAGGTTTCTGAAAATCTTAGCGGGTTTATGCACATTGTAAGGGTTAGTAACAGGCCACTCACTACTAGGAGTGAGAAAGACATCACCGGGTGGTGTGAATCGGAAGGCCTGAATCAGGATAGGCAGTGAGGGGCAATGTAGAATGGAGAAAATCACCACGGGATGGTCAGCATGGGGAGGTCTGGAAATATGCACTGGCAATGTAGGATAGGTTTCTGAAAAGCATCGCAGGTTGGTGCGCATTGTAAGTGTTTCTAACAGGCCATTCACTAGTAGGAGTGAGACATACATCATGGTGTGGTGTGAATCAGAGGGCCTGAATCAGAAAAGGCAGTGAGAGGTAATGTAAAATGGAGAAAAGCACCACAGGTTGGTGAGCATGGGGAGGTCAGGAAACATGCAGTGGCAATATAGGATAGGTTTGTGAAAAACATCATGTGGTGGTGAGAATTGAAAGGGTTTCTAACAGGCCATTCTCTAGTAGGAGTGAGAAAAACATAACGGGATGGTGTTAATCTAGGGCCTGAATTAGGAGAGGCAGTGAATGGCAATGTAGGATGGAGAAAACACCAGGGGTTGGTCAGCATGGGGAGGTCAGGAAACATGCATTGGCAATGTAGGATAGGTTTCTGAAAAATATCGCGGGGTGGTGCGCATTGTAAGGATTTCTAACAGGCCATTGACTAGTAGGAGCGAGAAAAACATCACGGTGTGGTGTGAATCGGAGGGGCTGAATCAGGATAAGCAGTAAGTGGCAATGTAGGATGGAGAAAAGCACCAGGGGTGGTCAGCATGGGGAGGGCAGGAACCAGTAACTTGCAATGTAGGATAGGTTACTGAAAAACATCGTTGGTTGGTGCGTATTGTAAGGGATTCTTTAAGGCCCTTCACTAGTAGGAGTGAAAAAAACATCAGGGGTGTTGTGAATCGGACGGCCTGAATTAGGATCGGGAGTGAGTGACAATGTAGGATGGAGAAGAGCACCACGGATTGGTCAGCATGGGGAGGTCAGGAAACATGCAGTGGCAATGTAGGATAGATTTCTGAGAAACATTGCCGGGGTGGTGCGCATTGTAAGTGTTTCTAACAGGCCATTCATTAGTAGGATTTAGAAAACATCACGGGGTGGTGTGAATCAGAAGGCCTGATTCAGGATAGGCAGTGAGTGGCAATGTAGGATGGAGAAAAGCACCACGGGGCGGTCAGCATGGGGAGGTCAGGAAACATGCAGTGGCAATGTAGGATAGGTTTCTGAAAAATATTGCGGCGTGTGTGCATTGTAAGGGTTTCTAACAGGCCATACACGAGTACGAGTGATAAAAACATCACCGGGTGGTGTGAATCAGAGGACCTGAATCTGGATAGGCAGTGAGTGGCAATGTAGGATGCACAAAAGCACCACGGGATTGTCAGCATGGGGAGGTCAGGAAACATGCAGTAGCAATCTAGGATAGGTTTCTTTAAAACATCGTGTGTTGGTGCGCATTGTTACGGTTTCTAACAGGCCATTCACTAGTAGAAGTGAAAAAAATATCACGGCCTGGTGTGAATCGGAGAGCCTGAATCAGGATAGGCAGTGAGTGGCAATGTAAAGTGGAGAAAAGCACCACAGGGTGGTCTGTATGGGGAGGTCAGGAAACATGCAGTGGCAATGTAGGTTAGGTTTCTGGAAAACGTCGCGGGGTGGTGAGCATTGTAAGGGTTTCTAACAGGCCATTCTCTAATAGGATTGAGAAAAACATCACGGGGTGGGGTGAATCGGAGGGCCTGAATTCGCATAAGCAGTGAGTGGCAATGTAGGATGTAAAAAAGCACCACGGGTTGGTCAGCCTTGGGAGGTCAGGAAACATGCAGTGCCAATGTAGGATAGGTTTCTGAAAAACATCGCGGGATTGTGCGAATTGTAAGGGTTTCTTACAGGCCATTCACTAGTAGGAGTGAGAAAAACATCCTGGGTGGTGTGAATCGAAGGGCCTAAAATCGGATAGGCAGTGAGTGGCATTTAGGATGGAGAAAAGCACCTCGGGCTGGTCAGCATGGGAAGGTCAGGAAACATGCAGTGGCAATGTAGGATAGGTTTCTGAAAAACATCGCTTGGTTGTGCGCATTGTAATGTTTTCTAAAAGGCCATTCACTAGTAAGAGTGAGAAAAACATCACAGGGTGGTGTGAACGCGGGCCTGAATTAGGATAGGCCGTGATTGGCAATGTCGGAAGGAGAAAAGCACCATGGGTTGGTCAGCATGGGGAGGTAATGAAACATGCAGTGGCACTTTAGGATAGGTTTCAGACAAACATCGCAGGGTCGTGCATATTGTAAGGGTTTCTGACAGGCCATTCACAAGTAGGAGTGAGAAAAACATCACGGGCTGGTGTGAATCAGTGGGCCTGAATTATGATAGGCAGTGTGTGGCAATGTAGGATGGAGAAAAGCACCAAGGGTTTGTCCGCATGGGGAGTTATGGAAACATGCAGTGGCAATTTAGGGTATGTTTCTGATAAACATTGCAAGGTGGTGCGCATTGCAAGGGTATCTAATAGGCCATTCACTAGTAGGAGTGAGAACAACATCACTGCGTGGTGTGAATCAGAGGGCCTGAATTAGGATAGGCAGTGTATGGCAATGTAGGATGGAGAAAAGAACCACGGGTTTGTCAACATGGGGAGGTAATGAAACATGCATTGGCAATGTAGGATATGTTTCTGATAAAAATCGCAGGGTGGTGCGCATTGTAAGGGTTTCTAACAGGCTATTCACTGGTAGGAGTGAAAAATACATCACGGGGTGGTGTGAATCAGATGGCCTAAATCAGGATAGGCAGTGTGTGGCAATGTAGGATGTAGAAAAGCACCACGGGGTGGACAGCATGGAGAGTTCAGGAAACATGCAGTGGCAATGTATGATAGGTTTCTGAAAACATCACGGGTTGGTGCACATTGTAATGGTTGTTAACAGGCCATTCCCTAGTAGAGTGAAAAAAACATTACGGTCTGGTGTGAATCGAAGTGCCTGAATCGGGATAGGCAGTGAGTGGTAATGTAAAACGGAGAAAAGCACCACGGGGTGGTCTGCATGGGGAGGTCAGGAAACATGAAGAGGCAGTGTAGGATAGGTTTCTGAAATACATCGCGCGGTGGTGAGCAATGTAAGGTTTTCTATCAGGCCGTTCACTAGTAGGAGTGAGAAAAACATCACGGGCTGGTGTGAATTGGAGGTCCTGAATTCGGATAGGCAGGGAGTGGCAATGTAGGATGGAGAAAAGCACCACAGGGTGGTCAGCATGGGGAGGTCAGGATAGATGCAGTGGCAATGTAGGATAGGTTTCTGAAAAACATCGCAGGTTGGTGCGCATTGTAACGGTTTCTAACAGGCCATTCACTAGTAGGAGTGAGAAATACATCATGATGTGGTGTGAATCCGAGGGCCTGAATCAGCATAGACAGTGAGTGGCAATGTAGAATGGAGAAAAGCACAATGGGGTGGTCAGGATGAGGAGGTCAGGAAACATGCAGTGTCAATGTAGGATAGGTTTCTGAAAAACATCGCGGGGTGGTGAGCATTGTATGGGTTTCTAAAAGGCAATTGACTAGTAGGAGTGAGAAAAACATCACGGGGTTGTGTGAATCCGAGGGCCTGAATTAGGATAGGCTGTGAGTAGCAATTTATAATGGAGAAAAGCACCACGGGGTTGTCAGCATGGGGAGGTCAGGAAACATGCGTTGCCAATGTAGGATAGGTTTCAGATAAACATCATGGGGTGGTGCGCATTGTAAGGGTTTCTAACAGGCAAATTTCTAGTAGGAGTGAGAAAAAAATCATGGTGTGGTTTGAATCGGAGTGCCTGAATTAGGATAGGCAGTGATTGGCAATGTAGGATGGAGAAAAGCACCAATGAGTGGTCAGCATTGGGATGTCAGGAAACATGCGGTGGCAAGATAGGATAGGTTTCTGAAATACATCGCGGGGTGGTGCGCATTGCAAGGTTTTCTAACAGGCAATTCACTAGTAGGAGTGAGAAAAACATCACAGGGTTGTGTGAATCAGAGGGCCTGAATTCGGATAGGAACTGAGTGGCAATGTAGGATGGAGAAAAGCACCAAGGAGTGGTCAGCATTGGGAGCTCAGGAAACATGCGGTGGCAATGTAGGATAGGTTTCTGAAAAACATTGCGGGGTGGTGCGCATTGTAAGTGTTTATAACAGGCCATTCACTAGTAGGAGTGAGAAAAACATCACGGGCTGGTGTAAATCGGAGGGACTCAATTCGGATAGGCAGTGAGTGGCAATGTAGGATGGAGAAAAGCATCACGAGGTGGTCTGCATGGGGAGGTCAGGAAACACGCCGAGGCAATGTAGGATAGGTTTCTAAAAAACATCGCAGGGTGGTGCGCATTGTAAGGGTTTCTAAAAGGCCATTCACTAGTAGGAGTGAGAAAAACATCATGGTGCGGTGGAAATCGGAGGGCCTGAATAAGGATAGGCAGTGAGTCACAATGTAGAATGGAGAAAAGCAAGACAGGATAGTCAGCATGGGGAGGTCAGGAAACATGCAGTGGCAATGTAGGATAGGTTTCTGAAAAACATCACGGGTGGTTCGCATTGTAAGGGTTTCTAACAGGCCATTCACTAGTAGCAGTGAGAAAAACATCACGGGGTGGTGTGTATCAGAGGGCCTGAATTAGAATAGTCAGTGTGTGGCAATGTAGGATGGAGAAAAGCACCAGGGATTTTTCAGCAATGGGATGTCAGGAAACATGCGGTGACATTGTAGGACAGGTTTCTGAAAAACATCGCGTGGTGGTGTGCATTGTTAGGTTTTCTAACAGGCCATTCACTGGTAGGAGTGAGAAAAACATCACGGTGTAGTTTGAATCAGAGGGCCTGAATGAGCATAGGCAGTGCGTGGCATTGTAGGATGGAGAAAAGCACCACAGGTTGTAAAGATGGGGAGGTCATGAAACATGCGGTGACAATGTAGGATAGGTTTCTGATAAACATTGCAGGGTGGTGCACATTGTAAGGGTATCTAATACGCCATTCACTAGTAGGATTGAGAACAACATCACGGGGTGGTGTGAATCCGAGGGCCTGAATTAGGATAGGCAGTGAATGGCAATGTAGGATGGAGAAAAGAACCACGGATTTGTCAGCATGGGGAGGTAATGAACCATGCAGTGTCCATGTAGGATATGTTTCTGATAAACATCGCAGGGTGGTGCGCATTGTAAGTGTTTCTAACAGGTATTTACTGGTAGGAGTGAAAAAAACATCACGGGGTGGTGTGAATCAGATGTCCTGAATCAGGATAGGCAGTGAGTGGCAATGAAGGATGTAGAAAAGCAGTACGGGGTGGTCAGCATGGAGAGTTCAGGAAACATGCAGTGGCAATGTATGATAGGTTTCTGAAAACATCACGGGTTGGTGCACATTGTAATGGTTGTTAACAGGCCATTCCCTAGTAGAGTGAAAAAAACATTACGGTCTGGTGTGAATCGAAGTGCCTGAATCGGGATAGGCAGTGAGTGGTAATGTAAAACGGAGAAAAGCACCACGGGGTGGTCTGCATGGGGAGGTCAGGAAACATGAAGAGGCAGTGTAGGATAGGTTTCTGAAATACATCGCGCGGTGGTGAGCAATGTAAGGTTTTCTATCAGGCCGTTCACTAGTAGGAGTGAGAAAAACATCACGGGCTGGTGTGAATTGGAGGTCCTGAATTCGGATAGGCAGGGAGTGGCAATGTAGGATGGAGAAAAGCACCACAGGGTGGTCAGCATGGGGAGGTCAGGATAGATGCAGTGGCAATGTAGGATAGGTTTCTGAAAAACATCGCAGGTTGGTGCGCATTGTAACGGTTTCTAACAGGCCATTCACTAGTAGGAGTGAGAAATACATCATGATGTGGTGTGAATCCGAGTGCCTGAATCAGCATAGACAGTGAGTGGCAATGTAGAATGGAGAAAAGCACAATGGGGTGGTCAGGATGAGGAGGTCAGGAAACATGCAGTGTCAATGTAGGATAGGTTTCTGAAAAACATCGCGGGGTGGTGAGCATTGTATGGGTTTCTAAAAGGCAATTGACTAGTAGGAGTGAGAAAAACATCACGGGGTTGTGTGAATCCGAGGGCCTGAATTAGGATAGGCTGTGAGTAGCAATTTATAATGGAGAAAAGCACCACGGGGTTGTCAGCATGGGGAGGTCAGGAAACATGCGTTGCCAATGTAGGATAGGTTTCAGATAAACATCGTGGGGTGGTGCGCATTGTAAGGGTTTCTAACAGGCAAATTTCTAGTAGGAGTGAGAAAAAAATCATGGTGTGGTTTGAATCGGAGTGCCTGAATTAGGATAGGCAGTGATTGGCAATGTAGGATGGAGAAAAGCACCAATGAGTGGTCAGCATTGGGATGTCAGGAAACATGCGGTGGCAAGATAGGATAGGTTTCTGAAATACATCGCGGGGTGGTGCGCATTGCAAGGTTTTCTAACAGGCAATTCACTAGTAGGAGTGAGAAAAACATCACAGGGTTGTGTGAATCAGAGGGCCTGAATTCGGATAGGAACTGAGTGGCAATGTAGGATGGAGAAAAGCACCAAGGAGTGGTCAGCATTGGGAGCTCAGGAAACATGCGGTGGCAATGTAGGATAGGTTTCTGAAAAACATTGCGGGATGGTGCGCATTGTAAGTGTTTATAACAGGCCATTCACTAGTAGGAGTGAGAAAATATCACGGGGTAGTGTGAATCAGAGGCCCTGAATGAGGATGGGCAGGGAGTGGCAATGTAGTTTGGAGAAAAGCACCACAGGTTGTAAGGATGGGGAGGTCATGAAACTTGCAGTGGCAATGTAGGATACGTTTTTGCAAAACATCACGGTTTGGGGCACATTGTAAGGGTTTCTAACTGGCAATTCACTAGTAGGAGTGAGAAAAACATCACAGGGTGGTTTGAATAGGAGGACCTGAATCAGCATAGGCAGTGAGTGGCAATGGAAGATGGAGAAAAGCACCACAAGATCGTCATCATGGGGAGGTCAGGAAACATGCGGTGGCAATGTAGGATATGTTCCTGAAAAACATCGCGGGGTTGTCCGCATTTTAAGGGTTTCAAACACGTCATTCACTAGTAGGAATGAGAAAAACATAACGGGGTGGTTTTGACCTGAGGGCCTGAATTAGGATAGGCAGTGAGTGGCAATGTAGGATGGAGAAAAGCACCACGGGGTGGTCAGCATGGTGAGGTCAGGAACATGCGGTGGTAAAGTTGGATACGTTTCTCAAAAACATCTCGTGGTGGTGCGCAATTTAAGGGTTTCTAACAGGCGATTCACTAGTAGGAGTGAGAAAAACATCACGAGGTTGTGTGTATCGGAAGGCCTGAATTAGAATAGGCACTGGGTGGCAATGTAGGATGGAGAAAAGCAAGACGGGGTGGTCAGCATGTGGAGGTCAGGAAACTTGCAGTGGCAATGTAGGATAGGTTTCCGAAAAACATCACGGGGTTATGTGCATTGTAAGTGTTTCTAACAGGCCATTAACTAGTAGGATTGAGACATACATCATGGTGTGGTGTGAATCAGAGGGCCTGAATCAGAAAAGGCAGTGAGAGGTAATGTAAAATGGAGAAAAGCACCACGGGTTGGTGAGCATGGGGAGGTCAGGAAACATGCAGTGGCAATATAGGATAGGTTTGTGAAAAACATCACATGGTGGTGAGAATTGAAATGGTTTCTAACAGGCCATTCTCTAGTAGTAGTGAGAAAAACATAACGGGGTGGTATTAATCTAGGGCCCGAATTAGGAGAGGCAGTGAATGGCAATGTAGGATGGAGAAAAGCACCAGGGGTTGGTCAGCATGGGGAAGTCAGGAAACATGCATTGGCAATGTAGGATAGGTTTCTGAAAAATATCGCGGGGTGGTGCGCATTGTAAGGATTTCTAACAGGCCATTGACTAGTAGGAGCGAGAAAAACATCACGGTGTGGTGTGAATCGGAGGGGCTGAATCAGGATAAGCAGTAAGTGGCAATGTAGGATGGAGAAAAGCACCAGGGGTGGTCAGCATGGGGAGGGCAGGAACCAGTAACTTGCAATGTAGGATAGGTTACTGAAAAACATCGTTGGTTGGTGCGTATTGTAAGGGATTCTTTAAGGCCCTTCACTAGTAGGAGTGAAAAAAACATCAGGGGTGTTGTGAATCGGACGGCCTGAATTAGGATCGGGAGTGAGTGACAATGTAGGATGGAGAAGAGCACCACGGATTGGTCAGCATGGGGAGGTCAGGAAACATGCAGTGGCAATGTAGGATAGATTTCTGAGAAACATTGCCGGGGTGGTGCGCATTGTAAGTGTTTCTAACAGGCCATTCATTAGTAGGATTTAGAAAACATCACGGGGTGGTGTGAATCAGAAGGCCTGAATCAGGATAGGCAGTGAGTGGCAATGTAGGATGGAGAAAAGCACCACGGGGCGGTCAGCATGGGGAGGTCAGGAAACATGCAGTGGCAATGTAGGATAGGTTTCTGAAAAATATTGCGGCGTGTGTGCATTGTAAGGGTTTCTAACAGGCCATACACGAGTAGGAGTGATAAAAACATCACCGGGTGGTGTGAATCAGAGGACCTGAATCTGGATAGGCAGTGAGTGGCAATGTAGGATGCACAAAAGCACCACGGGGTGGTCAGCATGGGGAGGTCAGGAAACATGCAGTAGCAATCTAGGATAGGTTTCTGTAAAACATCGTGTGTTGGTGCGCATTGTTACGGTTTCTAACAGGCCATTCACTAGTAGAAGTGAAAAAAATATCACGGCCTGGTGTGAATCGGAGAGCCTGAATCAGGATAGGCAGTGAGTGGCAATGTAAAGTGGAGAAAAGCACCACAGGGTGGTCTGTATGGGGAGGTCAGGAAACATTCAGTGGCAATGTAGGTTAGGTTTCTGGAAAACGTCGCGGGGTGGTGAGCATTGTAAGGGTTTCTAACAGGCCATTCTCTAATAGGATTGAGAAAAACATCACGGGGTGGGGTGAATCGGAGGGCCTGAATTCGCATAAGCAGTGAGTGGCAATGTAGGATGTAAAAAAGCACCACGGGTTGGTCAGCCTTGGGAGGTCAGGAAACATGCAGTGCCAATGTAGGATAGGTTTCTGAAAAACATCGCGGGATTGTGCGAATTGTAAGGGTTTCTTACAGGCCATTCACTAGTAGGAGTGAGAAAAACATCCTGGGTGGTGTGAATCGAAGGGCCTAAAATCGGATAGGCAGTGAGTGGCATTTAGGATGGAGAAAAGCACCTCGGGCTGGTCAGCATGGGAAGGTCAGGAAACATGCAGTGGCAATGTAGGATAGGTTTCTGAAAAACATCGCTTGGTTGTGCGCATTGTAATGTTTTCTAAAAGGCCATTCACTAGTAAGAGTGAGAAAAACATCACAGGGTGGTGTGAACGCGGGCCTGAATTAGGATAGGCCGTGATTGGCAATGTCGGAAGGAGAAAAGCACCATGGGTTGGTCAGCATGGGGAGGTAATGAAACATGCAGTGGCACTTTAGGATAGGTTTCAGACAAACATCGCAGGGTCGTGCATATTGTAAGGGTTTCTGACAGGCCATTCACAAGTAGGAGTGAGAAAAACATCACGGGCTGGTGTGAATCAGTGGGCCTGAATTATGATAGGCAGTGTGTGGCAATGTAGGATGGAGAAAAGCACCAAGGGTTTGTCCGCATGGGGAGTTATGGAAACATGCAGTGGCAATTTAGGGTATGTTTCTGATAAACATTGCAAGGTGGTGCGCATTGCAAGGGTATCTAATAGGCCATTCACTAGTAGGAGTGAGAACAACATCACTGCGTGGTGTGAATCAGAGGGCCTGAATTAGGATAGGCAGTGTATGGCAATGTAGGATGGAGAAAAGAACCACGGGTTTGTCAACATGGGGAGGTAATGAAACATGCATTGGCAATGTAGGATATGTTTCTGATAAAAATCGCAGGGTGGTGCGCATTGTAAGGGTTTCTAACAGGCTATTCACTGGTAGGAGTGAAAAATACATCACGGGGTGGTGTGAATCAGATGGCCTAAATCAGGATAGGCAGTGTGTGGCAATGTAGGATGTAGAAAAGCACCACGGGGTGGACAGCATGGAGAGTTCAGGAAACACGCCGAGGCAATGTAGGATAGTTTTCTAAAAAACATCACGGGTGGTTCGCATTGTAAGGGTTTCTAACAGGCCATTCACTAGTAAGAGTGAGAAAAACATCACGGGCTGGTGTAAATCGGAGGGACTCAATTCGGATAGGCAGTGAGTGGCAATGTAGGATGGAGAAAAGCATCACGAGGTGGTCTGCATGGGGAGGTCAGGAAACACGCCGAGGCAATGTAGGATAGGTTTCTAAAAAACATCGCAGGGTGGTGCGCATTGTAAGGGTTTCTAAAAGGCCATTCACTAGTAGGAGTGAGAAAAACATCATGGTGCGGTGGAAATCGGAGGGCCTGAATAAGGATAGGCAGTGAGTCGCAATGTAGAATGAAGAAAAGCAAGACAGGATAGTCAGCATGGGGAGGTCAGGAAACATGCAGTGGCAATGTAGGATAGGTTTCTGAAAAACATCACGGGTGGTTCGCATTGTAAGGGTTTCTAACAGGCCATTCACTAGTAGCAGTGAGAAAAACATCACGGGGTGGTGTGTATCAGAGGGCCTGAATTAGAATAGTCAGTGTGTGGCAATGTAGGATGGAGAAAAGCACCAGGGATTTTTCAGCAATGGGATGTCAGGAAACATGCGGTGACATTGTAGGACAGGTTTCTGAAAAACATCGCGTGGTGGTGTGCATTGTTAGGTTTTCTAACAGGCCATTCACTGGTAGGAGTGAGAAAAACATCACGGTGTAGTTTGAATCAGAGGGCCTGAATGAGCATAGGCAGTGCGTGGCATTGTAGGATGGAGAAAAGCACCACAGGTTGTAAAGATGGGGAGGTCATGAAACATGCGGTGACAATGTAGGATAGGTTTCTGATAAACATTGCAGGGTGGTGCACATTGTAAGGGTATCTAATACGCCATTCACTAGTAGGATTGAGAACAACATCACGGGGTGGTGTGAATCCGAGGGCCTGAATTAGGATAGGCAGTGAATGGCAATGTAGGATGGAGAAAAGAACCACGGATTTGTCAGCATGGGGAGGTAATGAACCATGCAGTGTCCATGTAGGATATGTTTCTGATAAACATCGCAGGGTGGTGCGCATTGTAAGTGTTTCTAACAGGTATTTACTGGTAGGAGTGAAAAAAACATCACGGGGTGGTGTGAATCAGATGTCCTGAATCAGGATAGGCAGTGAGTGGCAATGAAGGATGTAGAAAAGCAGTACGGGGTGGTCAGCATGGAGAGTTCAGGAAACATGCAGTGGCAATGTATGATAGGTTTCTGAAAACATCACGGGTTGGTGCACATTGTAATGGTTGTTAACAGGCCATTCCCTAGTAGAGTGAAAAAAACATTACGGTCTGGTGTGAATCGAAGTGCCTGAATCGGGATAGGCAGTGAGTGGTAATGTAAAACGGAGAAAAGCACCACGGGGTGGTCTGCATGGGGAGGTCAGGAAACATGAAGAGGCAGTGTAGGATAGGTTTCTGAAATACATCGCGCGGTGGTGAGCAATGTAAGGTTTTCTATCAGGCCGTTCACTAGTAGGAGTGAGAAAAACATCACGGGCTGGTGTGAATTGGAGGTCCTGAATTCGGATAGGCAGGGAGTGGCAATGTAGGATGGAGAAAAGCACCACAGGGTGGTCAGCATGGGGAGGTCAGGATAGATGCAGTGGCAATGTAGGATAGGTTTCTGAAAAACATCGCAGGTTGGTGCGCATTGTAACGGTTTCTAACAGGCCATTCACTAGTAGGAGTGAGAAATACATCATGATGTGGTGTGAATCCGAGTGCCTGAATCAGCATAGACAGTGAGTGGCAATGTAGAATGGAGAAAAGCACAATGGGGTGGTCAGGATGAGGAGGTCAGGAAACATGCAGTGTCAATGTAGGATAGGTTTCTGAAAAACATCGCGGGGTGGTGAGCATTGTATGGGTTTCTAAAAGGCAATTGACTAGTAGGAGTGAGAAAAACATCACGGGGTTGTGTGAATCCGAGGGCCTGAATTAGGATAGGCTGTGAGTAGCAATTTATAATGGAGAAAAGCACCACGGGGTTGTCAGCATGGGGAGGTCAGGAAACATGCGTTGGCAATGTAGGATAGGTTTCAGATAAACATCGTGGGGTGGTGCGCATTGTAAGGGTTTCTAACAGGCAAATTTCTAGTAGGAGTGAGAAAAAAATCATGGTTTGGTTTGAATCGGAGTGCCTGAATTAGGATAGGCAGTGATTGGCAACGTAGGATGGAGAAAAGCACCAATGAGTGGTCAGCATTGGGATGTCAGGAAACATGCGGTGGCAAGATAGGATAGGTTTCTGAAATACATCGCGGGGTGGTGCGCATTGCAAGGTTTTCTAACAGGCAATTTACTAGTAGGAGTGAGAAAAACATCACAGGGTTGTGTGAATCAGAGGGCCTGAATTCGGATAGGAACTGAGTGGCAATGTAGGATGGAGAAAAGCACCAAGGAGTGGTCAGCATTGGGAGCTCAGGAAACATGCGGTGGCAATGTAGGATAGGTTTCTGAAAAACATTGCGGGGTGGTGCGCATTGTAAGTGTTTATAACAGGCCATTCACTAGTAGGAGTGAGAAAAACATCACGGGCTGGTGTAAATCGGAGGGACTCAATTCGGATAGGCAGTGAGTGGCAATGTAGGATGGAGAAAAGCATCACGAGGTGGTCTGCATGGGGAGGTCAGGAAACACGCCGAGGCAATGTAGGATAGGTTTCTAAAAAACATCGCAGGGTGGTGCGCATTGTAAGGGTTTCTAAAAGGCCATTCACTAGTAGGAGTGAGAAAAACATCATGGTGCGGTGGAAATCGGAGGGCCTGAATAAGGATAGGCAGTGAGTCACAATGTAGAATGGAGAAAAGCAAGACAGGATAGTCAGCATGGGGAGGTCAGGAAACATGCAGTGGCAATGTAGGATAGGTTTCTGAAAAACATCACGGGTGGTTCGCATTGTAAGGGTTTCTAACAGGCCATTCACTAGTAGCAGTGAGAAAAACATCACGGGGTGGTGTGTATCAGAGGGCCTGAATTAGAATAGTCAGTGTGTGGCAATGTAGGATGGAGAAAAGCACCAGGGATTTTTCAGCAATGGGATGTCAGGAAACATGCGGTGACATTGTAGGACAGGTTTCTGAAAAACATCGCGTGGTGGTGTGCATTGTTAGGTTTTCTAACAGGCCATTCACTGGTAGGAGTGAGAAAAACATCACGGTGTAGTTTGAATCAGAGGGCCTGAATGAGCATAGGCAGTGCGTGGCATTGTAGGATGGAGAAAAGCACCACAGGTTGTAAAGATGGGGAGGTCATGAAACATGCGGTGACAATGTAGGATAGGTTTCTGATAAACATTGCAGGGTGGTGCACATTGTAAGGGTATCTAATACGCCATTCACTAGTAGGATTGAGAACAACATCACGGGGTGGTGTGAATCCGAGGGCCTGAATTAGGATAGGCAGTGAATGGCAATGTAGGATGGAGAAAAGAACCACGGATTTGTCAGCATGGGGAGGTAATGAACCATGCAGTGTCCATGTAGGATATGTTTCTGATAAACATCGCAGCGTGGTGCGCATTGTAAGTGTTTCTAACAGGTATTTACTGGTAGGAGTGAAAAAAACATCACGGGGTGGTGTGAATCAGATGTCCTGAATCAGGATAGGCAGTGAGTGGCAATGAAGGATGTAGAAAAGCAGTACGGGGTGGTCAGCATGGAGAGTTCAGGAAACATGCAGTGGCAATGTATGATAGGTTTCTGAAAACATCACGGGTTGGTGCACATTGTAATGGTTGTTAACAGGCCATTCCCTAGTAGAGTGAAAAAAACATTACGGTCTGGTGTGAATCGAAGTGCCTGAATCGGGATAGGCAGTGAGTGGTAATGTAAAATGGAGAAAAGCATCACGGGGTGGTCTGCATGGGGAGGTCAGGAAACATGAAGAGGCAGTGTAGGATAGGTTTCTGAAATACATCGCGCGGTGGTGAGCAATGTAAGGTTTTCTATCAGGCCGTTCACTAGTAGGAGTGAGAAAAACATCACGGGCTGGTGTGAATTGGAGGTCCTGAATTCGGATAGGCAGGGAGTGGCAATGTAGGATGGAGAAAAGCACCACAGGGTGGTCAGCATGGGGAGGTCAGGATAGATGCAGTGCCAATGTAGGATAGGTTTCTGAAAAACATCGCAGGTTGGTGCGCATTGTAACGGTTTCTAACAGGCCATTCACTAGTAGGAGTGAGAAATACATCATGATGTGGTGTGAATCCGAGGGCCTGAATCAGCATAGACAGTGAGTGGCAATGTAGAATGGAGAAAAGCACAATGGGGTGGTCAGGATGAGGAGGTCAGGAAACATGCAGTGTCAATGTAGGATAGGTTTCTGAAAAACATCGCGGGGTGGTGAGCATTGTATGGGTTTCTAAAAGGCAATTGACTAGTAGGAGTGAGAAAAACATCACGGGGTTGTGTGAATCCCAGGGCCTGAATTAGGATAGGCTGTGAGTAGCAATTTATAATGGAGAAAAGCACCACGGGGTTGTCAGCATGGGGAGGTCAGGAAACATGCGTTGGCAATGTAGGATAGGTTTCAGATAAACATCGTGGGGTGGTGCGCATTGTAAGGGTTTCTAACAGGCAATTTTCTAGTAGGAGTGAGAAAAAAATCATGGTGTGGTTTGAATCGGAGTGCCTGAATTAGGATAGGCAGTGATTGGCAATGTAGGATGGAGAAAAGCACCAATGAGTGGTCAGCATTGGGAGGTCAGGAAACATGCGGTGGCAATGTAGAATAGATTTCTGAAAAACATCGCGGGGAGATGCGCCTTGTAAGGGTTTCTAACAGGCCATTCACTAGTAGGAGTGAGAAAAACATCACGGGGTGATGTGAATCGGAGGGCCTGAATTCGGATAGGCAGTGAGTAACATTTAGGATGGAGAAAAGCACCACGGGGTGGTCAGCATGGGGAGGTCAGTAAACATGCAGTGGCAATGTAGGATAGGTTTCTGAAAAACATTGCGGGGTGGTGCGCATTGTAAGTGTTTCTAACAGGCCATTCACTAGTAGGAGTGAGAAAAACATCACGGGGTAGTGTGAATCAGAGGCCCTGAATGAGGATGGGCAGGGAGTGGCAATGTAGTTTGGAGAAAAGCACCACAGGTTGTAAGGATGGGGAAGTCATGAAACTTGCAGTGGCAATGTAGGATACGTTTTTGCAAAACATCACGGTTTGGGGCGCATTGTAAGGGTTTCTAACTGGCAATTCACTAGTAGGAGTGAGAAAAACATCACCGGGTGGTGTGAATCAGAGTACCTGAATCTGGATAGGCAGTGAGTGGCAATGTAGGATGCACAAAAGCACCACGGGGTGGTCAGCATGGGGAGGTCAGGAAACATGCAGTAGCAATCTAGGATAGGTTTCTGTAAAACATCGTGTGTTGGTGCGCATTGTTACGGTTTCTAACAGGCCATTCACTAGTAGAAGTGAAAAAAATATCACGGCCTGGTGTGAATCGGAGAGCCTGAATCAGGATAGGCAGTGAGTGGCAATGTAAAGTGGAGAAAAGCACCACAGGGTGGTCTGTATGGGGAGGTCAGGAAACATGCAGTGGCAATGTAGGTTAGGTTTCTGGAAAACATCGCGGGGTGGTGAGCATTGTAAGGGTTTCTAACAGGCCATTCACTAATAGGATTGAGAAAAACATCACGGGGTGGGGTGAATCGGAGGGCCTGAATTCGCATAGGCAGTGAGTGGCAATGTAGGATGTAGAAGAGCACCACGGGATGGTCAGCCTTGTGAGGTCAGGAAACATGTAGTGCCAATGTAGGATAGGTTTCTGAAAAACATCGCGGGGTGGTGCACATTGTAAGTGTTTCTAACAGGCCATTCACTATTACGAGTGAGAACAACAGCACGGGGTGGTGTGAATGAGGGCCTAAATTAGGATAGGCAGTGAGTGGCAATGTAGGACGGAGAAAATCACCATTTGGTGGTCAGCATGGGTAGGTCAGGAAACATGACGTGCAATGTAGGATAGGTTTCTAAAACACATCTTGGTTTGGTGCGCATTGTAAGTGTTTCTAACAGGCCATTCACTAGTAGGAGTGAGAAAAACATCATGCGATGGTGTGAATCGGAATGCCTGAATCAGGATAGGCAGTGAGTGTCAATGTAGGATGCAGAAAAGAACCATGGGGTGGTCAGCATAGGGAGTTCAGGAAACATGTAGTGGCAATGTAGGATAGGTTTCTGAAAAACATCTTGGGTTGATGCGCATTTTAAGTGTTTCTAACAGGCCATTTGCTAGTAAAAGTGAAAAAAAAACCATCACAGCGTGGTGTGAATTGGAGGGCCTGAATCAGTATGGGCAGTGAGTGGCAATGTAAAATAGAAAAAAGCACCAAGGGGTGGTCAACATTGGGAGGTCAGGAAACATGCAGTGGCAATGTAGAATAGGTTTCTGAAAAACATCGCGGGGAGGTGCACATTGTAAGGGTTTCTTACAGGCCATTCACTAGTAGGAGTGAGAAAAACATCCTGGGTGGTGTGAATCGAAGGGCCTAAAATCGGATAGGCAGTGAGTGGCATTTAGGATGGAGAAAAGCACCTCGGGCTGGTCAGCATGGGAAGGTCAGGAAACATGCAGTGGCAATGTAGGATAGGTTTCTGAAAAACATCGCTTGGTTGTGCGCATTGTAATGTTTTCTAAAAGGCCATTCACTAGTAAGAGTGAGAAAAACATCACAGGGTGGTGTGAAAGCGGGCCTGAATTAGGATAGGCCGTGATTGGCAATGTCGGAAGGAGAAAAGCACCATGGGTTGGTCAGCATGGGGAGGTAATGAAACATGCAGTGGCAATTTAGGATAGGTTTCAGACAAACATCGCAGGGTCGTGCATATTGTAAGGGTTTCTGACAGGCCATTCACTAGTAGAAATGAGAACAACAGCACTGGCTGGTGTGAATCGGAGGACCTTAATCAGGATAGGGAGTGAGTGTCAATGTAGGATGGAGAAAAGCACCATGGGGTTGTCAGCATGGGGAGGTAAAGAAAAATGCAGTGGCAATGTAGGATAGGTTTCTGAAAAACATCGCGGGGTGGTGAGCATTGTAAGTGTTTCTAACAGCCCATTCACTAGTAGGAGTGAGAAAAACATCACGGGGTGGTGTGAATCGGAGGGCCTGAATTCGGATAGGCAGTGAGTGGCAATGTCGTATGGAGAAAACCACCATGGTGTGGTCAGAATGGGGAGGTCAGGAAACATGCAGTGGCAATGTAGGATAGGTTTCTGAAAAATATAGCGGGGTGGTGCACATTGTAAGCGTTTCTAACAAGCCATTCACAAGTAGGAGTGAGAAAAACATCACGCGGTGGTGTGAATCAGTGGGCCTGAATTATGATAGGCAGTGTGTGGCAATGTAGGATGGAGAAAAGTACCAAGGGTTTGTCAGCATGGGGAGTTATGGAAACATGCAGTGGCAATTTAGGATATGTTTCTGATAAACATTGCAAGGTGGTGCGCATTGTAAGGGTATCTAATAGGCCATTCACTAGTAGGAGTGAGAACAACATCACTGCATCGTGTGAATCAGAGGGCCTGAATTAGGATAGGCAGTGTATGGCAATGTAGGATGGAGAAAAGAACCACGGGTTTGTCAACATGGGGAGGTAATGAAACATGCATTGGCAATGTAGGATATGTTTCTGATAAAAATCGAGGGTGGTGCACATTGTAAGGGTTTCTAACAGGCTATTCACTGGTAGGAGTGAAAAAAACATCACGGGGTGGTGTGAATCAGATGGCCTAAATCAGGATATGCAGTGTGTGGCAATGTAGGATGTAGAAAAGCACCACGGGGTGGACAGCATGGAGAGTTCAGGAAACACGCCGAGGCAATGTAGGATAGTTTTCTAAAAAACATCACGGGTGGTTCGCATTGTAAGGGTTTCTAACAGGCCATTCACTAGTAAGAGTGAGAAAAACATCACGGGCTGGTGTAAATCGGAGGGACTCAATTCGGATAGGCAGTGAGTGGCAATGTAGGATGGAGAAAAGCATCACGAGGTGGTCTGCATGGGGAGGTCAGGAAACACGCCGAGGCAATGTAGGATAGGTTTCTAAAAAACATCGCGGGGTGGTGCGCATTGTAAGGGTTTCTAAAAGGCCATTCACTAGTAGGAGTGAGAAAAACATCATGGTGCGGTGGAAATCGGAGGGCCTGAATAAGGATAGGCAGTGAGTCGCAATGTAGAATGGAGAAAAGCAAGACAGGATAGTCAGCATGGGGAGGTCAGGAAACATGCAGTGGCAATGTAGGATAGTTTTCTGAAAAACATCACGGGTGGTTCGCATTGTAAGGGTTTCTAACAGGCCATTCACTAGTAGCAGTGAGAAAAACATCACGGGGTGGTGTGAATCAGAGGGCCTGAATTAGGATAGTCAGTGAGTGGCAATGTAGGATGGAGAAAAGCACCAGGGATTTTTCAGCAATGGGATGTCAGGAAACATGCGGTGACATTGTAGGACAGGTTTCTGAAAAACATCGCGGGGTGGTGTGCATTGTTAGGTTTTCTAACAGGCCATTCACTGGTAGGAGTGAGAAAAACATCACGGTGTAGTTTGAATCAGAGGGCCTGAATGAGCATAGGCAGTGAGTGGCATTGTAGGATGGAGAAAAGCACCACAGGTTGTAAAGATGGGGAGGTCATGAAACATGCGGTGACAATGTAGGATAGGTTTCTGATAAACATTGCAGGGTGGTGCACATTGTAAGGGTATCTAATACGCCATTCACTAGTAGGAGTGAGTACAACATCACGGGGTGGTGTGAATCCGAGGGCCTGAATTAGGATAGGCAGTGAATGGCAATGTAGGATGGAGAAAAGAACCACGGATTTGTCAGCATGGGGAGGTAATGAACCATGCAGTGTCCATGTAGGATATGTTTCTGATAAACATCGCAGGGTGGTGCGCATTGTAAGTGTTTCTAACAGGTATTTACTGGTAGGAGTGAAAAAAACATCACGGGGTGGTGTGAATCAGATGTCCTGAATCAGGATAGGCAGTGAGTGGCAATGAAGGATGTAGAAAAGCAGTACGGGGTGGTCAGCATGGAGAGTTCAGGAAACATGCAGTGGCAATGTATGATAGGTTTCTGAAAACATCACGGGTTGGTGCACATTGTAATGGTTGTTAACAGGCCATTCCCTAGTAGAGTGAAAAAAACATTACGGTCTGGTGTGAATCGAAGTGCCTGAATCGGGATAGGCAGTGAGTGGTAATGTAAAATGGAGAAAAGCACCACGGGGTGGTCTGCATGGGGAGGTCAGGAAACATGAAGAGGCAGTGTAGGATAGGTTTCTGAAATACATCGCGCGGTGGTGAGCAATGTAAGGTTTTCTATCAGGCCGTTCACTAGTAGGAGTGAGAAAAACATCACGGGCTGGTGTGAATTGGAGGTCCTGAATTCGGATAGGCAGGGAGTGGCAATGTAGGATGGAGAAAAGAACCACAGGGTGGTCAGCATGGGGAGGTCAGGATAGATGCAGTGGCAATGTAGGATAGGTTTCTGAAAAACATCGCAGGTTGGTGCGCATTGTAACGGTTTCTAACAGGCCATTCACTAGTAGGAGTGAGAAATACATCATGATGTGGTGTGAATCCGAGGGCCTGAATCAGCATAGACAGTGAGTGGCAATGTAGAATGGAGAAAAGCACAATGGGGTGGTCAGGATGAGGAGGTCAGGAAACATGCAGTGTCAATGTAGGATGGGTTTCTGAAAAACATCGCGGGGTGGTGAGCATTGTATGGGTTTCTAAAAGGCAATTGACTAGTAGGAGTGAGAAAAACATCACGGGGTTGTGTGAATCCGAGGGCCTGAATTAGGATAGGCTGTGAGTAGCAATTTATAATGGAGAAAAGCACCACGGGGTTGTCAGCATGGGGAGGTCAGGAAACATGCGTTGGCAATGTAGGATAGGTTTCAGATAAACATCGTGGGGTGGTGCGCATTGTAAGGGTTTCTAACAGGCAATTTTCTAGTAGGAGTGAGAAAAAAATCATGGTGTGGTTTGAATCGGAGTGCCTGAATTAGGATAGGCAGTGATTGGCAATGTAGGATGGAGAAAAGCACCAATGAGTGGTCAGCATTGGGAGGTCAGGAAACATGCGGTGGCAATGTAGAATAGATTTCTGAAAAACATCGCGGGGAGATGCGCCTTGTAAGGGTTTCTAACAGGCCATTCACTAGTAGGAGTGAGAAAAACATCACGGGGTGATGTGAATCGGAGGGCCTGAATTCGGATAGGCAGTGAGTAACATTTAGGATGGAGAAAAGCACCACGGGGTGGTCAGCATGGGGAGGTCAGTAAACATGCAGTGGCAATGTAGGATAGGTTTCTGAAAAACATTGCGGGGTGGTGCGCATTGTAAGTGTTTCTAACAGGCCATTCACTAGTAGGAGTGAGAAAAACATCACGGGTTTAGTGTGAATCAGAGGCCCTGAATGAGGATGGGCAGGGAGTGGCAATGTAGTTTGGAGAAAAGCACCACAGGTTGTAAGGATGGGGAAGTCATGAAACTTGCAGTGGCAATGTAGGATACGTTTTTGCAAAACATCACGGTTTGGGGTGCATTGTAAGGGTTTCTAACTGGCAATTCACTAGTAGGAGTGAGAAAAACATCACAGGGTGGTTTGAATAGGAGGACCTGAATCAGCATAGGCAGTGAGTGGCAATGGAAGATGGAGAAAAGCACCACGAGATCGTCATCATGAGGAGGTCAGGAAACATGCGGTGGCAATGTAGGATATGTTCCTGAAAAACATCGCGGGGTTGTCCGCATTTTAAGGGTTTCAAACACGTCATTCACTAGTAGGAGTGAGAAAAACATAACGGGGTGGTGTTGACCTGAGGGCCTGAATTAGGAGAGGCAGTGAGTGGCAATGTAGGATGGAGAAAAGCACCACGGGGTGGTCAGCATGGTGAGGTCAGGAACATGCGGTGGTAAAGTTGGATACGTTTCTCAAAAACATCTCGTGGTTGTGCGCAATTTAAGGGTTTCTAACAGGCGATTCACTAGTAGGAGTGAGAAAATCATCACGGGGTTGTGTGTATCGGAAGGCCTGAATTAGAATAGGCACTGGGGGGCAATGTAGGATGGAGAAAAGCAAGACGGGGTGGTCAGCATGTGGAGGTCAGGAAACTTGCAGTGGCAATGTAGGATAGGTTTCCGAAAAACATCACGGGGTTATGTGCATTGTAAGTGTTTCTAACAGGCCATTCACCAATAGGAGTGAGAAAAATATCACAGGGTGGTGTGAATTGGAGGGCCTGAATTAGGATAGTCACTGAGTGGCAATGTAGGATGGAGAAAAGCAGCAGGGATTATTCAGCATAGGGAGGTCAGGAAACAGGCGGTGACAATGTAGGATAGGTTTCTGAAAAACATCACAGTGTGGTGTTCATTGTAGGGTTTTCTAACAGGCCATTCACTTGTAGGAGTGAGAAAATCATCACGGGCTAGTTTGAATCAGAGGGCCTGAATGAGCATAGGCAGAGAGTGGCATTGTAGGATGGAGAAAAGCACCACAGGTTGTAAAGATGGGGAGGTCATGAAACATGCAGTGGCAATGTAGGATAAGTTTCTGAAAAACATCGCGGGTTGGTGCGCATTGTAAAGGTTTCTAACATGCAATTCACTAGTACGAGTGAGAAAAACATCACGGGGTGGTGTGAATCAGAGGGCCGGCATTAGATTAGGCAGTGAGTCGCAATGTAGGAAGGAGAAAAGCATGACCGCGTAGTTTTGCAAGGCAAGGTCAGGAAACATGCGGTGGCAATGTAGAATAGGTTTCTGGTAAACATCGCGGAGTGGTGCGCATTGTATGGTTTTCTAACTGGCCATTCACTAGTAAGTGTGAGAAAAACATCACGGGGTGGTGTGAATTGGAGGCCCTGAATCAGCATAGGCAGTGAGTCCAATGGAGGATGGAGAAAATCACCACGGGTTGGACAGCATGGGGATGTTAGTAAACATGCTGTGGCAATGTAGGACTGGTTTCTAAAAAACATCGTGGGGTGGTGCGCATTGTAAGGGTTTCTAACAGGGCATTGAGTAGTAGGAGTGAGAAAAACATCATGGGGTGGTGTGAATCGGGGGGCCTGTATTAGGATAGGCAGTGAGTGGCAATGTAGGATGGAGAAAAGCACCATTGGGTGTCAGCATGGAGAAGTCAGAAAACATGTGATGGCAACGTAGCATAGGTTTCCAAAAAACATCGCGGGGTGGTCCATTTTGTAAGGGTTTCTAACAGGCCATTCACTAGTAGGAGTGAGAAAAATATCACGGGGTGGTGTGAATCGGAGGGCCTGAATAAGGATAGGCAGTGAGTCGCAATGTAGAATGGAGAAAAGCAAGATGGGGTAGTCAGCATGGAGAGGTCAGGAAACATGCAGTGGCAATGTAGGATAGGTTTCTGAAAAACATCACGGGTTGTTCACATTGTAAGGGTTTCTATCAGGCCATTCACTAGAAGGAGTGAGAAAAACATCATGGGGTGGTGTGAATCGGAGGGCCTGAATTAGGATAATCAGTGAGTGGCAATGTAGGATGGAGAAAAGCACCAGGGATTATTCAGCTATGAGAGGTCAGGAAGTATTCTGTGACAATGTAGGACAGGTTTCTGAAAAACATCGTGGGGTGGTGTGCATTGCAAGGTTTTCTAACAGGCCATTCACTGGTAGGAGTGAGAAAAACATCAAGGGGTAGTTTGAATCAGAGGGCCTGAATGAGCATAGGCAGTGAGTGGCATTGTAGGATGGAGAAAAGCACGACAGGTTGTAAAGATGGGGAGGTCATGAAACATGCAGTGGCTATGTAGGATAAGTTTCTGAAAAACATCGCGGGTTGGTGCGCATTGTAAGTGTTTCTAACATGCAATTCACTAGTAGGAGTGAGAAAAACATCACGGGGTGGTGTGAATCGGAGGGCCCTCATTAGATTAGGCAGTGAGTCGCAATGTAGGATGGAGAAAATCACCATGGGTTATTCATCATGGGGAGGTCAGAAATATGCGGTGGCAATGTAGGATAGGTTTCTGAAAAACATCGCTTGGTGGTGCGCATTGTAAGGGTTTCTAACAGGCCATTCCCTAGTAGGAGTGAGAAAAACATCACGAGATGGTGTGATTCGTAGAGCCTGAATTCGGATAGGCTGTCAGTGGCAATGCAGAATGTAGAAACGCACCAAGGGGTGGTCAGCATTGGGAGGTCAGGAAACATGCGTTGGCAATGTAGGATAGTGTTCTGAAAAACATCACGGCGTGGTGCGCATTGTATGGTTTTCTAACAGGCCATTCACTAGGAGGAGTGTGATTAACATCACTGGGTGGTGTGAATCAGAGGGCCTGAGTTAACATAGGCAGTGAGTGGTAATGTAGAATGGAGAAAAGCATCACCCCGTAGTTAGCAAGGCGAGGTCAGGAAACATGCGGTGGCAATGTAGGATAGGTTTCTGAAAAACATCGCAGGGTGGTGCGCTTTGTAAGGATATCTAACAGGCCATTCACTAGTAGGAGTGAGAATAACATCACGTGGTCGTGTGAATCGGTCGGCCGGTATTAGATAAGGCAGTGAGTGGTAATGTAGTGTGGAGAAAAGCAAGACAGCGTGGTAAGCATGGGGAGTTCACGAAACATTCAGTGGCAATGTAGGATAGGTTTGTGAAAAACATCGCGTGTTGGTGCGCATTGTAAGGGTTTCTAACAGGCCATTCACTAGTAGGAGTGAGAAAAATATCACGGGGTGGTGTGAATCGGAGGGCCTGAAATAGGATAGGAAGTGAGTGGCAATGTGGGATGGAGAAAAGCACCACGGGGTGGTCAGCATGTGGAGTTCGGGAAACAAGCGGTGGCAATGTAGGATAGGTTTCTAAAAAACATCCTGGGCTGGTGCGCATTGTAAGGGTTTCTCACAGGCCTATCACTAGTAAGAGTGAGAAAAACATCACAGGGTGGTGTGAATCGTAGTAGCTGAATTAGGACAGGCAGTGAGTAGCAATTTAGGATGGAGAAAAGCAACACGGAGTGGTCAGCATGAGGAGGTCAGGAAACATGCGGTGGTCATGTACGATAGGTTTCTGAAAAACATTTTGGGTTGGTGCGCATTTTAAGGGTTTCAAAGAGGCCATTCACTAGTAGGAGTGAGAAAAACATCACGGGGTGGTGTGATTCGGAGGGCCTGATAAAGGACAGGCATTGAGTGGCAATGTAGCATGGAGAAAAGCACCACGGGGTGGTCAGCATGGTGAGTTCATGAAACATGCGGTGGTAAAGTAGGATATGTTTCTGAAAAACATCGCGGGGTGATGTGCACTGTAAGGGTTTCTAACAGGCAATTCACTAGTAGGAGTGAGAAAAACATCACGGGGTGGTGTGATTCGGAAGGCCTGAATTAGAATAGGCAGTGAGTGGCAATTTAGGATGGGGAAAATCTAGACGGAGTGGTCAGCATGGTTAGATCAGGAAACATGCAGTGGCAATATAGGATAGGTTTCTGAAAAACATCGCCGGGTGATGCGCATTGTAAGTGTTTCTAACAGGCCATTCACAACTAGGAGTGAGAAAAACATCACAGGGTGGTGTTAATCGGATCGCCTGAATTAGATTAGGCAGTGAGTGGCAATGTAAAATAGAAAAAAGCACCAAGGCGTGGTAAACATGGGGAGGTCAGGAAACATGCAGTGGCAATGTAGAATAGATTTCTGAAAAACATCGCGGGGAGATGCGCCTTGTAAGGGTTTCTAACAGGCCATTCACTAGTAGGAGTGAGAAAAACATCACGGGGTGATGTGAATCGGAGGGCCTGAATTCGGATAGGCAGTGAGTAACATTTAGGATGGAGAAAAGCACCACGGGGTGGTCAGCATGGGGAGGTCAGTAAACATGCAGTGGCAATGTAGGATAAGTTTCTGAAAAACATTGCGGGGTGGTGCGCATTGTAAGTGTTTCTAACAGGCCATTCACTAGTAGGAGTGAGAAAAACATCAAGGGGTAGTGTGAATCAGAGGCCCTGAATGAGGATGGGCAGGGAGTGGCAATGTAGGTTGGAGAAAAGCACCACAGGTTGTAAGGATGGGGAGGTCATGAAACTTGCATTGGCAATGTAGGATACGTTTTTGCAAAACATCACGGTTTGGGGCGCATTGTAAGGGTTTCTAACTGGCAATTCACTAGTAGGAGTGAGAAAAACATCACAGGGTGGTTTGAATAGGAGGACCTGAATCAGCATAGGCAGTGAGTGGCAATGGAAGATGGAGAAAAGCACCACGAGATCGTCATCATGAGGAGGTCAGGAAACATGCGGTGGCAATGTAGGATATGTTCCTGAAAAACATCGCGGGGTTGTCCGCATTTTAAGGGTTTCAAACACGTCATTCACTAGTAGGAGTGAGAAAAACATAACGGGGTGGTGTTGACCTGAGGGCCTGAATTAGGAGAGGCAGTGAGTGGCAATGTAGGATGGAGAAAAGCACAAGGGGTGGTCAGCATGGTGAGGTCAGGAACATGCGGTGGTAAAGTTGGATACGTTTCTCAAAAACATCTCGTGGTTGTGCGCAATTTAAGGGTTTCTAACAGGCGATTCACTAGTAGGAGTGAGAAAAACATCACGGGGTTGTGTGTATCGGAAGGCCTGAATTAGAATAGGCACTGGGTGGCAATGTAGGATGGAGAAAAGCAAGACGGGGTGGTCAGCATGTGGAGGTCAGGAAACTTGCAGTGGCAATGTAGGATAGGTTTCTGAAAAACATCACGGGGTTATGTGCATTGTAAGTGTTTCTAACAGGCCATTCACCAATAGGAGTGAGAAAAATATCACAGGGTGGTGTGAATTGGAGGGCCTGAATTAGGATAGTCACTGAGTGGCAATGTAGGATGGAGAAAAGCAGCAGGGATTATTCAGCATAGGGAGGTCAGGAAACAGGCGGTGACAATGTAGGATAGGTTTCTGAAAAACATCACAGTGTGGTGTTCATTGTAAGGTTTTCTAACAGGCCATTCACTTGTAGGAGTGAGAAAATCATCACGGGCTAGTTTGAATCAGAGGGCCTGAATGAGCATAGGCAGAGAGTGGCATTGTAGGATGGAGAAAAGCACAACAGGTTGTAAGAATGGGGAGGTCATGAAACATGCAGTGGGATTGTAGGATAAGTTGCTGAAAAACATCGAGGCTTGGTGCGCATTGTAAAGGTTTCTAACATGCAATTCACTAGTAGGAGTGAGAAAAACATCATGGGGTGGTGTGAATCAGAGGGCCGGCATTAGATTAGGCAGTGAGTCGCAATGTAGGAAGGAGAAAAGCATCACCGCGTAGTTTTGCAAGGCAAGGTCAGGAAACATGCGGTGGCAATGTAGAATAGGTTTCTGGTAAACATCGCGGAGTGGTGCGCATTGTATGGTTTTCTAACTGGCCATTCACTAGTAAGTGTGAGAAAAACATCACGGGGTGGTGTGAATTGGAGGCCCTGAATCAGCATAGGCAGTGAGTCCAATGGAGGATGGAGAAAATCACCACGGGTTGGACAGCATGGGGATGTTAGTAAACATACTGTGGCAATGTAGGACTGGTTTCTAAAAAACATCGCGGGGTGGTGCGCATTGTAAGGGTTTCTAACAGGGCACTGAGTAGTAGGAGTGAGAAAAACATCATGGGGTGGTGTGAATCGGGGGGCCTGTATTAGGATAGGCAGTGAGTGGCAATGTAGGATGGAGAAAAGCACCAGTGGGTGTCAGCATGGAGAAGTCAGAAAACATGTGATGGCAACGTAGCATAGGTTTCCAAAAAACATCGCGGGGTGGTCCGTTTTGTAAGGGTTTCTAACAGGCCATTCACTAGTAGGAGTGAGACAAACAGCACGGGGTCGGGTGAATCAGAGGGCGTGAATTAGTTAGGCACTGAGTGGCAATGTAGGATGGAGAAACGCTGCACAGGTTTTTCAGCACAGGGATATAAGGAAACGTGCGGTGGCAATGTAGGATAGGTTTCTGAAAAACATCGCATGGTGGTGTGCTTGGGAAGGATTTCTAACAGGCCATTCACTAGTAGGAGTGAGAATAACATCAAGGGGTGGTGTGAATCAGAGGGCCGGCATTAGATAAGGCAGTGAGTGGTAATGTAGGATAGAGAAAAGCAAGACAGCATGGTAAGCCTGGGGAGTTCAGGAAACATGCAGTGGCAATGTAGGATAGGTTTTTGAAAAACATCGCGGTATGGTGTGCTTTGTAAGGGTTAGTAACAGGCCATTCACTAGTAGGAGTGAGAAGAACAGCACGGGTTGGTGTGAATCGGAGGGCCTGAATTAGGATAGGCAGTGAGTGGCAATGAAGAATAGAGAAAAGCACCACGGGGTGGGTAACATGGGGAGGTCAGGAAACATGCAGTGGCAATGTAGGATAAGTTTCTGAAAAACATCAAGGGGTGGTGCGCATTATAAGCGTTTCTAACAAGCCATTCACAAGTACGAGTGCGAAAAGCATCACGGGGTGATGTGAATCGGAGTGCCTGAATCAGGATAGGCAGTGAGTGTTAATGTAGGATGTAGAAAATCACCACGGGGTGGTCAGCATGGAGAGTTCAGGAAACATGCAGAGGCAATGTCGGATAGGTTTCTAAAAAACGTCGCGGGGTGGCGAGCATTGTAAGGCTTTCTATCAGGCCATTCACTAGTAAGAGTGAGAAAAACATCACGGGCTGGTGTGAATCGGAGGGACTGAATTCAGATAGGCAGTGAGTGGCAATGTAGGATGGAGAAAAGCAACACGAGGTGCTCTGCATGGGGAGGTCAGGAAACACACAGAGGCAATGTAGGATAGGTTTTTAAAAAACATCACGGGGTGGTGCGCATTGTAAGGGTTTCTAACAGGCCATTCACAACTAGGAGTGAGAAAAACATCACGGGGTGGTGTTAATCGGATCTCCTGAATTAGATTAGGCAGTGAGTGGCAATGTAAAATAGAAAAAAGCACCAAGGTTTGGTCAACATGGGGAGGTCAGGAAACATGCAGTGGCAATGTAGAATAGGTTTCTGAAAAACATCGCGGGGAGGTGCGCCTTGTAAGGGTTTCTAACAGGCCATTCACTAGTAGAAGTGAGAAAAACATCACGGGGTGTTGTGAATCGGAGGGCCTGAATAAGCATAGGCAGTGAGTGCCATTTAGGATGGAGAAAAGCACCACGGGGTTGTCAGCATGGGGAGGTCAGGAAACATGCAGTGGCAATGTAGGATAGTTTTCTGAAAAAACATCTCTGGGTGGTGCGCATTGTAATGTTTTCTAACAGGCCATTAACTAGTAAGAGTGAGAAAAGCATCACAGGGTGGTGTGAACGCGGGCTTATATTAGGATAGGCAGTGATTGGCAATGTCGGAAGGAGAAAAGCACCATGGGGTGGTCAGCATGGGGAGGTAATGAAACATGCAGTGGCAATTTAGGATAGGTTTCAGATAAACATCGCAGGGTCGTGCACATTGTAAGGGTTTCTAACAGGCCATTCACTAGTAGGAGTGAGAACAACATCAAGAGGTGGTTGGAATCAGAGGGCCTGAATTAGAATAGGCATTGAGTGGCAATGTACGTTCGAGAAAAGCACCATGGGGTAGTCAGCATGGGGAGGTCAGGAAACATGCAGTGGCAATGTAGGATAGGTTTCTGAAAAACATCACGGGTGGTTCGCATTGTAAGGGTTTCTAACAGGCCATTCACTAGAAGGAGTGAGAAAAACATCAAGGGGTGGTGTGAATCAGAGGGCCTGAATTAGGATAGTCAGTGAGTGGCAATGTAGGGTGGAGAAAAGCACCAGGGATTATGCAGCAATGGGAGGTCAGGAAGCATGCGGTGACAATGTAGGACAGTATTCTGAAAAACATCGCGGTGTGGTGTGCATTGTAAGGTTTTCTAACAGGCCATTCACTGGTAGGAGTGAGAAAAACATCACGGGGTAGTTTGAATCAGAGGGCCTGAATGAGCATAGGCAGTGAGTGGCATTGTAGGATGGAGAAAAGCACCACAGGTTGTAAAGATGGGGAGGTCATGAAACATGCAGTGGCAATGTAGGATAAGTTTCTGAAAAACATTGCGGGTTGGTGCGCATTGTAAGTGTTTCTAACATGCAATTCACTAGTAGGAGTGAGAAAAACATCACGGGGTGGTGTGAATCGGAGGGCCGGCATTAGATTAGGCAGTGAGTCGCAATGTAGGAAGGAGAAAAGCAGCACGGGTTATTCAGCATGGGGAGGTCAGGAAATATGCGGTGGCAATGTAGGATAGGTTTCTGAAAAACATCGCTTGGTGGTGCGCATTGTAAGGGTTTCTAACAGGCCATTCCCTAGTAGGAGTGAGAAAAACATCATGAGATGGTGTGAAGCGGAGAGCCTGAATTCGGATAGGCTGTGAGTGCCAATGAAGTATGGAGAAACGCACCAAGGGGTGGTCAGCATTGGGAGGTCCGGAAACATGCAGTGGCAATGTAGGATAGGTTTCTGAAAAACATCGCGGAGTGGTGCGCATCGTATGGTTTTCTAACAGGCCATTCACTAGGAGCAGTGAGATTAACATCACGGGGTGGTGTGAATCAGAGGTCCTGAGTTAGCATAGGCAGTGAGTGGCAATGTAGGATAGAGAAAAGCATCACCCCGTAGTTAGCCAGGCGAGGTCAGGAAACATGCTGTGGCAATGTAGGATAGGTTTCTGAAAAACAACACTTGGTGGTGCGCATTGTAAGGGTTTCTAACAGGCCATTCCCTAGTAGGAGTGAGAAAAACATCACGAGATGGTGTGAATCGGAGGGCCTGAATTAGCATAGGCAGTGAGTGGCAATGAAGAATAGAGAAAAGCACCCCGGGTTGGGCAACATGTGTAGGTCAGGAAACATGCAGTGGCAATGTAGGATAAGTTTCTGAAATACATCACGGGGTGGTGCGCAATGTAAGGGTTTCTAACAGGCCATTCACAACTAGGAGTGAGAAAAACATCACGGGGTGGTGTTAATCGGATCTCCTGAATTAGATTAGGCAGTGAGTGGCAATGTAAAATAGAAAAAAGCACCAAGGTTTGGTCAACATGGGGAGGTCAGGAAACATGCAGTGGCAAAGTAGAATAGGTTTCTGAAAAACATCGCGGGGAGGTGCGCCTTGTAAGGGTTTCTAACAGGCCATTCACTAGTAGAAGTGAGAAAAACATCATGGGGTGTTGTGAATCGGAGGGCCTGAATTCGGATAGGCAGTGAGTGCCATTTATGATGGAGAAAAGCACCACGGGGTGGTCAGCATGGGGAGGTCAGGAAACATGCAGTGGCAATGTAGGATAGTTTTCTGAAAAAACATCTCTGGGTGGTGCGCATTGTAATGTTTTCTAACAGGCCATTAACTAGTAAGAGTGAGAAAACCATCACAGGGTGGTGTGAACGCGGCCTTAAATTAGGATAGGCAGTGATTGGCAATGTCGGAAGGAGAAAAGCACCATGGGTTGGTCAGCATGGGGAGGTAATGAAACATCAGTGGCAATTTAGGATAGGTTTCAGATAAACATCGCAGGGTCGTGCACATTGTAAGGGTTTCTAACAGGCCATTCACTAGTAGGAGTGAGAACAACATCAAGAGGTGGTTGGAATCGGAGGGCCTGAATTAGAATAGGCATTGAGTGGCAATGTACATTCGAGAAAAGCACCATGGTGTAGTCAGCATGGAGAGGTCAGGAAACATGCAGTGGCAATGTAGGATAGGTTTCTGAAAAACATCACGGGTGGTTCGCATTGTAAGGGTTTCTAACAGGCCATTCACTAGAAGGAGTGAGAAAAACATCACGGGGTGGTGTGAATCAGAGGGCCTGAATTAGGATAGTCAGTGAGTGGCAATGTAGGGTGGAGAAAATCACCAGGAATTATGCAGCAATTGGAGATCAGGAAGCATGCGGTGACAATGTAGGACAGTATTCTGAAAAACATCGCGGTGTGGTGTGCATTGTAAGGTTTTCTAACAGGCCATTCACTGGTAGGAGTGAGAAAAACATCACGGGGTACTTTGAATCAGAGGGCCTGAATGAGCATAGGCAGTGAGTGGCATTGTAGGATGGAGAAAAGCACAACAGGTTGTAAAGATGGGGAGGTCATGAAACATGCAGTGGCAATGTAGGATAAGTTTCTGAAAAACATCGTGGGTTGGTGCGCATTGTAAAGGTTTCTAACATGCAATTCACTAGTACGAGTGAGAAAAACATCACGGGGTGGTGTGAATCGGAGGGCCGGCATTAGATTAGGCAGTGAGTCGCAATGTAGGAAGGAGAAAAGCATCACCGCGTAGTTTTGCAAGGCAAGGTCAGGAAACATGCGGTGCCAATGTAGAATAGGTTTCTGGTAAACATCGCGGAGTGGTGCGCATTGTATGGTTTTCTAACTGGCCATTCACTAGTAAGTGTGAGAAAAACATCACGGGGTGGTGTGAATTGGAGGCCCTGAATCAGTATAGGCAGTGAGTCCAATGGAGGATGGAGAAAATCACCACGGGTTGGACAGCATGGGGATGTTAGTAAACATGCTGTGGCAATGTAGGACTGGTTTCTAAAAAACATCGTGGGGTGGTGCGCATTGTAAGGGTTTCTAACAGGGCATTGAGTAGTAGGAGTGAGAAAAACATCATGGGGTGGTGTGAATCGGGGGGCCTGTATTAGGATAGGCAGTGAGTGGCAATGTAGGATGGAGAAAAGCACCATTGGGTGTCAACATGGAGAAGTCAGAAAACATGCGATGGCAACGTAGCATAGGTTTCCAAAAAACATCGCGGGGTGGTCCGTTTTGTAAGGGTTTCTAACAGGCCATTCACTAGTAGGAGTGAGAAAAATATCACGGGGTGGTGTGAATCGGAGGGCCTGAATAAGGATAGGCAGTGAGTCGCAATGTAGAATGGAGAAAAGCAAGATGGGGTAGTCAGCATGGAGAGGTCAGGAAACATACAGTGGCAATGTAGGATAGGTTTCTGAAAAACATCACGAGTTGTTCACATTGTAAGGGTTTCTATTAGGCCATTCACTAGAAGGAGTGAGAAAAACATCATGGGGTGGTGTGAATCGGAGGGCCTGAATTAGGATAGTCAGTGAGTGGCAATGTAGGATGGAGAAAAGCACCAGGGATTATTCAGCTATGAGAGGTCAGGAAGTATTCTGTGACAATGTAGGACAGGTTTCTGAAAAACATCGTGGGGTGGTGTGCATTGCAAGGTTTTCTAACAGGCCATTCACTGGTAGGAGTGAGAAAAACATCAAGGGGTAGTTTGAATCAGAGGGCCTGAATGAGCATAGGCAGTGAGTGGCATTGTAGGATGGAGAAAAGCACGACAGGTTGTAAAGATGGGGAGGTCATGAAACATGCAGTGGCTATGTAGGATAAGTTTCTGAAAAACATCGCGGGTTGGTGCGCATTGTAAGTGTTTCTAACATGCAATTCACTAGTAGGAGTGAGAAAAACATCACGGGGTGGTGTGAATCGGAGGGCCCTCATTAGATTAGGCAGTGAGTCGCAATGTAGGATGGAGAAAATCACCAAGGGTTATTCATCATGGGGAGGTCAGAAATATGCGGTGGCAATGTAGGATAGGTTTCTGAAAAACATCGCTTGGTGGTGCGCATTGTAAGGGTTTCTAACAGGCCATTCCCTAGTAGGAGTGAGAAAAACATCACGAGATGGTGTGATTCGGAGAGCCTGAATTCGGATAGGCTGTCAGTGGCAATGCAGAATGTAGAAACGCACCAAGGGGTGGTCAGCATTGGGAGGTCAGGAAACATGCGTTGGCAATGTAGGATAGTTTTCTGAAAAACATCACGGCGTGGTGCGCATTGTATGGTTTTCTAACAGGCCATTCACTAGGAGGAGTGTGATTAACATCACTGGGTGGTGTGAATCAGAGGGCCTGAGTTAGCATAGGCAGTGAGTGGTAATGTAGAATGGAGAAAAGCATCACCCCGTAGTTAGCAAGGCGAGGTCAGGAAACATGCGGTGGCAATGTAGGATAGGTTTCTGAAAAACATCGCAGGGTGGTGCGCTTTGTAAGGATATCTAACAGGCCATTCACTAGTAGGAGTGAGAATAACATCACGTGGTCGTGTGAATCGGTGGGCCGGTATTAGATAAGGCAGTGAGTGGTAATGTAGGGTGGAGAAAAGCAAGACAGCGTGGTAAGCATGGGGAGTTCATGAAACATTCAGTGGCAATGTAGGATAGGTTTGTGAAAAACATCGCGTGGTGGTGCGCATTGTAAGGGTTTCTAACAGGCCATTCACTAGTAGGAGTGAGAAAAATATCACGGGGTGGTGTGAATCGGAGGGCCTGAAATAGAATAGGAAGTGAGTGGCAATGTGGGATGGAGAAAAGCACCACGGGGTGGTCAGCATGTGGAGTTCGGGAAACAAGCGGTGGCAATGTAGGATAGGTTTCTAAAAAACATCGTGGGCTGGTGCGCATTGTAAGGGTTTCTCACAGGCCTATCACTAGTAAGAGTGAGAAAAACATCACAGGGTGGTGTGAATCGTAGTAGCTGAATTAGGACAGGCAGTGAGTAGCAATTTAGGATGGAGAAAAGCAACATGGAGTGGTCAGCATGAGGAGGTCAGGAAACATGCGGTGGTCATGTACGATAGGTTTCTGAAAAACATTTCGGGTTGGTGCGCATTTTAAGGGTTTCAAAGAGGCCATTCACTAGTAGGAGTGAGAAAAACATCACGGGGTGGTGTGATTCGGAGGGCCTGATAAAGGACAGGCATTGAGTGGCAATGTAGCATGGAGAAAAGCACCACGGGGTGGTCAGCATGGTGAGTTCATGAAACATGCGGTGGTAAAGTAGGATATGTTTCTGAAAAACATCGCGGGGTGATGTGCACTGTAAGGGTTTCTAACAGGCAATTCACTAGTAGGAGTGAGAAAAACATCACGGGGTGGTGTGATTCGGAGGGCCTGAATTAGAATAGGCAGTGAGTGGCAATTTAGGATGGGGAAAATCTAGACGGAGTGGTCAGCATGGTTAGATCAGGAAACATGCAGTGGCAATATAGGATAGGTTTGTGAAAAACATCGCCGGGTGATGCGCATTGTAAGGGTTTCTAACAGGCCATTCACAACTAGGAGTGAGAAAAACATCACAGGGTGGTGTTAATCGGATCGCCTGAATTAGATTAGGCAGTGAGTGGCAATGTAAAATAGAAAAAAGCACCAAGGCGTGGTCAACATGGGGAGGTCAGGAAACATGCAGTGGCAATGTAGAATAGATTTCTGAAAAACATCGCGGGGAGATGCGCCTTGTAAGGGTTTCTAACAGGCCATTCACTAGTAGGAGTGAGAAAAACATCACGGGGTGATGTGAATCGGAGGGCCTGAATTCGGATAGACAGTGAGTAACATTTAGGATGGAGAAAAGCACCACGGGGTGGTCAGCATGGGGAGGTCAGTAAACATGCAGTGGCAATGTAGGATAAGTTTCTGAAAAACATTGCGGGGTGGTGCGCATTGTAAGTGTTTCTAACAGGCCATTCACTAGTAGGAGTGAGAAAAACATCACGGGGTAGTGTGAATCAGAGGCCCTGAATGAGGATGGGCAGGGAGTGGCAATGTAGGTTGGAGAAAAGCACCACAGGTTGTAAGGATGGGGAGGTCATGAAACTTGCATTGGCAATGTAGGATACGTTTTTGCAAAACATCACGGTTTGGGGCGCATTGTAAGGGTTTCTAACTGGCAATTCACTAGTAGGAGTGAGAAAAACATCACAGGGTGGTTTGAATAGGAGGACCTGAATCAGCATAGGCAGTGAGTGGCAATGGAAGAAGGAGAAAAGCACAACGAGATCGTCATCATGAGGAGGTCAGGAAACATGCGGTGGCAATGTAGGATATGTTCCTGAAAATCATCGCGGGGTTGTCCGCATTTTAAGGGTTTCAAACACGTCATTCACTAGTAGGAGTGAGAAAAACATAACGGGGTGGTGTTGACCTGAGGGCCTGAATTAGGAGAGGCAGTGAGTGGCAATGTAGGATGGAGAAAAGCACAAGGGGTGGTCAGCATGGTGAGGTCAGGAACATGCGGTGGTAAAGTTGGATACGTTTCTCAAAAACATCTCGTGGTTGTGCGCAATTTAAGGGTTTCTAACAGGCGATTCACTAGTAGGAGTGAGAAAAACATCACGGGGTTGTGTGTATCGGAAGGCCTGAATTAGAATAGGCACTGGGTGGCAATGTAGGATGGAGAAAAGCAAGACGGGGTGGTCAGCATGTGGAGGTCAGGAAACTTGCAGTGGCAATGTAGGATAGGTTTCCGAAAAACATCACGGGGTTATGTGCATTGTAAGTGTTTCTAACAGGCCATTCACCAATAGGAGTGAGAAAAATATCACAGGGTGGTGTGAATTGGAGGGCCTGAATTAGGATAGTCACTGAGTGCCATTTATGATGGAGAAAAGCACCACGGGGTTGTCAGCATGGGGAGGTCAGGAAACATGCAGTGGCAATGTAGGATAGTTTTCTGAAAAAACATCTCTGGGTGGTGCTCATTGTAATGTTTTCTAACAGGCCATTAACTAGTAAGAGTGAGAAAACCATCACAGGGTGGTGTGAACGCGGCCTTAAATTAGGATAGGCAGTGATTGGCAATGTCGGAAGGAGAAAAGCACCATGGGTTGGTCAGCATGGGGACTTAATGAAACATCAGTGGCAATTTAGGATAGGTTTCAGATAAACATCGCAGGGTCGTGCACATTGTAAGGGTTTCTAACAGGCCATACACTAGTAGGAGTGAGAACAACATCAAGAGGTGGTGGAATCGGAGGGCCTGAATTAGAATAGGCATTGAGTGGCAATGTACATTCGAGAAAAGCACCATGGTGTAGTCAGCATGGAGAGGTCAGGAAACATGCAGTGGCAATGTAGGATAGGTTTCTGAAAAACATCACGGGTGGTTCGCAATGTAAGGGTTTCTAACAGGCCATTCACTAGAAGGAGTGAGAAAAACATCACGGGGTGGTGTGAATCAGAGGGCCTGAATTAGGATAGTCAGTGAGTGGCAATGTAGGGTGGAGAAAATCACCAGGAATTATGCAGCAATTGGAGATCAGGAAGCATGCGGTGACAATGTAGGACAGTATTCTGAAAAACATCGCGGTGTGGTGTGCATTGTAAGGTTTTCTAACAGGCCATTCACTGGTAGGAGTGAGAAAAACATCACGGGGTAGTTTGAATCAGAGGGCCTGAATGAGCATAGGCAGTGAGTGGCATTGTAGGATGGAGAAAAGCACCACAGGTTGTAAAGATGGGGAGGTCATGAAACATGCAGTGGCAATGTAGGATAGGTTTCTGAAAAACACCACGCGTTGGTGCGCATTGTAAGGGTTTCTAACAGGACATTCACTAATATGAGAGAGAAAAACATCACGGGGTGGGGTGAATTGGAGGGCCTGAATTCGCATAGGCTGTGAGTGGCAATGTAGGATGTAGAAAAGCACCACGGGGTGGTCAGCAGTGGGAGGTTAGGAAACATGCAGTGGCAATGTAGGATAGGTTTCTGAAACACATGGTGGTTTGGTGCGCATTGTAAGGGTTTCTAACAGGCCATTCACTAGTAGGAGTGAGAAAAACCTCACGAGGTGGTGTGAATCGGAAGGCCTGAATTAGGTAGCCACTGAGTGGCAATGTAGGATGGAGAAAAGCACAACGGGTTATTCAGCATAGGGATGTCAGGAAACTTGCGGTGGCAATGTAGGATAAGTTTCTGAAAAACATCACATGGTGGTGCTCTTGGTAAGGGTTTCTAACAGGCCATTCACTAGAAGGAGTGAGAAAAACATCACGGGGTGGTGTGAATCGGAGGGCCTGTATTAGGATAGGCAGTGAGTGGCAATGTATGATGGAGAAAAGCACCACCGGGTGGTCAGCATGGGGAGAGCAGGAAACATGCGGTGGCCATGAAGGATAGGTTTCTGATAAACATCACAGGGTGGTGCGCATTGTAAGGGTTTCTAACAGGCTATTCACTAGTAGGAGTGAGAAAAACATCACGGGGTGGTGTGAACCTGATGGCATAAATCAGGATAGTCAGTGAGTGGCAATGTAGGATGTAGAAAAGCACCACGGTGTGGTAAGCATGGGGAGTCCAGGGAACATGCAGTGGCAATGTAGGATAGGTTTCTGAAAAACATCGCGATTGTTGCGCATTGTAAGATTTTCTAACAGACCATTCACTAGTAGGAGCGAAAAAAACATCATGGCGTAGTGTGCATTGGAGGGCCTGAATCAGGATAGGCAGTGAGTGGCAATGTAAAATGGAGAAAAGCACCACGGGGTGGTCAGCATGGGGAGGTTAGGAAACATGCAGTGGCAATGTGTGATAGATTTCTGAAAAACATCGCATGGTGGTGAGCATTGTAAGGGTTTCTAACAGGCCACTGACTAGTAGGAGTGAGAAAACCATCACGGGGTGGGGTGAATAGGATGGCCTGAATTCGGATAGGCAGTGAGTGGCAATGTAGGATGTAGGAAAGCACCACAGGGTGGTCAGCATGGGGAGGTCAGGTAACATGCAGTGGCAATGTATAATAGGTTTCTGAAAAACTTCGCGGGGTGGTGCACATTGTAAGTGTTTCTAACAGGCCATTCACTAGTACGAGTGAGAACAACAGCACGGGGTGGTGTGAATGAGGGCCTAAATTAGGATAGGCAATGAGTGGCAATGTAGGACGGAGAAAATCATCATTTGGTGGTCAGCATGGGTAGGTCAGGAAACATGAAGTGCAATGTAGTATAGGTTTCTGAAAAACATCGCTGTGTTGTACGCATTGTAAGGGTTTCAAACAGGCCATTCACTAGTAGGAGTGAGAACAACATCACGGGATGGTGTGAATCAGAGGGCCTGTATTAGAATAGGCAGTGAGTGGCAATGTACGTTGGAGAAAAGCACCATGGGGCTGTCAGCATGGGGAGTTCAGGAAACATGCAGTGGCAATGTAGGATAGGTTTCTGAAAAACATCGCGGTGTGGTGAGCATTGTAAGTGTTTCTAACAAGCCTTTCAGTAGTAGTATTGCGAAAACATCACGGGGTTTTGTGAATAGGAAGGCCTGAATCAGGATAGGCACAGAGTGGCAATATAGGATGGAGAAAAGCACCACGGGGTGGTCAACATGGTGAAGTCAGGAAACATGCCGTGACAATGTAGCATAGGTTTCTATAAAACATCGCGGGGTGCTGCGCATTGTAAGGGTGTCTAACAGGCCATTCACTAGTAGGAGTGAGAAAAACCTCACGGGGTGGTGTGAATCGGAAGGCCTGAATTAGGTAGCCACTGAGTGGCAATGTAGGATGGAGAAAAGCACCACGGGTTATTCAGCATAGGGATGTCAGGAAACATGCGTTGGCAATGTAGGATATGTTCCTGAAAAACATCGCGGTGTGGTGCTCATTGTAAGGGTTTCAAACACGTCATTCACTAGTAGGAGTGAGAAAAACATCACGGGATTGTGTGAATCTGAGTGCCTGAATTAGGATAGGCAGTGAGTGGGAATGTAGGAAGGAGAAAAGCTCCACGGGGTGGTCCGCATGTGGAGGTCAGGAAACATGCGGTGGCAATGTAGGATAGGTTTCTGAAAAACACCACACGTTGGTGCGCATTGTAAGGGTTTCTAACAGGCCATTCACTAATATGAGAGAGAAAAACATCACGGGGTGGGGTGAATCGGAGGGCCTGAATTCGCATAGGCTGTGAGTGGCAATGCAGGATGTAGAAAAGCACCACGGGGTGGTCAGCAGTGGGAGGTTAGGAAACAAGAAGTGGCAATGTAGGATAGGTTTCTGAAACACATCGTGGTTTGGTGCACATTGTAAGGGTTTCTAACAGGCCATTCACTAGTAGGAGTGAGAAAAACCTCACGAGGTGGTGTGAATCGGAAGGCCTGAATTAGGTAGCCACTGAGTGGCAATGTAGGATGGAGAAAAGCACAACGGGTTATTCAGCATAGGGATGTCAGGAAACATGCGGTGGCAATGTAGGATAGGTTTCTAAAAAACATCGCGGGGTGGTGCGCATTGTAAGGGTTTCTCACAGGCCTATCACTAGTAAGAGTGAGAAAAACATCACAGGGTGGTGTGAATCGTAGTAGCTGAATTAGGACAGGCAGTGAGTAGCAATTTAGGATGGAGAAAAGCAACATGGAGTGGTCAGCATGAGGAGGTCAGGAAACATGCGGTGGTCATGTACGATAGGTTTCTGAAAAACATTTCGGGTTGGTGCGCATTTTAAGGGTTTCAAAGAGGCCATTCACTAGTAGGAGTGAGAAAAACATCACGGGGTGGTGTGATTCGGAGGGCCTGATAAAGGACAGGCATTGAGTGGCAATGTAGCATGGAGAAAAGCACCACGGGGTGGTCAGCATGGTGAGTTCATGAAACATGCGGTGGTAAAGTAGGATATGTTTCTGAAAAACATCGCGGGGTGATGTGCACTGTAAGGGTTTCTAACAGGCAATTCACTAGTAGGAGTGAGAAAAACATCACGGGGTGGTGTGATTCGGAAGGCCTGAATTAGAATAGGCAGTGAGTGGCAATTTAGGATGGGGAAAATCTAGACGGAGTGGTCATCATGGTTAGATCAGGAAACATGCAGTGGCAATATAGGATAGGTTTCTGAAAAACATCGCCGGGTGATGCGCATTGAAAGGGTTTCTAACAGACCATTCACAACTAGGAGTGAGAAAAACATCACAGGGTGGTGTTAATCGGATCGCCTGAATTAGATTAGGCAGTGAGTGGCAATGTAAAATAGAAAAAAGCACCAAGGCGTGGTCAACATGGGGAGGTCAGGAAACATGCAGTGGCAATGTAGAATAGATTTCTGAAAAACATCGCGGGGAGATGCGCCTTGTAAGGGTTTCTAACAGGCCATTCACTAGTAGGAGTGAGAAAAACATCACGGGGTGATGTGAATCGGAGGGCCTGAATTCGGATAGGCAGTGAGTAACATTTAGGATGGAGAAAAGCACCACGGGGTGGTCAGCATGGGGAGGTCAGTAAACATGCAGTGGCAATGTAGGATAGGTTTCTGAAAAACATTGCTTGGTGGTGCGCATTGTAAGGGTTTCTAACAGGCCGTTCCCTAGTAGGAGTGAGAAAAACATCACGAGATGGTGTGAATCGGAGGGCCGGAATTAACATAGGCAGTGAGTGGCAATGAAGAATAGAGAAAAGCACCCCGGGTTGGGCAACATGTGGAGGTCAGGAAACATGCAGTGGCAATGTAGGATAAGTTTCTGAAAAACATCAAGGGGTGGTGCGCATTGTAAGGGTTTCTACCAGGCCGTTCACAACTAGGAGTGAGAAAAACATCACGGGGTGGTGTTAATCGTGTTAATCGGATCTCCTGAATTAGATTAGGCAGTGAGTGGCAATGTAAAATAGAAAAAAGCACCAAGGTTTGGTCAACATGGGGAGGTCAGGAAACATGCAGTGGCAATGTAGAATAGGTTTCTGAAAAACATCGCGGGGAGGTGCGCCTTGTAAGGGTTTCTAACAGGCCATTCACTAGTAGAAGTGAGAAAAACATCACGGGGTGTTGTGAATCAGAGGGCCTGAATAAGCATAGGCAGTGAGTGCCATTTAGGATGGAGAAAAGCACCACGGGGTTGTCAGCATGGGGAGGTCAGGAAACATGCAGTGGCAATGTAGGATAGTTTTCTGAAAAAACATCTCTGGGTGGTGCGCATTGTAATGTTTTCTAACAGGCCATTAACTAGTAAGAGTGAGAAAACCATCACAGGGTGGTGTGAACGCGGGCTTAAATTAGGATAGGCAGTGATTGGCAATGTCGGAAGGAGAAAAGCACCATGGGGTGGTCAGCATGGGGAGGTAATGAAACATGCAGTGGCAATTTAGGATAGGTTTCAGATAAACATCGCAGGGTCGTGCACATTGTAAGGGTTTCTAACAGGCCATTCACTAGTAGGAGTGAGAACAACATCAAGAGGTGGTTGGAATCAGAGGGCCTGAATTAGAATAGGCATTGAGTGGCAATGTACGTTCGAGAAAAGCACCATGGGGTAGTCAGCATGGGGAGGTCAGGAAACATGCAGTGGCAATGTAGGATAGGTTTCTGAAAAACATCACGGGTGGTTCGCATTGTAAGGGTTTCTAACAGGCCATTCACTAGAAGGAGTGAGAAAAACATCAAGGGGTGGTGTGAATCAGAGGGCCTGAATTAGGATAGTCAGTGGGTGGCAATGTAGGGTGGAGAAAAGCACCAGGGATTATGCAGCAATGGGAGGTCAGGAAGCATGCGGTGACAATGTAGGACAGTATTCTGAAAAACATCGCGGTGTGGTGTGCATTGTAAGGTTTTCTAACAGGCCATTCACTGGTAGGAGTGAGAAAAACATCACGGGGTAGTTTGAATCCGAGGGCCTGAATGAGCATAGGCAGTGAGTGGCATTGTAGGATGGAGAAAAGCACCACAGGTTGTAAAGATGGGGAGGTCATGAAACATGCAGTGGCAATGTAGGATAAGTTTCTGAAAAACATTGCGGGTTGGTGCACATTGTAAAGGTTTCTAACATGCAATTCACTAGTAGGAGTGAGAAAAACACCACGGGGTGGTGTGAATCGGAGGGCCGGCATTAGATTAGGCAGTGAGTCGCAATGTAGGAAGGAGAAAAGCAGCACGGGTTATTCAGCATGGGGAGGTCAGGAAATATGCGGTGGCAATGTAGGATAGGTTTCTGAAAAACATCGCATGGTGGTGCGCATTGTAAGGGTTTCTAACAGGCCATTCCCTAGTAGGAGTGAGAAAAACATCATGAGATGGTGTGAAGCGGAGAGCCTGAATTCGGATAGGCTGTGAGTGCCAATGAAGTATGGAGAAACGCACCAAGGGGTGGTCAGCATTGGGAGGTCCGGAAACATGCAGTGGCAATGTAGGATAGGTTTCTGAAAAACATCGCGGAGTGGTGCGCATCGTATGGTTTTCTAACAGGCCATTCACTAGGAGGAGTGAGATTAACATCACGGGGTGGTGTGAATCAGAGGGCCTGAGTTAGCATAGGCAGTGAGTGGCAATGTAGGATAGAGAAAATCATCACCCCGTAGTTAGCCAGCCGAAGTCAGGAAACATGCAGTGGCAATGTAGGATAGGTTTCTGAAAAACATTGCTTGGTGGTGCGCATTGTAAGGGTTTCTAACAGGCCGTTCCCTAGTAGGAGTGAGAAAAACATCACGAGATGGTGTGATTCGGAGGGCCGGAATTAACATAGGCAGTGAGTGGCAATGAAGAATAGAGAAAAGCACCCCGGGTTGGGCAACATGTGGAGGTCAGGAAACATGCAGTGGCAATGTAGGATAAGTTTCTGAAAAACATCACGGGGTGGTGCGCATTGTAAGGGTTTCTAACAGGCCATTCACAACTAGGAGTGAGAAAAACATCAAGGGGTGGTGTTAATCGGATCTCCTGAATTAGATTAGGCAGTGAGTGGCAATGTAAAATAGAAAAAAGCACCAAGGTTTGGTCAACATGGGGAGGTCAGGAAACATGCAGTGGCAATGTAGAATAGGTTTCTGAAAAACATCGCGGGGAGGTGCGCCTTGTAAGGGTTTCTAACAGGCCATTCACTAGTAGAAGTGAGAAAAACATCACGGGGTGTTGTGAATCGGAGGGCCTGAATAAGCATAGGCAGTGAGTGCCATTTAGGATGGAGAAAAGCACCACGGGGTTGTCAGCATGGGGAGGTCAGGAAACATGCAGTGGCAATGTAGGATAGTTTTCTGAAAAAACATCTCTGGGTGGTGCGCATTGTAATGTTTTCTAACAGGCCATTAACTAGTAAGAGTGAGAAAACCATCACAGGGTGGTGTGAACGCGGGCTTAAATTAGGATAGGCAGTGATTGGCAATGTCGGAAGGAGAAAAGCACCATGGGGTGGTCAGCATGGGGAGGTAATGAAACATGCAGTGGCAATTTAGGATAGGTTTCAGATAAACATCGCAGGGTCGTGCACATTGTAAGGGTTTCTAACAGGCCATTCACTAGTAGGAGTGAGAACAACATCAAGAGGTGGTTGGAATCGGAGGGCCTGAATTAGAATAGGCATTGAGTGGCAATGTACGTTCGAGAAAAGCACCATGGGGTAGTCAGCATGGGGAGGTCAGGAAACATGCAGTGGCAATGTAGGATAGGTTTCTGAAAAACATCACGGGTGGTTCGCATTGTAAGGGTTTCTAACAGGCCATTCACTAGAAGGAGTGAGAAAAACATCAAGGGGTGGTGTGAATCAGAGGGCCTGAATTAGGATAGTCAGTGGGTGGCAATGTAGGGTGGAGAAAAGTACCAGGGATTATGCAGCAATGGGAGGTCAGGAAGCATGCGGTGACAATGTAGGACAGTATTCTGAAAAACATCGCGGTGTGGTGTGCATTGTAAGGTTTTCTAACAGGCCATTCACTGGTAGGAGTGAGAAAAACATCACGGGGTAGTTTGAATCAGAGGGCCTGAATGAGCATAGGCAGTGAGTGGCATTGTAGGATGGAGAAAAGCACCACAGGTTGTAAAGATGGGGAGGTCATGAAACATGCAGTGGCAATGTAGGATAAGTTTCTGAAAAACATTGCGGGTTGGTGCACATTGTAAAGGTTTCTAACATGCAATTCACTAGTAGGAGTGAGAAAAACACCACGGGGTGGTGTGAATCGGAGGGCCGGCATTAGATTAGGCAGTGAGTCGCAATGTAGGAAGGAGAAAAGCAGCACGGGTTATTCAGCATGGGGAGGTCAGGAAATATGCGGTGGCAATGTAGGATAGGTTTCTGAAAAACATCGCATGGTGGTGCGCATTGTAAGGGTTTCTAACAGGCCATTCCCTAGTAGGAGTGAGAAAAACATCATGAGATGGTGTGAAGCGGAGAGCCTGAATTCGGATAGGCTGTGAGTGCCAATGAAGTATGGAGAAACGCACCAAGGGGTGGTCAGCATTGGGAGGTCCGGAAACATGCAGTGGCAATGTAGGATAGGTTTCTGAAAAACATCGCGGAGTGGTGCGCATCGTATGGTTTTCTAACAGGCCATTCACTAGGAGGAGTGAGATTAACATCACGGGGTGGTGTGAATCAGAGGGCCTGAGTTAGCATAGGCAGTGAGTGGCAATGTAGGATAGAGAAAATCATCACCCCGTAGTTAGCCAGCCGAAGTCAGGAAACATGCAGTGGCAATGTAGGATAGGTTTCTGAAAAACATCGCTTGGTGGTGCGCATTGTAAGGGTTTCTAACAGGCCATTCCCTAGTAGGAGTGAGAAAAACATCATGAGATGGTGTGAATCGGAGAGCCTGAATTCGGATAGGCTGTGAGTGCCAATGCAGTATGGAGAAACGCAGCAAGGGGTGGTCAGCATTGGGAGGTCCGGAAACATGCAGTGGCAATGTAGGATAGGTTTCTGAAAAACATCGCGGAGTGGTGCGCATCATATGGTTTTCTAACAGGCCATTCACTAGGAGGAGTGAGATTAACATCACGGGGTGGTGTGAATCAGAGGGCCTGAGTTAGCATAGGCAGTGAGTGGCAATGTAGGATGGAGAAAAAAGCATCACCCCGTAGTTAGCCAGGCGAGGTCAGGAAACATGCTGTGGCAATGTAGGATTGGTTTCTAAAAAACATCCTGGGGTGTGGCGCATTGTAAGGGTTTCTAACAGGGCATTCACTAGTAGGATTGAGAATAACATCACGTGGTCGTGTGAATCGGAGGGCCAGCATTAGATAAGGTAGTGAGTGGTAATGTAGGATGGAGAAAAGCAAGACAGCGTGGTAAGCATGGGGAGTTCACGAAACATGCAGTGGCAATGTAGGATAGGTTTGTGAAAAACATCGCGGGGTGGTGCGCATTGTAAGGTTTTCTAACAGGCCATTCACTAGTAGGAGTGAGAAAAACATCACGTGGTCATGTGAATCGGAAGGCCTGAATAAGAATAGGCAGTGAGTCGCAATGTAGAATGGAGAAAAGCAAGACGGGCTAGTCAGCATGGGGAGGTCAGGAAACATGCTTTGGCAATGTAGGATATGTTCCTGAAAAACATCGCGGTGTGGTGCGCATTGTAAGGGTTTCTAACTGGCAATTCACTAGTAGGAGTGAGAAAAATATCACGGGGTGTGTGAATCAGAGGGCCTGAATTCGGATAGGCACTGAGTGGCAATGTAGGATGGAGAAAAGCACCAAGGAGTGGTCAGCATGGGGAGGTCAGAAAACATGCGGTGGCAATGTAGGATAGGTTTCTGAAAAACACCGCGTGGTGGTGCGCATTGTAAGGGTTTCTCACCAGCCATTCACTAGTACGAGTGAGAAAAACATTACAGGGTGGTGTGAATCGGAGGGCCTGAATTAGGTAGGCACTGAGTGGCAATGTAGGATGGAGAAAAGCACCACGAGGTGGTCAGCATGCGGAGGTGAAGAACATGCGGTGGCAATGTAGGACAGGTTTCTGAAAAACATCGCAGTGTGGTGTGAATTGTAAGGGTTTAAAAACATCGTGGGCTGTTGCGCATTGTAAGGTTTTCAAACAGAAAATTCACTAGTAGGAGTGAAAAAAACATCACGGCGTGGTGTGAATCGGAGGGCCTGAATCAGGATAGGCAGTGAGTGGCAATGTAAAAGGGAGAAAAGCACCACGGGGTGGTCAGCATGCAGAGGTTAGGAAACATGAAGTGGCAATATAGGATAGGTTTCTGAAAAACATCGCGGGTTGGTGAGCATTGTAAGGGTTTCTAACAGCCCATTCACTAGTCGGAGTGAGAAAAACATCACGGTGTGGTGTGAATTGGAGGGCCTGAATCAGGATAGGCAGTGTGTGGCAATGTGAAATGGAGAAAAGCACAAAGGGGTGGTCAGCATGGGGAGGTCAGGAAACAGGCGTTGGCAATGTAGGATATGTTCCTGAAAAACATCGCGGTGTGGTGCTCATTGTAAGGGTTTCAAACACGTCATTCACTAGTAGGAGTGAGAAAAACATCACGGGATTGTGTGAATCTGAGTGCCTGAATTAGGATAGGCAGTGAGTGGGAATGTAGGAAGGAGAAAAGCTCCACGGGGTGGTCCGCATGTGGAGGTCAGGAAACATGCGGTGGCAATGTAGGATAGGTTTCTGAAAAACACCACACGTTGGTGCGCATTGTAAGGGTTTCTAACAGGCCATTCACTAATATGAGAGAGAAAAACATCACGGGGTGGGGTGAATCGGAGGGCCTGAATTCGCATAGGCTGTGAGTGGCAATGCAGGATGTAGAAAAGCACCACGGGGTGGTCAGCAGTGGGAGGTTAGGAAACAAGAAGTGGCAATGTAGGATAGGTTTCTGAAACACATCGTGGTTTGGTGCACATTGTAAGGGTTTCTAACAGGCCATTCACTAGTAGGAGTGAGAAAAACCTCACGAGGTGGTGTGAATCGGAAGGCCTGAATTAGGTAGCCACTGAGTGGCAATGTAGGATGGAGAAAAGCACAACGGGTTATTCAGCATAGGGATGTCAGGAAACATGCGGTGGCAATGTAGGATAGGTTTCTAAAAAACATCGCGGGGTGGTGCGCATTGTAAGGGTTTCTCACAGGCCTATCACTAGTAAGAGTGAGAAAAACATCACAGGGTGGTGTGAATCGTAGTAGCTGAATTAGGACAGGCAGTGAGTAGCAATTTAGGATGGAGAAAAGCAACATGGAGTGGTCAGCATGAGGAGGTCAGGAAACATGCGGTGGTCATGTACGATAGGTTTCTGAAAAACATTTCGGGTTGGTGCGCATTTTAAGGGTTTCAAAGAGGCCATTCACTAGTAGGAGTGAGAAAAACATCACGGGGTGGTGTGATTCGGAGGGCCTGATAAAGGACAGGCATTGAGTGGCAATGTAGCATGGAGAAAAGCACCACGGGGTGGTCAGCATGGTGAGTTCATGAAACATGCGGTGGTAAAGTAGGATATGTTTCTGAAAAACATCGCGGGGTGATGTGCACTGTAAGGGTTTCTAACAGGCAATTCACTAGTAGGAGTGAGAAAAACATCACGGGGTGGTGTGATTCGGAAGGCCTGAATTAGAATAGGCAGTGAGTGGCAATTTAGGATGGGGAAAATCTAGACGGAGTGGTCATCATGGTTAGATCAGGAAACATGCAGTGGCAATATAGGATAGGTTTCTGAAAAACATCGCCGGGTGATGCGCATTGAAAGGGTTTCTAACAGACCATTCACAACTAGGAGTGAGAAAAACATCACAGGGTGGTGTTAATCGGATCGCCTGAATTAGATTAGGCAGTGAGTGGCAATGTAAAATAGAAAAAAGCACCAAGGCGTGGTCAACATGGGGAGGTCAGGAAACATGCAGTGGCAATGTAGAATAGATTTCTGAAAAACATCGCGGGGAGATGCGCCTTGTAAGGGTTTCTAACAGGCCATTCACTAGTAGGAGTGAGAAAAACATCACGGGGTGATGTGAATCGGAGGGCCTGAATTCGGATAGGCAGTGAGTAACATTTAGGATGGAGAAAAGCACCACGGGGTGGTCAGCATGGGGAGGTCAGTAAACATGCAGTGGCAATGTAGGATAGGTTTCTGAAAAACATTGCTTGGTGGTGCGCATTGTAAGGGTTTCTAACAGGCCGTTCCCTAGTAGGAGTGAGAAAAACATCACGAGATGGTGTGAATCGGAGGGCCGGAATTAACATAGGCAGTGAGTGGCAATGAAGAATAGAGAAAAGCACCCCGGGTTGGGCAACATGTGGAGGTCAGGAAACATGCAGTGGCAATGTAGGATAAGTTTCTGAAAAACATCAAGGGGTGGTGCGCATTGTAAGGGTTTCTACCAGGCCGTTCACAACTAGGAGTGAGAAAAACATCACGGGGTGGTGTTAATCGTGTTAATCGGATCTCCTGAATTAGATTAGGCAGTGAGTGGCAATGTAAAATAGAAAAAAGCACCAAGGTTTGGTCAACATGGGGAGGTCAGGAAACATGCAGTGGCAATGTAGAATAGGTTTCTGAAAAACATCGCGGGGAGGTGCGCCTTGTAAGGGTTTCTAACAGGCCATTCACTAGTAGAAGTGAGAAAAACATCACGGGGTGTTGTGAATCAGAGGGCCTGAATAAGCATAGGCAGTGAGTGCCATTTAGGATGGAGAAAAGCACCACGGGGTTGTCAGCATGGGGAGGTCAGGAAACATGCAGTGGCAATGTAGGATAGTTTTCTGAAAAAACATCTCTGGGTGGTGCGCATTGTAATGTTTTCTAACAGGCCATTAACTAGTAAGAGTGAGAAAACCATCACAGGGTGGTGTGAACGCGGGCTTAAATTAGGATAGGCAGTGATTGGCAATGTCGGAAGGAGAAAAGCACCATGGGGTGGTCAGCATGGGGAGGTAATGAAACATGCAGTGGCAATTTAGGATAGGTTTCAGATAAACATCGCAGGGTCGTGCACATTGTAAGGGTTTCTAACAGGCCATTCACTAGTAGGAGTGAGAACAACATCAAGAGGTGGTTGGAATCGGAGGGCCTGAATTAGAATAGGCATTGAGTGGCAATGTACGTTCGAGAAAAGCACCATGGGGTAGTCAGCATGGGGAGGTCAGGAAACATGCAGTGGCAATGTAGGATAGGTTTCTGAAAAACATCACGGGTGGTTCGCATTGTAAGGGTTTCTAACAGGCCATTCACTAGAAGGAGTGAGAAAAACATCAAGGGGTGGTGTGAATCAGAGGGCCTGAATTAGGATAGTCAGTGGGTGGCAATGTAGGGTGGAGAAAAGCACCAGGGATTATGCAGCAATGGGAGGTCAGGAAGCATGCGGTGACAATGTAGGACAGTATTCTGAAAAACATCGCGGTGTGGTGTGCATTGTAAGGTTTTCTAACAGGCCATTCACTGGTAGGAGTGAGAAAAACATCACGGGGTAGTTTGAATCAGAGGGCCTGAATGAGCATAGGCAGTGAGTGGCATTGTAGGATGGAGAAAAGCACCACAGGTTGTAAAGATGGGGAGGTCATGAAACATGCAGTGGCAATGTAGGATAAGTTTCTGAAAAACATTGCGGGTTGGTGCACATTGTAAAGGTTTCTAACATGCAATTCACTAGTAGGAGTGAGAAAAACACCACGGGGTGGTGTGAATCGGAGGGCCGGCATTAGATTAGGCAGTGAGTCGCAATGTAGGAAGGAGAAAAGCAGCACGGGTTATTCAGCATGGGGAGGTCAGGAAATATGCGGTGGCAATGTAGGATAGGTTTCTGAAAAACATCGCATGGTGGTGCGCATTGTAAGGGTTTCTAACAGGCCATTCCCTAGTAGGAGTGAGAAAAACATCATGAGATGGTGTGAAGCGGAGAGCCTGAATTCGGATAGGCTGTGAGTGCCAATGAAGTATGGAGAAACGCACCAAGGGGTGGTCAGCATTGGGAGGTCCGGAAACATGCAGTGGCAATGTAGGATAGGTTTCTGAAAAACATCGCGGAGTGGTGCGCATCGTATGGTTTTCTAACAGGCCATTCACTAGGAGGAGTGAGATTAACATCACGGGGTGGTGTGAATCAGAGGGCCTGAGTTAGCATAGGCAGTGAGTGGCAATGTAGGATAGAGAAAATCATCACCCCGTAGTTAGCCAGCCGAAGTCAGGAAACATGCAGTGGCAATGTAGGATAGGTTTCTGAAAAACATCGCTTGGTGGTGCGCATTGTAAGGGTTTCTAACAGGCCATTCCCTAGTAGGAGTGAGAAAAACATCATGAGATGGTGTGAATCGGAGAGCCTGAATTCGGATAGGCTGTGAGTGCCAATGCAGTATGGAGAAACGCAGCAAGGGGTGGTCAGCATTGGGAGGTCCGGAAACATGCAGTGGCAATGTAGGATAGGTTTCTGAAAAACATCGCGGAGTGGTGCGCATCATATGGTTTTCTAACAGGCCATTCACTAGGAGGAGTGAGATTAACATCACGGGGTGGTGTGAATCAATGGGCCTGAGTTAGCATAGGCAGTGAGTGGCAATGTAGGATGGAGAAAAAAGCATCACCCCGTAGTTAGCCAGGCGAGGTCAGGAAACATGCTGTGGCAATGTAGGATTGGTTTCTAAAAAACATCCTGGGGTGTGGCGCATTGTAAGGGTTTCTAACAGGGCATTCACTAGTAGGATTGAGAATAACATCACGTGGTCGTGTGAATCGGAGGGCCAGCATTAGATAAGGTAGTGAGTGGTAATGTAGGATGGAGAAAAGCAAGACAGCGTGGTAAGCATGGGGAGTTCACGAAACATGCAGTGGCAATGTAGGATAGGTTTGTGAAAAACATCGCGGGGTGGTGCGCATTGTAAGGTTTTCTAACAGGCCATTCACTAGTAGGAGTGAGAAAAACATCACGTGGTCATGTGAATCGGAAGGCCTGAATAAGAATAGGCAGTGAGTCGCAATGTAGAATGGAGAAAAGCAAGACAGGCTAGTCAGCATGGGGAGGTCAGGAAACATGCTTTGGCAATGTAGGATATGTTCCTGAAAAACATCGCGGTGTGGTGCGCATTGTAAGGGTTTCTAACTGGCAATTCACTAGTAGGAGTGAGAAAAATATCACGGGGTGTGTGAATCAGAGGGCCTGAATTCGGATAGGCACTGAGTGGCAATGTAGGATGGAGAAAAGCACCAAGGAGTGGTCAGCATGGGGAGGTCAGAAAACATGCGGTGGCAATGTAGGATAGGTTTCTGAAAAACACCGCGTGGTGGTGCGCATTGTAAGGGTTTCTCACCAGCCATTCACTAGTACGAGTGAGAAAAACATTACAGGGTGGTGTGAATCGGAGGGCCTGAATTAGGTAGGCACTGAGTGGCAATGTAGGATGGAGAAAAGCACCACGAGGTGGTCAGCATGCGGAGGTGAAGAACATGCGGTGGCAATGTAGGACAGGTTTCTGAAAAACATCGCAGTGTGGTGTGAATTGTAAGGGTTTAAAAACATCGTGGGCTGTTGCGCATTGTAAGGTTTTCAAACAGAAAATTCACTAGTAGGAGTGAAAAAAACATCACGGCGTGGTGTGAATCGGAGGGCCTGAATCAGGATAGGCAGTGAGTGGCAATGTAAAAGGGAGAAAAGCACCACGGGGTGGTCAGCATGCAGAGGTTAGGAAACATGAAGTGGCAATATAGGATAGGTTTCTGAAAAACATCGCGGGTTGGTGAGCATTGTAAGGGTTTCTAACAGCCCATTCACTAGTCGGAGTGAGAAAAACATCACGGTGTGGTGTGAATTGGAGGGCCTGAATCAGGATAGGCAGTGTGTGGCAATGTGAAATGGAGAAAAGCACAAAGGGGTGGTCAGCATGGGGAGGTCAGGAAACAGGCGTTGGCAATGTAGGATATGTTCCTGAAAAACATCGCGGTGTGGTGCTCATTGTAAGGGTTTCAAACACGTCATTCACTAGTAGGAGTGAGAAAAACATCACGGGATTGTGTGAATCTGAGTGCCTGAATTAGGATAGGCAGTGAGTGGGAATGTAGGAAGGAGAAAAGCTCCACGGGGTGGTCCGCATGTGGAGGTCAGGAAACATGCGGTGGCAATGTAGGATAGGTTTCTGAAAAACACCACACGTTGGTGCGCATTGTAAGGGTTTCTAACAGGCCATTCACTAATATGAGAGAGAAAAACATCACGGGGTGGGGTGAATCGGAGGGCCTGAATTCGCATAGGCTGTGAGTGGCAATGCAGGATGTAGAAAAGCACCACGGGGTGGTCAGCAGTGGGAGGTTAGGAAACAAGAAGTGGCAATGTAGGATAGGTTTCTGAAACACATCGTGGTTTGGTGCACATTGTAAGGGTTTCTAACAGGCCATTCACTAGTAGGAGTGAGAAAAACCTCACGAGGTGGTGTGAATCGGAAGGCCTGAATTAGGTAGCCACTGAGTGGCAATGTAGGATGGAGAAAAGCACAACGGGTTATTCAGCATAGGGATGTCAGGAAACATGCGGTGGCAATGTAGGATAGGTTTCTAAAAAACATCGCGGGGTGGTGCGCATTGTAAGGGTTTCTCACAGGCCTATCACTAGTAAGAGTGAGAAAAACATCACAGGGTGGTGTGAATCGTAGTAGCTGAATTAGGACAGGCAGGGAGTAGCAATTTAGGATGGAGAAAAGCAACATGGAGTGGTCAGCATGAGGAGGTCAGGAAACATGCGGTGGTCATGTACGATAGGTTTCTGAAAAACATTTCGGGTTGGTGCGCATTTTAAGGGTTTCAAAGAGGCCATTCACTAGTAGGAGTGAGAAAAACATCACGGGGTGGTGTGATTCGGAGGGCCTGATAAAGGACAGGCATTGAGTGGCAATGTAGCATGGAGAAAAGCACCACGGGGTGGTCAGCATGGTGAGTTCATGAAACATGCGGTGGTAAAGTAGGATATGTTTCTGAAAAACATCGCGGGGTGATGTGCACTGTAAGGGTTTCTAACAGGCAATTCACTAGTAGGAGTGAGAAAAACATCACGGGGTGGTGTGATTCGGAAGGCCTGAATTAGAATAGGCAGTGAGTGGCAATTTAGGATGGGGAAAATCTAGACGGAGTGGTCATCATGGTTAGATCAGGAAACATGCAGTGGCAATATAGGATAGGTTTCTGAAAAACATCGCCGGGTGATGCGCATTGAAAGGGTTTCTAACAGACCATTCACAACTAGGAGTGAGAAAAACATCACAGGGTGGTGTTAATCGGATCGCCTGAATTAGATTAGGCAGTGAGTGGCAATGTAAAATAGAAAAAAGCACCAAGGCGTGGTCAACATGGGGAGGTCAGGAAACATGCAGTGGCAATGTAGAATAGATTTCTGAAAAACATCGCGGGGAGATGCGCCTTGTAAGGGTTTCTAACAGGCCATTCACTAGTAGGAGTGAGAAAAACATCACGGGGTGATGTGAATCGGAGGGCCTGAATTCGGATAGGCAGTGAGTAACATTTAGGATGGAGAAAAGCACCACGGGGTGGTCAGCATGGGGAGGTCAGTAAACATGCAGTGGCAATGTAGGATAGGTTTCTGAAAAACATTGCTTGGTGGTGCGCATTGTAAGGGTTTCTAACAGGCCGTTCCCTAGTAGGAGTGAGAAAAACATCACGAGATGGTGTGAATCGGAGGGCCGGAATTAACATAGGCAGTGAGTGGCAATGAAGAATAGAGAAAAGCACCCCGGGTTGGGCAACATGTGGAGGTCAGGAAACATGCAGTGGCAATGTAGGATAAGTTTCTGAAAAACATCAAGGGGTGGTGCGCATTGTAAGGGTTTCTACCAGGCCGTTCACAACTAGGAGTGAGAAAAACATCACGGGGTGGTGTTAATCGTGTTAATCGGATCTCCTGAATTAGATTAGGCAGTGAGTGGCAATGTAAAATAGAAAAAAGCACCAAGGTTTGGTCAACATGGGGAGGTCAGGAAACATGCAGTGGCAATGTAGAATAGGTTTCTGAAAAACATCGCGGGGAGGTGCGCCTTGTAAGGGTTTCTAACAGGCCATTCACTAGTAGAAGTGAGAAAAACATCACGGGGTGTTGTGAATCGGAGGGCCTGAATAAGCATAGGCAGTGAGTGCCATTTAGGATGGAGAAAAGCACCACGGGGTTGTCAGCATGGGGAGGTCAGGAAACATGCAGTGGCAATGTAGGATAGTTTTCTGAAAAAACATCTCTGGGTGGTGCGCATTGTAATGTTTTCTAACAGGCCATTAACTAGTAAGAGTGAGAAAACCATCACAGGGTGGTGTGAACGCGGGCTTAAATTAGGATAGGCAGTGATTGGCAATGTCGGAAGGAGAAAAGCACCATGGGGTGGTCAGCATGGGGAGGTAATGAAACATGCAGTGGCAATTTAGGATAGGTTTCAGATAAACATCGCAGGGTCGTGCACATTGTAAGGGTTTCTAACAGGCCATTCACTAGTAGGAGTGAGAACAACATCAAGAGGTGGTTGGAATCGGAGGGCCTGAATTAGAATAGGCATTGAGTGGCAATGTACGTTCGAGAAAAGCACCATGGGGTAGTCAGCATGGGGAGGTCAGGAAACATGCAGTGGCAATGTAGGATAGGTTTCTGAAAAACATCACGGGTGGTTCGCATTGTAAGGGTTTCTAACAGGCCATTCACTAGAAGGAGTGAGAAAAACATCAAGGGGTGGTGTGAATCAGAGGGCCTGAATTAGGATAGTCAGTGGGTGGCAATGTAGGGTGGAGAAAAGCACCAGGGATTATGCAGCAATGGGAGGTCAGGAAGCATGCGGTGACAATGTAGGACAGTATTCTGAAAAACATCGCGGTGTGGTGTGCATTGTAAGGTTTTCTAACAGGCCATTCACTGGTAGGAGTGAGAAAAACATCACGGGGTAGTTTGAATCAGAGGGCCTGAATGAGCATAGGCAGTGAGTGGCATTGTAGGATGGAGAAAAGCACCACAGGTTGTAAAGATGGGGAGGTCATGAAACATGCAGTGGCAATGTAGGATAAGTTTCTGAAAAACATTGCGGGTTGGTGCACATTGTAAAGGTTTCTAACATGCAATTCACTAGTAGGAGTGAGAAAAACACCACGGGGTGGTGTGAATCGGAGGGCCGGCATTAGATTAGGCAGTGAGTCGCAATGTAGGAAGGAGAAAAGCAGCACGGGTTATTCAGCATGGGGAGGTCAGGAAATATGCGGTGGCAATGTAGGATAGGTTTCTGAAAAACATCGCATGGTGGTGCGCATTGTAAGGGTTTCTAACAGGCCATTCCCTAGTAGGAGTGAGAAAAACATCATGAGATGGTGTGAAGCGGAGAGCCTGAATTCGGATAGGCTGTGAGTGCCAATGAAGTATGGAGAAACGCACCAAGGGGTGGTCAGCATTGGGAGGTCCGGAAACATGCAGTGGCAATGTAGGATAGGTTTCTGAAAAACATCACGGAGTGGTGCGCATCGTATGGTTTTCTAACAGGCCATTCACTAGGAGGAGTGAGATTAACATCACGGGGTGGTGTGAATCAGAGGGCCTGAGTTAGCATAGGCAGTGAGTGGCAATGTAGGATAGAGAAAATCATCACCCCGTAGTTAGCCAGCCGAAGTCAGGAAACATGCAGTGGCAATGTAGGATAGGTTTCTGAAAAACATTGCTTGGTGGTGCGCATTGTAAGGGTTTCTAACAGGCCGTTCCCTAGTAGGAGTGAGAAAAACATCACGAGATGGTGTGATTCGGAGGGCCGGAATTAACATAGGCAGTGAGTGGCAATGAAGAATAGAGAAAAGCACCCCGGGTTGGGCAACATGTGGAGGTCAGGAAACATGCAGTGGCAATGTAGGATAAGTTTCTGAAAAACATCACGGGGTGGTGCGCATTGTAAGGGTTTCTAACAGGCCATTCACAACTAGGAGTGAGAAAAACATCACGGGGTGGTGTTAATCGGATCTCCTGAATTAGATTAGGCAGTGAGTGGCAATGTAAAATAGAAAAAAGCACCAAGGTTTGGTCAACATTGGGAGGTCAGGAAACATGCAGTGGCAATGTAGAATAGGTTTCTGAAAAACATCGCGGGGAGGTGCGCCTTGTAAGGGTTTCTAACAGGCCATTCACTAGTAGAAGTGAGAAAAACATCACGGGGTGTTGTGAATCGGAGGGCCTGAATAAGCATAGGCAGTGAGTGCCATTTAGGATGGAGAAAAGCACCACGGGGTTGTCAGCATGGGGAGGTCAGGAAACATGCAGTGGCAATGTAGGATAGTTTTCTGAAAAAACATCTCTGGGTGGTGCGCATTGTAATGTTTTCTAACAGGCCATTAACTAGTAAGAGTGAGAAAACCATCACAGGGTGGTGTGAACGCGGGCTTAAATTAGGATAGGCAGTGATTGGCAATGTCGGAAGGAGAAAAGCACCATGGGGTGGTCAGCATGGGGAGGTAATGAAACATGCAGTGGCAATTTAGAATAGGTTTCAGATAAACATCGCAGGGTCGTGCACATTGTAAGGGTTTCTAACAGGCCATTCACTAGTAGGAGTGAGAACAACATCAAGAGGTGGTTGGAATCGGAGGGCCTGAATTAGAATAGGCATTGAGTGGCAATGTACGTTCGAGAAAAGCACCATGGGGTAGTCAGCATGGGGAGGTCAGGAAACATGCAGTGGCAATGTAGGATAGGTTTCTGAAAAACATCACGGGTGGTTCGCATTGTAAGGGTTTCTAACAGGCCATTCACTAGAAGGAGTGAGAAAAACATCAAGGGGTGGTGTGAATCAGAGGGCCTGAATTAGGATAGTCAGTGGGTGGCAATGTAGGGTGGAGAAAAGCACCAGGGATTATGCAGCAATGGGAGGTCAGGAAGCATGCGGTGACAATGTAGGACAGTATTCTGAAAAACATCGCGGTGTGGTGTGCATTGTAAGGTTTTCTAACAGGCCATTCACTGGTAGGAGTGAGAAAAACATCACGGGGTAGTTTGAATCAGAGGGCCTGAATGAGCATAGGCAGTGAGTGGCATTGTAGGATGGAGAAAAGCACCACAGGTTGTAAAGATGGGGAGGTCATGAAACATGCAGTGGCAATGTAGGATAAGTTTCTGAAAAACATTGCGGGTTGGTGCACATTGTAAAGGTTTCTAACATGCAATTCACTAGTAGGAGTGAGAAAAACACCACGGGGTGGTGTGAATCGGAGGGCCGGCATTAGATTAGGCAGTGAGTCGCAATGTAGGAAGGAGAAAAGCAGCACGGGTTATTCAGCATGGGGAGGTCAGGAAATATGCGGTGGCAATGTAGGATAGGTTTCTGAAAAACATCGCATGGTGGTGCGCATTGTAAGGGTTTCTAACAGGCCATTCCCTAGTAGGAGTGAGAAAAACATCATGAGATGGTGTGAAGCGGAGAGCCTGAATTCGGATAGGCTGTGAGTGCCAATGAAGTATGGAGAAACGCACCAAGGGGTGGTCAGCATTGGGAGGTCCGGAAACATGCAGTGGCAATGTAGGATAGGTTTCTGAAAAACATCGCGGAGTGGTGCGCATCGTATGGTTTTCTAACAGGCCATTCACTAGGAGGAGTGAGATTAACATCACGGGGTGGTGTGAATCAGAGGGCCTGAGTTAGCATAGGCAGTGAGTGGCAATGTAGGATAGAGAAAATCATCACCCCGTAGTTAGCCAGCCGAAGTCAGGAAACATGCAGTGGCAATGTAGGATAGGTTTCTGAAAAACATCGCTTGGTGGTGCGCATTGTAAGGGTTTCTAACAGGCCATTCCCTAGTAGGAGTGAGAAAAACATCATGAGATGGTGTGAATCGGAGAGCCTGAATTCGGATAGGCTGTGAGTGCCAATGCAGTATGGAGAAACGCAGCAAGGGGTGGTCAGCATTGGGAGGTCCGGAAACATGCAGTGGCAATGTAGGATAGGTTTCTGAAAAACATCGCGGAGTGGTGCGCATCATATGGTTTTCTAACAGGCCATTCACTAGGAGGAGTGAGATTAACATCACGGGGTGGTGTGAATCAGAGGGCCTGAGTTAGCATAGGCAGTGAGTGGCAATGTAGGATGGAGAAAAAAGCATCACCCCGTAGTTAGCCAGGCGAGGTCAGGAAACATGCTGTGGCAATGTAGGATTGGTTTCTAAAAAACATCCTGGGGTGTGGCGCATTGTAAGGGTTTCTAACAGGGCATTCACTAGTAGGATTGAGAATAACATCACGTGGTCGTGTGAATCGGAGGGCCAGCATTAGATAAGGTAGTGAGTGGTAATGTAGGATGGAGAAAAGCAAGACAGCGTGGTAAGCATGGGGAGTTCACGAAACATGCAGTGGCAATGTAGGATAGGTTTGTGAAAAACATCGCGGGGTGGTGCGCATTGTAAGGTTTTCTAACAGGCCATTCACTAGTAGGAGTGAGAAAAACATCACGTGGTCATGTGAATCGGAAGGCCTGAATAAGAATAGGCAGTGAGTCGCAATGTAGAATGGAGAAAAGCAAGACGGGCTAGTCAGCATGGGGAGGTCAGGAAACATGCTTTGGCAATGTAGGATATGTTCCTGAAAAACATCGCGGTGTGGTGCGCATTGTAAGGGTTTCTAACTGGCAATTCACTAGTAGGAGTGAGAAAAATATCACGGGGTGTGTGAATCAGAGGGCCTGAATTCGGATAGGCACTGAGTGGCAATGTAGGATGGAGAAAAGCACCAAGGAGTGGTCAGCATGGGGAGGTCAGAAAACATGCGGTGGCAATGTAGGATAGGTTTCTGAAAAACACCGCGTGGTGGTGCGCATTGTAAGGGTTTCTCACCAGCCATTCACTAGTACGAGTGAGAAAAACATTACAGGGTGGTGTGAATCGGAGGGCCTGAATTAGGTAGGCACTGAGTGGCAATGTAGGATGGAGAAAAGCACCACGAGGTGGTCAGCATGCGGAGGTGAAGAACATGCGGTGGCAATGTAGGACAGGTTTCTGAAAAACATCGCAGTGTGGTGTGAATTGTAAGGGTTTAAAAACATCGTGGGCTGTTGCGCATTGTAAGGTTTTCAAACAGAAAATTCACTAGTAGGAGTGAAAAAAACATCACGGCGTGGTGTGAATCGGAGGGCCTGAATCAGGATAGGCAGTGAGTGGCAATGTAAAAGGGAGAAAAGCACCACGGGGTGGTCAGCATGCAGAGGTTAGGAAACATGAAGTGGCAATATAGGATAGGTTTCTGAAAAACATCGCGGGTTGGTGAGCATTGTAAGGGTTTCTAACAGCCCATTCACTAGTCGGAGTGAGAAAAACATCACGGTGTGGTGTGAATTGGAGGGCCTGAATCAGGATAGGCAGTGTGTGGCAATGTGAAATGGAGAAAAGCACAAAGGGGTGGTCAGCATGGGGAGGTCAGGAAACAGGCGTTGGCAATGTAGGATATGTTCCTGAAAAACATCGCGGTGTGGTGCTCATTGTAAGGGTTTCAAACACATCATTCACTAGTAGGAGTGAGAAAAACATCACGGGATTGTGTGAATCTGAGTGCCTGAATTAGGATAGGCAGTGAGTGGGAATGTAGGAAGGAGAAAAGCTCCACAGGGTGGTCCACATGTGGAGGTCATGAAACATGCGGTGGCAATGTAGGATAGGTTTCTGAAAAACACCACGCGTTGGTGCCCATTGTAAGGGTTTCTTACAGGCCATTCACTAATATGAGAGAGAAAAACATCACGGGGTGGGGTGAATCGGAGGGCCTGAATTCGCATAGGCTGTGAGTGGCAATGTAGGATGTAGAAAAGCACCACGGGGTGGTCATCAGTGGGAGGTTAGGAAACAACCAGTGGCAATGTAGGATAGGTTTCTGAAACACATCGTGGTTTGGTGCGCATTGTAAGGGTTTCTAACAGGCCATTCACTAGTAGGAGTGAGAAAAACCTCACGAGGTGGTGTGAATCGGAAGGCCTGAATTAGGTAGCCACTGAGTGGCAATGTAGGATGGAGAAAAGCACAACGGGTTATTCAGCATAGGGATGTCAGGAAACATGCGGTGGCAATGTAGGATAAGTTTCTGAAAAACATCACATGGTGGTGCTCTTGGTAAGGGTTTCTAACAGGCCATTCACTAGTAAGAGTGAGAATAACATCACGGGGTGGTGTGAATCGGAGGGCCGGCATTAGATAAGGCAGTGAGTGGTAATGTAGGATGGAGAAAAGCACCACGGTGTGGTAAGCATGGGGAGTCCGGGGAACATGCAGTGGCAATGTAGGAAAGGTTTCTGAAAAACATCGCGGGGTGGTGCGCATTGTAAGGGTTTCTAACAGGCCATTCACAAGTAGGAGTGAGAAAAACATCACGGGGTGATGTGAATCAGAGGGCCTGAAATAGGATAGGAAGTGAGTGGCAATGTAGGATGGAGAAAAGCACCACGGGGTGGTCAGCATGGGGAGGTCAGGAACAGGCGGTGGCATTGTAGGATAGGTTTCTGAAAAACATCGCGGGGTGGTGCGCATTGTAAGGGTTTCTAACAGGCCATTCTCTAGTATGAGTGAGAAAAACATCACGGGGTGGTGTGAATCGGAGGGCCTGTATTAGGATAGGCAGTGAGTGGCAATGTAGGATGGAGAAAAGCACCACCGGGTGGTCAGCATGGGGAGAGCAGGAAACATGCGGTGGCCATGAAGGATAGGTTTCTGATAAACATCGCAGGGTGGTGCGCATTGTAAGGGTTTCTAACAGGCTATTCACTAGTAGGAGTGAGAAAAACATCACGGGGTGGTGTGAACCTGATGGCATAAATCAGGATAGTCAGTGAGTGGCAATGTAGGATGTAGAAAAGCACCACGGTGTGGTAAGCATGGGGAGTCCGGGGAACATGCAGTGGCAATGTAGGATAGGTTTCTGAAAAACATCGCGGGGTGGTGCGCATTGTAAGGGTTTCTAACAGGCCATTCACTAATATGAGAGAGAAAAACATCACGGGGTGGGGTGAATCGGAGGGCCTGAATTCGCATAGGCTGTGAGTGGCAATGTAGGATGTAGAAACGCACCACGGGGTGGTCAGCAGTGGGAGGTTAGGAAACAAGCAGTGGCAATGTAGGATAGGTTTCTGAAACACATCGTGGTTTGGTGCGCATTGTAAGGGTTTCTAACAGGCCATTCACTAGTAGGAGTGAGAAAAACCTCACGAGGTGGTGTGAATCGGAAGGCCTGAATTAGGTAGCCACTGAGTGGCAACGTAGGATGGAGAAAAGCACAACGGGTTATTCAGCATAGGGATGTCAGGAAACATGCGGTGGCAATGTAGGATAGGTTTCTGAAAAACATCACATGGTGGTGCCCTTGGTAAGGGTTTCTAACAGGCCATTCACTAGTAAGAGTGAGAATAACATCACGGGGTGGTGTGAATCGGAGGGCCGGCATTAGATAAGGCAGTGAGTGGTAATGTAGAATGGAGAAAAGGAAGACAGCGTGTTAAGCATGGGGAGTTCAGGAAACATGCAGTGGCAATGTAGGATAGTTTTGTGAAAAACATCGCGGGGTGTGCGCATTGTAAGGGTTTCTAACAGGCCATTCACAAGTAGGAGTGAGAAAAACATCACGGGGTGATGTGAATCAGAGGGCCTGAAATAGGATAGGAAGTCAGTGGCAATGTAGGATGGAGAAAAGCACCATGGGGTGGTCAGCTTGGGGAGGTCAGGAACATGCGGTGGCATTGTAGGATAGGTTTCTGAAAAACATCGCGGGGTGGTGCGCATTGTAAGGTTTCTAACAGGCCATTCTCTAGTATGAGTGAGAAAAACATCACGGGGTGGTGTGAACCTGATGGCATAAATCAGGATAGTCAGTGAGTGGCAATGTAGGATGTAGAAAAGCACCACGGTGTGGTAAGCATGGGGAGTTCAGGGAACATGCAGTGGCATTGTAGGATAGGTTTCTGAAACTCATCGCGATTGTTTCGCATTGTAAGATTTTCTAACAGACCATTCACTAGTAGGAGTGAAAAAAACATCATGGCGTAGTGTGCATTGGGTGGCTTGAATCAGGATAGGCAGTGAGTGGCAATGTAAAATGGAGAAAAGCACCACGGGGTGGTCAGCATGGGGAGGTTAGGAAACATGCAGTGGCAATGTGTGATAGATTTCTGAAAAACATCGCGTGGTGGTGAGCATTGTAAGGGTTTCTAACAGGCCACTGACTAGTAGGAGTGCGAAAACCATCACGGGGTGGGGTGAATAGGATGGCCTGAATTCGGATAGTCAGTGAGTGGCAATGTAGGATGTAGGAAAGCACCACAGGGTGGTCAGCATGGGGAGGTCAGGTAACATGCAGTGGCAATGTAGAATAGGTTTCTGAAAAACTTCGCGGGGTGGTGCACATTGTAAGTGTTTCTAACAGGCCATTCACTAGTACGAGTGAGAACAGCAGCACGGGGTGGTGTGAATGAGGGCCTAAATGAGGATAGGCAATGAGTGGCAATGTAGGACGGAGAAAATCATCATTTGGTGGTCAGCATGGGGAGGTCAGGAAACATGAAGTGCAATGTAGTATAGGTTTCTGAAAAATATCGCTGGGTTGTGCGCATTGTAAGGGTTTCAAACAGGCCATTCACTAGTAGGAGTGAGAACAACATCACGGGATGGTGTGAATCGGAGGGCCTGAATTAGAATAGGCAGTGAGTGGCAATGTACGTTGGAGAAAAGCACCATGGGGCTGTCAGCATTGGGAGTTCAGGAAACATGCAGTGGCAATGTAGGATAGGTTTCTGAAAAACATCGCGGTGTGGTGAGCATTGTACGTGTTTCTAACAAGCCTTTCAGTAGTAGGATTGCGAAAACATCACGGGGTGTTGTGAATAGGAAGGCCTGAATCAGGATAGGCACAGAGTGGCAATATAGGATGGAGAAAAGCACCACGGGGTGGTCAACATGGTGAGGTCAGGAAACATGCCGTGACAATGTAGCATAGGTTTCTATAAAACATCGCGGGGTGTTGCGCATTGTAAGGGTGTCTAACAGGCCATTCACTAGTAGGAGTGAGAAAAACCTCACGGGGTGTTGTGAATCGGAAGGCCTGAATTAGAATAGGCAGTGAGTGGCAATGTAGGTTGGAGAAAAGCAAAACGGGGTGGTCTGGATGGGGAGGTCAGGAAACATGCAGTGGCAATGTAGGATAGGTTTCTGAAAACATAACGGGTTGGTGCGCATTGTAAGGCTTTCTAACAGGCCATTCACTAGTAGGAGTGAGAAAAACATCACAGGGTGGTGTGAATCGGAGGACCTGAATTAGGACAGGCAGTGAGTAGCAATGTAGGATGGAGAAAAGCAACATGCGTTGGTCAGCGTGGGGCGGCCAGGAAACATGTGGTGGCCATGCAGGATATGTTTCTGATAAACATCGCAGGGTGGTTCGCATTGTAAGGGTTGCTAACAGGCTATTCACTAGTAGGAGTGAGAAAAACATCACGGGATTGTGTGAATCTGAGTTCCTGAATTAGGATAGGAAGTCAGTGGCAATGTAGGATGGAGAAAAGCACCACGGGTTATTCAGCACACGGACGTCAGGAAACATCCGGTGGCAATGTAGGATAGGTTTCTGAAAAACATCACGTGGTGCGCTTGGTAAGTGTTTCTAACAGGCCATTCACTAGTAGGAGTGAGAATAACATCACGGGGTGGTGCGAATCGGAGGGCCGGCATTAGATAAGGCAGTGAGTGGTAATGTAGGATGGAGAAAAGCAAGACAGTGTGGTAAGCTTGGGGAGTTCAGGAAACATGCAGTGGCAATGTAGGGTAGGTTTGTGAAAAACATCGCGGGGTGGTGCGCATTGTAAGGGTTTCTAACAGGCCATTCACAAGTAGGAGTGAGAAAAACATCACGGGGTGGTGTGAATAGGAGGGCCTGTATTAGGATAGGCAGTGAGTGGCAATGTAGGATGGAGAAAAGCACCACGCATTGGTCAGCATGAGGAGAGCAGGAAACAAGCGATGGCAATGTAGGACAGGTTTCTAAAAAATATCGCAGGGTGGTGCGCATTGTAAGGGTTTCTCATAGGCCTATAACTAGTAGAAGTGAGAAAAACCTCACAGGGTGGTGTGAATCGGAGGACCTGAATTAGGACAGGCAGTGAGTAGCAATGTAGCATGGAGAAAAGCAACACGGGGTGGTCAGCATGGGGCGGTCAGGAAACATGCAGTGGCCATGAAGGATAGGTTTCTGATAAACATCGCAGGGTGGTGCACATTGTAATGGTTTCTAACAGGCTATTCACTAGTAGGAGTGAGAACAACACAACGCGGTTGTGTGAATCGGAGGGCCTGAATACGAATAGGCAGTCAGTGGCTATGTAGTATGCAGAAAAGCAGCACGGAGTATTCAGCATCGGGAGGTCAGGAAACATGCAGTGGCAATGTATGATAGGTTTCTGAAAAACATCGCAGCGTGGTTCACATTGTAAGGGTTTCTAAAAAGCTATTCACTAGTAGAAGTGATAAAAACATCACGGGATGGTGTGAACCTGAGGGCATGAATCAGGATAGGCAGTGAGTGGCAATGTAGGATATAGAAAAGCACCACGGTATGGTCAGCAAGGGGAGTCCAGGGAACATGCAGTGGCAATATAGGATAGGTTTCTGAAAAACATCGCGGGTTGTTGCGCACTGTAAGGTTCTCTAACAGACCATTCACTAGTAGGAGTGAAAAAAACATCACGGCGTGGTGTGAATCGGAGGGCCTGAATCAGGATAGGCAGTGAGTGGCAATGTAAAATGGAGAAATGCACCACGGGGTGGTCAGCATGGGGATGTTAGGAAACATGCAGTGACAATGTGTGATAGATTTCTGAAAAACATCGCGTGGTGGTGAGCATTGTAAGGGTTTCTAACAGGCCATTGACAAGTAGGAGTGAGAAGACCATCACGGGGTGGGGTGAATCGGAGGGCCTGAATTCAGATAGGCAGTGAGTGCCAATGCAGGATGTAGAAAAGCACCATGGGGTGGTCAGCATGGGGAGGTAAGGAAACATGCAGTGGCAATGTAGGATAGGTTTCTCACAAACATCGGAGGTTGGTGAGCATTTAATGGTTTTTAACAGGACATTCACTAGTAGGAGTGAAAAAAACATCACGGGGTGTTGTGAATCTTGAGGGCCTGAATCAGGATAGGCTGTGAGTGGCAATGTAAAATGGAGAAAAGTACCACCGGGTGGTCAGCATGCAGAGGACAGGAAACATGAAGTGGCAATGTAGGATACGTTTCTGAAAAACATCGCGGGGTGGTGAGCATTGTAAGGGTTTATAACAGCCCATTCACTAGTAGGAGTGAGAAAAACATCATGGGGTGGTGTGAATCGGAGGGCCTGAATTGGGGTAGGCAGTGAGTTGCAATGTCGGATGGAGAAAAGTACCATGGTGTTGTCAGGATGGGGAGGTCAGGAAACATGCAGTGGCAATGTAGGATAGGTTTCTGAAAAACATCGCAGATTGGTGCGCATTGTAAGGGTTTCTAACGGCCATTCACTAGTATGAGTGAGAAAATCATCACGCGGAGGTGTGAATCGGAATGCCTGAATCAGGATAGGCAGTGTGTGGCAATGTAGGAAGGAGAAAAGCACCAGGGTGTGGTCAGCATGCGGAGGTCAGGAAACATGCAGTGGCAATGTAGGATAGCTTTCTGATAAACATCGCGGGATGGTGCATATTTTAACGGTTTCTAACAGGCCATTCACTAGTACGAGTGAGAACAACAGCACGGGATGGTGTGAATGAGGCCCGAAATTAGGATTCTCCGTGAGTGGCAATATCGGAAGGAGAAAATCACCACTTGGTGGTCAGCATGGGAAGGTCAGGAAACATGAAGTGCAATGTAGGACAGGTTTCTGAAAAACTTCGCGGACTGGTGCGCATTGTAAGGGTTTGTAACAGGCCATTCACTAGTAGGAGTGAGAACAACAGTACGCGGTGGTGTGAATCGGAGGGCCTGAAATAGGATAGGCAGTGAGTGGCAATATAGGTTGGAGAAAAGCACCACGGGTTGGTCAACATCGGGAGGACAGGAAACATGCAGTGGCAATGGAGCATAGGTTTCTGAAAAACATCGCTTGGTGGTGCGCATTGTAAGGGTTTCTAACAGGCCATTCCCTAGTAGGCGTGAGAAAAACATCACGGGATGGTGTGAATTGGAGAGCCTGAATTCGGATAGGCTGTGAGTGGCAATGCAGGATGGAGAAACGCACCAAGGGGTGGTCAGCAGTGGGAGGTCCGGAAACATGCGGTGGCAATGTAGGATAGGTTTCTGAAAAACATCGCGGGGTGGTGCGCATTGTATGGGTGTGTGTTACATTACATTCACTAGGAGGAGTGAGATTAACATCACGGGGTGGTGTGAATCAGAGGGCCTGAGTTAGCATAGGCAGTGAGTGGCAATGTAGGATGGAGAAAAGCATCACCGTGTAGTTTGCAAGGCGAGGTCAGGAAACATGCGGTGGCAATGTAGAATAGGTTTCTGGTAAACATCGCGGAGTGGTGCGCATTGTATGGTTTTCTAACTGGCCATTCACTAGTAAGTGTGAGAAAAACATCACGGGGTGGTGTGAATTGGAGGGCCTGAATCAGCATAGGCAGTGAGTCCAATGGAGGATGGAGAAAATCACCACAGGTTGGACAGCATGGGGATGTTAGGAAACATGCTGTGGAAATGTAGGACTGGTTTCTAAAAAACATCGCGGGGTGGTGCGCATTGTAAGAGTTTCAAACAGGGCATTCAGTAGTAGGAGTGAGAAAAACATCATGTGGTGGTGTGAATCGGGGGGCCTGTATTAGGATAGGCAGTGAGTGGAAATGTAGGATGGAGAAAAGCACCATTGGGTGTCAGCATGGAGAAGTCAGGAAACATGTGGTGGCAACGTAGCATAGGTTTCCAAAAAACATCGCGGGGTGGTCCATATTGTAAGGGTTTCTAACAGGCCATTCACTAGTAGGAGTGAGACAAACATCACGGGGTGGTGTGAAACAGAGGGCATGAATTAGTTAGGCACTGAGTGGCAATGTAGGATGGAGAAAAGCACCACGGGTTTTTCAGCACAGGGATGTAAGGAAACGTGCGGTGGCAATGTAGGATAGGTTTCAGAAAAACATCGCATGGTGGTGTGCTTGGTAAGGATTTCTAACAGGCCATTCACTAGTAGGAGTGAGAATAGCATCAAGGGGTGGTGTGAATCAGAGGGCCGGCATTAGATAAGGAAGTGAGTGGTAATGTAGGATAGAGAAAAGCAAGACAGCATGGTAAGCATGGGGAGTTCAGGAAACATGCAGTGGCAATGTAGGATAGGTTTGTGAAAAACATCGCGGTATGGTGCGCTTTGTAAGGGTTAGTAACAGGCCATTCACTAGTAGGAGTGAGAACAACAGCACGGGTTGGTGTGAATCGGAGGGCCTGAATTAGGATAGGCAATGAGTGGCAATGAAGAATCGAGAAAAGCACCACGGGGTGGGTAACATGGGGAGGTCAGGAAACCTGCAGTGGCAATGTAGGATAAGTTTCTGAAAAACATCAAGGGGTGGTGTGCATTATAAGCGTTTTGAACAAGCCATTCACAAGTACGAGTGCGAAAAAAATCATGGGGTGATGTGAATCGGAGTGCCTGAATCAGGATAGGCAGTGAGTGTCAATGTAGGATGTAGAAAATCACCACGGGGTGCTCAGCATGGAGAGTTCAGGAAACATGCAGAGGCAATGTCGGATAGGTTTCTAAAAAACATCGCGGGGTGGCGAGCATTGTAAGGCTTTCTATCAGGCCATTCACTAGTAAGAGTGAGAAAAACATCACGGGCTGGTGTGAATCGGAGGGACTGAATTCGGATAGGCAGTGAGTGGCAATGTAGGATGGAGAAAAGCATCACGAGGTGCTCTGCATGGGGAGGTCAGGAAACACACAGAGGCAATGTAGGATAGGTTTTTAAAAAACATTGCAGGGTGGTGCGCATTGTATGGGTTTCTAACAGGCCATTCACTAGTACGAGTTTGGAAAAACATCACGGTGCGGTGAAAATCGGAGGGCCTGAATAAGGATAGGCAGTGAGTCGCAATGTAGAATGGAGAAAAGCAAGATGGGGTAGTCAGCATGGGGAGGTCAGGAAACATGCAGTGGCAATGTAGGATAGGTTTCTGTAAAACATCACGGGTTGTTCACATTGTAAGGGTTTCTAACAGGCCATTCACTAGAAGGAGTGAGAAAAACATCATGGGGTGGTGTGAATCGGAGGGCCTGAATTAGGATAGTCAGTGAGTGGCAATGTAGGATGGAGAAAAGCACCAGGGATTATTCAGCTATGAGAGGTCAGGAAGCATTCTGTGACAATGTAGGACAGGTTTCTGAAAAACATCGTGGGGTGGTGTGCATTGCAAGGTTTTCTAACAGGCCATTCACTGGTAGGAGTGAGAAAAATATCAAGGGGTAGTTTGAATCAGAGGGCCTGAATGAGCATAGGCAGTGAGTGGCATTGTAGGATGGAGAAAAGCACGACAGGTTGTAAAGATGGGGAGGTCATGAAACATGCAGTGGTTATGTAGGATAAGTTTCTGCAAAACATCGCGAGTTGGTGCGCATTGTAAGTGTTTCTAACATGCAATTCACTAGTAGGAGTGAGAAAAACATCACGGGGTGGTGTGAATCGGAGGGCCGGCATAGTTTAGGCAGTGAGTCGCAATGTAGGATGGAGAAAAGCAGCACGGGTTATTCAGCATGGGGAGGTCAGGAAATATGCGGTGGCAATGTAGGATAGGTTTCTGAAAAACATCGCTTGGTGGTGCGCATTGTAAGGGTTTCTAAAAGGCCATTCCCTAGTAGGAGTGAGAAAAACATCAAGAGGTGGTTGGAATCGGAGGGCCTGAATTCGGATAGGCTGTAAGTGGCAATGCAGGATGTAGAAACGCACCAAGGCGTGGTCAGCATTGGGAGGTCAGGAAACATGCGGTGGCAATGTAGGATAGGTTTCTGAAAAACATCACGGCGTGGTGCGCATTGTATCGTTTTCTAACAGGCCATTCACTAGGAGGAGTGTGATTAACATCACTGGGTGGTGTGAATCAGAGGGCCTTAGTTAGCATAGGCAGTGAGTGGTAATGTAGGATGGAGAAAAGCATCACCCTGTAATTAGCAAGGCGAGGTCAGGAAACATGCGGTGGCAATGTAGGATAGGTTTCTGAAAAACATCGCATGGTGGTGCGCTTTGTAAGGATATCTAACAGGCCATTCACTAGTAGGAGTGAGAATAACATCACGTGGTCGTGTGAATCGGAGGGCCCCCATTAGATAAGGTAGTGAGTGGTAATGTAGGGTGGCGAAAAGCAAGACAGCGTGGTAAGCATGGGGAGTTCACGAAACATGCAGTGGCAATGTAGGATAGGTTTGTGAAAAACATCGCGGGGTGGTGCGCATTGTAAGGGTATCTAACAGGCCATTCACTAGTAGGAGTGAGAAAAATATCACGGGGTGGTGTGAATTGGAGGGCCTGATATAGGATAGGAAGTGAGTGGCAATGTAGGATGGAGAAAAGCACCACGGGGTGGTCAGCATGTGGAGTTCGGGAAACAAGCGGTGGCAATGTAGGATAGGTTTCTAAAAAACATCGTGGGCTGGTGCGCATTGTAAGGGTTTCTCACAGGCCTATCACTAGTAAGAGTGAGAAAAACATCACAGGGTGGTGTGAATCGTAGTAGCTGAATTAGGACAGGCAGTGAGTAGCAATTTAGGATGGAGAAAAGCAACACGGAGTGGTCAGCATGAGGAGGTCAGGAAACATGCGGTGGTCATGTACGATAGGTTTCTGAAAAACATTTTGGGTTGGTGCGCATTTTAAGGGTTTCAAAGAGGCCATTCACTGGTAGGAGTGAGAAAAACATCACGGGGTGGTGTGATTCGGAGGGCCTGATATAGGACAGGCATTGAGTGGCAATGTAGCATGGAGAAAAGCACCACGGGGTGGTCAGCATGGTGAGTTAATGAAACATGCGGTGGTAAAGTAGGATATGTTTCTGAAAAACATCGCGGGGTGATGCGAGTTGTAAGGTTTTCTAACAGGCGATTCACTAGTAGGAGTGAGAAAAACATCACGGGGTGGTGTGATTCGGAGGGCCTGAATTAGAATAGGCAGTGAGTGGCAATTTAGGATGGGGAAAATCTAGACGGAGTGGTCAGCATGGTTAGATCAGGAAACATGCAGTGGCAATATAGGACAGGTTTCTGTAAAACATCGCCAGGTGATGCGCATTCTAAGGGTTTCTAACAGGCCATTCACAACTAGGAGTGAGAAAAACATCACAGGGTGGTGTTAATCGGATCGCCTGAATTAGATTAGGCAGTGAGTGGCAATGTAAAATAGAAAAAAGCACCAAGGTTTGGTCAACATGGGGAGTTCAGGAAACATGCAGTGGCAATGTAGAATAGGTTTCTGAAAAACAATGCGGGGAGGTGCGCCTTGTAAGGGTTTCTAACAGGCCATTCACTAGTAGAAGTGAAAAAAACATCATGGGGTGTTGTGAATCAGAGGGCCTGAATTCGGATAGGCAGTGAGTGCAATTTTGGATGGAGAAAAGCACCACGGGGTGGTCAGCATGGGGAGGTCAGGAAACATGCAGTGGCAATGTGGGATAATTTTCTGAAAAAACATCGCGGGGTGGTGCGCATTGTAATGTTTTCTAACAGGCCATTAACTAGTAAGAGTGTGAAAACCATCACAGGGTGGTGTGAACGCGGGCTTAAATTAGGATAGGCAGTGATTGGCAATGTCGGAAGGAGAAAAGCACCATGGGGTGGTCAGGATGGGGAGGTAATGTAACACGCAGTGGCAATTTAGGATAGGTTTCAGATAAACATCGCAGGGTCGTGCACATTGTAAGGGTTTCTAACAGGCCATTCCATAGTAGGAGTGAGAAAAACATCACGGGGTGGTGTTATTCGGATTGCCTCAATTAGATTAGGCAGTGAGTGGTAATGTAAGATGGAGAAAAGAAAGAAAGCGTGGTGAGCATGGGGAGGTCAGGAAACATGCAGTGGCAATGTAGGATAGGTTTCTGAAAAACATCGCCGGGTGATGCGCATTGTAAGGGTTTATAACAGGCCATTCACAACTAGGAGTGAGGAAAACATCACAGGGGGGTGTAAATCGGAGGGCCTGAATCAGCATAGGCAGTGAGTTGCAATGGAGGATGGAGAAAAACACCACGAGGTCGTCATCTTTTTGAGGTCAAGAAACATGCGGTGGAAATGTAGGATAAGTTCCTGAAAAACATCGCGGGGTGGTGCGCATTGTAAGAGTTTCAAACAGGTCACTCACTAGTAGGAGTGAGAAAAACATCATGGGGTGGTGTTAATCAGAATTCCTGAATTAGATTAGGATTGGCAGTGAGTGTCAATGTAGGATGGAGGGAAGCACCATGGGGTGGTCAGCCTGGGGAGGTCAGGAAACATGCTTTGGCAATGTAGGATATGTTCCTGAAAAACATCGCGGGGTGGTGCGCATTGTAAGGGTTTCTAACTGGCAATTCACTAGTAGGAGTGAGAAAAATATCACGGGGGGTGTGAATCAGAGGGCCTGAATTCGGATAGGCACTGAGTGGCAATGTAGGATGGAGAAAAGCACCAAGGAGTAGTCAGCATGGGGAGGTCAGAAAACATGCGGTGGCAATGTAGGATAGGTTTCTGAAAAACACCGCGTGGTTGTGCGCATTGTAAGGGTTTCTCACCGGCCATTCACTAGTAGGAGTGAGAAAAACATTACGGGGTGGTGTGAATCAGAGGGCCTGAATTAGGTAGGCACTGAGTGGCAATGTAGGATGGAGAAAAGCACCACGGGGTGGTCAGCATGGGGAGGTCAAGAACATGCGGTGGCAATGTAGGACAGGTTTCTGAAAAACATCGCAGTGTGGTGTGAATTGTAAGGGTTTAAAAACATCGTGGGTTGTTGCGCATTGTAAGGTTTTCAAACAGACAATTCACTAGTAGGAGTGAAAAAAAACATCACGGCGTGGTGTGAATCGGAGGGCCTGAATCAGGATAGGCAGTGAGTGACAATGTAAAAGGGAGAAAAGCACCATGGGGTGGTCAGCATGCAGAGGTTAGGAAACATGAAGTGGCAATATAGGATAGGTTTCTGAAAAACATCGCGGGTTGGTGAGCATTGTAAGGGTTTCTAACAGCCCATTCACTAGTAGGAGTGAGAAAAACATCACGCGGCGGTATGAATCGGAGGGCCTGAATTCGGATAGGCAGTGAGTGTCAATGTAGGATGGAGAGAAGCACCATGGGGTGGTCAGCCTGGGGAGGCCAGGAAACATGCTTTGGCAATGTAGGATAGGTTTCTGAAAAACATCGCGGGTTGGTGCGCATTGTAAGTGTTTCTAACAGGCCATACACTAGTAGGAGTGAGAAAAACATAACGTTGTGGTGTGGACCTGAGGGCCTGAATTAGGATAGGCAGTGAGTGGCAATGTAGGATGGAGAAAAGCACTATGGTGTGGTCAGCATGAGGAGGTCAGGAAACATGCGGTGACAATGTAGGATAGGTTTCTAGAAAACATCGTGTGGTGTTGCGCATTGTAAGGGTTTCTAACAGGCCATTCACTAGTAGGAGTGAGAAAAACATCACGGGGTGGTGTGAATCTGAGGGCCTGAATTCGGATAGGCTATGAGTGGCAATGGAGGATGGAGAAAAGCACCACGAGGTGGTCAGCACGGAGAGGTCAGGAAACATGCGGTGGCAATGTAGGATAGGTTTCTGAAAAACACCACGCGTTGGTGCCCATTGTAAGGGTTTCTAACAGGACATTCACTAATATGAGAGAGAAAAACATCACGGGGTGGGGTGAATTGGAGGGCCTGAATTCGCATAGGCTGTGAGTGGCAATGTAGGATGTAGAAAAGCACCACGGGGTGGTCAGCAGTGGGAGGTTAGGAAACATGCAGTGGCAATGTAGGATAGGTTTCTGAAACACATGGTGGTTTGGTGCGCATTGTAAGGGTTTCTAACAGGCCATTCACTAGTAGAAGTGAGAAAAACCTCACGAGGTGGTGTGAATCGGAAGGCCTGAATTACGTAGCCACTGAGTGCCAATGTAGGATGGAGAAAAGCACAACGGGTTATTCAGCATAGGGATGTCAGGAAACTTGCGGTGGCAATGTAGGATAGGTTTCTGAAAAACATCACATGGTGGTGCTCTTGGTAAGGGTTTCTAACAGGCCATTCACTAGTAAGAGTGAGAATAACATCACGGGGTGGTGTGAATCGGAGGGCCGGCATTAGATAAGGCAGTGAGGGGTAATGTAGGATGGAGAAAAGCAAGACAGCGTGGTAAGCATGGGGAGTTCAGGAAACATGCAGTGGCATTGTAGGATAGGGTTGTGAAAAACATCGCGGGGTGGTGCGCATTGTAAGGGTTTCTAACAGGCCATTCACAAGTAGGAGTAAGAAAAACATCACGGGGTGATGTGAATCAGAGGGCCTGAAATAGGATAGGAAGTGAGTGGCAATGTAGGATGGAGAAAAGCACCACGGGGTGGTCAGCATGGGGAGGTCAGGAACATGCGGTGGCATTGTAGGATAGGTTTCTGAAAAACATCGCGGGGTGGTGCGCATTGTCAGGGTTTCTAACAGGCCATTCTCTAGTATGAGTGAGAAAAACATCACGGGGTGGTGTGAATCGGAGGGCCTGTATTAGGATAGGCAGTGAGTGGCAATGTATGATGGAGAAAAGCACCACCGGGTGGTCAGCATGAGGCGAGCAGGAAACAAGCGATGGCAATGTAGGATAGGTTTCCAAAAAATATCACGGGGTGGTGCGCATTGTAAGGGTTTCTCACAAGCCTATCACTAGTAGGAGTGAGAAAAACATCACAGGGTGGTGTGAATCGGAGGACCTGAATTAGTACAGGCAGTGAGTAGCAATGTAGCATGGAGAAAAGCAACATGGGGTGGTCAGCATAGGGCGGTCAGGAAACATGCGGTGGCCATGAAGGATAGGATTCTGATAAACATCACAGGGTGGTGCGCATTGTAAGGGTTTCTAACAGGCTATTCACTAGTAGGAGTGAGAAAAACATCACGGCGTATCGTGAACCTGAGGGCATAAATCAGGATAGTCAGTGAGTGGCAATGTAGGATGTAGAAAAGCACCACGGTGTGGTAAGCATGGGGAGTCCAGGGAACATGCAGTGGCAATGTAGGATAGGTTTCTGAAAAACATCGCGATTGTTGCGCATTGTAAGATTTTCTAACAGACCATTCACTAGTAGGAGTGAAAAAAACATCATGGCGTGGTGTGCATTGGAGGGCCTGAATCAGGATAGGCAGTGAGTGGCAATGTAAAATGGAGAAAAGCACGATGGGGTGGTCAGCATGGGGAGGTTAGGAAACATGCAGTGGCAATGTGTGATAGATTTCTGAAAAACATCGCGTGGTGGTGAGCATTGTAAGGGTTTCTAACAGGCCACTGACTAGTAGGAGTGAGAAAACCATCACAGGGTGGGGTGATTAGGAGGGCATGAATTCGGATAGGCAGTGAGTGGCAATGTAGGATGTAGGAAAGCACCACAGGGTGGTCAGCATGGGGAGGTCAGGTAACATGCAGTGGCAATGTAGAATAGGTTTCTGAAAAACATCCCGGGGTGGTGCACATTGTAAGCGTTTCTAACAGGCCATTCACTAGTACAAGTGAGAACAACAGCACGGGGTGGTGTGAATGAGGGCCTAAATTAGGATAGGCAATGAGTGGCAATGTAGGACGGAGAAAATCATAATTTGGTGATCAGCATGGGAAGGTCAGGAAACATGAAGTGCAATGTAGTATAGGTTTCTGAAAAACATCGCTGGGTTGTGCGCATTGTAAGGGTTTCAAACAGGCCATTCACTAGTAGGATTGAGAACAACATCACGGGATGGTGTGAATCGGAGGGCCTGAATTCGAACAGGCAGTGAGTGGCAATGTACGTTGGAGAAAAGCACCATGTGGTTGTCAGCATGGGGAGTTCAGGAAACATGCAGTGGCAATGTAGGATAGGTTTCTGAAAAACATCGCGGGGTGTTGAGCATTGTAAGGGTTTCTAACAGGCCATTCACTAATATGAGAGAGAAAAACATCACTGGGTGGGGTGAATCGGAGGGCCTGAATTCGCATAGGCAGTGAGTGGCAATGTAGGATGTAGAAAATCACCACGGGGTGGTCAGCATTGGGAGGTTAGGAAACATGCAGTGGCAAAGTAGGATAGGTTTCGGAAAAACATCGTGGTTTGGTGCACATTGTAAGTGTTTCTAACAGGCCATTCACTAGTAGGACTGAGAAAATCATCATGCGATGGTGTGAATCGGAATGCCTGAATCAGGATAGGCAGTGAGTGTCAATGTAGGATGCAGAAAAGAACCCTGGGGTGGTCAGCATTGGGAGGTCAGGAAACATGCAGAGGTAATGTAGGATAGGTTTCTGAAAAACATCGTGGGTTGCTGAGCATTTTAAGTGTTTCTAACCGGCAATTCACTAGTAGGAGTGAAAAAAACATCACGGCGTGGTGTGATTGGAAGGCCTGAATCAGGATAGGCAGTGAGTGGCAATGTAAAATAGAAAAAAGCACCAAGGTTTGGTCAACATGGGGAGGTCAGGAAACATGCAGTGGCAATGTAGAAAAGGTTTCTTAAAAACGTCGCAGGGAGGTGCGCATTGTAAGGGTTTCTAACAGGCCATTCACTACTAGGAGTGAGAAAAACATCACGGGGTGGTGTGAATCGGAGGGCCTGAATTCGGATAGGCAGTGAGTGGCATTTAGGATGGAGAAAAGCACCCCGGGGTGGTCAGCATGGGGAGATCAGGAAAACTGCAGTGGCAATGTAGGATAGGTTTCTGAAAAACATCGCTGGGTGGTGCGCATTGTAATCTTTTCTAACAGGCCATTCACTAGTAAGAGTGAGAAAAACATCACAGGGTGGTGTGAACGCCGGCCTAAATTAGGATAGGCAGTGATTGGCAATGTCGGAAGGAGAAAAGCACCATGGGGTGGTCAGCATGGGGAGGTAATGAAACATGCAGTGGCAATTTAGGATAGGTTTCAGATAAACATCACAGGGTCGTGCACATTGTAAGGGTTTGTAACAGGCCATTCACTAGTAGATGTGAGAACAACATCATGAGGTGGTGTGAATCAGAGGGCCTGAATTAGAATAGGCAGTGAGTGGCAATGTACGTTGGAGAAAAGCACCATGGGGCTGTCAGCATGGGGAGTTCAGGAAACATGCAGTGGCAATGTAGGATAGGTTTCTGAAAAACATCGCGGGGTGGTGCACATTGTAAGTGTTTCTAACAAGCCTTTCAGTAGTAGGATTGCAAAAACATCACGGGGTGTTGTGAATAGGAAGGCATGAATCAGGATAGGCAGAGAGTGGCAATATAGGATGGAGAAAAGCACCACGGGGTGGTCAACATGGTGAAGTCAGGAAACATGCCGTGACAATGTAGCATAGGTTTCTATAAAACATCGCGGGGTGTTGCGCATTGTAAGGGTGTCTAACAGGCCATTCACTAGTAGGAGTGAGAAAAACCTCACGGGGTGGTGTGAATCGGAAGGCCTGAATTAGGTAGCCACTGAGTGGCAATGTAGGATGGAGAAAAGCACCACGGGTTATTCAGCATAGGGATGTCAGGAAACATGGGGTGGCAATGTAGGATAGGTTTCTGAAAAACATCACATGGTGGTGCTCTTGGTAAGGGTTTCTAACAGGCCATTCACTAGTAGGAGTGAGAATAACATCACGGGGTGATGTGAATCAGAGGGCCTAAAATAGGATAGGAAGTGAGTGGCAATGTAGGATGGAGAAAAGCACCGCGGGGTGGTCAGCATGGGGAGGTCAGCAACATGCGGTGGCAATGTAGGATAGGTTTCTGAAAAACATCGCAGGGTGGTGCGCATTGTAATGGTTTCTAACAGGCCATTCACTAGTATTAGTGAGAAAAACATCACGGGGTGGTGTGAATCGAGGGACTGTATTAGGATAGGCCATGAGTGGCAATGTATGATGGAGAAAAGCACCACGGGGTGGTCAGCATGGGGAGAACAGGAATCAAGTGATGGCAATGTAGGATAGGTTTCTAAAAAACATCACGGGGTGGTGCGCATTGTAAGGGTTTCTCACAGTCCTATCACTAGTAGGAGTGAGAAAAACATCACAGGGTGGTTTGAATCGGAGGACCTGAATTAGGACAGGCAGGGAGTAGCAATGTAGCATGGAGAAAAGCAACAAAGGGTGGTCAGCATGGGGTGGTCAGAAAAATGCGGTGGCCATGAAGGATATGTTTCTGATAAACATCGCAGGGTGGTTCGCATTGTAAGGGTTGCTAACAGGCTATTCACTATTAGGAGTGAGAAAAACATCACGGGATTGTGTGAATCTGAGTGCCTGAATTAGGATAGGAAGTGAGTGGCATTGTAGGATGGAGAAAAGCACCACGGGTTATTCAGCACAGGGACGTCAGGAAACATCCGGTGGCAATGTAGGATAGGTTTCTGAAAAACATCACATTGTGGTGCGCTTGGTAAGGGTTTCTCACAGGCCGATAACTAGTAGAAGTGAGAAAAACATCACAGGGTGGTGTGAATCGGAGGACCTGAATTAGGACAGGCAGTGAGTAGCAATGTAGGATGGAGAAAAGCAACACGGGGTGGTCAGCATGGGGCGGTCAGGAAACATGCAATGGCCATGAAGGATAGGTTTCTGATAAACATCGCAGGGTGGTGCATATTGTAAGGGTTTCTAACAGGCTATTCAGTAGTAGGAGTGAGAACAACATAACGGGGTTGTGTGAATCGGAGGGCCTGAATAAGAATAGGCAGTCAGTGGCTATGTAGTATGCAGAAAAGCAGCACGGAGTATTCAGCATCGGGAGGTCAGGAAACATGCAGTGGCAATGTATGATAGGTTTCTGAAAAACATCGCAGCGTGGTTCACATTGTAAGGGTTTCTAAAAAGCTATTCACTAGTAGAAGTGATAAAAACATCACGGGATGGTGTGAACCTGAGGGCATGAATCAGGATAGGCAGTGAGTGGCAATGTAGGATATAGAAAAGCACCACGGTATGGTCAGCATGGGGAGTCCAGGGAACATGCAGTGGCAATGTAGGATAGGTTTCTGAAAAACATCGCGGGTTGTTGCGCACTGTAAGGTTCTCTAACAGACCATTCACTAGTAGGAGTGAAAAAAACATCACGGCGTGGTGTGAATCGGAGGGCCTGAATCAGGATAGGCAGTGAGTGGCAATGTAAAATGGAGAAATGCACCACGGGGTGGTTAGCATGGGGATATTAGGAAACATGCAGTGACAATGTGTGATAGATTTCTGAAAAACATCGCGTGGTGGTGAGCATTGTAAGGGTTTCTAACAGGCCATTGACAAGTAGGAGTGAGAAGACCATCACGAGGTGGGGTGAATCGGAGGGCCTGAATTCAGATAGGCAGTGAGTGCCAATGCAGGATGTAGAAAAGCACCATGGGGTGGTCAGCATGGGTAGGTAAGGAAACATGCAGTGGCAATGTAGGATAGGATTCTCACAAACATCGCAGGTTGGTGAGCATTTAATGGTTTTTAACAGGCCATTCACTAGTAGGAGTGAAAAAAACATCACGGGGTGTTGTGAATCTTGAAGGCCTGAATCAGGATAGGCTGTGAGTGGCAATGTAAAATGGAGAAAAGCACCACGGGGTGGTCAGCATGCAGAGGACAGGAAACATGAAGTGGCAATGTAGGATACGTTTCTGAAAAACATCGCGGGGTGGTGAGCATTGTAAGGGTTTCTAACAGTCCATTCACTAGTAGGAGTGAGAAAAACATCACGGGTGGTGTGAATCGGAGGGCCTGAATTGGGGTAGGCAGTGAGTTGCAATGTCGGATGGAGAAAAGTACCATGGTGTGGTCAGGATGGGGAGGTCAGGAAACATGCAGCGGCAATGTAGGATAGGTTTCTGAAAAACATCGCAGATTGGTGCGCATTGTAAGGGTTTCTAACGGCCATTCACTAGTAGGAGTGAGAAAAACATCACGCGGAGGTGTGAATCGGAATGCCTGAATCAGGATAGGCAGTGTGTGGCAATGTAGCAAGGAGAAAAGCACCAGGGTGTGGTCAGCATGCGGAGGTCAGGAAACATGCAGTGGCAATGTAGGATAGCTTTCTGATAAGCATCGTGGGATGGTGCATATTTTAATGGTTTCTCACAGGCCATTCACTAGTACGAGTGAGAACAACAGCACGGGATGGTGTGAATGAGGCCCGAAATTAGGATTCGCCATGAGTGGCAATGTCGGAAGGAGAAAATCACCAATTGGTGGTCAGCATAGGGAGGTCAGGAAACATGAAGTGCAATGTAGGACAGGTTTCTGAAAAACATCGCGGACTGGTGCGCATTGTAAGGGTTTGTAACAGGCCATTCACTAGTAGGAGTGAGAACAACAGCACGGGGTGGTGTGAATCAGAGGGCCTGAATTAGGATAGGCAGTGAGTGGCAATATAGGTTGGAGAAAAGCACCACGGGGTGGTCAGCATGGGGAGGACAGGAAACATGCAGTGGCAATGGAGCATAGGTTTCTGAAAAACATTCCGGGGTGGTGCGCATTATAAGCGTTTCTAACAAGCCATTCACAAGCAGGAGTGGGAAAAACATCACGGGGTCATGTGAATCGGATGGCCTGAATCAGGATAGGCAGTGAGTGGCAATGTAGGATGTAGAAAAGCACGATGGTTAGGTCAGCATGGAGAGTTCAGGAAACATGCAGTGGCAATGAAGGATAGGTTTCGGAAAAACATCACGGGGTGGTGCGCATTGTAAGGGTTTCTAACATGCCATTCACTAGTAGGAGTGAGAAATACATCATGATGTTTTGTGAATCTGAGGGCCTGAATCAGCATAGACAGTGAGTGGCAATGTAGAATGGAGGAAAGCACAAAGGGGTGGTCATGATGGGGAGGTCAGGAAACATGCAGTGGCAATGTAGAATAGGTTTCTGAAAACCATCGCGGGGTGGTGAGCATTGTAAGGTTTTCTATCAGGCCATTCACTAGTAGGAGTGAGAAAAACATCACGGGCTGGTGTGAATCGGAGGGCCTGAATACGGATAGGCAGTGAGTGGCAATGAAGCATGGAGAAAAGCACCCCAAGGTGGTCAGCATGGGGAGGTCAGGAACCATGCAGTGGCAATGTAGGATAGGTTTCTGAAAAACATCACGGTGTGGTGCGCATTGTAAGGGTTTCTAACAGGCCATTCACTAGTAGGAGTGAGAAATACATCATAATGTGTTGTGAATCCGAGGGCGGGAAACAGCCCAGATAGTGAGTGGCCATGTAGAATGGAGAAAAGCAGAACGGGGAGGTCAGGATGGGGAGGTCAGGAAACATGCAGTGGCAATGTATGATAGGTTTCTGAAAAACATCGTGGGGTGGTGCGCATTGTAAGGGATTGTAACAGGCCATTCACTAGTAGGAGTGAGAACAACAGCACAGCGTGGTGTGAATCGGAGGGCCTGGATTAGGATAGGCAGTGAGCGGCAATGAAGTATAGAGAAAAGCACCACGGGGTGGGCAACTTGGGGAGGTCAGGAACCATGCAGTGGCAATGTAGAATAAGTTTCTGAAAAACATCACGGGGTGGTGCGCATTATAAGCGTTTGAAACAAGCCATTCACAAGTAGAAGTGAGAAAAAAATCACGGGGTGATGTTAATCGAAGGGACTGAATCAGGATAGGCAGTGATTGTCAATGTAGGATGTACAAAATCACCACTGGGTGGTCAGCATGGAGAGTTCAGGAAACATGCAGTGGCAATGTATGATAGGTTTCTGAAAAGCATCATGGGTTGGTGCATATTGTAATGGTTTTTAACAGGCCGTTCAGTAGGAAAGTGAAAAAGACATCACGGCTTGGTTTGAATCGGAGGGCCTGAATTAGGATAGGCAGTGAGTGGTAATATAAAATGGAGAAAAACAAAACGGGGTGGTCTGCATGGGGAGGTCAGGAAACATGAAGTGCAAAGTAGGATAGGTTTCTAATAAACATCACGAGGTCGCGAGCATTGTAAGGCTTTCAATCAGGCCATTCACTAGTCAGAGTGAGAAAAACATCACGGGCTGTTGTGAATCGGAGGGACTGAATTAGGTTAGCCAGTGAGTGGCAATGTAGGATGAAGAAAAGCACCACAGGGTGGTCAGCATGTGGAGGTCAGGACAGATGCAGTGGCAATGTAGGATAAGTTTTTGAAAATCATAGAGATGTGGTGCGCACTGTAAGGGTTTCTAACAGGCCATTCACTAGTAGGAGTGAGAAATGCATCATGATGTGTTGTGAATCCGAGGGCCTGAATCAGCATAGACAGTGAGGGGCAATGTAGAATGGAGAAAAGCACAACGGGGTGGACACGATGCTGAGGTCAGGAAACATGCAGTGGCAAAGTAGGATACGTTTTTGATAAACATCGCAGGGTGGTGTGCATTGTAAGGGTTTCTAACAGGCCTTTCACTAGAAGGAGTGAAAACAACATCACTGGGTGGTGTGAATCGGAGGGCCTGAATTAGAATAGGCAGTGAGTGGCAATGTAGATTGGAGGAAAGCACCACGGGGTTGTCAGCATGGCGAGGTCCGGAAACATGCAGTGGCAATGTAGGATAGGTTTCTGAAAAACACCGCGCGGTGGTGCGCATTGTAGGGGTTTCCAACAGGCCATTCACTAGTAGGAGTGAGAAAAACCTTACGTGGTGGTGTGAATCGGAGGGCCTGAATTAGGTAGCCACTGAGTGGTAATGTAGGATGGAGAAAAGCACCACGGGTTATTCAGCATAGGGATGTCAGGAAACATGCGGTGGCAATGTAGGATCGGTTTCTGAAAAACATCACATGGTGGTGCGCTTGGAAAGGGTTTCTAACAGGCCATTCACTAGTAGGAGTGAGAATAACATCACGGGGTGGTGTGAATCGGAGGGCCGGCATTAGATAAGGCAGTGAGTGGTAAGGTAGGATGGAGAAAAGTAAGACACCGTGGTAAGCATGGGGAGTTCAGGAAACATGCAGTGGCAATGTAGGATAGGTTTGTGAAAAACATTGCGGGGTGGTGCGCATTGTAAGGGTTTCTAACAGGCGATTCACTAGTAGAGTGGAAAACCATCACGGGGTGATGTGAATCAGAGTGCCTGAAATAGGATAGGAAGTGAGTGGCAATGTAGGATGGAGAAAAGCACCACGGGGTGGTCAGCATGTGGAGGTCAGGAACATACGGTGCCAATGTAGGATAGGTTTCTGAAAAACATCGCGGGGTGGTGCGCGTGTAAGGGTTTCTAACAGGCCATTCACTAGTAGGAGTGAGAAAAACATCACGGGGTGGTGTGAATCGGAGGGCCTGTATTAGGATTGGCAGTGAGTGGAAATGCATGATGGAGAAAAGCACCACTGGGTGGTCAGCATGTGGAGAGCAGGAAACAAGCGATGGCAATGTAGGATAGGTTTCAAAAAAACATCGCGGGGTGGTGCACATTGTAAGGGTTTCTCACAGGCCTATCACTAGTAGGAGTGAGAAAAACATCACAGGGTGGTGTGAATCGGAGGACCTGAATTAGGACAGGCAGTGAGTAGCAATGTAGGATGGAGAAAAGCAACACGGGGTGGTCAGCATGGGGCGGTCAGGAAACATGAGGTGGCCAAGAAGGATAGGTTTCTGATAAACATCGCAGGGTGGTGCGCATTGTAAGGGTTTCTAACAGGCTATTCACTAGTAGGATTGAGAACAACATAACGGGGTGGTGTGAATCGGAGAGCCTGAATAAGAATAGGCAGTCAGGGGCTATGTAGGATGCAGAAAAGCAGCACGGATTAGTCAGCATGGGGAGGTCAGGAAATATGCAGTGGCAATGTATGATAGGTTTCTGAAAAACATCGCAGCGTGGAGCGCATTGTAAGGGTTTCTAACAGGCCATTCACTAGTAGGAGTGAGAAAAACGTCACCGGATGGTGTGAACATGAGGGCATGAATCAGGATAGGCAGTGAGTGGCAATGTAGGATGTAGAAAAGCACCACGGTGTGGTCAGCATAGGGAGTCCAGGGAACATGCAGTGGCAATGTAGGATAGGTTTCTGAAAAACATCGCGGGTTGTTGCGCATTGTAAGATTTTCTAACAGACCATTCACTAGTAGGAGTGAAAAAAACAGCACGGGGTGGTGTGAACCTGAGGGCCTGAATCAGTATAGGCAGTGAGTGGCAATGTAGGATGGAGAAAAGCACCACGGGTTTGTCAGCATGGGGAGGTAATGGAACATTCACTGGTAATGTACGATAAGTTTCTGGTAAACATCGCAGGGTGGGGCGCATATTAAGTGTTTCTCACAAGCCATTAACTAGAGGGAGTGAGAACAACATCACTGGGTGGTGTGAATCTGAGGGCCTGAATCGGGATAGGCAGAGAGTGGTAATGTAAAATGAAGAAAAGCACCACGGGGTGCTCTGCATGGGGAGGTCAGGAAACATGCAGTGGCAATGTAGGATAGGTTTCTGAAAAACATCACGAAGAGGTGCGCATTGTAAGGGCTTCCAACAGGCCTTTCACGAGTACGAGGGAGAAAAACATCACGGGGTGGTGTGAATCAGACATTCTGTATTAGGATAGGCAGTGAGTGGCAATGTAGGAAGGAGAAAAGCACCACGCGGTGGTCTGCATGGGGAGGTCAGGAAACATGCATTGGCAATGTAGGATAGGTTTCTGAAAAACATCGAGGGGTGGTGCGCATTGTAAGGGTTTCTAACAGGCCATTCACTAGTAGGAGTGAGAAAAACATCACGGGGTGGTGTGAATCAGAGGGCCTTAATTAGGATAGGCAGTGAGTGGCAATGTAGGATGGAGAAAAGCACCAGAGGGTGGTCAGGTTGGGGAGGTCAGGAAACATGCAGTGGCAATGTAGGATAGGTTTCTAAAAAACATCGCGGGATGGTGCGCATTTTAAGGATTTCTAACAGGCCATTCACTAGTAGGAGTGAAAAACACATCATGAAGTGGTGTTAATCCGGGGGCCTGAATCAGCATAGACAATGAGTGGCAATGTAGAATGGAGAAAAGCACAATGGGGTGGTCAGGATGGGGAGGTAAGGAAACATGCATTGGGAAGGTAAGATAGGTTTCTGAAAAACATTGCGGGGTGGTGCGCATTGTAACTATTTCTAACAGGCCATTCACTAGTAGGAGTTCTGAAAAACATCACGGCGTGATGTGAATAGGAGGTCCTGAATTAGGTTAGGCAGTGACCGGGAATGTAGGATGGAGAAAAGCACCACGGCAGGTCAGCATGGGGAGGTCAGGAAACATGCAGTGGCAATGTAGGATAGGTTTTGAAAATCATCGCGGGGTGTTCCGCATTGTAAGGATTTCTAACAGGGCATTCACTAGTAGGAGTGAGAAAAACATCACGGGGTGGTGTGAATCGGAGGGGCTGAATAAGTGTAGTCAGTGAGTGGCAATGTAGGTTGGAGAAAAGCACCACAGGGGGGTCAGCATGGAGAGTTCCGGAAACATGCAGTGGCAATGTAGGATAGGTTTCTGAAAAACATCGCGGAGTGGTGCGCATTGTAAGGGATTGTAACAGGCCATTCACTAGTAGGAGTGAGAACAACAGCACGGCGTGGTGTGAATCGGATGGCCTGAATTAGGATAGGCAGTGAGTGGCAATGAAGAATAGAGAAAAGCACCACGGGGTGGGCAACATGGGGAGGTCAGGAAACATGCAGTGGCAATGTAGGATAATTTTCTGAAAAACATCACGGGGTGGGGCACATTATAAGCATTTCTAACTAGGCATTCACAAGTAGGAGTGAGAAAAACATCACGGGGTGGTGTGAATCGGAGAGCTTGAATTAGGATAGGCAGTGAATGGCAATGTAGGATGGAGAAAAGAACCACTGGTTTGTAAGCATGTGGAGGTAATGAAACAAGCAGTGGCAATGTAGGAAGGTTTCTGATAAACATCGCAGGGTGGTGCGCATTGTAAGGGTTTCTAACAGGTTATTCACTAGTAGGAGTGAAAAAAACATCACGGGGTGTTTTGAATCGGAGGGCCTGAATCAGAATAGGCAGTGAGTGGCAATGTAGGATGTAGAAAAGCACCACGGGTTGGTCAGCAAGGAGAGTTCAGGAAACATGCAGAGGCAATGTAGGATAGGTTTCTGAAAAACATTGCGGGGTGGCGAGCATTGTAAGGGTTTCTAACAGACCATTCACTAGTAGGAGTGAGAATAACATCACGGGGTGGTGTGAATCGGAATGCCTGAATCGGGATAGTCAGTGAGTGGTAATGTAAAATGGAGAAAAGCACCACGGGGTGGTCAGCATGGCAAGGTTAGGACAGATGCAGTGACAATCTAGGATAGGTTTCTGAAAAACATTGCAGGGTGGTGCGCATTGTAAGGTTTTCTAACAGGCCATTCACTAGTAGGAGTGAGAAATACATCATGATGTGTTGTGAATCCTAGGGTCTGAATCAGCATTGACAGTGAGTGGCAATGTAGAATGGAGAAAACCACAACGCGGTGGTCAGGATGGGGAGGTCAGGAAACAAGCAGTGTCAATGTAGGATAGGTTTCTGAAAAACATCTTGGGGTGGTGAGCACTGTAAGGTTTTCTATCAGGCCATTCACTAGTAGGAGTGAGAAAAACATCATGGCCTGGTGTGAATCGGAGGGCCTGAATTCGGATAGGCAGTGAGTGGCAATGTAGAATGGAAAAAAGCACCACTGGGTGGTCAGCATGGGGAAGTCAGGACAGATGCAGTGGAAATGTAGGATAGGTTTCTGATAAACATCGCGGGGTGATGCGCGTTGTAAGGTTTTCTAACAGGCAATTCATTAGTACGAGTGAAAACAACATCACGGGGTGGTGTGAATGAGGGCCTAAATTAGGATACTCAGTGAGTGGCAATGTAGGAAGGAGAAAATCAACACTTGGTGGTCAGCATGGGGAGGTCAGAAACATGAAGTGCAATGTAGGATAGGTTTCTGAAAAACATCGCGGAGTGGTGCGCATTGTAAAGGTTTGTAACAGGCCATTCACTAGTAGGAGTGAGAACAACAGCACGGGTTGGTGTGAATCGGAGGGCCTGAATTAGGATAGGCAGTGAGTGGCAATGAAGTATAGAGAAAAGCACCACGGGGTGGGCAACTTGGGGAGGTCAGGAACCATGCAGTGGCAATGTAGGATAAGTTTCTGAAAAACATCACGGGGTGGTGCGCATTATAAGCGTTTGAAACAAGCCATTCACAAGTAGAAGTGAGAAAAAAATCACGGGGTGATGTTAATCGAAGGGCCTGAATCAGGATAGGCAGTGAGTGTCAATGTAGGATGTACAAAATCACCACTGGGTGGTCAGCATGGAGAGTTCAGGAAACATGCAGTGGCAATGTATGATAGGTTTCTGAAAAGCATCATGGGTTGGTGCATATTGTAATGGTTTTTAACAGGCCGTTCAGTAGGAAAGTGAAAAAGACATCACGGCTTGGTTTGAATCGGAGGGCCTGAATTAGGATAGGCAGTGAGTGGTAATATAAAATGGAGAAAAACAAAACGGGGTGGTCTGCATGGGGAGGTCAGGAAACATGAAGTGCAAAGTAGGATAGGTTTCTAATAAACATCGCGAGGTCGCGAGCATTGTAAGGCTTTCAATCAGGCCATTCACTAGTCAGAGTGAGAAAAACATCACGGGCTGTTGTGAATCGGAGGGACTGAATTAGGTTAGCCAGTGAGTGGCAATGTAGGATGAAGAAAAGCACCACAGGGTGGTCAGCATGTGGAGGTCAGGACAGATGCAGTGGCAATGTAGGATAAGTTTCTGAAAATCATAGAGATGTGGTGCGCATTGTAAGGGTTTCTAACAGGCCATTCACTAGTAGGAGTGAGAAATGCATCATGATGTGTTGTGAATCCGAGGGCCTGAATCAGCATAGACAGTTAGGGGCAATGTAGAATGGAGAAAAGCACAACGGGGTGGACACGATGCTGAGGTCAGGAAACATGCAGTGGCAAAGTAGGATACGTTTTTGATAAACATCGCAGGGTGGTGTGCATTGTAAGGGTTTCTAACAGGCCTTTCACTAGAAGGAGTGAAAACAACATCACTGGGTGGTGTGAATCGGAGGGCCTGAATTAGAATAGGCAGTGAGTGGCAATGTAGGTTGGAGGAAAGCACCACGGGGTTGTCAGCATGGCGAGGTCCGGAAACATGCAGTGGCAATGTAGGATAGGTTTCTGAAAAACACCGCGCGGTGGTGCGCATTGTAGGGGTTTCCAACAGGCCATTCACTAGTAGGAGTGAGAAAAACCTTACGTGGTGGTGTGAATCGGAGGGCCTGAATTAGGTAGCCACTGAGTGGTAATGTAGGATGGAGAAAAGCACCACGGGTTATTCAGCATAGGGATGTCAGGAAACATGCGGTGGCAATGTAGGATCGGTTTCTGAAAAACATCACATGGTGGTGCGCTTGGAAAGGGTTTCTAACAGGCCATTCACTAGTAGGAGTGAGAATAACATCACGGGGTGGTGTGAATCGGAGAGCCGGCATTAGATAAGGCAGTGAGTGGTAAGGTAGGATGGAGAAAAGTAAGACACCGTGGTAAGCATGGGGAGTTCAGGAAACATGCAGTGGCAATGTAGGATAGGTTTGTGAAAAACATTGCGGGGTGGTGCGCATTGTAAGGGTTTCTAACAGGCGATTCACTAGTAGAGTGAGAAAACCATCACGGGGTGATGTGAATCAGAGTGCCTGAAATAGGATAGGAAGTGAGTGGCAATGTAGGATGGAGAAAAGCACCACGGGGTGGTCAGCATGTGGAGGTCAGGAACATACGGTGCCAATGTAGGATAGGTTTCTGAAAAACATCGTGGGGTGGTGCGCGTGTAAGGGTTTCTAACAGGCCATTCACTAGTAGGAGTGAGAAAAACATCACGGGGTGGTGTGAATCGGAGGGCCTGTATTAGGATTGGCAGTGAGTGGAAATGCATGATGGAGAAAAGCACCACTGGGTGGTCAGCATGTGGAGAGCAGGAAACAAGCGATGGCAATGTAGGATAGGTTTCAAAAAAACATCGCGGGGTGGTGCACATTGTAAGGGTTTCTCACAGGCCTATCACTAGTAGGAGTGAGAAAAACATCACAGGGTGGTGTGAATCGGAGGACCTGAATTAGGACAGGCAGTGAGTAGCAATGTAGGATGGAGAAAAGCAACACGGGGTGGTCAGCATGGGGCGGTCAGGAAACATGCGGTGGCCAAGAAGGATAGGTTTCTGATAAACATCGCAGGGTGGTGCGCATTGTAAGGGTTTCTAACAGGCTATTCACTAGTAGGATTGAGAACAACATAACGGGGTGGTGTGAATCGGAGAGCCTGAATAAGAATAGGCAGACAGGGGCTATGTAGGATGCAGAAAAGCAGCACGGATTAGTCAGCATGGGGAGGTCAGGAAATATGCAGTGGCAATGTATGATAGGTTTCTGAAAAACATCGCAGCGTGGAGCGCATTGTAAGGGTTTCTAACAGGCCATTCACTAGTAGGAGTGAGAAAAACGTCACCGGATGGTGTGAACATGAGGGCATGAATCAGGATAGGCAGTGAGTGGCAATGTAGGATGTAGAAAAGCACCACGGTGTGGTCAGCATAGGGAGTCCAGGGAACATGCAGTGGCAATGTAGGATAGGTTTCTGAAAAACATCGCGGGTTGTTGCGCATTGTAAGATTTTCTAACAGACCATTCACTAGTAGGAGTGAAAAAAACAGCACGGGGTGGTGTGAACCTGAGGGCCTGAATCAGTATAGGCAGTGTGTGGCAATGTAGGATGGAGAAAAGCACCACTGGTTTGTCAGCATGGGGAGGTAATGGAACATTCACTGGTAATGTACGATAAGTTTCTGGTAAACATCGCAGGGTGGGGCGCATATTAAGTGTTTCTCACAAGCCATTAACTAGAGGGAGTGAGAACAACATCACTGGGTGGTGTGAATCTGAGGGCCTGAATCGGGATAGGCAGAGAGTGGTATTGTAAAATGGAGAAAAGCACCACGGGGTGCTCTGCATGGGGAGGTCAGGAAACATGCAGTGGCAATGTAGGATAGGTTTCTGAAAAACATCACGAAGAGGTGCGCATTGTAAAGGCTTCCAACAGGCCTTTCACGAGTACGAGGGAGAAAAACATCACGGGGTGGTGTGAATCAGACATTCTGTATTAGGATAGGCAGTGAGTGGCAATGTAGGAAGGAGAGAAGCACCACGCGGTGGTCTGCATGGGGAGGTCAGGAAACATGCATTGGCAATGTAGGATAGGTTTCTGAAAAACATCGAGGGGTGGTGCGCATTGTAAGGGATTCTAACAGGCCATTCACTAGTAGGAGTGAGAAAAACATCACGGGGTGGTGTGAATCAGAGGGCCTTAATTAGGATAGGCAGTGAGTGGCAATGTAGGATGGAGAAAAGCACCAGAGGGTGGTCAGGTTGGGGAGGTCAGGACACATGCAGTGGCAATGTAGGATAGGTTTCTAAAAAACATCGCGGGATGGTGCGCATTTTAAGGATTTCTAACAGGCCATTCACTAGTAGGAGTGAAAAACACATCATGAAGTGGTGTTAATCCGGGGGCCTGAATCAGCATAGACAATGAGTGGCAATGTAGAATGGAGAAAAGCACAACGGGGTGGTCAGGATGGGGAGGTAAGGAAACATGCATTGGGAAGGTAAGATAGGTTTCTGAAAAACATTGCGGGGTGGTGCGCATTGTAACTATTTCTAACAGGCCATTCACTAGTAGGAGTTCTGAAAAACATCACGGCGTGATGTGAATAGGAGGTCCTGAATTAGGTTAGGCAGTGACCGGGAATGTAGGATGGAGAAAAGCACCACGGCAGGTCAGCATGGGGAGGTCAGGAAACATGCAGTGGCAATGTAGGATAGGTTTTGAAAATCATCGCGGGGTGTTCCGCATTGTAAGGATTTCTAACAGGGCATTCACTAGTAGGAGTGAGAAAAACATCACGGGGTGGTGTGAATCGGAGGGGCTGAATAAGTGTAGTCAGTGAGTGGCAATGTAGGTTGGAGAAAAGCACCACAGGGGGGTCAGCATGGAGAGTTCCGGAAACATGCAGTGGCAATGTAGGATAGGTTTCTGAAAAACATCGCGGAGTGGTGCACATTGTAAGGGATTGTAACAGGCCATTCACTAGTAGGAGTGAGAACAACAGCACGGCGTGGTGTGAATCGGATGGCCTGAATTAGGATAGGCAGTGAGTGGCAATGAAAAATAGAGAAAAGCACCACGGGGTGGGCAACATGGGGAGGTCAGGAAACATGCAGTGGCAATGTAGGATAATTTTCTGAAAAACATCACGGGGTGGGGCACATTATAAGCATTTCTAACTAGGCATTCACAAGTAGGAGTGAGAAAAACATCACGGGGTGGTGTGAATCGGAGAGCTTGAATTAGGATAGGCAGTGAATGGCAATGTAGGATGGAGAAAAGAACCACTGGTTTGTAAGCATGTGGAGGTAATGAAACAAGCAGTGGCAATGTAGGAAGGTTTCTGATAAACATCGCAGGGTGGTGCGCATTGTAAGGGTTTCTAACAGGTTATTCACTAGTAGGAGTGAAAAAAACATCACGGGGTGTTTTGAATCGGAGGGCCTGAATCAGAGTAGGCAGTGAGTGGCAATGTAGGATGTAGAAAAGCACCACGGGTTGGTCAGCAAGGAGAGTTCAGGAAACATGCAGAGGCAATGTAGGATAGGTTTCTGAAAAACATCGCGGGGTGGCGAGCATTGTAAGGTTTTCTAATAGGCCATTCACTAGTAGGAGTGAGAAAAACATAACGGGCTGGTCTGAATGGAAGGGCCTGAATCAGGATAGGCAGTGCGTGGCAACGTAGGATGGAGAAAAGCACCACAGGGTGGTCAGCATGGGGAGGTCAGGATAGATGCAGTGGCAATGTAGGATAGGTTTCTGAAAAACATCGCAGGTTGGTGCGCATTGTAACGGTTTCTAACAGGCCATTCACTAGTAGGAGTGAGAAATACATCATGATGTGGTGTGAATCCGAGGGCCTGAATCAGCATAGACAGTGAGTGGCAATGTAGAATGGAGAAAAGCACAATGGGGTGGTCAGGATGAGGAGGTCAGGAAACATGCAGTGTCAATGTAGGATAGGTTTCTGAAAAACATCGCGGGGTGGTGAGCATTGTATGGGTTTCTAAAAGGCCATTCACTTTTAAGAGTGAGAAAAATATAACGGGGGGGGGTGTTAATCGGAATGCCTGAATCAGGATAGGCAGTGAGTGGCAATGTATGATGGAGAAAAGCACCACGGGGTGGTCAGCATGGGGAGGTCAGGAAACATGCAGAGGCAATGTAGGATAGGTTTTGAAAATCATTGCGGGGCGTTGCGCATTGTAAGGGTTTCTAACACGGCATTCACTATTAGGAGTGAGAAAAACATCAGGGGGTGGTGTGAATCGGAGGGCCTGAATCAGTTTAGGCAGTGAGTCGCAATGTAGGATGGAGAAAAGCACCACGGGTTTGTCAGCATGCGGAGTTAATGAAACATGCAGTGCCAATGTAGAATACGTTTCTGATAAACATCGCAGGGTGGTGCGCATTGTAAGGGTTTTTAACAGGCCATTCACTAGTAGGAGTGAGAACAACAGCACAGCGTGGTGTGAATCGGAGGGCCTGAATTAGGATAGGCAGTGAGTGGCAATGAAGAATAGAGAAAAGCACCACGGGGTGGGAAACATGGGGAGGTCAGGAAACATGCAGTGGCAATGTAGCATAGGTTTCTGAAAAACATCACGGGGTGGTGTCATTGTAAGCGTTTCTAACAAGCCGTTCACAAGTAGGAGTGAGAAAAACATCACGGCGTGGTGTGAATCGGAGGGCCTGAATCAGGAAAGGGAGTGAGGGTCAATGTAGGATGGAGAAAAGCACCATGGACTGGTCAGCATGGGGAGGTAAGGAAACATGCAGTGGCAATGTTGGATATGTTTCTGAAAAACATCGTGGGTTGGTGAGCATTGTAAGGGTTTCTAGCAGACCATTCAATAGTAGGAGTGAGAATAACATCATGGGGTGGTGTGAATCGGAATGCCTGAATCAGGAATCGCAGTGAGTGTCAATGTAGGATGGAGAGAAACACCATGTGCTGGTCAGCATGGGGAGGTTAAGAAACATGCTTTGGCAATGTAGGATAGGTTTCTGAAAAACATAGAGGGTTGGTGCACATTGTATGTGTTTCTAACAGGCCATACACTAGTAGGACTGAAAAAAACATCACGGCATGTTGTGAATTGGAGGGCCTGAATCAAGATAGGCAGTGTGTGGCAATGTAAAATGGAGAAAAGCACCAAGGAGTGGTCAGCATGGGGAGGTCAGGAAACATGCAATGGCAATGTAGAACAGGTTTCTGAAAAACGTCACGGTGTGGTGCGCATTGTAAGGGAATCTAACAGGCCATTCAATAGTAGGAGTCAAAAATCATCATGCTGTGGTGTGAATAGGAGGGCCTGAATCAAGAGAGGCAGTGAGTGGCAATGTAAAATGGAGAAAAGCATCACGGGGTGGTCAGCATGGGGAGGTCAGGAAACATGCAGTGGCAATGTAGGATAGGTTTCTGAAAAACATCGCAGGGTGGTGCGCATTGTAAGGGTATCTAATAGGCCATTCACTAGTAGGAGTGAGAACAACATCACGGGGTGGTGTGAATTGGAGGGCCTGAATTAGGATAGGCAGTGAATGGCAATGTAGGATGGAGAAAAGAACCACGGGTTTGTCAGCATGGAGAGGTAATGAAACATGCAGTGGCAATGTAGTATATGTTTCTGATAAACATAGCAGGGTGGTGCGCATTGTAAGGGTTTCGAAAAGGACATTCACTAGTAGAGTGAAAAAAACATCACGGCCTGGTGTGAATCGGAGGGCCTGAATCGGGATAGGCAGTGAGTGGTAATGTAAAATGGAGAAAAGCACCACAGGGTGGTCAGCATGGCAAGGTCAGGACAGATGCAGTGACAATGTAGGATAGGTTTCTGAAAAACATTGCAGGGTAGTGCGCATTGTAAGGGTTTCTAACAGGCCATTCACTAGTAGGAGTGAGAAATACATCATGATGTGGTGTGAATCCGAGGGCCTGAATCAGCATAGACAGTGAGTGGCAATGTAGAATGGAGAAAAGCACAACGGGGTGGTCAGGATGGGGAGGTAAGGAAACATGCATTGGGAAGGTATGATAGGTTTCTGAAAAACATTGCGAGGTGGTGCGCATTGTAACTATTTCTAACAGGCCATTCACTAGTAGGAGTTCTGAAAAACATCACGGCGTGATGTGAATAGGAGGTCCTGAATTAGGTTAGGCAGTGACTGGGAATGGAGAATGGAGAAAAGCACCACGGGAGGTCAGCATGGGGAGGTCAGGAAACATGCTGTGGCAATGTAGGATAGGTTTTGAAAATCATCGCGGGGTGTTCCGCATTGTAAGGGTTTCTAACAGGGCATTCACTAGTAGGAGTGAGAAAAACATCACGGGGTGGTGTGAATCGGAGGGGTTGAATAAGTGTAGTCAGTGAGTGGCAATGTAGGTTGGAGAAAAGCACCACAGGGGGGTCAGCATGGAGAGTTCAGGAAACATGCAGTGGCAATGTAGGATAGGTTTCTGAAAAATATCGCGGAGTGGTGCGCATTGTAAGGGATTGTAACAGGCCATTCACTAGTAGGAGTGAGAACAACAGCACAGCGTGGTGTGAATCGGATGGCCTGAATTAGGATAGGCAGTGAGTGGCAATGAAGAATAGAGAAAAGCACCACGGTGTGGGCAACATGGGGAGGTCAGGAAACATGCAGTGGCAATGTAGGATAAGTTTCTGAAAAACATCACGGGGTGGGGCGCATTATAAGCGTTTCTAACTAGGCATTCACAAGTAGGAGTGAGAAAAACATCACGGGGTGGTGTGAATCAGAGGGCTTGAATTAGGATAGGCAGTGAATGGCAATGTAGGATGGAGAAAAGAACCACTGGTTTGTAAGCATGTGGAGGTAATGAAACATGCAGTGGCAATGTAGGAAGGTTTCTGATAACCATCGCAGTGTGGTGCGCATTGTAAGGGTTTCTAACAGGCTATTCACTAGTAGGAGTGAAAAAAACATCACGGGGTGTTTTGAATCGGAGGGCCTGAATCAGAATAGGCAGTGAGTGGCAATGTAGGATGTAGAAAAGCACCACGGGTTGGTCAGCAAGGAGAGTTCAGGAAACATGCAGAGGCAATGTAGGATAGGTTTCTGAAAAACATCGCGGGGTGGCGAGCATTGTAAGGTTTTCTAACAGGCCATTCACTATTAGGAGTGAGAAAAACATAACGGGCTGGTGTGAATGGAAGGGCCTGAATCAGGATAGGCAGTGCGTGGCAATGTAGGATGGAGAAAAGCAGAACAGGGTGGTCAGGATGGGGAGGTCAGGAAACATGCAGTGGCAATGTAGGATAGGTTTCTGAAAAACATCACGGTGTGGTGCGCATTGTAAGGGTTTCTAACAGGCCATTCACTAGTAGGAGTGAGAAATACATCATAATGTGTTGTGAATCCGAGGGCCTGAATCAGCCCAGATAGTGAGTGGCCATGTAGAATGGAGAAAAGCATAACGGGGAGGTCAGGATGGGGAGGTCAGGAAACATGCAGTGGCAATGTATGATAGGTTTCTGAAAAACATCGCGGGGTGGTGCGCATTGTAAGGGTTTCTAACATGTCCATTCACTAGTAGGAGTGAGAAAAACATCACGGGGTGGTGTGAATCAGAGGTACTGAATTAGGTTAGGCAGTGAGTGGCAATGTAGGATGAAGAAAAGCACCACAGGGTGGTCAGCATGGGGAGGTCAGGAAACATGCAGAGGCAATGTAGGATAGGTTTTGAAAATCATTGCGGGGCGGTGCGCATTGTAACTGTTTCTAACAGACCATTCACTAGTAGGAGTGAGAAAAACATCAGGCGGTGGTGTGAATCGGAGGGCCTGAATCAGTTTAGGCAGTGAGTCGCAATGTAGAATGGAGAAAAGCACCACGGGTTTGTCAGCATGCGGAGGTTATGAAACATACAGTGCCAATTTAGAATACGTTTCTGATAAACATCGCAGGGTGGTGCGCATTGTAAGGGTTTTTAACAGGCCATTCACTAGTAGGAGTGAGAACAACAGCACAGCGTGGTGTGAATCGGAGGGCCTGAATTAGGATAGGCAGTGAGTGGCAATGAAGAATAGAGAAAAGCACCACGGGGGTGGGAAACATGGGGAGGTCAGGAAACATGCAGTGGCAATGTAGCATAGGTTTCTGAAAAACATCACGGGGTCGTGTCATTGTAAGCGTTTCTAACAAGCCGTTCACAAGTAGGAGTGAGAAAAACATCACGGCGTGGTGTGAATCGGAGGACCTGAATCAGGATAGGGAGTGAGGGTCAATGTAGGATGGAGGAAAGCACCATGGACTGGTCAGCACGGGGAGGTAATGAAACATGCAGTGGCAATGTAGGATATGTTTCTGAAAAACATCGCGGGTTGGCGAGCATTGTAAGGGTTTCTAACAGACCATTCACTAGTAGGAGTGAGAATAACATCACGGGGTGGTGTGAATCGGAATGCCTGAATCGGGATAGTCAGTGAGTGGTAATGTAAAATGGAGAAAAGCACCACGGGGTGGTCAGCATGGCAAGGTTAGGACAGATGCAGTGACAATCTAGGATAGGTTTCTGAAAAACATTGCAGGGTGGTGCGCATTGTAAGGTTTTCTAACAGGCCATTCACTAGTAGGAGTGAGAAATACATCATGATGTGGTGTGAATCCGAGGGTCTGAATCAGCATTGACAGTGAGTGGCAATGTAGAATGGAGAAAACCACAACGCGGTGGTCAGGATGGGGAGGTCAGGAAACAAGCAGTGTCAATGTAGGATAGGTTTCTGAAAAACATCTTGGGGTGGTGAGCACTGTAAGGTTTTCTATCAGGCCATTCACTAGTAGGAGTGAGAAAAACATCATGGCCTGGTGTGAATCGGAGGGCCTGAATTCGGATAGGCAGTGAGTGGCAATGTAGAATGGAAAAAAGCACCACTGGGTGGTCAGCATGGGGAAGTCAGGACAGATGCAGTGGCAATGTAGGATAGGTTTCTGATAAACATCGCGGGGTGATGCGCGTTGTAAGGTTTTCTAACAGGCAATTCATTAATACGAGTGAAAACAACATCCCGGGGTGGTGTGAATGAGGGCCTAAATTAGGATACTCAGTGAGTGGCAATGTAGGAAGGAGAAAATCAACACTTGGTGGTCAGCATGGGGAGGTCAGAAACATGAAGTGCAATGTAGGATAGGTTTCTGAAAAACATCGCGGAGTGGTGCGCATTGTAAAGGTTTGTAACAGGCCATTCACTAGTAGGAGTGAGAACAACAGCATGGGTTGGTGTGAATCGGAGGGCCTGAATTAGGATAGGCAGTGAGTGGCAATGAAGTATAGAGAAAAGCACCACGGGGTGGGCAACTTGGGGAGGTCAGGAACCATGCAGTGGCAATGTAGGATAAGTTTCTGAAAAACATCACGGGGTGGTGCGCATTATAAGCGTTTGAAACAAGCCATTCACAAGTAGAAGTGAGAAAAAAATCACGGGGTGATGTTAATCGAAGGGCCTGAATCAGGATAGGCAGTGAGTGTCAATGTAGGATGTAGAAAATCACCACTGGGTGGTCAGCATGGAGAGTTCAGGAAACATGCAGTGGCAATGTATGATAGGTTTCTGAAAAGCATCGTGGGTTGGTGCATATTGTAATGGTTTTTAACAGGCCATTCACTAGGAGAGTGAAAAAGACATCACGGCCTGGTTTGAATCGGAGGGCCTGAATTAGGATAGGCAGTGAGTGGTAATGTAAAATGGAGAAAAATAAAACGGGGTGGTCTGCATGGGGAGGTCAGGAAACATGAAGTGCAATGTAGGATAGGTTTCTAAAAAACATCGCGGGGTCACGAGCATTGTAAGGCTTTCTATCAGGCCATTCACTATTAAGAGTGAGAAAAACATCAAGGGCTGGTGTGAATCGGAGGGACTGAATTAGGTTAGGCAGTGAGTGGCAATGTAGGATGAAGAAAAGCACCACAGGGTGGTCAGCATTTGGAGGTCAGGACAGATGCAGTGGCAATGTAGGATAGGTTTCTGAAAAACATAGAGATGTGGTGCGCATTGTAAGGGTTTCTAACAGGCCATTCACTAGTAGGAGTGAGAAATGCATCATGATGTGTTGTGAATCCGAGGGCCTGAATCAGCATAGACAGTGAGGGGCAATGTAGAATGGAGAAAAGCACAACGGGGTGGTCACGATGCTGAGGTCAGGAAACATGCAGTGTCAAAGTAGGATACGTTTCTGATAAACATCGCAGGGTGGTGTGCATTGTAAGGGTTTCTAACAGGCCTTTCACTAGGTGGAGTGAAAACAACATCATTGGGTGGTGTGAATCGGAGGGCCTGAATTAGAATAGGCAGTGAGTGGCAATGTAGGTTGGAGAAAAGCACCATGGGTTATTCAGCATAGGGATGTCAGGAAACATGCGGTGGCAATGTAGGATAGGTTTCTGAAAAACATCACATGGTGGTGCACTTGGTAAGGGTGTCTAACAGGCTATTCACTAGTAGGAGTGAGAATAACATCACGGGGTGGTGTGAATCGGAGGGCCGGCACTAGATAAGGCAGTGAGTGGTAAGGTAGAATGGAGAAAAGCCAGACACCGTGGTAAGCCTGGGGAGTTCAGGAAACATGCAGTGGCAATGTAGGATAGGTTTGTGAAAAACATTGCGGGGTGGTGCGCAATGTAAGGGTTTCTGACAGGCCATTCACTAGTAGAGTGAGAAAACCATCACGGGGTGATGTGAATCAGAGGGCCTGAAATAGGATAGGAAGTGAGTGGCAATGTAGGATGCAGAAAAGCACCACGGGGTGGTCAGCATGTGGAGGACAGGAACATACGGTGCCAATGTAGGATAGGTTTCTGAAAAACATCGCGGGGTGGTGCGCATTGTAAGGGTTTCTCACAGGCCTATCACTAGTAGGAGTGAGAAAAACATCACAGGGTGGTGTGAATCGGAGGACCTGAATTAGGACAGGCAGTGAGTAGCAATGTAGGATGGAGAAAAGCAACATGGGGTGGTCAGCATGGGGCGGTCAGGAAACATGAGGTGGCCATGAAGGATAGGTTTCTGATAAACATCGCAGGGTGGTGCGCATTGTAAGGGTTTCTAACAGGCTATTCACTAGTAGGATTGAGCACAACATAACGGGGTGGTGTGAATCGGAGGGCCTGAATAAGAATAGGCAGTCAGTGGCTATGTAGGATGCAGAAAAGCAGCACGGATTAGTCAGCATGGGGAGGTCAGGAAATATGCAGTGGCAATGTATGATAGGTTTCTGAAAAACATCGCAGCGTGGTGCGCATTGTAAGGGTTTCTAACAGGCCATTCACTAGTAGGAGTGAGAAAAACATCACGGGGTGGTGTGAACATGAGGGCATGAATCAGGATAGGCAGTGAGTGGCAATGTAGAATGTAGAAAAGCACCACGGTGTGGTCAGCATAGGGAGTCCAGGGAACATGCAGTGGCAATGTAGGATAGGTTTCTGAAAAACATCGCGGGTTATTGCGCATTGTAAGATTTTCTAACAGACCATTCACTAGTAGGAGTGAAAAAAACAGCACGGGGTGGTGTGAACCTGAGGGCCTGAATCAGTATAGCCAGTGAGTGGCAATGTAGGATGGAGAAAAGCACCACGGGTTTGTCAGCATGGGGAGGTAATGAAACATTCACTGGCAATGTACCATACGTTTCTGGTAAACATCGCAGGGTGGGGCGCATAGTAAGTGTGTCTCACAGGCCATTCACTAGAGGGAGTGAGAACAACATCACTGGGTGGTGTGAATCCAAGGGCCTGAATCGGGATAGGCAGAGAGTGGTAATGTAAAATGGAGAAAAGCACCACGGGGTGGTCTGCATGGGGAGGTCAGGAAACATGCAGTGGCAATGTAGGATAGGTTTCTGAAAAACATCACGAAGAGGTGCGAATTGTAAGGGCTTCCAACAGGCCTTTCACTAGTAGGAGGGAGAAAAACATCACGGGGTGGTGTGAATCAGAGGGCCTTAATTAGGATAGGCAGTGAGTGGCAATGTAGGATGGAGAAAAGCACCAGAGGGTGGTCAGGTTGGGGATGTCAGGACACATGCAGTGGCAATGTAGGATAGGTTTCTGAAAAAAATCGCGGGGTGGTGCGCATTGTAAGGATTTCTAACAGGCCATTCACTAGTAGGAGTGAAAAACACATCATGAAGTGGTGTTAATCCGGGGGCCTGAATCAGAATAGACAGTGAGTGGCAATGTAGAATGGAGAAAAGCCCAACGGGGTGGTCTGGATGGTTAGGTAAGGAAACATGCATTGGCAAGGTATGATAGGTTTCTGAAAAACATTGCGGGGTGGTGCGCATTGTAACTATTTCTAACAGGCCATTCACTAGTAGGAGTTCTGAAAAACATCACGGCGTGATGTGAATAGGAGGTCCTGAATTAGGTTAGGCAGTGACTGGGAATGTAGGATGGAGAAAAGCACCACGGGAGGTCAGCATGGGGAGGTCAGGAAACATGCAGTTTCAATGTAGGATAGGTTTTGAAAATCATCGCGGGGTGTTCCGCATTGTAAGGGTTTCTAACAGGACATTCACCAGTAGGAGTGAGAAAAACATCACGGGGTGGTGTGAATCGGAGGGGCTGAATTAGGATAGGCAGTGAGTGTCAATGTACGATGGAGAAAAGGGCCATGGGTTTGTCAGCATGGGGAGGTAAGGAAACATGCAGTGACAATTTAAGATAGGTTTGTGAAAAATATCGCAATTTGGTGCGCATTGTAAGGGTTTCTAACAGGCCATTCACTAGTAGGAGTGAGAACAACATCACGGCGTGGTGTGAATCCGAGGGCCTGAATTAGGATAGGCAGTGAGTGGTAATGAAGAATAGAGAAAAGCACCAAGGGGTGGGCAACATGGGGAGATCAGGAAACATGCAGTGGCAATGTAGGATAATTTTCTGAAAAACATCACGGGGTGGGGTGCATTATAATCGTTTCTACCAAGCCATTCACAAGTAGGAGTGAGAAAAACATCACGGGGTGGTGTGAATCGGAGGGCTTGAATTAGGATAGGCAGTGAATGGCAACGTAGGATGGAGAGAAGAACCACTGGTTTGTAAGCATGGGGAAGTAATGAAACATGCAGTGGCAATGTAGGATAGGTTTTTGATAAACATCGCAGGGTGGTGCACATTGTAAGGGTTTCTAACAGGCCATTCACTAGTAGGAGTGAGAAATACATCATGACGTGTTGTGAATCCGAGGGCCTGAATCAAGCACAGACAGTGAGTGGCAATGTAGAATGGAGAAAATCACAACGGGGATGTCAGGATGGGGAGGTCAGGAAACATGCACTGGCAATGTGTGATAGCTTTCTGAAAAACATCGCGGGGTGGTGCGCATTGTAACTGTTTCTAACAGACCATACACTAGTAGGAGTGAGAAAAACATCAGGGGGTGGTGTGAATCGGAGGGCCTGAATCAGTATAGGCAGTGAGTCGCAATGTAGGATGGAGAAAAGCACCACGGGTTTGTCAGCATGGGGAGGTAATGAAATATGCAGTGGCAATGTAGGAAACGTTTCTGATAAACATCACAGGGTGGTGCGCATTGTAAGGGTTTCTAACATGCCATTCCTGAGAAGGAGTGAGAACAACATCCCAGGGTGTTGTGAATCGGAGGCCTGAATTAGAATAGGCAGTGAGTGGCAATGTAGGTTGGAGAAAAGCACCACGGGGTGGTCTGCCTGGGGAGGTCAGGAAACATGCAGTGGCAATATAGGATAGGTTTCTGAAAAACATCTCTGGGTGGTGAGCATTGTAAGGGTTTCTAACAGGCCACTCACTAATAGGAGTGAGAAAATCATCATGGAGTGGGGTGAATCGGAGGGCCTGAATCAGGATAGGCAGTGAGTGGCATTGTAAAATAGAAAAAAGCACCAAGGTGTGGTCAACATGAGGAGGTCCGGAAACATGCAGTGGCAATGTAGAATAGGTTTCTTAAAAACGTCGCGGGGAGGTATGCATTGTAAGGGTTTCTAACAGGCCATTCACCAGTAGGAGTGAGAAAAACATCACGGGGTGGTGTGAATCTGAGGGCCTGATTTCGGATAGGCAGTGTGTGGCAATGTAAAATGGAGAAAAGCACCACGGGGTGTTCAGCATGGGGAGTTCAGGAAACATGCAGTGGCAATGGAGGATGGGTTTCTGAAAAACATCGCTGGGTGGTGCGCACTGTAATGTTTTCTAACAGGCCATTCACTAGTGAGAGTGAGAAAAACATCACAGGGTGGTTTGAACGCGGGCCTAAATTAGGATAGGCAGTGATTGGCAATATCAGAAGGAGAAAAGCACCATGGGGTGGTCAGCATGGGGACGTAATGAAACGTGCAGTGGCAATTTAGGATAGGTTTCAGATAAACATCGCAGGGTCGTGCACATTGTAAGGGTTTCTAACAGGCCATTCACTAGTAGGAGTGAGAACAACATCACGAGGTGGTGTGAATCGCAGGGCCTGAATTAGAATAGGCATTGAGTGGCAATGTACGTTGGAGAAAAGCACCATGGGGTTGTCAGCATGGGGAGTTCTTGAAACATGCAGTGGCAATGTAGGATAGGTTTCTGAAAAACATCGCGGGGTGGTGCGCATTGTAAGTGTTTCTAACAGACCTTTCACTAGTAGGATTTCGAAAACATCACGGGGTGTTGTGAATCGGAAGGCCTGAATCAGGATAGGCAGTGAGTGGCAATGTAGGATGGAGAAAAGCACCACGGGGCAGTCAGCATGGGGAGGTCTGGAAACATGCAGTGGCAATATAGGATAAGTTTGTGAAAAACATCGTGGGGTGGTGCGCATTGTAAGGGTTTGTAACAGGCCATTCACTAGTAGGAGTGAGAACAACAGCACGGGCTGTTGTGAATCGGAGGGCCTGAGTTAGGATAGGCAGTGAGTGGGAATGAAGAATGGAGAAAAGCACCACGGGGTGGGCAACATGAGGAGGTCAGGAAACATGGAGTGGCATTGTAGGATAGGTTTCTGAAAAACATCACAGGCTGGTGTCATTGTAAGCGTTTCTAACAAGCCGTTCACAAGTGGTTGTGAGAAAAACATTACGGCGTTGTGTGAATCGGTGGGCCTGAATCAGGATAGGGAATGAGTGTCAATGTAGGATGGAGAAAAGCACCCTTGGCTGGTCAGCATGGGGAGGTAAGGAGACATGCAGTGGCAATGTAGGATAGGTTTCTGCAAAACATCGCGGGGTGGTGCGCATTGTAAGGGTTTGTAACAGGCCATACACTAGTAGGAGTGAGAACAACAGCACAGGGTGGTGTGAAACGGAGGGCCTGAATTTGGATAGGTAGTGAGTGGCAATGAAGAATGAAAAAAAGCACCACGGGTTTGTCAGCATGGGGAGGTATGGAAACATGCAGTGGCAATTTAGGATAGGTTTCTGATAAACATCGCAGGGTGGTTCGCATTGTAAGGGTATCTAATAGGCGATTCACTAGTAGGAGTGAGAACAACATCACGGGGTGGTGTGAATTGGAGGGCCTGAATTAGGATAAGCAGTGAATGGCAATATAGGATGGAGAAAAGAACCACGGGTTTGTCAGCATGGGGAGGTAATGAAACATGCAGCGGCAATGTAGGATATGTTTCTGATAAACATCGCAGGGTGGTGCGCATTGTAAGGGTTTCTAACAGGACATTCACTAGTAGAGTGAAAAAAACATCACGGCCTGGTGTGAATCGGAGGGCCTGAATCGGGATAGGCAGTGAGTGGTAATGTAAAATGGAGAAAAGCACCACGGGGTGGTCAGCATGGCAAGGTCAGGACAGATGCAGTGACAATGTAGGATAGGTTTCTGAAAAACATTGCAGTGTGGTGCGCATTGTAAGGGTTTCTAACAGGCCATTCACTAGTAGGTGTGAGAAATACATCATGATGTGTTGTGAATCCGAGGGCCTGAATCAGCACTGACAGCGTGTGGCAATGTAGAATGGAGAAAAGCTCAACGTGGTGGTCAGCATGGGGAAATCAGGACAGATGCAGTGGCAATGTAGGATAAGTTTCTGAAAAACATCACAGGGTGGTGCGCATTATAAGCGTTTGAAACAAGCCATTCACAAGTAGAAGTGAGAAAAAAATCACGGGGTGATGTTAATCGAAGGGCCTGAATCAGGATAGGCAGTGAGTGTCAATGTAGGATGTAGAAAATCACCACTGGGTGGTCATCATGTAGAGTTTAGGAAACATGCAGTGGCAATGTAGGATAGGTTTCTGAAAAACATCGAGGGGTGGTGCGCATTGTAAGGGATTCTAACAGGCCATTCACTAGTAGGAGTGAGAAAAACATCACGGGGTGGTGTGAATCAGAGGGCCTTAATTAGGATAGGCAGTGAGTGGCAATGTAGGATGGAGAAAAGCACCAGAGGGTGGTCAGGTTGGGGATGTCAGGACACATGCAGTGGCAATGTAGGATAGGTTTCTGAAAAAAATCGCGGGGTGGTGCGCATTGTAAGGATTTCTAACAGGCCATTCACTAGTAGGAGTGAAAAACACATCATGAAGTGGTGTTAATCCGGGGGCCTGAATCAGAATAGACAGTGAGTGGCAATGTAGAATGGAGAAAAGCACAACGGGGTGGTCAGCATAGGGAGTCCAGGGAACATGCAGTGGCAATGTAGGATAGGTTTCTGAAAAACATCACGGGGTGGTGCGCATTGTAAGGGTTTGTAACAGGCCATACACTAGTAGGAGTGAAAACAACAGCACAGGGTGGTGTGAAACGGAGGGCCTGAATTTGGATAGGTAGTGAGTGGCAATGAAGAATGGAAAAAAGCACCACGGGTTTGTCAGCATGGGGAGGTATGGAAACATGCAGTGGCAATTTAGGATAGGTTTCTGATGAACATCGCAGGGTGGATCGCATTGTAAGGGTATCTAATAGGCCATTCACTAGTAGGAGTGAGAACAACATCACGGGGTGGTGTGAATTGGAGGGCCTGAATTAGGATAGGCAGTGAATGGCAAAATAGGATGGAGAAAAGAACCACGGGTTTGTCAGCATGGGGAGGTAATGAAACATGCAGTGGCAATGTAGGATATGTTTCTGATAAACATCGCAGGGTGGTGCGCATTGTAAGGGTTTCTATCAGGCCATTCACTAGTAGAGTGAAAAAAACATCACGGCCTGGTGTGAATTGGAGGGCCTGAATCGGGATAGGAAGTGAGTGGTAAAGTAAAATGGAGAAAAGCACCATGGGGTGGTCAGCATGGCAAGGTCAGGACAGATGCAGTGACAATGTAGGATAGGTTTCTGAAAAACATTGCAGTGTGGTGCGCATTGTAAGGGTTTCTAACAGGCCATTCACTAGTAGGAGTGAGAAATACATCATGATGTGGTGTGAATCCGAGGGCCTGAATCAGCATTGACAGTGAGTGGCAATGTAGAATGGAGAAAAGCTCAACGTGGTGGTCAGCATGGGGAAGTCAGGACAGATGCAGTGGCAATGTAGGATAAGTTTCTGAAAAACATCACGGGGTGGTGCGCATTATAAGCATTTGAAACAAGCCATTCACAAGTAGAAGTGAGAAAAAAATCACGGGGTGATGTTAATCGAAGGGCCTGAATCAGGATAGGCAGTGAGTGTCAATGTAGGATGTAGAAAATCACCACTGGGTGGTCATCATGTAGAGTTTAGGAAACATGCAGTGGCAATGTATGATAGGTTTCTGAAAAGCATCGTGGGTTGGTGCATATTGTAATGGTTTTTAACAGGCCATTCACTAGGAGAGTGAAAATGACATCACGGCCTGGTTTGAATCGGAGGGCCTGAATTAGGATAGGCAGTGAGTGGTAATGTAAAATGGAGAAAAACAAAACGGGGTGGTCTGCATGGGGAGGTCAGGAAACATGAAGTGCAATGTAGGATAGGTTTCTAAAAAACATCGCAGGGTCGTGAGCATTGTAAGGCTTTCTATCAGGCCATTCACTATTAAGAGTGAGAAAATCATCACGGGCTGTTGTGAATCGGAGTGACTGAATTAGGTTAGGCAGTGAGTGGCAATGTAGGATGAAGAAAAGCACCACAGGGTGGTCAGCATGTGGAGGTCAGGACAGATGCAGTGGCAATGTAGGATAGGTTTCTGAAAAACATAGAGATGTGGTGCGCATTGTAAGGGATTCTAACAGGCCATTCACTAGTAGGAGTGAGAAATGCATCATGATGTGCTGTGAATCCGAGGGCCTGAATCAGCATAGACAGTGAGGGGCAATGTAGAATGGAGAAAAGCACAACAGGGTGGTCACGATGCTGAGGTCAGGAAACATGCAGTGGCAAAGAAGGATACGTTTCTGATAAACATCACGAAGAGGTGCGAATTGTAAGGGCTTCCATCAGAGCTTTCACTAGTAGGAGGGAGAAAAACATCACGGGGTGGTGTGAATCAGACATTCTGTATTAGGATAGGCAGTGAGTGGCAATGTAGGAAGGAGAAAAGCACCACGGGGTGGTCAGCATGGGGAGGTCAGGAAACATGCATTGGCAATGTAGGATAGGTTTCTGAAAAACATCGCGGGGTGATGCGCATTGTAAGGGTTTCTAACAGGCCATTCACTAGTAGGAGTGAGAAAAACATCACGGGGTGGTGTGAATCAGAGGGCCTTAATTAGGATAGGCAGTGAGTGGCAATGTAGGATGGAGAAAAGCACCAGAGGGTGGTCAGGTTGGGGATGTCAGGACACATGCAGTGGCAATGTAGGATAGGTTTCTGAAAAAAATCGCGGGGTGGTGCGACATTGTAAGGATTTCTAACAGGCCATTCACTAGTAGGAGTGAAAAACACATCATGAAGTGGTGTTAATCCGGAAGCCTGAATCAGAATAGACAGTGAGTGGCAATGTAGAATGGAGAAAAGCACAACGGGGTGGTCAGCATAGGGAGTCCAGGGAACATGCAGTGGCAATGTAGGATAGGTTTCTGAAAAACATCGCGGGGTGGTGCGCATTGTAAAGGTTTGTAACAGGCCATTCACTAGTAGGAGTGAGAACAACAGCACAGGTTGGTGTGAATCGGAGGGCCTGAATTAGGATAGGCAGTGAGTGGCAATGAAGTATAGAGAAAAGCACCACGGGGTGGGCAACTTGGGGAGGTCAGGAACCATGCAGTGGCAATGTAGGATAAGTTTCTGAAAAACATCACGGGGTGGTGCGCATTATAAGCGTTTGAAACAAGCCATTCACAAGTAGAAGTGAGAAAAAAATCACGGGGTGATGTTAATCGAAGGGCCTGAATCAGGATAGGCAGTGAGTGTCAATGTAGGATGTAGAAAATCACCACTGGGTGGTCAGCATGGAGAGTTCAGGAAACATGCAGTGGCAATGTATGATAGGTTTCTGAAAAGCATCGTGGGTTGGTGCATATTGTAATGGTTTTTAACAGGCCATTCACTAGGAGAGTGAAAAAGACATCACGGCCTGGTTTGAATCGGAGGGCCTGAATTAGGATAGGCAGTGAGTGGTAATGTAAAATGGAGAAAAATAAAACGGGGTGGTCTGCATGGGGAGGTCAGGAAACATGCATTGGCAATGTCAGATAGGTTTATGAAAAACATCGCCGGGTGGTGCGCATTGTAAGTGTATCTAACAGGCCATTCACTGGTAGGAGTGAGAAAAACATCATGGGGTGGTGTGATTCGGAGGGCCTGAATCAGGATAGGCAGTGAGTGGCAATGTAGGATGGAAAAAAGCACCACGGGGTTGTCAGTATGTGGAGGTCAGGAAACATGCATTGTCAATGTAGGATAGGTTTCTGCAAAACATCGCCAGGTGGTGCGCATTGTAAGGCTTTGTAACAGGGCATTCACTAGTAGGAGTGAGAAAAATATTACGGGGTGGTGTGAATCGGAGGGCCTGAATTAGCATAGGCAGTGAGTGGCAATGTAGGATGGAGAAAAGCACCACGGGGAGGTCAGTATGGGGAGGTCAGGAAATATGCTGTGGCAATGTAGGATAGGTTTCTGAAAAACATCGCGGGGTAGGGTGCATTGTAAGGGTTTCTAACAGTCCATTCACTAGTAGGAGTGAGAAATACATCATGGTGTTGTGTGAATCCAAGGGCCTGAATCAAGATAGATAGTGAGTGGTATTATCGGATGGAGAAAAGCACCACTGGTTGTCAGCATGGGGAGGTCAGGAAACATGCAGTGGCAATGTAGGATAGGTTTCTGAAAAACATCACGGGGTGGTGCGCATTGTAAGGGTTTCTAACAGGCCATTCACTAGTAGTAGTGAGAAAAACATCATGGCGTGGTGTGAATCAGATGTTTTGAATTAGGATAGACAGTGAGTGGCAATGTAGGATGGAGAAAAGCACCACGGGGTGGTCAGAATGGAGAGGTCAGGAAACATGCAGTGGCAATGTGGGATAGCTTTCTGAAAAACATCGAGGGGTGGTGTGCATTGTAAGGGTTTCTAACAGGCCATTCACTAGTAGGGGTGAGAAAAACATCACGGGTTGGTGTGAATCGGAGGGCCTGAATTAGGATAGGCAGTGAGTGGCAATGAAGCATGGAGGAAAGCACCACAGGTTGGTGACCATGGGGAGGTCAGGAAACATGCAGTGGCAATGTAGAATAGGTTTCTGATAAACATCGGTGGGTGGTGGGCATTGTAAGGTTTTCTAACAGGCCATTCACTAGTAGGAGTGAGAACAACATCACGGGGTGGTGTGAATCGGAGAGCCTGAATCAGGAGAGGCAGTGAGTGGCAATGTAGGATGGAGAAATGCAGCACAGGGTGGTCAGGTTGGAGAGGTCATGAAACATGATGTGACAATGTAGGATAGGTTTCTCAAAAACATCGCAGGGTGATGCGCATTGTAAGGGTTTATAACAGGCCATTCACTAGTAGGAGTGAGAAATACATCACGGGGTGGTGTGAATCGGAGGAACTGAATTAGGATAGGCAGTGAATGGCAATGTAAAATGGAGAAAAGCTCCACGGTGTGGTCAGCATGGGGAGGTCAGGAAACATGCAGTGGCAATATAGGATATGTTTCTGAACAACATCACGGGGTGCTGCGCGTTGTAAGTGTTTCTTACAGGCCTTTCACTAGTAGGAGTGGGAAATACATCCCGGGGTTGTGTTAATCGGAAGCCCTGAATCAGGATGGTCAGTGAGTGGCAAGGTAGGATGGAGAAAAGCAAGACGGGTTGGTGAGCAAGCGGAGGTCGGGATGCATGCTGTGGCAATTTAGGATAGGTTTCAGAAAAACATCGCGGGGTGGTGCGCATTGTAAGGGTTTGTAGCAGGCCATTAACTGGTAGGAGTGAGAAAAACATCACGAGGTGGTATTAAACAGAGGGCCTCAATCATATTAGGCAGTGAGTGGCAATGCATAATAGAGAAAAGCACCACGGGGTGGTCAGCCTGGAGATGTCAGGAAACATGCATTGGCAATGTAGGATAGGTTTCTGAAAAACATTGTGGGGTTGTGCGCATTGTAAGGCTTTCTAAAAAGCCATTGACAAGTAGGAGAGAAAAAAACATCACGGAGTGGTGTGAATCGGAGGGCGTGAATTAGGAAAGGCTGTGAGTGGCAATGTAGGATGGAGAAAAGCACCACGCGTTTGTCAGCATGTGGAGGCAAGAAAACATGCATTGGCAATGTACGATAGGTATCTGAAAAACATCGCCAGGTGGTGCGCATTGTAAGGCTTTCTAACAGGCCATTCACTAGTAGGAGTGAGAAAAACATCACGGGGTGGTGTGAATCGGAGGGTCTGAATTAAGATAGGCAGTGAATGGCAATGTTAAATGGAGAAAAGCACCACTGTGTGGGCAGCATGGGGCGGTCAGGAAACATGCTGTGTCCATGTAGGATAGGTTTCTGAAAAACATCGCGGGGTGGTGTGCATTGTAAGGGTTTCTAACAGGCCATTCACTAGTAGGAGTCAGAAAATCATCACGGCGTGGTTTGAATCACAGGGCCTGAATCAGGATAGGCAGTGAGTGGCAATTTAGAATGGAGAAAAGCACCACGGTGTGGTCACCATGGGGAGGTCAGGACACATGCAGTAGCAATGTAGGATAGGTTTCTGAAAAACATCGCTGGGTGGTGCACATTATAAGGTTTTCTAACAGGCCATTCACTAGTAAGAGTTAGAACAGCATCACGGAGTGGTATGAATCGGAGGGCCTGAATTAGGATAGGCATTGAGTAGCAATGTAGGATGGAGAAAAGCAACAATGGGTGGTCAGCATGGGGAGGTCAGGAAACATGCAGTGGCAATGGAGGATAGGTTTCTGAAAAACATCGTCCTGTGGTGCGCATTGTACGGCTTTCTAACAGGCCATTCAGTAGTAGGAGTGAGAAGAACATCACGGGGTAGTGTGAATCGGAGGGCCTGAATTAGGATAGGCAGTGAGTGGCAATGTAAAATGGAGAAAAGCACCAAGGTGTGGTCAGATTGTAGAGGTCATGAAACATGCAGTGGCAATGTAGGATAGGTTTCTCAAAAACATCCCGGGGTGGTGAGCATTGTAAGGGTTTCTAACAAGCCATACACTAGAACGAGTGAGAAATACATCACGGGGTGGTGTGAATTGGAGGAACAGAATTACGATAGGCAGTGAATGGCAATGTAAAATGGAGAAAAGCACCACGGTGTGGTCCGCATGGGGAGGTCAGGAAAAATGCAGTAGCAATGTAGGATAGGTTTCTGAAAAACATCGTGTGGTGCTGCGCGTGTAAGGGTTTCTAACAAGCCATTCACTAGTAGGAGTGAGAAATACATCACGCGGTGGTGTGAATAGGAAGCCCTCAATCAGGATGGTCAGTGAGTTGCAATGAAGGATGAAGAAAAGCACCACGGGTTGGTGAGCATGGGGAGGTCAGGAAACATGTAGTGGCAATGTAGAATAGGTTTCGGATAAACATCACTGGGTGGTGGGCATTGTAACGCTTTCTAACAGGCCATTCACCAGTAGGAGTGAGAACAACATCACGGGGAGGTGTGAATCGAAGGGCCTGATTTAGGATAGGCAGTGAGTGGCAATGTAGGATGGAGAAAAGCACCACGGGCTGGTCAGCATGGGGACGTCAGGAAACAGGCAGTGGCAATGTAGGATAGGTTTCTGAAAAAAAAAAAAAGCGGGGTGGTGCGCATTGTAAGGCTTTCTAACAGGCCATTCACTAGTAGGAGTGAGAATAACATCACGGGGTGATGTGAATTGGAGGGCCTGAATTAGCATAGGCAGTGAGTGACAATGTAGGGTGGATAAAAGCACCACGGAGTGGTCACCATGGGGAGGTCAGGATACATGCAGTGGCAATGTAGGATAGGTTTCTGAAAAACATCGCGGGTGGTGAGAATTGTAATGGTTTCTAACAGGCCATTCACTAGTAGGAGTGAGAAAAACATCACGGGGTGGTGTGAATCAGAGGGCCTGAATTATGATAGGCAATGAATGGCAATGTAGGATGGAGAAAAGCACCATGGGGTGGTCAGCATGGGGAGGTCAGGAAACATGCAGTGGCAATGTAGTATAGGTTTCTGAAAAACATCGCCAGGTGGTGTGCATTGTAAGGCTTTCTAACAGGCCATTCTCTAGTAGGAGTGAGAAAAACATCACGGGGTGGTGTGAATTGGAGGGCCTGAATTAGCATAGGCAGTGAGTGGCAATGTAGGATGGATAAAAGCACCACGGAGTGGTCACCATGGGGAGGTGAGGATACATGCAGTGGCAATGTAGGATAGGTTTCTGAAAAACATCGCGGGTGGTGAGAATTGTAAGGGTTTCTAACAGGCCATTCACTAGTAGGAATGAGAAAAACATCACGGGGTGGTGTGAATCGGAGGATTGAATTATTGTAGGCAGTGAGTGGCATTGTAGAATGGAGAAAAGCACCATGGGCTGGTCAGCATGGGGAGGTCAGGAAACATGCAGTGGCAATGTGGGATAGCTTTCTGAAAAACATCGCGGTGTGGTGCGCATTGTAAGGGTTTCAAACAAGGCCATTCTCTAGTAGGAGTGAGAAAAACATCACGGGGTGGTGTGAATTGGAGGGCCTGAATTAGCATAGGCAGTGAGTGTCAATGTAGGATGGATAAAAGCACCACGGAGTGGTCACCATGGGGAGGTGAGGATACATGCAGTGGCAATGTAGGATAGGTTTCTGAAAAACATCGCGGGTGGTGAGAATTTTAAGGGTTTCTAACAGGCAATTCACTAGAAGGAGTGAGAAAAACATCACGGGGTGGTGTGAATCAGAGGGCCTGAATTATGATAGGCAGTGAATGGCAATGTAGGATGGAGAAAAGCACCACGGGGTGGTCAGCATGGGGAGGTCAGGAAACATGCAGTGGCAATGTAGGATACGTTTCTGAAAAACATCGTGGGGTGGGGCAGATTGTAAGGGTTTCTAACAGGCCATTAACTACTACGAGTGAGAAATACATCACGGGGTGGTGTGAATTGGAAGCCCTGAATCAGGATAGGCAGTGAGTGGCAATGTAGGATGGAGAGAAGCACCACGGTGTGGTCAGCAATTGGGAGGTCAGGACACATGCTGTGGCAATGTAGGATAGGTTTCTGAAAAACATCGCGGGGTGGTGCGCATTGTAAGTGTTTCTAACAGGCTATTCAATAGTAGGAGTGAGAAAAGCATCACGGGGTGGTGTGAGTCGGAGGGCCTGAATTAGGATAGGGAGTTAGTGACAATGTAAAATGGAGAAAAGCACCGCGGTGTGGTCAGCATGGGGAGGTCAGGAAACATGCAATGCCAATGTAGGATAGGTTTCTGAAAAACATCACTGGGTGGTGCGCATTTTAAGGGTTTCCAACAGGCCATTCCCTAGTAGGAGTGAGAAATACATTATGGTGTGGTGTGAATCGGAAGACCTGAATCAAGATAGACAGTGAGTGGCAATGTAGGATGGAGAAAAGCACCACGGGTTGGTGAGCATGGGGAGGTGAGGAAACATGCAATGGCAACATAGGATAGCTTTCTGAAAAACATCGCAGGGTTTTGTGCATTGTAAGGGTTTGTAGCAGGCCATTCACTAATAGGGGTGAGAAAAACATCACAGGTTGGTGTGAATCGGAGGGCCTGAATCAGTATAGGCAGTGAGTGGCAATGAAGAATTTAGAAAAGCACCACGGGGTGGTCAACATGGGGAGAGAAGGAAACATGCAGTGGCAATGTAGAATAGGTTTCTGATAAACATCGCTTGATGGAGCGCATTGTAAGGGTTTCTAACAGGCCATTCACTAGTAGGACTCAGAACAACATCATGGATAGGTGTGAATCAGAGCGCCTGAATTAGGATAGGCAGTGACTGGCAATGTAGGTTGGAGAAAGGCACAACATGGCGGTCAGCATGGGGAGGTCAGGAAACATGCAGTGGCAATGTAGGATACATTTCTGTAAAACATCACGAGGTGGTGCGCATTGTAATGGTTTCTAACAGGCCATTCACTAGTAGGAGTGAGAAAAACATCACAGGGTAGTATTAATCAGAGGGCCTGAATTAGGATAGGCAGGGAGTGACAATGTAAAATGGAGAAAAGCACCACGGTGTAGTCAGCATGGGGAGGACAGGAAACATGCAGGGGCAATGTAGGATAGGTTCCTGAAAAACATCGCGGGGTGGAGCGCATTGTAAGGATTTGTAGAAGGCCATTCACTGGTAGGAGTGAGAAAAACATCACGGGGTGGTGTGAATCACAGGGCCTGATTTAGGATAGGCAGTGAGTGGCAATGTAGGTTGGAGAAAAGCACAACCGGGTGGTCAGCATGGGGAGGTCAGGAAACATGCAGTGGCAATGTAGGATAGATTTCTGATAAACATCACTGGTTGGTGCTCATTGTAAGGGTTTCTAACAGGCCATTCACTAGTAGGGGTGAGAAATACATCACGGGGTGGTGTGAATCGGAGGAACTGAATTAGGATAGGCAGTGAATGGCAATGTAAAATGGAGAAAAGCACCACGGTGTGGTCGGCAAGGGGAGGTCAGGAAACATGCAGTGGTAATGTAGGATAAGTTTCTGAAAAACATCGCAGGATGCTGCGCGTTGTAAGGGTTTCTAACAGGCCATTCACTAGTAGGAGAGAGAAATACATAACGGGGTGGTGTGAATCGGAAGCCCTGAATCATGATGGTCAGTGAGTGGCAATGTAGGATGGAGAAAAGCCCCACGGGTTGGTGAGCATGTGGCGGTCAGGAAACATGCAGTGGCAATGTAGGGTAGGTTTCTGAAAAACATCGCGGGGTGGTGCGCATTGTAAGGGTTTGTAGCAGGCCATTCACTGGTAGGAGTGAGAAAATCATCACGGGGTGGTATTAAATAGAGCGCCTGAATCATGATAGGCAGTGAGTGGCAATGCATAATAGAGAAAAGAACCACGGGGTGGTCAGCCTGGAGAGGTCAGGAAACATGCATTGGCAATGTAGGATAGGTTTCTGAAAAACCTCTTGGGGTTGTGCGCATTGTAAGGCATTCTAACAAGCCATTGACAAGTAGGAGAGAAAAAAACATAATGGAGTGGTGTGAATCGGAGGGCCTGAATTAGGAAAGGCTGTGAGTGGCAATGTAGGATGGAGAAAAGCACCACGGGTTTGTCAGCATGTGAAGGCAAGGAAATTTACAGTGGAAATGTAGAATAGGTTTCGGATAAACATCACTGGGTGGTGCACATTGTAAGGGTTTCTAACAGGCCATTCACTAGTAGGTGTGAGAACAACATCACAGGGTGGTGTGAATCGAAGGGCCTGATTTAGGATAGGCAGTGATTGGCAATGTAAAATGGAGAAAAGCACCACAGTGTATTCAGCATGAGGAGGTCAGGAAACATGCAGGGGCAATGTAGGATAGGTTCCTGAAAAACATCGTGGGTTGGTGCGCATTGTAAGGGTTTCTAACAGGCCATTCACTAGTAGGAGTGAGAAACACATCATGGGGTGGTGTGAATCGGAAGCCCTGAATCAGGTTAGGTAGTGAGTGGCAATGTAGGATGGAGAAAAGCACCACGGGGTGGTTAGCATAGGGAGGTCAGGACACATGCTGTGGCAATGTATCATAGGTTTCTCTAAAACATCGCTGGTGGTGAGAATTATAAGGGTGACTAACAGGCCATTCACTAGTAGGAGTGATAAAAACATCACAGGGTGGTATTAATCAAAGTGCCTGAATATGATAGGCAGTGAGTGGCAATGTATAATGAAGAAATTCAACACGGGGTAGTCAGCCTGGAGAGCTCAGGAAACATGCATTGGCAAAGTATGATAGGTTTCTGAAAAACATCGTGGGGTTGGGCGGATTGTAAGGCTTTCTAACAAGCCATTGACAAGTAGGAGAGAAAAAAACATCACGGGGTGGTGTGAATCGTAGGGCCTGAATTAGGAAAGGCTGTGAATGGCAATGTAGGATGGAGAAAAGCACCACGGGTTTGTCATCATGGGGAGGCAAGGAAACATGCAGTGGGAATGTAGAATAGGTTTCGGATAAACATCACTGGGTGGTACGCATTGTAAAGGTTTCTAACAGGCCATTCACTAGTAGGAGTGAGAACACCATCACGGGGTGTTGTGAATCGAAGGGCCAGATTTAGGATAGGCAGTGAGTGGCAATGTAGGATGGAGAAAAGCACCACCGGGTGGTCAGCATGGGGAGGTCAGGAAACATGCATTGGCAATGTAGGATAGGTTTCTGAAAAACATCGCGGGGTGGCGCGCATTGTAAGTGTTTGTAGCAGGCCATTCACTGTTAGGAGTGAGAAAAACATCACAGGGTGGTATTAAACAGAGGGCCTGAATCATGATAGGCAGTGAGTGGCAATGCATAATAGAGAAAATCACCACGGGGTGGTCAGCCTGGGGAGGTCAGGAAACATGCATTGGACATGTAGGATAGGTTTCTGTAAAACCTCTTGGGGTTGTGCGCATTGTAAGGCTTTCTAAAAAGCCATTGACAAGTAGCAGAGAAAAAAACATCTTGTAGTGGTGTGAATTGGAGGGTCTGAATTCGGAAAGGCTGTGAGTGGCAATGTCGGATGGAGAAAAGCACCACGGGTTTGTCAGCATGTGGAGGCAAGGAAACTTACAGTTGACATGTAGAATAGGTTTCGGATAAACATCACTGGGTGGTGCGCATTGTAAGGGTTTCTAACAGGCCATTCACTAGTAGGTGTGAGAACAACATCACGGGATGGTGTGAATCGAAGGGCCTGATTTAGGATAGGCAGTGAGTGGCAAAGTAGGATGGAGAAAAGCACCACGGGGTGGTCAGCATCGGGAGGTCAGGAAACATGCAGTGTCAATTTACGATGGGTTTCTGAAAAAAAGAAGCGGGGTGGCGCGCATTGTAAGGCTTTCTAACAGGCCATTCACTAGTAGGAGTCAGAACAACATCACGGGGTGGTGTGAATCGGAGGAACTGAATTATGATAGGCAGTGAATGGCAATGTAAAATGGAGAAATGCACCACGGTGTGGTCGGCAAGGGGAGGTCAGGAAACATGCAGTGGCAATGTAGGATAAGTTTCTGAAAAACATCGCTGGGTGCTGTGCGTTGTAAGGGTTTCTAACAGGCCATTCCCTAGTAGGAGTGAGAAAAACATCACGGGGTGGTGTGAATTGGAGGGCCTGAATTAGCATAGGCAGTGAGTGGCAATGTAGGATGGAGAAAAGCACCACGGGTTGGTGAGCATGGGGCGGTCAGGAAACATGCATCGGCAATGTAGGATAGGTTTCTGAAAAACATCGCAGGGTGGTGCGCATTGTATGGGTTTGTAGCAGGCCATTCACTGGTAGGAGTGAGAAAAACATCACGGGGTGGTATTAAACAGAAGGCCTGAATCATGATAGGCAGTGAGTGGCAATGCATAATAGAGAAAAGCACCACGGGGTGGTCAGCCTGGAGAGGTCAGGAAACATGCATTGGCAATGTAGGATAGGTTTCTGAAAAACCTCTTGGGGTTGTGCGTATTGTAAGGCATTCTAACAAGCCTTTGACAAGTAGGAGAGAAAAAAACATCACGGAGTGGTGTGAATCGGAGGGCCTGAATTAGGAAAGACTGTGAGTGGCAATGTAGGATGGAGAAAAGCACCACGGGTTTGTCAGCATGTGAAGGCAAGGAAACTTATAGTGGAAATGTAGAATAGGTTTCGGATAAACATCACTGGGTGGTGCACATTGTAAGGGTTTCTAACAGGTCATTCACTAGTAGGTGGGAGAACAACATCACGGGGTGGTGTGAATCGAAAGGCCTGATTTAGGATAGGCAGTGATTGGCAATGTAAAATGGAGAAAAGCACCACAGTGTATTCAGCATGAGGAGGTCAGGAAACATGCAGGGGCAATGTAGGATAGGTTCCTGAAAAACATCGCGGGGTGGTGCGCATTGTAAAGGTTTCTAACAGGCCATTCACTAGTAGGAGTGAGAAACACATCACGGGGTGGTGTGAATCGGGAGCCCTGAATCAGGTTAGGTAGTGAGTGGCAATGTAGGATGGAGAAAAGCACCACGGGGTGGTCAGCATAGGGAGGTCAGGACCCAGGCTGTGGCAATGTATCATAGGTTTCTCTAAAACATCGCTGGTGGTGAGAATTATAAGGGTGACTAACAGGACATTCACTAGTAGGAGTGATAAAAACATCACAGGGTGGTATTAATCAAAGTGCCTGAATCATGATAGGCAGTGAGTGGCAATGTATAATGGAGAAATGCACCACGCGGTAGTCAGCCTGGAGAGGTCACGAAACATGCATTGGCAATGTAGGATAGGTTTCTAAAAAAAATCGTGGGGTTGGGCGGATTGTAAGGCTTTCTAACAAGCCATTGACAAGTAGGAGAGAAAAAAACATCACGGGGAGGTGTGAATCGTAGGGCCTGAATTAGGAAAGGCTGTGAATGCCAATGTAGGATGGAGAAAATCACCACGGTTTTGTCATCATGGGGAGGCAAGGAAACATGCAGTGGCAATGTAGAATAGGTTTCGGATAAACATCACTGGGTGGTACGCATTGTAAAGGTTTCTAACAGGCCATTCACTAGCAGGAGTGAGAACAACATCACGGGGTGTTGTGAATTGAAGGGCCTGATTTAGGATAGGCAGTGAGTGGCAATGTAGGATGGAGAAAAGCACCACCGGGTGGTCAGCATGGGGAGGTCAGGAAACATGCAGTGGCAATGTAGGATAGGTTTCAGATAAACATCACTTTTTGGTGTGCATTGTAAGTGTTTCTAACAGGCCATTCACTAGAAGGAGTGAGAAACACATCACGGGGTGGTGTGAAACTGAGGGTCTGAATCAAGATAGACTGTGAGTGGCAATGTAGGATGGAGAAAAGCACCACAGGTTGGTGAGCATGGGGAGGTCAGGAAACATGCAGTGGCAATGTAGGATAGGTTTCTGAAAAACATCGCGGGGTGGTGCGCATTGTAAGTGTTTTTAGCAGGCCATTCACTGGTAGGAGTGAGAAAAACATCACGGGGTGGTATTAAACAGAGGGCCTGAATCGTGATAGGCAGTGAGTGGCAATACATAATAGAGAAAAGCACCACGGGGTGGTCAGCCTGGGGAGGTCAGGAAACATGCATTGGATATGTACGATAGGTTTCTGAAAAATCTCTTGGGGTTGTGCGCATTGTAAGGCTTTCTAAAAAGCCATTGACAAGTAGGAGAGAAAAAAACCTCAGGGAGTGGTGTTAATCGGAGGGCCTGAATTAGGAAAGGCTGTGAGTGGCAATGTAGGATGGAGAAAAGCACCACGGGTTTGTCAGCATGTGGAGGCAAGGAAACTTACAGTGGAAATGTAGAATAGGTTTCGGATAAACATCACTGGGTGGTGCGTATTGTAAGGGTTTCTAACAGGCCATTCACTAGTAGGTGTGAGAACAACATCACGGGATGGTGTGAATCGAAGGGCCGGATTTAGGATAGGCAGTGAGTGGCAAAGTAGGATGGAGAAAAGCACCACGGGGTGGTCAGCATGGGGAGGTCAGGAAACAGGCAGTGGCAATGTAAGATACTTTTCTGAAAAACATCACGATGTGATGTGCATTGTAAGGGGTTCTAACAGGCCATTCACTAGTAGGAGTGAGAAAAGCTTCACGGTCTTGTGTGAATCAGATGTTCTGAATTAGGATAATCAGTGAGAGGCAATGTAGGATGGAGAAAAGCACCACGGGTTGGTGAGCATGAGGAGGTCAGGAAACATGCATTGGCAATGTAGAATATGTTTCTGAAAAACATCGCCGGGTGGTGAGAATTGTAAGGGTTACTAACAGGCCATTCACTAGTAGGAGTGAGAAAAACATCAGAGGGTGGGATTAATCAGAGGGCCTGAATTAGGTTAAGCAGGGAGTGACAATGTAAAATGGAGAAAAGCACCACGGTGTAGTCAGCATGGGAAGGTCAGGAAACATGCAGGGGCAATGTAGGATAGGTTCCTGAAAAACATCGCGGGGTGGTGCGCATTGTAAGGGTTTCTAACAGGCCATTCACTAGTAGGATTGAGAAATACATCACGGGGTGGTGTGAATCGGAAGCCCTGAATCAGGATAGGCAGTGTGTGGCAATGTAGGATGGTGAAAAGCACCACGGGGTGGTCAGCATAGGGAGGTCAGAACACATGCTGTGGCAATGTATCATAGGTTTCTTTAAAAAATCGCTGGTATTGAGAATTATAAGGGTTACTAACAGGCCATTCACTAGTAGGAGTGAGAAAAACATCACAGGGTGGTATTAATCAGAGGGCCTGAATCATGATAGGCAATGAGTGGCAATGTATAATGGAGAAATGCAACACGGGGTCGTCAGCCTGGAGAGGTCAGGAAACATGCATTGGCAATGTAGGATAGTTTTCTGAAAAACATCGTGGGGTTGTGCGGATTGTAAGGCTTTCTAACAAGCCATTGACAAGTAGGAGAGAAAAAAACATCACGGGGTGGTGTGAATCGTAGGGCCTGAATTAGGAAAGGCTGTGAGTGGCAATGTAGGATGGAGAAAAGCTCCACGGGTTTGTCAGCATGGGGAGGCAAAGAAACATGCAGTGGCAATGTAGAATAGGTTTCGGATAAACATCACTGGGTGGTGCGCATTGTAAAGGTTTCTAACAGGCCATTCACTAGTAGGAGTGAGAACAACATCACGGGGTTTTGTGAATCCAAGGGCCTGATTTAGGATAGGCAGTGAGTGGCAATGTAGGATGGGGAAAAGTACCACCGGGTGGTCAGCATGGGGTGGTCAGGAAACATGCAGTGGCAATGTAGGATAGGTTTCTGATAAACATCACTGGTTGGTGCGCATTGTATGGGTTTCTCACAGGCCATTCACTGGTAGGAGTGAGAAATACATCACGGGGTGGTGTGAATTGTAGGAACTGAATTAGGATAGGCAGTGAATGGCAATGTATAATGGAGAAAAGCACCACGGTGTGGTCGGCGTGGGGAGGTCAGGAAACATGCAGTGGCAATGTAGGATAAGTTTCTGAAAAACATCGCAGGGTGCTGCGCGTTGTAAGGGTTTCTAACAGGCCATTCACTAGTAGGAGTCAGAAATACATCACGGGGTTGTGTGAATCGGAAGCCCTGAATCAGGATGCCCAGTGAGTGGCAATGTAGGATGGAGAAAAGCACCACGGTTTGGTGAGCATGGGGAGGTCAGGAAACATGCAGTGGCAATGTAGGATAGGTTTCTGAAAAACATCGCGGGGTGGTGCGCATTGTAAGGGTTTGTAGCAGGCCATTCACTGGTAGGAGTGAGAAAAACATCACAGGGTGGTATTAAACAGAGGGCCTGAATCATGATAGGCAGTGAGTGGCAATGCATAACAGAGAAAAGCACCACGGGGTGGTCAGCCTGGAGAGGTCAGGAAACATGCATTGGCAATGTAGGATAGGTTTCTGAAAAACCTCTTGGGGTTGTGCGCATTGTAAGGCTTTATGACAAGCCATTGACAAGTAGGAGAGAAAAAAACATCACGGAGTGGTGTTAATCAGAGGGCCTGAATTAGGAAAGGATGTGAGTGGCAATGTAGGATGGAGAAATGCACCACGGGTTTGTCAGCATGTGGAGGCAAGGAAACTTACAGTGGAAATGTAGAATAGGTTTCGGATAAACATCACTGGGTGGTGCGCATTGTAAGGGTTTCCTACAGGCCATTCACTAGTAGGTGTGAGAACAACATCACGGGATGTTGTGAATCGAAGCGCCTGATTTAGGATAGGCAGTGAGTGGCAAAGTAGGATGGAGAAAAGCACCACGGGGTGGTCAGCATAGGGAGGTCAGGACACATGCTGTGGCAATGTTGCATAGGTTTCTGTAAAACATCGCTGGTGGTGAGAATTGTAAGGGTTACTAACAGGCCATTCACTAGTAGGAGTGAGAAAAACATCACAGGGTGGTATTAATCAGAGGGCCTGAATCATGATAGGCAATGAGTGGCAATGTATATTGGAGAAATGCAACACGGGGTGGTCAGCCTGGAGAGGTCAGGAAACATGCTTTGGCAATGTAGGATAGTTTTCTGAAAAACATCGTGGAGTTGTGCGGATTGTAAGGCTTTCTAACAAGCCATTGACAAGTAGGAGAGAAAAAAACATCACGGGGTGGTGTGAATCGTAAGGCCTGAATTAGGAAAGGCTTTGAGTGGCAATGTAGGATGCAGAAAAGCACCAAGGGTTTGTCAGCATGGGGAGGCAAGGAAACATGCAGTGGCAATGTAGAATAGGTTTCAGATAAACATCACTGGGTGGTGCGCATTGTAAAGGTTTCTAACAGGCCATTGACTAGTAGGAGTGAGAACAACATCACGGGGTGTTGTGAATCCAAGGGCCTGATTTAGGATAGGCAGTGAGTGGCAATGTAGGATGGAGAAAAGCACCACAGGGTGTTCAGCATGGGGAGGTCAGGAAACATGCAGTGGCAATGTAGGATAGGTTTCTGATAAACATCACTGGTTGGTGCGCATTGTAAGGGTTTCTAACTGGCCATTCTCTGGTAGGAGTGAGAAATACATCACGGGGTAGTGTGAATTGGAGGAACTGAATTAGGATAGGCAGTGAATGGCAATGTAAAATGGAGAAAAGCACCACGGTGTGGTCGGCATGGGGAGGTCAAGAAACATGCAGTGGCAATGTAGGATAAGTTTCTGAAAAACATCGTAGGGAGCTGCGCGTTGTAAGGGTTTCTAACAGGCCATTCACTAGTAGGAGTGAGAAATACATCACAGGGTTGTGTGAATCGGAAGCCCTGAATCAGGTTAGGTAGTGAGTGGCAATGTAGGATGGAGAAAAGCACCACGGGTTGGTGAGCATGGGGAGGTCAGGAAACATGCAGTGGCAATGTAGGATAGGTTTCTCAAAAACATCGCGGGATGGTGCGCATTGTAAGGGTTTGTAGCAGGCCATTCACTGGTAGGAGTGAGAAAAACATCACAGGGTGGTATTAAACAGAGGGCCTGAATCATGATAGGCAGTGAGTGGCAATGCATAACAGAGAAAAGCACCACGGGGTGGTCAGCCTGGAGAGGTCAGGAAACATGCATTGGCAATGTAGGATAGGTTTCTGAAAAACCTCTTGGGGTTGTGCGCATTGTAAGGCTTTCTAAAAAGCCATTGACAAGTAGCAGAGAAAAAAACAACACGCAGTGCTGTGAATTGGAGGGCCTGAATTAGGAAAGGCTGTGAGTGGCAATGTAGGATGGGGAAATGCATCACGGGATTGTCAGCATGTGGAGGCAAGGAAACTTACAGTGGAAATGTAGAATAGGTTTCAGATAAACATCACTGGGTGGTACGCATTGTAAGGGTTTCCTACAGGCCATTCACTAGTAGTTGTGAGAACAACATCATGGGAAGGTGTGAATCGTAGGGCCTGATTTATGATAGGCAGTGAGTGGCAAAGTAGGACGGAGAAAAGCAACACGGGGTGGTCAGCATGGGGATGTCAGGAAACATGCATTGGCAATGTAGAATATGTTTCTGACAAAAAAAGTGGGGTGGCGCGCATTGTAAGGCTTTCTAACAGGCCATTCACTAGTAGGAGTGAGAAAAACATCATGGGGTGGTGTGAATCGGAGGGCCTGAATTAGGAAAGGCTGTGAGTGGCAATGTAGGATGGAGAAAAGCACCACGGGTTTGTCAGCATTGGGAGGCAGGGAAACATGCAGTGGCAATGTAGAATAGGTTTCGGATAAACATCACTTGGTGGTGCGAAATGTAAGGGTTTCTAACAGGCCATTCACTAGTAGGAGTGAGAAATACATCATGGTGTGGTGTGAATCGGAGGACCTGAATCAAGATAGACAGTGAGTGGCAATGTAGGGTGGAGAAAATCACCACGGGTTGGTGAGCATGGGGAGGTCAGGAAACATGCAATGGCAATGTAGGATAGGTTTCTGAAAAACATCGCGGGGTGGTGCGCATTGTAAGGGTTTGTAGCAGGCCATTCACTGGTAGGAGTGAGAAAAACATCACGGGGTGGTATTATACAGAGGGCCTGAATAATAATAGGTAGTGAGTGGCAATGCATAATAGAGAAATGCACCACGGGGTGGTCAGCCTGGAGTTGTCACGAAACATGCATTGGCAATGTACTATAGGTATCTGAATAACATCACCAGGTGGTGCGCATTGTAAGGCTTTCTAACAGGGCATTCACTAGTAGGAGTGACAAAAACATCACGGGGTGGTGTGAATCGGAGGGTCTGAATTAGAATAGGCAGTGAGTTGCAATGTTAAATGGAGAAAAGCACCACGGTGTGGGCAGCATGGGGAGGTCAGGAAACATGCTGTGTCAATGTAGGATAGGTTTCTGAAAAACATCGCGGGGTGGTGCGCATTGTAAGGGTTTCTAACAGGCCATTCACTAGTAGGAGTGAGAAAAACATCACGGCGTGGTTTGAATCAGAGGGCCTGAATCAGGATAGGCAGTGAGTGGCAATTTAGGATGGAGAAAAGCACCACGGTGTGGTCAGCATGGGGAGGTCAGGACACATGCAGTGGCAGTGTAGGATAGGTTTCTGAAAAACATCGCTGGGTGGGGCACATTGTAAGGTTTTCTAACAGCCCATTCACTAGTAAGAGTGAGAACAACATCACGGAGTGGTGTGAATCGGAGGGCCTGAATTAGGATAGGCATTGAGTAGCAATGTAGGATGGAGAAAAGCAACACTGGGTGGTCAGCATCGGGAGGTCAGGAAACATGCATTGGCAGTGTAGGATAGGTTTCTGAAAAACATCGCCATGTGGTGCACATTGTAAGGCTTTCTAACAGGCCATTCAGTAGTAGGAGTGAGAAAAACATCACGGGTTGGTGTGAATCGGAGGGTCTGAATCAGGATAGGCAGTGAGTGACAATGTAGGATGGAGAAAAGCACCACTGGGTGGTCAGGTTGGATACGTCATGAAACATGCAGTGGCAATGTAGGATAGGTTTCTCAAAAACATCGCGGGTTGGCGAGCATTGTAAGGGTTTCTAACAAGCCATTCACTAGAACGAGTGCGAAATTCATCACGGTGTGGTGTGAATTGGAGGAACTGAATTACGATAGGCAGTGAATGGCAATGTAAAATGGAGAAAAGCACCACGGTGTGGTCAGCATGGGAAGGTCAGGAAACATGCAGTGGCAATGTAGGATAAGTTTCTGAAAAACATTGCAGGGTGCTGCGCGTTTAAGGGTTTCTAACAGGCCATTCACTAGTAGGAGTGAGAAATACATCACACCGTGGTGTGAATCGGAAGCCCTCAATCAGTATGGTCAGTGAGTTGGAATGAAGGATGGAGAAAAGCACCACGGGTTGGTGAGCATGGGGAGGTCAGGAAACATGCAGTGGCAATGTAGAATAGGTTTCGGATAAACATCACTGGGTAGTGGGCATTGTAAGTGTTTCTAACAGGCTATTCACTAGTAGGAGTGAGAACAACATCACACGGAGGTGTGAATCGAAGGGACTGAATTCGGATAGGCAGTGAGTGGCAATGTAGGATGGAGAAAAGCACCACGGGGTGGTCAGCATGGGGAGGTCAGGAAACATGCAGTGGGAATGTAGGATAGGTTTCTGAAAAACATCGCCGGGTGGTGCGCATTGTAAGGCTTTCTAACAGACCATTCAATAGGAGCAGTGAGAAAAACATCACAGGGTGGTGTGAATCGGAGGGCCTGAATTAGGATAGGCAGTGAGTGGCAATGTAGGATAGAGAAAAGCACCACGGGGTGGTCAGCATGGGGAGGTCAGGAAACATGCAGTGGGAATGTAGGATAGGTTTCTGAAACACATCGCGGGTTGCTGCACATTGTAAGGGTTTCTAACAGGCCATTCACTAGATGAAGTGAGAAAAACATCAGAGTGTGGTTTGATTCAGAGGGCCTGAATCAACTTAGGCAGTTAGTGGCAATGTAGGATGGAGAAAAGCACCACGGGGTGGTCAGAATGGGGAGGTCAGGAAACATGCAGTGGCAATGTGGGATAGATTTCTGAAAAACATCGTGGGGTAGTGCTCATTGTAAGGGTTTCTAACGGGCCATTCACTATTAGGAGTGAGAAATATATCATGGTGTGGTGTGAATCGGAGGGCCTGAATCAAGATAGACAGTGAGTGGCAATGTAGGATGGAGAAAAGCACCACGGGTTGGTGTGAATAGGGAGGTCTGGAAACATGCAATGGCAATGTAGGAGAGGTTTCTGAAAAACATCTCCGGGTGGTGCGCATTGTAAGGGTTTGTAGCAGGCCATTCACTAGTAAGAGTGAGAAAATACATCAAGGGGTGGTGTGAAATGGAGGGCCTGAATTAGGATAGACAGTGAGTGGCAATGAAGAATGGAGAAAAGCACCACGGGGTGGTCAACATGGAGATGTGAGGAAACATGCAGAGCCATTGTAGGACAGCTTTCTGAAAAACATCGCGGGGTGGTGCGCATTGTAAGGATTTCTAACAAGCCATTCACAAGTAGGAGTGAAAAAAACATCACGGGGTGTCGTGAATCGGAGGGACTGAATTAGGATAGGCTGTGAGTGGCAATGTAGGATGGAGAAAAGCACCATGGGTTTGTCAGCATGGGGTGGCAAGGAAACATGCAGTGGCAATGTAGAATAGGTTTCTGATAAACATCGCTGGGTGGTGCGCATTGTAAGGGTTTCTAGCAGGCCATTAACTAGTACGAGTGAGAACAACATCAGTGGGTGGTGTGAATCGGAGGGCCTGAATTAGGATAGGAATTGAGTGGCAATGTTGGATGGAGAAAAGCACCACAGGATGGTCAGCATGGGGAGGTCAGGAAACATGCAGTGGCAATGTAGGATAGGTTTCTGAAAAGAAAAGCGGGGTGGTGTGCATTGTAAGGGTTTCCAACAGGCCATTCACGAGTAGGAGAGAGAAAAACATCACGGGGTGGTGTGAATCGGAGGGCCATAATTAGGATAGGCAGTGAGTGGCAATGTAGGATGGAGAATAGCACCATGGGGTGGTCATCATACGTAGGTCAGGAAACATGCAGTGGCAATATAGGATAGCTTTCTGAAAAACATCACGGGGTGGTGCGCGTTGTAAGGGTTTCTAGCAGGCCATTCACTCGTAGGAGTGAGAAGAACATCACGGGGTGGTGTGAATCAGATGTTCTGAATTAGGATAGGCAGTGAGTGCAATGTAGGATGGAGAAAAGCACCACGGGGTGGTCAGCATGGGGAGGTCAGGAAACATTCATTGGCAATGTAGGATAGGTTTCTGAAAAACATCGCGGCGTGGTGCGCATTGTAAGTGTTTCTAACAGGCCATTCACTAGTAGGAGTGAGAAAAACATCACGGCGTGGTGTGAATTGGAGGGCCTCAATCAGGATAGGCAGTGAGTGGCAATGTAGGATAGAGAAAAGGACCACGGGTTGGTCATCATGGGGAGGTCAGGAAACATGCAGTGGCAATGTAGGATAGTTTTTTGAAAATATCACAGAGTGGTGCGCATTGTAAGGGTGTCTAACTGGCCATTCACTAGTTGGAGGGAGAAAAACATCACGGCTGGTGTGAATCAGATGTTCTGTATTAGGATAGGCAGTGAGTGGCAATGTAGGATGGAGAAAAGCATCACGGGTTTGTCAGCATGGGGAGGCTAGGAAACATGCAGTGGCAATGTAGAATAGGTTTCCGATAAACATCTCTGGGTGGTGCGCATTGTAAGGCTTTCTAACAGGCCATTCAATAGTATGAGTGAGAACAACATCACGGGGTGGTGTGAATCGAAGGGCATAATTCAGGATAGGCAGTGAGTGGCAAATTAGGATGGAGAAAAGCACCACGGGGTGGTCCGCATGGGGATATCAGGACACATGCAGTGGCAATGTAGGATAGGTTTCTGAAAAAAATCGCGGAGTTGTGCGCATTGTAATGGTTTCTAACAGGCCATTCACTAGTAGAAGTAGAAAAACATCGCAGGGTGGTGTGAATCGGAGGGTCAGAATCAGGATAGGCAGTGAGTGGCAATGTAGGATGGAGAAAAGCAACACGGGGTGGTCAGGATGGGGAGGTCAGGAAACATGCAGTGGCAATGAAGGATAGATTTCTGAAAAACATCGCGGGGTAGTGTGCATTGTAAGGGTTTCTAGCAGGCCATTCACTAGTAGGAGTGAGAAAAACATCACGGGGTGGTGTGAATCGGAGGGCATGAATTAGGACAGGCCATGAGTGGCAATGTAGGATGGAGAAAATCTCCACGGGGTGGTCAGGATGGAGAGGTCAGGAAACATGCAGTGGCAATGTAGGATAGGTTTCTGAAAAAAAATAGTGGAGTAGTGCGCATTGTAAGGGTTTCTAACAGGCCATTCACTAGTAGGAGTGAGAAAAACATCATGGTGTGGTATGAATCAGAGGGCATGAATCAAGATAGACAGTGAGGGGCAATGTAGGATGGAGAAAAGCCCCATGGGTTGGTGAGCATGTTGAGGTCAGGAAACATGCATTGGCAATATAGGATAGGTTTCTGAAAAAAAAAAAAAAGCGGGATGGTGCGCATTGTAAGGGTTTCTAACAGGCCATTCACCAGTAGGATTGGGAAAAACATCATGCATGTTGTGAATCGGAGGGCCTGAATTAGGATAGGCAGTGAGTGGCAATGTAGGATGGAGAAAACCACCACGGTGTGGTCAGCATGCGGAGGTCAGGAAACATGCAGTGGCAATGTAGGATAGGTTTCTGAAAAACATCGCGGGGTGGTGCTCATTATATGGATTTCTAACAAGTGATTGACAAGTAGGAGTGAGAAAAACATCATGGGGTGTTGTGAATCGCATGGACTGTATTAGGATAGTGTGTGAGTGGCAATGTAGGATGGAGAAAAGCACCATCGGGTGGTCATCATGGGGAGGTCAGGACACACGCAGTGGCAATATAGGATAGTTTTCTGAAAAACATCGCAGGCTGGTGAGCATTGTAAGGCTTTCTAACAGGCCATTCACTAGTAGGAGTGAGAAAAACATCACGGGGTGGTGTGAATCAGATGTTCTGAATTAGGATAGGAAGTGAGTGCAATGTAGGATGGAGAAAAGCACCACGGGATGTTCAGAACGGGGAAGTCAGGAAACACGCATTGGCAATGTAGGATAGGTTTCTGAAAAAACATCGCAAGGTGGTGCGCATTGTAAGGCTTTCTAACAGGGCATTTACTAGTAGGAGTGAGAAAAACATAACGGGGCGGTGTGAATCGGAGGGCCTGAATTTGGATAGGCAGTGAGTTGTAACGTAAAATGGAGAAAAGCACCTCGGTGTGGTCAGTAAGGGGAGGTGAGGAAACATGCATTGGCAATGTAGGATAGGTTTCTGGAAAACATCGCGGGGTGGTGCGCATTATAAGGGTTTCTAACAGACCATTCACTAGTAGGAGTGAGAAAAATATAACAGAGTGGTGTGAATAGGAGGACCTGATTCAGGATAGGCAGTGAGTAGCAATGTAGGATGGAGAAAAGCACCACGGGGTGGTCAGGATGGGGATGTCAGGAAACTTGCATTGGCAATGTAGGATAGGTTTCTGAAAAACATTGCAGGGTGGTGCTCATTGTAAGGGTTTCTAAAAGGCCATTCACTAGTAAGAGTGTGAAATACATTACGGGGTGGTGTGAATCGGAGGGCCTGAATCAAGTTAGACAGTGATTGGCAATGTAGGATGCAGAAAAGCACCACAGGTTGGTGAGCATGGGGAGGTCATGAAACATGCAGTGGCAATGTAGGATAGTTTTCTGAAAAACATCACAGGGTGGTGCGCATTGTAAGGGTTTCTAACAGGCCATTCACTAGTAGGAGTGAGAAATACATCACGGGGTGGTGTGAATCGGAAGGCTTGAATCAGGATAGGCAGTGAGTGGCAATGTAGGATGGAGAAAAGCACCACGGTGTTGTCAGCACGGGGAGGTCAGGTAACATGCAGTGTCAATGTTGGATAGGTTTGTGAAAAACATCGCGGGTGGTGAGAATTGTAAGGGTTTCTAATAGGGCATTCACTGGAAGGAGTGAGAAAAAGATCAAGGGGTGGTGTTAATCGAAGGGCCTGACTTATGATAGGCAGTGAGTGGCAATGTAGGATGGAGAAAAGCGCCATGGGATGGTCAGCATGGGGAGGTCAGGAAACATGCAGTGGCAATGTAGGACAGATTCTGAAAAACATCTCAGGGTGGTGAGCATTGTTAGTGTTTCTAACAGGCCATTCACTAGGAGAAGTGAGAAAAACATCACAGGGTGCTGTGAATCGGAGGTCCTGAATGAGGAAAGGCAGAGAGTGGCAATGTCAGATGGAGAAAAGCACCACGGGGTGGTCAGCATTGAGAGGTCAGGAAACATGCAGTAGCAATGTAGGATAGGTTTCAAAAAACATCACGGGGTGCTGCTCATTGCAAGGGTTTCTAAAAGGCCTTTAAATAGTAGGAGTGAGAAATACATCATGGTGTGGTGTGAATCGGAGGGCCTGTATTAGAATAAGCATTGAGTGTCAATGTAGGATGGAGAAAAGCACCAAAGGGTGGTCAGCATGGGGAGGTGAGGAAACATTCAGTGGCAATGTAGGATAGGTTTCCGAAAAACATTGCCAGGTGGTGCGCATTGAAATGCTGTCTAGAGGGCATTCTCTAGTAGGAGTGAGAAAAACATAAGGGGTCGTGTGAATCGGAGGGCCTGAATTTGGATAGGCAGTGAGTGGTAACATAAAATGGAGAAAAGCAACTCGGTTTGGTCAGCATGGGGAGGTGAGGAAACATGCAGTGGCAATGTAGGATAGGTTTCTGGAAAACATCACGGGGTGGTGCGCATTATAAGGGTTTCTAACAGGCCATTCACTAGTAGGAGTGAGAAAAATATAACAGAGTGGTTTGAATTAGAGGGCCTGATTCAGGATAGGCAGTGAGTGGCAATGTAGGATGGAGAAAAGCACCACCTGGTGGTCAGGATTGGGAGGTCAGGAAACTTGCAGTGGCAATGTAGGATAGGTTTCTGAAAAACGTTGCAGGGTGGTGCTCATTGTAAGGGTTTCTAAAAGGCCTTTCACTAGTAGGAGTGAGAAAAACATCACGAGGCGGTGTGTATCGGAGGCTCTGAATCAAGTTGGACAGTATTGGCAATTTAGGATGGAGAAAAGCACCACGGGGTGGTCAGCATGAGAAGGTCAGGAAACATGCAGTGGCAATGTAGCAGAGGTTTCTGAAAAACGTAGCGGTGTGGTGCGCATTGTAAGTGTTTCTAACAGGCCATTCACTAGTAGAAGTGAGAAAAACATCACAGGGTGGTGTGAATCGGAGGGCCTGAATCAGGATAGGCAGTGAGTGGCAATGTAGGATGGAGAAAAGCACCGCGGTGTGGTCAGGATGGTGAGGTCAGGAAACATGCAGTGGCAATATAGGATAGGTTTCTGAAAAACCTCGGGGGGTGGGGCCCATTGTAAGTGTTTCTAACAGGCCATTCACTACTAGCAGTGAGAAATACAACATGTTGTGGTGTGAATGAGAGGTCCTTAATCAAGATAGAAAGTGAGTGGCAATGTCAGAAGGAGAAGAAGCACCACGGGGTGGTCAGCATGGGGAGGTCAGGAAACATACATTGGCAATATACGATAGGTTTCTGAAAAACATCGCCGGGTGTTGCGCATTGTAAGGCTTTCTAACAGGCCATTCACTAGTAGGAGTGAGAAAAACATCACGGGGTGGTGTGAATCGGAGGGCCTGAATAGAATAGGCAGTGAGTGACAACGTAAAATGGAGAAAAGCACCAAGGTGTGGTCAGCATGGGGAGGTCAGGAAACATGCAGTGGCAATGTTGGATAGGTTTCTGGAAAACATCGCGGGTGGTGAGAATTGTAAGGGTTTCTAATAGGGCATTCACTGGAAGGAGTGAGAAAAAGATCAAGGGGCGGTGTTAATCGAAGGGCCTGACTTATGATAGGCAGTGAGTGGCAATGTAGGATGGAGAAAAGCGCCATGGGATGGTCAGCATGGGGAGGTCAGGAAACATGCAGTGGCAATGTAGGACAGGTTCTGAAAAACATCTCAGGGTGGTGAGCATTGTTAGTGTTTCTAACAGGCCATTAACTAGGAGAAGTGAGAAAAACATCACAGGGTGCTGTGAATCGGAGGTCCTGAATGAGGAAAGGCAGAGAGTGGCAATGTCAGATGGAGAAAAGCACCACGGCGTGGTCAGCATTGAGAGGTCAGGAAACATGCAGTAGCAATGTAGGATAGGTTTCAAAAAACATCACGGGGTGCTGCTCATTGCAAGGGTTTCTAAAAGGCCTTTAAATAGTAGGAGTGAGAAATACATCATGGTGTGGTGTGAATCGGAGGGCCTGTATTAGAATAAGCATTGAGTGTCAATGTAGGATGGAGAAAAGCACCACGGGCTGGTTATCATGTGGATGTCAGGAAACATGCAGTGGCAATGTAGGATAGGTTTCTGAAAAAAAGAGTGGGGTGGTGCGCATGGTAAGGCTTTCTATCAGGCCATTCACTAGTAGGAGTGAGAAAAACATCACGGGGTGGTGTGAATCGGAGGGCCTGAATTAGGATAGGCAGTGAGTGGCAATGTAGGATGGAGAAAAGCACCACGGGCTGGTTATCATGTGGATGTCAGGAAACATGCAGTGGCAATGTAGGATAGTGTTCTGAAAAACATCACGGTGTGGTGCGGATTGTAAGGGTTTCTAACAGGCCATTCACTAGTAGGAGTGAGAAAAACCTCACGGGGTCGTGTGAATCAGATGATCTGAATTAGGATAGGCAGTGAGTGCAATGTAGGATGGAGAAAAGCACCACGGGGTGGTCAGCATGGGGAGGTCAGTAAACATGCATTGGCAATGTATGATAGGTTTCTGAAAAACATCGCCCGGTGTTGCGCATTGTAAGGCTTTCTAACAGGCCATTCACTAGTAGGAGTGAGAAAAACATCACGGGGTGGTGTGAATCAGAGGGCCTGAAAAGAATAGGCAGTGAGTGACAACGTAAAATGGAGAAAAGCACCACGGGGTGGTCAGGATGTGGAGGTCAGGAAACATGCAGTGGCAATGTAGGATAGGTTTCTGAAAAACATAGCAGCGTAGTGCGCACTTTAAGGGTTTCTAACAGGCCATTCACTAGAAGGAGTGAGAAACACATCACGGGGTGGTGTGAAACTGAGGGTCTGAATCAAGATAGACTGTGAGTGGCAATGTAGGATGGAGAAAAGCACCACTGGTTGGTGAACATGGGGAGGTCAGGAAACATGCAGTGGCAATGTAGGATAGGTTTCTGAAAAACATCGCGGGGTGATGGGCATTCTAAGGATTTGTTGCAGGCCATTCACTAGTAGGAGTGATAAAAACATCACGAGGTGGTGTGAATCGGAGGGCCTGAATTAGGATAGGCAGTCAGTGGCAAAGAAGAATGGAGAAAAGCACCACGGGGTGGTCAGCATGGGGAGGTCAGGAAACATGCATTGGCATTGTAGGATAGGTTTCTGAAAAACATCGCGGGTGGTGCACATTGTAAGGATTTCTAACATGCCATTCACAAGTAGGAGTGAGAAAAACATCACGGGGTGGTGTGAATCTAAGGGCCTGAATTAGGATAGGCATTGAGTGGCAATGTAGGATGGAGAAAGCACCACAGGGTGGTCAGCATTGGGAGGTGAGGAAATATGCAGTGGCAATGTAGGACAGGTTTCGGAAAAAAAAGCGGGGTAGTGTGCATTGTAAGATTTTCTAACAGGCAATTCACTAGTAGGAGTGAGAAAAACATCACGGGTGGTGTGAATCGGAGGGTCTGAATTAGGATAGGCAGTAAGGGGCAATGTAGGATAGAGAAAAGCACCACGAGGTGGTCATCATGGGGAGGTCAGGAAACATGCAGTGGCAATGTAGGATAGTTTTTTGAAAAACATCACGGAGTGGTGCGCATTGTAATGGTTTCTAACGGGCCATTCACTAGTACGAGGGAGAAAAACATAACGGCTGGTGTGAATCAGATATTCTGAATTAGGATAGGCAGTGAATGGCAATGTAGGATGGAGAAAAGCACCAAGGGGTGGTCAGCATGGGGAAGTCTGGAAACATGCAATGGCAATGTAGGAAAGTTTTCTGAAAAACATCGTGGGGTCGTTCGCATTGTAATGGTTTCTAAAAGGCCTTTCACTTGTAGGATTGAGAAAAACATCATCGTGTGGTGTGAATCAGAGGGCCTGAATCAAGTTAGACAGTGAGTGGCAATGTAGGATGGAGAAAAGCACCACGAGTTGGTGAGCATTGGGAGGTCAGGAAACGTGCAATGGCAATGTAGGATAGGTTTCTGAACAACATCGCGGGGTTGTGCGCATTATAAGGGTTTGTAGCAGGCGATTCACCAGTAGGAGTGAAAAAAAAATCACAGGGTGGTGTGAAACGGAGGGCCTGAATTAGGATAGGCTGTGAGTGGCAATGTAGGATGGAGAAAAACACCACGGGTTTGTCAGCATGGGGAGGCAAGGAATCATGCAGTGGCAATGTAGAATAGGTTTCTAATAAACATCACTGGTGCTGCGCTTTGTATGGGTTTCTAACAGGCCATTCACTAGTAGGAGTGAGAACAACAACATGTGGTGGTGTGAATCGGAGGGCCTGAATTAGGATAGACAGGGAGTGGCAATGAAGTATGTAGAAAAGCACCACAGGGTGGTCAGCATGGGGAGGTCAGGAAACATGCAGTGGCATTGTAGGATAGTTTTCTGAAAAACATCACGGGGTGGTGCGCATTGTAAGGGTTTCTAACAGTCCATTCACTAGTAGGCGTCAGAAAAACATCACGGGGTTGTGTAAATCAGATGTTCTGAATTAGGATAGGCAGTGAGTGGCAATGCAGGATGGAGAAAAGCACCACGGGGTGGTCAGCATGTGTAGGTCAGGAAACATGCATTGGCAATGTCAGATAGGTTTATGAAAAACATCGCCGGGTGGTGCGCATTGTAAGGCTTTCTAACAGGTCATTCAATAGGAGCAGTGAGAAAAACATCACAGGGTGGTGTGAATCGGAGGGCCTGTATTAGAATAAGCATTGAGTGTCAATGTAGGTTGGAGAAAAGCACCACAGGGTGGTCAGCATGGGGAGGTGAGGAAACATTCAGTGGCAATGTAGGATAGGTTTCTGAAAAACATTGCGAGGTGGTGCGCATTGTAATGCTGTCTAGAGGGCATTCTCTAGTAGGAGTGATAAAAACATAAGGGGTGGTGTGATTCGGAGTGTCTGAATTTGGATAGGCAGTGAGTGGTAACCTAAAATGGAGAAAAGCAACTCGGTTTGGTCAGCATGGGGAGGTGAGGAAACATGCAGTGGCAATGTAGGATAGGTTTCTGGAAAACATCGCGGGGTGGTGCGCATTATAAGGGTTTCTAACAGGCCATTCACTAGTAGGAGTGAGAAAAATATAACGGAGTGGTTTGAATTGGAGGGACTGATTCAGGATAGGCAGTGAATGGCAATGTAGGATGGAGAAAAGCACCACCTGGTGGTCAGGATTGGGAGGTCAGGAAACTTGCAGTGGCAATGTAAGATAGGTTTCTGAAAAACATTGCAGGGTGGTGCTCCTTGTAAGGGTTCCTAAAAGGCCTTTCACTAGTAGGAGTGAGAAAAACATCACGAGGCGGTGTGAATCGGAGGGTCTGGATAAAGTTGGACAGTATTGGCAATTTAGGATGGAAAAAAGCACCACGGGGTGGTCAGCATGAGGAGGTCAGGAAACATGCAGTGGCAATGTAGGAGAGGTTTCTGAAAAACGTCGCGGTGTGGTGCGCATTGTAAGTGTTTCTAACAGGCCATTCACTAGTAGCAGTGAGAAATACATCATGTTGTGGTGTGAATCGGAGGGCCTGAATCAAGATAGAAAGTGAGTGGCAATGTCGGATGGAGAAAAGCACCACGGGGTGGTCAGCATGTGGAGGTCAGGAAACATACATTGGCAATGTAGGATAGGTTTCTGAAAAAAATTGCCGGGTGTTGCGCATTGTAAGGCTTTCTAACAGGCCATTCACTAGTAGGAGTGAGAAAAACATCACGGGGTCGTGTGAATCAGATGATCTGAATTAGGATAGGCAGTGAGTGCAATGTAGGATGGAGAAAAGCACCACGGGGTGGTCAGCATGGGGAGGTCATGAAACATACATTGGCAATGTAGGATAGGTTTCTGAAAAACATCGCCAGGTGTTGCGCATTGTAAGGCTTTCTAACAGGCCATTCACTAGTAGGAGTGAGAAAAACATCATGGGTTGGTGTGAATTGGAGGGCCTGAAAAGAATAGGCAGTGAGTGACAACGTAAAATGCAGAAAAGCACCACGGGGTGGTCAGGATGGGGAGGTCAAGAAACATGCAGTGGCAAAGTAGGATAGGTTTCCGAAAAACATAGCAGCGTAGTGCACATTTTAAGGGTTTCTAGCAGGCCATTCACTAGTAGGAGTGAGAAACACATCACGGGGTGGTGTGAAACTGAGGGTCTGAATCAAGATAGACTGTGAGTGGCAATGTAGGATGGAGAAAAGCACCACGGGTTGGTGAGCATGGGGAGGTCAGGAAACATGCAATGGCAATGTAGGATAGGTTTCTGAAAAACATCGCGGGGTGATGAGCATTCTAAGCGTTTGTTGCAGGCCATTCACTAGTAGGAGTGATAAAAACATCACGAGGTGGTGTGAATGGGAGGGCCTGAATTAGGATAGGCATTCAGTGGCAATGAAGAATGGAGAAAATCACCACGGGTTGGTCAACATGGGGAGGTCAGGAAACATGCATTGGCACTGTAGGATAGGTTTCTGAAAAACATCGCGGGGTGGTGCACATTGTAAGGATTTCTAACATGCCATTCACAAGTAGGAGTGAGAAAAACATCACGGGGTGGTGTGAATCTGAGGGCCTGAATTAGGATAAGCATTGAGTGGCAATGTAGGATGGAGAAAGCACCACAGGGTGGTCAGCATTGGGAGGTGAGGAAACATGCAGTGGCAATGTAGGATAGGTTTCGGAAAAAAAAGCGGGGTAGTGCGCATTGTAAGGGTTTCTAACAGGCAATTCACTAGTAGGAGTGAGAAAAACATTACGGGTGGCGTGAATCAGAGGGCCTGAATTAGAATAGGCAGTAAGGGGCAATGTAGGATAGAGAAAAGCACCACGAGGTGGTCATCATGGGGAGGTCAGGAAACATGCAGTGGCAATGTAGGATAGTTTTTTAAAAAACATCACGGAGTGGTGCACATTGTAAGGGTTTCTAACTGGCCATTCACTAGTAGGAGGGAGAAAAACATAACGGCTGTTGTGAATCAGATATTCTGAATTAGGATAAGCAGTGAGTGGCAATGTAGGATGGAGAAAAGCACCACGGGGTGGTCAGCATGGGGAAGTCTGGAAACATGCAATGGCAATGTAGGAAAGTTTTCTGAAAAACATCGTGGGGTCGTTCGCATTGTAATGGTTTCTAAAAGGCCTTTCACTAGTAGGATTGAGAAAAACATCATCGTGTGGTGTGAATCAGAGGGCCTGAATCAAGTTAGACAGTGAGTGGCAATGTAGGATGGAGAAAAGCACCATGAGTTGGTGAGCATTGGGCAGTGAGGAAACATGCAATGGCAATGTAGGATAGGTTTCTGAACAACATCGCGGGGTTGTGCGCATTATAAGGGTTTGTAGCAGGCCATTCACCAGTAGGAGTGAAAAAAAAATCACAGGGTGGTGTGAAACGGAGGGCCTGAATTAGGATAGGCTGTGAGTGGCAATGTAGGATGGAGAAAAACACCACGGGTTTGTCAGCATGGGGAGGCAAGGAATCATGCAGTGGCAATGTAGAATAGGTTTCTAATAAACATCACTGGTGCTGCGCTTTGTATGGGTTTCTAACAGGCCATTCACTAGTAGGAGTGAGAACAACAACATGTGGTGGTGTGAATCGGAGGGCCTGAATTAGGATAGGCAGGGAGTGGCAATGAAGTATGTAGAAAAGCACCACAGGGTGGTCAGCATGGGGAGGTCAGGAAACATGCAGTGGCATTGTAGGATAGTTTTCTGAAAAACATCACGGGGTGGTCCGCATTGTAAGGCTTTCTAACAGGGCTTTCTCTAGTAGGAGTGAGAAAAACATAACGGGGTGGTGTGAATCAGAGGGCCTGAATTTGGATAGGCAGTGAGTGGTAACCTAAAATGGAGAAAAGCAACTCGGCTGGTCAGCATGGGGAGGTGAGGAAACATGCAATGGCAATGTAGGATAGGTTTCTGGAAAACATCGCGAGGTGGTGCGCATTATAATGGTTTCTAACAGGCCATTCACTAGGAGGAGTGAGAAAAATATAACGGAGTGGTTTGAATTAGAGGGCCTGATTCAGGATAGGCAGTGAGTGGCAATGTAGGATGGAGAAAAGCACCACGGAGTGGTCAGGATTGGGAGGTCAGGAAACTTGCAGTGGCAATGTAGGATAGGTTTCTGAAAAACGTTGCAGGGTGGTGCTCATTGTAAGGGATTCTAAAAGGCCTTTCACTATTAGGAGTGAGAAAACCATCACGGGGCGGTGTGAATCGGAGTGTCTGAATCAAGTTGGACAGTGATTGGCAATGTAGGGTGGAGAAATGCACCACGGGGTGGTCAGCTTAGGGAGGTCAGGAAACATGCAGTGGCAATGTAGGACAGGTTTCTGAAAAACATCGTTGGGTGGTGTGCATTTTAAGTGTTTCTAACAGGCCATTCACTAGTAGAAGTGCAAAAAAAACATCACAGTGTGGTGTGAATCTTAGGGCCTGAATCAGGATAGGCAGTGAGTGGCAATGTAGGATTGAGACAAGCACCGCGGTGTGGTCAGGATGGTGAGGTCAGGAAACATGCAGTGGCAATGTAGGATAGGTTTCTGAACAACATCGGGGGGTAGGGCCCATTGTAAGTGTTTCTAACAGGCCATTCACTAGTAGCAGTGAGAAATACATCATGTTGTGGTGTGAATCGGAGGTCCTGAACTAAGATAGAAAGTGAGTGGCAATATCGGATGGAGAAAAGCACCACGGGGTGGTCAGCATGGGGAGGTCAGGAAACATGCAGTAGCAATGCAGGATAGGTATCTGAAAAACATCGCGGGATGGTGCGCATTGCAAGGGTTTCTAAAAGGCCTTTAACTAGTAGGAGTGAGAAATACATCATGGTGTGGTGTAAATCGGAGGGACTGAATTAGAATAAGCATTGAGTGTCAATGTAGGATGGAGAAAAGCACCACAGGGTGGTCAGCATTGGGAGGTGAGGAAACATGCAGTGGCAATGTAGGATAGGTTTCTGAAAAAAAGAGTGGGATGGTGCGCATTGTAATGCTTTCTATCAGGCCATTCACTAGTAGGAGTGAGAAAAACATCACAGGGTGGTGTGAATCGGAGGGCCTGAATTAGGATAGGAAGTGAGTGGCAATGTAGGATGGAGAAAAGCACCACGGGGTGGTTATCATGGGTATGTCAGGAAACATGCAGTGGCAATGTAGGATAGTTTTCTGAAAAACATCACGGTGTGGTGCGGATTGTAATGGTTTCTAACTGGCCATTCACTAGTAGGAGTGAGAAAAACCTCACGGGGTCGTGTGAATCAGATGTTCTGAATTAGGATAGGCAGTGAGTGCAATGTAGGACGGAGAAAAGCACCACGGGGTGGTCAGCATGGGGAGGTCAGGAAACATACATTGGCAATGTAGGATAGGTTTCTGAAAAACATCGCCGGTTGTTGCGCATTGTAAGGCTTTCTAACAGGCCATTCACTAGTAGGAGTGAGAAAAACATCACGGGGTGGTGTGAATCGGAGGGCCTGAAAAGAATAGGCAGAGAGTTACAACGTAAAATGGAGAAAAGCACCATGGTGTGGTCAGCATGGGGAGCTCAGCAAACATGCAGTGGCAATGTAGGATAGGTTTCTGAAAAACATCGCAGCGTAGTGCGCATTTTAAGGGTTTCTAACAGGCCATTCACTAATAGGAGTGAGAAATACAACATGGTGTGGTGTGAATCGGAGGGCAGGAATCAAGTTAGACAGTGAGTGGCAATGTTGCATGGAGAAAAGCACCATGGGTTGGTGAGCATGGGGAGGTCAGGAAACATGCATTGGAAATGTAGGATAGGTTTCTGAAAAACGTCGCGGGGTGCGGCGCATTGTAAGGGTTTGTAGCAGGCCATTCACTAGTAGGAGAGAGAAAAACATCACGGGGTGGTGTAAATCGGAGGGCCTGAATTGGGATAGGCAGTGAGTGGCAATGAAGAATGGAGAAAAGCACCACGGGATGGTCAACATGGGGAGGTCAGGAAACATACAATGGCAATGTAGGATAGGTTAATGGAAAAGTTCGCGGGGTGGTGCGCATTTTAAGGCTTTCTAACAAGCCATTCACAAGTAGGAGTGAAAAGCACATCACGGGGTGGTGGGAAACGGAGGGTCTGAATCAAGATAGACTGTGAGTGGCAATGTAGGATGGAGAAAAGCACCACGGGTTGGTGAGCATGGGGAGGTCAGGAAACATGCAATGGCAATTTAGGATAGGTTTCTGAAAAACATCGCGGGGAGATGCGTATTCTAAGGGTATTATGCAGGCCATTCACTAGTAGGAGTGATAAAAACATCACGGGGTGGTGTGAATCAGAGGGCCTGAATTAAGATAGGCAGTGAGTGGCAATGAAGAATGGAGAAAAGCACCACGGGGTGGTCAACATGGGGAGGTCAGGAAACATGCATTGGCACTGTAGGATAGGTTTCTGAAAATCATCTCGGGGTGGTGCGCATTGTAAGGATTTCTAACATTCCATTCACAAGTAGGAGTGAGAAAAACATCACGGGGTGGTGTGAATCTGAGGGCCTGAATGAGGATAGGCTGTGAGTGGCAATGTAGGATGGAGAAAAGCACCACGGGTTTGTCAGCTTGGGGAGGCAAGGAAACATGCAGTTGCAAAGTAGAATAGGTTTTGAGAAACATCGCTGGGTGGTGCGCATTGTAAGGGTTTCTAACTGGCCATTTACTAGTAGGAGTGAGAACAACATCAGGGGTGGTGTGAATCGGAGGGCCTGAATTAGTATAGGCATTGAGTGGCAATGTAGGATGGAGAAAAGCACCAGAGGGTGGTCATCATGGGGAGGGGAGGAAACATGCAGTGGCAATGTAGGATAGGTTTCTGTAAAAAAAAAGCGGGGTGGTGCTCATTGTAAGGGTTTCCAACAGGGCATTCACTAGTAGGAGAGAGAAAAACATAACGGGGTGGTGTGAATCGGAGGGCCATAATTAGGATAGGCAGTGAGTGGCAATGTAGGATGGAGAAAAGCACCATGGGATGGTCAGCACGGGGAGGTCAGGAAACATGCATTGGCAATGTACGATAGGTTTCTGAAAAACATCGCAGGGTGGTGCGCATTGTAAGTCTTTCTAACAGGGCATTCACTAGTAGGAATGAGAAAAACATAATGGGGTGGTGTGAATCAGAGGGCCTGAATTTGGATAGGCAGTGAGTGGTAACGTAAATTGGAGAAAAGCACCTCGGTGTGTTCAGTATGGGGAGGTGAGGAAACATGCAGTGGAAATGTAGGATAGGGTTCTGGAAAACATCGCGGGGTGGTGCGCATTATAAGGGTTTCTAAAAGGCCACTCACTAGTAGGAGTGAGAAATACATCACGGGGTTGTGTGAATCGGAGGGCCTCAATCAAGTTAGACAGTGATTGGCAATGTAGCATGGAGAAAAGCACAACGGGTTGGTGAGCATGGGGAGGTCAGGAAATATGCAGTGTCAATGTAGGATAGGTTTCTGAAAAACATCGCGGGTGGTGAGAATTGTAAGGGTTTCTAACAGGGCATTCACTGGAAGGAGTGAGAAAAAGATCACGGGGTGGTGTGAATCGAAGGGCCTAAATTATGATAGGCAGTGAGTGGCAATGTAGGATGAAGAAAAGCACCATGGGGTGGTCAGCATTGGGAGGTCAGGAAACATGCAGTGGCAATGTAGGACAGGTTTCTGAAAAACATCGTGGGGTGGTGCGCATTGTTAGTGTTTCTAACAGGCCATTCACTAGGAGAAGTGAGAAAAACATCACAGTGAGGTGTGAATCGGAGGGCCTGAATCAGGATAGGCAGTGAGAGGCAATGTCGGATGGAGAAAAGCAACACAGTGTGGTCAGCATGGGGAGGTGAGGAAACATCCAGTGGCAATGTAGGATAGGTTTCTGAAAAAAAATGTGGGGTGGTGTGCATTGTAAGGGTTTCTAACAGGCCATTCACTAGTAGGAGTGAGAAAAAAATCACGGGGTGGTGTGAATCGTAGGGTCATAATTAGGATAGGCAGTGTGTGGCAATGTAGGATGGAGAAAAGCACCGTTGGGTGGTCATCATGGGGAGGTCAGGAAACACGCAGTGGCAATATAGGACAGTATTCTGAAAAACATCAAGGGGTGGTGCGCATTGTAAGGCTTTCTAACAGGCCATTCACTAGTTGGAGTGAGAAAAACATCACGGGGTGGTGTGAATCAGATGTTCTGAAATAGGATAGGCAGTGAGTGCAATGTACGATGGAGAAAAGCACCACGGGGTGGTCAGCATCTGGAGGTCAGGAAACATGCATTGGCAATGTAGGATAGGTTTCTGAAAAACATTGCCAGGTGGTCCGCAGTGTAAGGCTTTCTAACAGGGCATTCTCTAGTAGGAGTGAGAAAAACATAACAGGGTGGTGTGAATCAGAGGCCCTGAATTTGTTTAGGCAGTGAGTCGTAACATAAAATGGAGAAAAGCAACTCGGTTGGTCAGGATGGGGAGGTGAGGAAACATGCAGTGGCAATGTAGGATAGGTTTCTGAAAAACATCGCGGGGTGGTGCGCATTGTAAGGGTTTGTAGCAGGCCATTCACTGGTAGGAGTGAGAAAAACATCACGGGGTGGTATTATACAGAGGGCCTGAATAATAATAGGCAGTGAGTGGCAATGCATAATAGAGAAAAGCACCACGGTGTGGTCAGCCTGGAGATGTCACGAAACATGCATTGACAATGTACTATAGGTATCTGAATAACATCACCAGGTGGTGCGCATTGTAAGGCTTTCAAACAGGCCATTCACTAGTAGGAGTGAGAAAAACATCACGGATTGGTGTGAATCGGAGTGTCTGAATCAGGATAGGCAGTGAGTGACAATGTAGGATGGAGAAAAGCACCACTGGGTGGTCAGGTTGGAGACGTCATGAAACATGCAGTGGCAATGTAGGATAGGTTTCTGAAAAACATCGCCGGTTGTTGCGCATTGTAAGGCTTTCTAACAGGCCATTCACTAGTAGCAGTGAGAAATACATCATGTTGTGGTGTGAATCGGAGGTCCTGAACTAAGATAGAAAGTGAGTGGCAATATCGGATGGAGAAAAGCACCACGGGGTGGTCAGCATGGGGAGGTCAGGAAACATGCAGTAGCAATGCAGGATAGGTATCTGAAAAACATCGCGGGATGGTGCGCATTGCAAGGGTTTCTAAAAGGCCTTTAACTAGTAGGAGTGAGAAATACATCATGGTGTGGTGTAATTCGGAGGGACTGAATTAGAATAAGCATTGAGTGTCAATGTAGGATGGAGAAAAGCACCACAGGGTGGTCAGCATTGGGAGGTGAGGAAACATGCAGTGGCAATGTAGGATAGGTTTCTGAAAAAAAGAGTGGGATGGTGCGCATTGTAATGCTTTCTATCAGGCCATTCACTAGTAGGAGTGAGAAAAACATCACAGGGTGGTGTGAATCGGAGGGCCTGAATTAGGATAGGAAGTGAGTGGCAATGTAGGATGGAGAAAAGCACCACGGGGTGGTTATCATGGGTATGTCAGGAAACATGCAGTGGCAATGTAGGATAGTTTTCTGAAAAACATCACGGTGTGGTGCGGATTGTAATGGTTTCTAACTGGCCATTCACTAGTAGGAGTGAGAAAAACCTCACGGGGTCGTGTGAATCAGATGTTCTGAATTAGGATAGGCAGTGAGTGCAATGTAGGACGGAGAAAAGCACCACGGGGTGGTCAGCATGGGGAGGTCAGGAAACATACATTGGCAATGTAGGATAGGTTTCTGAAAAACATCGCCGGTTGTTGCGCATTGTAAGGCTTTCTAACAGGCCATTCACTAGTAGGAGTGAGAAAAACATCACGGGGTGGTGTGAATCGGAGGGCCTGAAAAGAATAGGCAGAGAGTTACAACGTAAAATGGAGAAAAGCACCATGGTGTGGTCAGCATGGGGAGCTCAGCAAACATGCAGTGGCAATGTAGGATAGGTTTCTGAAAAACATCGCAGCGTAGTGCGCATTTTAAGGGTTTCTAACAGGCCATTCACTAATAGGAGTGAGAAATACAACATGGTGTGGTGTGAATCGGAGGGCAGGAATCAAGTTAGACAGTGAGTGGCAATGTTGCATGGAGAAAAGCACCATGGGTTGGTGAGCATGGGGAGGTCAGGAAACATGCATTGGAAATGTAGGATAGGTTTCTGAAAAACGTCGCGGGGTGCGGCGCATTGTAAGGGTTTGTAGCAGGCCATTCACTAGTAGGAGAGAGAAAAACATCACGGGGTGGTGTAAATCGGAGGGCCTGAATTGGGATAGGCAGTGAGTGGCAATGAAGAATGGAGAAAAGCACCACGGGATGGTCAACATGGGGAGGTCAGGAAACATACAATGGCAATGTAGGATAGGTTAATGGAAAAGTTCGCGGGGTGGTGCGCATTTTAAGGCTTTCTAACAAGCCATTCACAAGTAGGAGTGAAAAGCACATCACGGGGTGGTGGGAAACGGAGGGTCTGAATCAAGATAGACTGTGAGTGGCAATGTAGGATGGAGAAAAGCACCACGGGTTGGTGAGCATGGGGAGGTCAGGAAACATGCAATGGCAATTTAGGATAGGTTTCTGAAAAACATCGCGGGGAGATGCGTATTCTAAGGGTATTATGCAGGCCATTCACTAGTAGGAGTGATAAAAACATCACGGGGTGGTGTGAATCAGAGGGCCTGAATTAGGATAGGCAGTGAGTGGCAATGAAGAATGGAGAAAAGCACCACGGGGTGGTCAACATGGGGAGGTCAGGAAACATGCATTGGCACTGTAGGATAGGTTTCTGAAAATCATCTCGGGGTGGTGCGCATTGTAAGGATTTCTAACATTCCATTCACAAGTAGGAGTGAGAAAAACATCACGGGGTGGTGTGAATCTGAGGGCCTGAATGAGGATAGGCTGTGAGTGGCAATGTAGGATGGAGAAAAGCACCACGGGTTTGTCAGCTTGGGGAGGCAAGGAAACATGCAGTTGCAAAGTAGAATAGGTTTTGAGAAACATCGCTGGGTGGTGCGCATTGTAAGGGTTTCTAACTGGCCATTTACTAGTAGGAGTGAGAACAACATCAGGGGTGGTGTGAATCGGAGGGCCTGAATTAGTATAGGCATTGAGTGGCAATGTAGGATGGAGAAAAGCACCAGAGGGTGGTCATCATGGGGAGGGGAGGAAACATGCAGTGGCAATGTAGGATAGGTTTCTGTAAAAAAAAAGCGGGGTGGTGCTCATTGTAAGGGTTTCCAACAGGGCATTCACTAGTAGGAGAGAGAAAAACATAACGGTTTGGTGTGAATCGGAGGGCCATAATTAGGATAGGCAGTGAGTGGCAATGTAGGATGGAGAAAAGCACCATGGGATGGTCAGCACGGGGAGGTCAGGAAACATGCATTGGCAATGTACGATAGGTTTCTGAAAAACATCGCAGGGTGGTGCGCATTGTAAGTCTTTCTAACAGGGCATTCACTAGTAGGAATGAGAAAAACATAATGGGGTGGTGTGAATCAGAGGGCCTGAATTTGGATAGGCAGTGAGTGGTAACGTAAATTGTAGAAAAGCACCTCGGTGTGTTCAGTATGGGGAGGTGAGGAAACATGCAGTGGAAATGTAGGGTAGGGTTCTGGAAAACATCGCGGGGTGGTGCGCATTATAAGGGTTTCTAAAAGGCCACTCACTAGTAGGAGTGAGAAATACATCACGGGGTTGTGTGAATCGGAGGGCCTCAATCAAGTTAGACAGTGATTGGCAATGTAGCATGGAGAAAAGCACAACGGGTTGGTGAGCATGGGGAGGTCAGGAAATATGCAGTGTCAATGTAGGATAGGTTTCTGAAAAACATCGCGGGTGGTGAGAATTGTAAGGGTTTCTAACAGGGCATTCACTGGAAGGAGTGAGAAAAAGATCACGGGGTGGTGTGAATCGAAGGGCCTAAATTATGATAGGCAGTGAGTGGCAATGTAGGATGAAGAAAAGCACCATGGGGTGGTCAGCATTGGGAGGTCAGGAAACATGCAGTGGCAATGTAGGACAGGTTTCTGAAAAACATCGTGGGGTGGTGCGCATTGTTAGTGTTTCTAACAGGCCATTCACTAGGAGAAGTGAGAAAAACATCACAGTGTGGTGTGCATCGGAGGGCCTGAATCAGGATAGGCAGTGAGAGGCAATGTCGGATGGAGAAAAGCAACACAGTGTGGTCAGCATGGGGAGGTGAGGAAACATCCAGTGGCAATGTAGGATAGGTTTCTGAAAAAAAATGTGGGGTGGTGCGCATTGTAAGGGTTTCTAACAGGCCATTCACTAGTAGGAGTGAGAAAAAAATCACGGGGTGGTGTGAATCGTAGGGTCATAATTAGGATAGGCAGTGTGTGGCAATGTAGGATGGAGAAAAGCACCGTTGGGTGGTCATCATGGGGAGGTCAGGAAACACGCAGTGGCAATATAGGACAGTATTCTGAAAAACATCAAGGGGTGGTGCGCATTGTAAGGCTTTCTAACAGGCCATTCACTAGTTGGAGTGAGAAAAACATCACGGGGTGGTGTGAATCAGATGTTCTGAATTAGGATAGGCAGTGAGTGCAATGTACGATGGAGAAAAGCACCACGGGGTGGTCAGCATCTGGAGGTCAGGAAACATGCATTGGCAATGTAGGATAGGTTTCTGAAAAACATTGCCAGGTGGTCCGCAGTGTAAGGCTTTCTAACAGGGCATTCTCTAGTAGGAGTGAGAAAAACATAACAGGGTGGTGTGAATCAGAGGCCCTGAATTTGTTTAGGCAGTGAGTCGTAACATAAAATGGAGAAAAGCAACTCGGTTGGTCAGGATGGGGAGGTGAGGAAACATGCAGTGGCAATGTAGGATAGGTTTCTGAAAAACATCGCTGGGTGGTGCGCATTGTAAGGGTTTGTAGCAGGCCATTCACTGGTAGGAGTGAGAAAAACATCACGGGGTGGTATTATACAGAGGGCCTGAATAATAATAGGCAGTGAGTGGCAATGCATAATAGAGAAAAGCACCATGGTGTGGTCAGCCTGGAGATGTCACGAAACATGCATTGACAATGTACTATAGGTATCTGAATAACATCACCAGGTGGTGCGCATTGTAAGGCTTTCTAACAGGCCATTCACTAGTAGGAGTGAGAAAAACATCACGGGTTGGTGTGAATCGGAGTGTCTGAATCAGGATAGGCAGTGAGTGACAATGTAGGATGGAGAAAAGCACCACTGGGTGGTCAGGTTGGAGACGTCATGAAACATGCAGTGGCAATGTAGGATAGGTTTCTCAAAAACATCGCGGGTTGGCGAGCATTGTAAGGGTTTCTAACAAGCCATTCACTAGAACGAGTGAGAAATTCATCACGGTGTGGTGTGAATTGGAGGAACTGAATTACGATAGGCAGTGAATGGCAATGTAAAATGGAGAAAAGCACCATGGTGTGGTCAGCATGGGAAGGTCAGGAAACATGCAGTGGCAATGTAGGATAAGTTTTTGAAAAACATTGCAAGGTGCTGCGCGTTTAAAGGTTTCTAACAGGCCATTCACTAGTAGGAGTGAGAAATACATCACACCGTGGTGTGAATCGGAAGCCCTCAATCAGTATGGTCAGTGAGTTGCAATGAAGGATGGAGAAAAGCACCACGGGTTGGTGAGCATGGGGAGGTCAGGAAACATGCAGTGGCAATGTAGAATAGGTTTCGGATAAACATCACTGGGTAGTGGGCATTGTAAGGGTTTCTAACAGGCTATTCACTAGTAGGAGTGAGAACAACATCACAGGGAGGTGTGAATCGAAGGGACTGAATTTGGATAGGCAGTGAGTGGCAATGTAGGATGGAGAAAAGCACCACGGGGTGGTCAGCATGGGGAGGTCTGAAAACATGCATTGGCAATGTAGGATAGGTTTCTGAAAAACATCGCCGGGTGGTGCGCATTGTAAGGCTTTCTAACAGGCCATTCTATAGGAGTAGTGAGAAAAACAACACAGGGTGGTGTGAATCAGAGGGCCTGAATTAGGATAGGCAGTGAGTGGCAATGTAGGATAGAGAAAAGCACCACGGGGTTGTCAGCATGGGGAGGTCAGGAAACATGCAGTGGGAATGTAGGATAGGTTTCTGAAACACATCGCGGGTTGCTGCACATTGTAAGGGTTTCTAACAGGCCATTCACTAGATGAAGTGAGAAAAACATCAGAGTGTGGTTTGATTCAGAGGGGCTGAATCAACTTAGGCAGTTAGTGGCAATGTAGGATGGAGAAAGCACCACGGGGTGGTCAGAATGGGGAGGTCAGGAAACATGCAGTGGCAATGTGGGATAGATTTCTGAAAAACATCGTGGGGTAGTGCTCATTGTAAGGGTTTCTAACGGGCCATTCACTATTAGGAGTGAGAAATACATCATGGTGTGGTGTGAATCGGAGGGCCTGAATCAAGATAGACAGTGAGTGGCAATGTAGGATGGAGAAAAGCACCACGGGTTGGTGTGAATAGGGAGGTCTGGAAACATGCAATGGCAATGTAGGAGAGGTTTCTGAAAAACATCTCCGGGTGGTGCGCATTGTAAGGGTTTGTAGCAGGCCATTCACTAGTAAGAGTGAGAAAATACATCAAGGGGTGGTGTGAAATGGAGGGCCTGAATTAGGATAGACAGTGAGTGGCAATGAAGAATGGAGAAAAGCACCACGGAGTGGTCATCATGGAGATGTGAGGAAACATGCAGAGCCATTGTAGGACAGCTTTCTGAAAAACATCGCGGGGTGGTGCGCATTGTAAGGATTTCTAACAAGCCATTCACAAGTAGGAGTGAAAAAAACATCACGGGGTGTCGTGAATCGGAGGGACTGAATTAGGATAGGCTGTGAGTGGCAATGTAGGATGGAGAAAAGCACCATGGGTTTGTCAGCATAGGGTGGCAAGGAAACATGCAGTGGCAATGTAGAATAGGTTTCTGATAAACATCGCTGGGTGGTGCGCATTGTAAGGGTTTCTAGCAGGCCATTAACTAGTACGAGTGAGAACAACATCAGTGGGTGGTGTGAATCGGAGGGCCTGAATTAGGATAGGAATTGAGTGGCAATGTTGGATGGAGAAAAGCACCACAGGATGGTCAGCATGGGGAGGTCAGGAAACATGCAGTGGCAATGTAGGATAGGTTTCTGAAAAGAAAAGCGGGGTGGTGTGCATTGTAAGGGTTTCCAACAGGCCATTCACGAGTAGGAGAGTGAAAAACATCACGGGATGGTGTGAATCGGAGGGCCATAATTAGGATAGGCAGTGAGTGGCAATATAGGATGGAGAATAGCACCATGGGGTGGTCATCATACGGAGGTCAGGAAACATGCAGTGGCAATATAGGATAGCTTTCTGAAAAACATCATGGGGTGGTGCGCATTGTAAGGGTTTCTAACAGGGCATTCACTAGTAGGAGTGAGAAGAACATCACGGGGTGGTGTGAATCAGATGTTCTGAATTAGGATAGGCAGTGAGTGCAATGTAGGATGGAGAAAAGCACCACGGGGTGGTCAGCATGGGGAGGTCAGGAAACATTCATTGGCAATGTAGGATAGGTTTCTGAAAAACATCGCGGGGTGGTGCGCATTGTAAGGGTTTCTAACAGGCCATTCACTAGTAGGAGTGAGAAAAACATCAGGGGTGGTGTGAATCGGAAGGCCTGAATTAGGATAGGCAGTGAGTGGCAATGTAGGATGGAGAAAAGCACCTCGGGGTGGTCATGATGGGGAATTCAGGAAACATGCAGTGGCAATGTAGAATAGGTTTCTAAAAAACATTGCAGGGTGGTGCGCATTGTAAGGCTTTCTAACAGGCCATTCAATAGTATGAGTGAGAACAACATCACGGGGTGGTGTGAATCGAAGGGCATAATTCAGGATAGGCAGTGAGTGGCAAATTAGGATGGAGAAAAGCACCACGGGGTGGTTCGCATGGGGATATCAGGACACATGCAATTGCAATGTAGGATAGGTTTCTGAAAAAAATCGCGGGGTTGTGCGCATTGTAATGGTTTCTAACAGGCCATTCAGTGGTAGAAGTATTAAAACATCGCAGGGTGGTGTGAATCGGAGGGTCAGAATCAGGATAGGCAGTGAGTGGCAATGTAGGATGGAGAAAAGCAACACGGGGTGGTCAGGATCGGGAGGTCAGGAAACATGCAGTGGCAATGAAGGATAGGTTTCTGAAAAACATCGCGGGGTAGTGCGCATTGTAAGGGTTTCTAACAGGCCATTCACTAGTAGGAGTGAGAAAAACATCACGGGGTGGTGTGAATCGGAGGGCATGAATTAGGACAGGCCGTGAGTGGCAATGTAGGATGGAAAAAATCTCCACGGGGTGGTCAGGATGGAGAGGTCAGGAAAAATGCAGTGGCAATGTAGGATAGGTTTCTGAAAAAAAACAGTGCGCATTGTAAGGGTTTCTAACAGGCCATTCACTAGTAGGAGTGAGAAAAACATCATGGTGTGGTGTGAATCAGAGGGCATGAATCAAGATAGACAGTGAGGGGCAATGTAGGATGGAGAAAAGCCCCATGGGTTGGTGAGCATGGTGAGGTCAGATAACATGCATTGGCAATATAGGATAGGTTTCTGAAAAAAAAAAAAGCGGGATGGTGCGCATTGTAAGTGTTTCTAACAGGCCATTCACCAGTAGGATTGGGAAAAACATCATGGGTGTTGTGAATCGGAGGGCCTGAATTAGGATAGGCAGTGAGTGGCAATGTAGGATGGAGAAAACCACCACGGTGTGGTCAGCATGCGGAGGTCAGGAAACATCCAGTGGCAATGTAGGATAGGTTTCTGAAAAACATCGCGGGGTGGTGCTCATTATATGGATTTCTAACAAGTGATTGACAAGTAGGAGTGAGAAAAACATCATGGGGTGTTGTGAATCGCATGGACTGTATTAGGATAGTGTGTGAGTGGCAATGTAGGATGGAGAAAAGCACCATCGGGTGGTCATCATGGGGTGGTCAGGACACACGCAGTGGCAATATAGGATAGTTTTCTGAAAAACATCGCAGGCTGGTGAGCATTGTAAGGCTTTCTAACAGGCCATTCACTAGTAGGAGTGAGAAAAACATCACGGGGTGGTGTGAATCAGATGTTCTGAATTAGGATAGGCAGTGAGTGCAATGTAGGATGGAGAAAAGCACCACGGGATGGTCAGAACGGGGAAGTCAGGAAACATGCATTGGCAATGTAGGATAGGTTTCTGAAAAACATCGCAAGGTGGTGCGCATTGTAAGGCTTTCTAACAGGGCATTTACTAGTAGGAGTGAGAAAAACATAACGGGGCGGTGTGAATCGGAGGGCCTGAATTTGGATAGGCAGTGAGTTGTAACGTAAAATGGAGAAAAGCACCTCGGTGTGGTCAGTAAGGGGAGGTGAGGAAACATGCATTGGCAATGTAGGATAGGTTTCTGGAAAACATCGCGGGGTGGTGCGCATTATAAGGGTTTCTAACAGGCCATTCACTAGTAGGAGTGAGAAAAATATAACAGAGTGGTGTGAATAGGAGGGCCTGATTCAGGATAGGCAGTGAGTAGCAATGTAGGATGGAGAAAAGCACCACGGGGTGGTCAGGATGGGGATGTCAGGAAACTTGCATTGGCAATGTAGGATAGATTTCTGAAAAACATTGCAGGGTGGTGCTCATTGTAAGGGTTTCTAAAAGGCCATTCACTAGTAAGAGTGTGAAATACATTATGGGGTGGTGTGAATCGGAGGGCCTGAATCAAGTTAGACAGTGATTGGCAATGTAGGATGGAGAAAAGCACCACAGGTTGGTGAGCATGGGGAGGTCAGGAAACATGCAGTGGCAATGTAGGATAGTTTTCTGAAAAACATCACGGGGTGGTGCGCATTGTAAGGGTTTCTAACAGGCCATTCACTAGTAGGAGAGAAAAAAACATCATGGGGTGGTGTGAATCAGAGGGCCTGAATTAGGAAAGGCTGTGAGTGGCAATGTAGGATGGAGAAAAGCACTACGGGTTTGTCAGCATTGGGAGGCAGGGAAACATGCAGTGGCAATGTAGAATAGGTTTCGGATAAACATCACTGGGTGGTGTGCATTGTAAGGGTTTCTAACAGGCCATTCACTAGTAGGAGTGAGAAATACATCATGGGTGGTGTGAATCGGAGTGCCTGAATTAGGATAGGCAGTGAGTGGCAATGTAGGATGGAGAAAAGCACCACGGTGTGGTCAGCATGCGGAGGTCAGGAAACATGCAGTGGCAATGTAGGATAGGTTTCTGAAACACATCGCGGGTTGCTTAGCATTGTAAGGGTTTCTAACAGGCCATTCACTAGATGAAGTGAGAAAAACATCAGAGTGTGGTTTGATTCAGAGGGCCTGAATAAACTTCGGCAGTTAGTGGCAATGTAGGATGGAGAAATCACCACGGGGTGGTCAGGATGGGGAGGTCAGGAAACATGCAGTGGCAATGTGGGATAGATTTCTGAAAAACATCGTGGGGTAGTGCTCATTGTAAGGGTTTCTAACGGGCCATTCACTATTAGGAGTGAGAAATACATCATGGTGTGGTGTGAATCGGAGGGCCTGAATCAAGATAGACAGTGAGTGGCAATGTAAGTTGGAGAAAAGCACCATGGGTTGGTGTGAATAGGGAGGTCTGGAAACATGCAATGGCAATGTAGGAGAGGTTTCTGAAAAACATCTCCGGGTGGTGCGCATTGTAAGGGTTTGTAGCAGGCCATTCACTAGTAAGAGTGAGAAAAACATCAAGGGGTGGTGTGAAACGGAGGGCCTGAATTAGGATAGACAGTGAGTGGCAATGAAGAATGGAGAAAAGCACCACGGGGTGGTCAACATGGAGATGTGAGGAAACATGCAGAGCCATTGTAGGACAGCTTTCTGAAAAACATCGCGGGGTGGTGCGCATTGTAAGGATTTCTAACAAGCCATTCACAAGTAGGAGTGAAACAAACATCACGGGGTGTCGTGAATCGGAGGGACTGAATTAGGATAGGCTGTGAGTGGCAATGTAGGATGGAGAAAAGCACCATGGGTTTGTCAGCATGGGGTGGCAAGGAAACATGCAGTGGCAATGTAGAATAGGTTTCTGATAAACATCGCTGGGTGGTGCGCATTGTAAGGGTTTCTAGCAGGCCATTAACTAGTACGAGTGAGAACAACATCAGTGGGTGGTGTGAATCGGAGGGCCTGAATTAGGATAGGAATTGAGTGGCAATGTTGGATGGAGAAAAGCACCACAGGGTGGTCAGCATGGGGAGGTCAGGAAACATGCAGTGGCAATGTAGGATAGGTTTCTGAAAAGAAAAGCGGGGTGGTGCGCATTGTAAGGGTTTCCAACAGGCCATTCACTAGTAGGAGAGAGAAAAACATCATGGGGTGGTGTGAATTGGAGGGCCATAATTAGGATAGGCAGTGAGTGGCAAAGTAGGATGGAGAAAAGCACCATGGGGTGGTCATCATAGGGAGGTCAGGAAACATGCAGTGGCAATATAGGATAGTTTTCTGAAAAACATCATGGGGTGGTGCGCATTATAAGGGTTTCTAACAGGCCATTCACTAGTAGGAGTGAGAAGAACATCACTGGGTGGTGTGAATCAGATGTTCTGAATTAGAATAGGCAGTGAGTGCAATGTAGGATGGAGAAAAGCACCACGGGGTGGTCAGCATGGGGAGGTCAGGAAACATGCATTGGCAATGTAGGATAGGTTTCTGAAAAACATCGCCAGGCGGTGCGCATTGTAAGGTTTTCTAACAGGGCATTCACTAGTAGGAGTGAGAAAAATATAATGGGGTGGTGTGAATCGGAGGGCCTGAATTTGGATAAGCATTGAGTTTCAATGTAGGATGGAGAAAAGCACCACAGGGTGGTCAGCATGTGGAGGTGAGGAAACCTGCAGTGGCAATGTAGGATAGGTTTCGGGAAAAAAAGCGGGGTAGTGCGCATTGTAACGGTTTCTAACAGGCAATTCACTAGTAGGAGTGAGAAAAACATCACAGGTGGTGTGAATCGGAGGGCCTGAATCAGGATACGCAGTGAGTGCAATGTAGGATGGAGTAAAGCACCACAGGTGGTCAGCATGGGGAGGTCAGGAAACATTCATTGGCAATGTAGGATAGGTTTCTGAAAAACATCGCGGGGTGGTGCGCATTGTAAGGGTTTCTAACAGGCCATTCACTAGTAGGAGTGAGAAAAACATCACGGCGTGGTTTGAATCAGAGGGCCTCAATCAGGATAGGCAGTGAGTGGCAATGTAGGAAAGAGAAAAGCACCACGGGCTGGTCATCATGGGGAGGTCAGGAAACATGCAGTGGCAATGTAGGATAGTTTTATGAAAAAATCACGTAGTGGTGCGCATTGTAAGGGTTTCTAACTGGCCATTCACTAGGTGGAGGGAGAAAAACATCACGGCTGGTGTGAATCAGATGTTCTGTATTAGGATAGGCAGTGAGTGGCAATGTAGGATGGAGAAAAGCATCACGGGTTTGTCAGCATGGGGAGGCTAGGAAACATGCAGTGGCAATGTAGAATAGGTTTCCGATAAACATCTCTGGGTGGTGCGCATTGTAAGGCTTTCTAACAGGCCGTTCAATAGTATGAGTGAGAACAACATCGCGGGGTGATGTGAATCGAAGGGCATAATTCACGATAGGCAGTGAGTGTCTAATTAGCATGGAGAAAAGCACCACGGGGTGGTCCGCATGGGGATATCAGGACACATGCAGTGGCTATGTAGGATAGGTTTATGAAAAACATCGCGGGGTTGTGCGCATTGTAATGGTTTCTAACAGGCCATTCACTAGTAGAAGTATAAAAACATCGCAGGGTGGTGTGAATCGGAGGGCCAGAATCAGGATAGGCAGTGAGTGGCAATGTAGGATGGAGAAAAGCACCACGGGGTGGTCAGGATGGGGAGGTCACTAAACATGCAGTGGCAATGAACGATAGGTTTCTGAAAAACATCGCGGGGTAGTGCGCATTGTAAGGGTTTCTAACAGGCCATTCACTAGTAGGAGTGAGAAAAACATCACGGGGTGGTGTGAATCGGAGGGCCTGAATTAGGACAGGCCGTGAGTGGCAATGTAGGATGGAGAAAATCTCCACGGGGTGGTCAGGATGGAGAGGTCAGGAAACATGCAGTGGCAATGTAGGATAGGTTTCTGAAAAAAAATAGTGGAGTAGTGCGCATTGTAAGGGTTTCTAACAGGCCATTCACTAGTAGGAGTGAGAAAAACATCATGGTGTGGTGTGAATCAGAGGGCATGAATCAAGATAGACAGTGAGGGGCAATGTAGGATGGAGAAAAGCCCCATGGGTTGGTGAGCATGGTGAGGTCAGGAAACATGCATTGGCAATGTAGGATAGGTTTCTGAAAAAAAAATCGGGGTGGTGCGCATTGTAAGGGTTTCTAACAGGCCATTCACTAGTAGGATTGAGAAAAACATCATGGGTGGTGTGAATCGGAGTGCCTGAATTAGGATAGGCAGTGAGTGGCAATGTAGGATGGAGAAAAGCACCACGGTGTGGTCAGCATGCGGAGGTCAGGAAACATGCAGTGGCAATGTAGGATAGGTTTCTGAAAAACATCGCTGGGTGGTGCACATTGTAAGGTTTTCTACCAGCCCATTCACTAGTAAGAGTGAGAACAACATCATGGAGTGGTGTGCATCGGAGGGCCTGAATTAGGATAGGCATTGAGTAGTAATGTAGGATGGAGTAAAGCAACACTAGGTGGTCAGCATCGGGAGGTCAGGAAACATGCATTGGCAATGTAGGATAGGTTTCTGAAAAGCATCGCCGTGTGGTGCGCATGGTAAGGCTTTCTAAAAGGCCATTCAGTAGTAGGAGTGAGAAAAACATCACGAGTTGGTGTGAATCGGAGGGTCTGAATCAGGATAGGCAGTGAGTGACAATGTAGGATGGAGAAAATCACCACTGGGTGGTCAGGTTGGAGACGTCATGAAACATGCAGTGGCAATGTAGGATAGGTTTCTCAAAAACATCGCGGGTTGGCGAGCATTGTAAGGGTTTCTAACAAGCCATTCACTAGAACGAGTGAGAAATTCATCACGGGGTGGTGTGAATTGGAGGAACTGAATTACGATAGGCAGTGAATGGCAATGTAAAATGGAGAAAAGCACCACGGTGTGGTCAGCATGGGAAGGTCAGGAAACATGCAGTGGCAATGTAGGATAAGTTTCTATAAAACATTGCAGGGTGCTGCGCGTTTAATGGTTTCTAACAGGCCATTCACTAGTAGGAGTGAGAAATACATCACGCGGTGGTGTGAATCGGAAGCCCTCAATCAGGATGGTCAGTGAGTTGCAATGAAGGATGGAGAAAAGCACCACGGGTTGGTGAGCATGGGGAGGTCAGTAAACATGCAGTGGCAATGTAGAATAGGTTTCGGATAAACATCACTGGGTGGTGGGCTTTGTAAGGGTTTCTAACAGGCCATTCACTAGTAGGAGAGAGAACAATATCACAGGGAGGTGTGAATCGAAGGGACTGAATTCGGATAGGCAGTGAGTGGCAATGAAGGATGGAGAAAAGCACCACGGGGTGGTCAGCATGGGGAGGTCAGGAAACATGCATTGGCAATGTAGGATAGGTTTCTGAAAAACATCGCCGGGTGGTGCGCATTGTAAGGCTTTCTAACAGGCCATTCAATAGGAGCAGTGAGAAAAACATCACAGGGTGGTGAGAATCGGAGGGCATGAATTAGGATAGGCAATGAGTGGCAATGTAGGATAGAGAAAAGCACCACGGGGTGGTCAGCATGGGGAGGTCAGGAAACATGCAGTGGGAATGTAGGATAGGTTTCTGAAACACATCGCGGGTTGCTGCGCATTGTAAGGGTTTCTAACAGGCCATTCACTAGATGAAGTGAGAAAAACATCAGAGTGTGGTTTGATTCAGAGGGCCTGAATAAACTTCGGCAGTTAGTGGCAATGTAGGATGGAGAAATCACCACGGGGTGGTCAGGATGGGGAGGTCAGGAAACATGCAGTGGCAATGTGGGATAGATTTCTGAAAAACATCGTGGGGTAGTGCTCATTGTAAGGGTTTCTAACGGGCCATTCACTATTAGGAGTGAGAAATACATCATGGTGTGGTGTGAATCGGAGGGCCTGAATCAAGATAGACAGTGGGTGGCAATGTAAGTTGGAGAAAAGCACCATGGGTTGGTGTGAATAGGGAGGTCTGGAAACATGCAATGGCAATGTAGGAGAGGTTTCTGAAAAACATCTCCGGGTGGTGCGCATTGTAAGGGTTTGTAGCAGGCCATTCACTAGTAAGAGTGAGAAAAACATCAAGGGGTGGTGTGAAACGGAGGGCCTGAATTAGGATAGACAGTGAGTGGCAATGAAGAATGGAGAAAAGCACCACGGGCTGGTCAACATGGAGATGTGAGGAAACATGCAGAGCCATTGTAGGACAGCTTTCTGAAAAACATCGCGGGGTGGTGCGCATTGTAAGGATTTCTAACAAGCCATTCACAAGTAGGAGTGAAAAAAACATCACGGGGTGTCGTGAATCGGAGGGACTGAATTAGGATAGGCTGTGAGTGGCAATGTAGGATGGAGAAAAGCACCATGGGTTTGTCAGCATGGGGTGGCAAGGAAACATGCAGTGACAATGTAGAATAGGTTTCTGATAAACATCGCTGGGTGGTGCGCATTGTAAGGGTTTCTAGCAGGCCATTAACTAGTACGAGTGAGAACAACATCAGTGGGTGGTGTGAATCGGAGGGCCTGAATTAGGATAGGAATTGAGTGGCAATGTTGGATGGAGAAAAGCACCACAGGGTGGTCAGCATGGGGAGGTCAGGAAACATGCAGTGGCAATGTAGGATAGGTTTCTGAAAAGAAAAGCGGGGTGGTGCGCATTGTAAGGGTTTCCAACAGGCCATTCACTAGTAGGAGAGAGAAAAACATCATGGGGTGGTGTGAATCGGAGGGCCATAATTAGGATAGGCAGTGAGTGGCAATGTAGGATGGAGAAAAGCACCATGGGGTGGTCATCATAGTGAGGTCAGGAAACATGCAGTGGCAATATAGGATAGTTTTCTGAAAAACATCATGGGGTGGTGCGCATTGTAAGGGTTTCTAACAGGCCATTCACTAGTAGGAGTGAGAAGAACATCACTGGGTGGTGTGAATCAGATGTTCTGAATTAGCATAGGCAGTGAGTGCAATGTAGGATGGAGAAAAGCACCACGGGGTGGTCAGCATGGGGAGGTCAGGAAACATGCATTGGCAATGTAGGATATGTTTCTGAAAAACATCGCCAGGCAGTGCGCATTGTAAGGCTTTCTAACAGGGCATTCACTAGTAGGAGTGAGAAAAATATAATGGGGTGGTGTGAATCGGAGGGCCTGAATTTGGATAAGCATTGAGTGTCAATGTAGGATGGAGAAAAGCACCACAGGGTGGTCAGCATGTGGAGGTGAGGAAACCTGCAGTGGCAATGTAGGATAGGTTTCGGAAAAAAAAGCGGGGTAGTGCGCATTGTAACGGTTTCTAACAGGCAATTCACTAGTAGGAGTGAGAAAAACATCACAGGTGTGTGAATCGGAGGGCCTGAATCAGGATACGCAGTGAGTGCAATGTAGGATGGAGTAAAGCACCACAGGTGGTCAGCATGGGGAGGTCAGGAAACATTCATTGGCAATGTAGTATAGGTTTCTGAAAAACATCGCGGGGTGGTGCGCATTGTAAGGGTTTCTAACAGGCCATTCACTAGTAGGAGTGAGAAAAACATCACGGCGTGGTTTGAATCAGAGGGCCTCAATCAGGATAGGCAGTGAGTGGCAATGTAGGAAAGAGAAAAGCACCACGGGCTGGTCATCATGGGGAGGTCAGGAAACATGCAGTGGCAATGTAGGATAGTTTTATGAAAAAATCACGTAGTGGTGCGCATTGTAAGGGTTTCTAACTGGCCATTCACTAGGTGGAGGGAGAAAAACATCACGGCTCGTGTGAATCAGATGTTCTGTATTAGGATAGTCAGTGAGTGGCAATGTAGGATGGAGAAAAGCATCACGGGTTTGTCAGCATGGGGAGGCTAGGAAACATGCAGTGGCAATGTAGAATAGGTTTCCGATAAACATCTCTGGGTGGTGCGCATTGTAAGGCTTTCTAACAGGCCGTTCAATAGTATGAGTGAGAACAACATCACAGGGTGGTGTGAATCGAAGGGCATAATTCACGATAGGCAGTGAGTGTCTAATTAGCATGGAGAAAAGCACCACGGGGTGGTCCGCATGGGGATATCAGGACACATGCAGTGGCTATGTAGGATAGGTTTATGAAAAACATCGCGGGGTTGTGCGCATTGTAATGGTTTCTAACAGGCCATTCACTAGTAGAAGTATAAAAACATCGCAGGGTGGTGTGAATCAGAGGGCCAGAATCAGGATAGGCAGTGAGTGGCAATGTAGGATGGAGAAAAGCACCACGGGGTGGTCAGGATGGGGAGGTCAGGAAACATGCAGTGGCAATGAACGATAGGTTTCTGAAAAACATCGCGGGGTAGTGCGCATTGTAAGGGTTTCTAACAGGCCATTCACTAGTAGGAGTGAGAAAAACATCACGGGGTGGTGTGAATCGGAGGGCCTGAATTAGGACAGGCCGTGAGTGGCAATGTAGGATGGAGAAAATCTCCACGGGGTGGTCAGGATGGAGAGGTCAGGAAACATGCAGTGGCAATGTAGGATAGGTTTCTGAAAAAAAATAGTGGAGTAGTGCGCATTGTAAGGGTTTCTAACAGGCCATTCACTAGTAGGAGTGAGAAAAACATCATGGTGTGGTGTGAATCAGAGGGCATGAATCAAGTTAGACAGTGAGGGGCAATGTAGGATGGAGAAAAGCCCCATGGGTTGGTGAGCATGGTGAGGTCAGGAAACATGCATTGGCAATGTAGGATAGGTTTCTGAAAAAAAAATCGGGGTGGTGCGCATTGTAAGGGTTTCTAACAGGCCATTCACTAGTAGGATTGAGAAAAACATCATGGGTGGTGTGAATCGGAGTGCCTGAATTAGGATAGGCAGTGAGTGGCAATGTAGGATGGAGAAAAGCACCACGGTGTGGTCAGCATGCGGAGGTCAGGAAACATGCAGTGGCAATGTAGGATAGGTTTCTGAAAAACATCGCTGGGTGGTGCACATTGTAAGGTTTTCTACCAGCCCCTTCACTAGTAAGAGTGAGAACAACATCATGGAGTGGTGTGCATCGGAGGGCCTGAATTAGGATAGGCATTGAGTAGTAATGTAGGATGGAGTAAAGCAACACTAGGTGGTCAGCATCGGGAGGTCAGGAAACATGCATTGGCAATGTAGGATAGGTTTCTGAAAAGCATCGCCGTGTGGTGCGCATGGTAAGGCTTTCTAAAAGGCCATTCAGTAGTAGGAGTGAGAAAAACATCACGAGTTGGTGTGAATCGGAGGGTCTGAATCAGGATAGGCAGTGAGTGACAATGTAGGATGGAGAAAATCACCACTGGGTGGTCAGGTTGGAGACGTCATGAAACATGCAGTGGCAATGTAGGATAGGTTTCTCAAAAACATCGCGGGTTGGCGAGCATTGTAAGGGTTTCTAACAAGCCATTCACTAGAACGAGTGAGAAATTCATCACGGTGTGGTGTGAATTGGAGGAACTGAATTACGATAGGCAGTGAATGGCAATGTAAAATGGAGAAAAGCACCACGGTGTGGTCAGCATGGGAAGGTCAGGAAACATGCAGTGGCAATGTAGGATAAGTTTCTATAAAACATTGCAGGGTGCTGCGCGTTTAATGGTTTCTAACAGGCCATTCACTAGTAGGAGTGAGAAATACATCACGCGGTGGTGTGAATCGGAAGCCCTCAATCAGGATGGTCAGTGAGTTGCAATGAAGGATGGAGAAAAGCACCACGGGTTGGTGAGCATGGGGAGGTCAGTAAACATGCAGTGGCAATGTAGAATAGGTTTCGGATAAACATCACTGGGTGGTGGGCTTTGTAAGGGTTTCTAACAGGCCATTCACTAGTAGGAGAGAGAACAATATCACAGGGAGGTGTGAATCGAAGGGACTGAATTCGGATAGGCAGTGAGTGGCAATGAAGGATGGAGAAAAGCACCACGGGGTGGTCAGCATGGGGAGGTCAGGAAACATGCATTGGCAATGTAGGATAGGTTTCTGAAAAACATCGCCGGGTGGTGCGCATTGTAAGGCTTTCTAACAGGCCATTCAATAGGAGCAGTGAGAAAAACATCACAGGGTGGTGAGAATCGGAGGGCATGAATTAGGATAGGCAATGAGTGGCAATGTAGGATAGAGAAAAGCACCACGGGGTGGTCAGCATGGGGAGGTCAGGAAACATGCAGTGGGAATGTAGGATAGGTTTCTGAAACACATCGCGGGTTGCTGCGCATTGTAAGGGTTTCTAACAGGCCATTCACTAGATGAAGTGAGAAAAACATCAGAGTGTGGTTTGATTCAGAGGGCCTGAATAAACTTCGGCAGTTAGTGGCAATGTAGGATGGAGAAATCACCACGGGGTGGTCAGGATGGGGAGGTCAGGAAACATGCAGTGGCAATGTGGGATAGATTTCTGAAAAACATCGTGGGGTAGTGCTCATTGTAAGGGTTTCTAACGGGCCATTCACTATTAGGAGTGAGAAATACATCATGGTGTGGTGTGAATCGGAGGGCCTGAATCAAGATAGACAGTGGGTGGCAATGTAAGTTGGAGAAAAGCACCATGGGTTGGTGTGAATAGGGAGGTCTGGAAACATGCAATGGCAATGTAGGAGAGGTTTCTGAAAAACATCTCCGGGTGGTGCGCATTGTAAGGGTTTGTAGCAGGCCATTCACTAGTAAGAGTGAGAAAAACATCAAGGGGTGGTGTGAAACGGAGGGCCTGAATTAGGATAGACAGTGAGTGGCAATGAAGAATGGAGAAAAGCACCACGGGCTGGTCAACATGGAGATGTGAGGAAACATGCAGAGCCATTGTAGGACAGCTTTCTGAAAAACATCGCGGGGTGGTGCGCATTGTAAGGATTTCTAACAAGCCATTCACAAGTAGGAGTGAAAAAAACATCACGGGGTGTCGTGAATCGGACGGACTGAATTAGGATAGGCTGTGAGTGGCAATGTAGGATGGAGAAAAGCACCATGGGTTTGTCAGCATGGGGTGGCAAGGAAACATGCAGTGACAATGTAGAATAGGTTTCTGATAAACATCGCTGGGTGGTGCGCATTGTAAGGGTTTCTAGCAGGCCATTAACTAGTACGAGTGAGAACAACATCAGTGGGTGGTGTGAATCGGAGGGCCTGAATTAGGATAGGAATTGAGTGGCAATGTTGGATGGAGAAAAGCACCACAGGGTGGTCAGCATGGGGAGGTCAGGAAACATGCAGTGGCAATGTAGGATAGGTTTCTGAAAAGAAAAGCGGGGTGGTGCGCATTGTAAGGGTTTCCAACAGGCCATTCACTAGTAGGAGAGAGAAAAACATCATGGGGTGGTGTGAATCGGAGGGCCATAATTAGGATAGGCAGTGAGTGGCAATGTAGGATGGAGAAAAGCACCATGGGGTGGTCATCATAGGGAGGTCAGGAAACATGCAGTGGCAATATAGGATAGTTTTCTGAAAAACATCATGGGGTGGTGCGCATTGTAAGGGTTTCTAACAGGCCATTCACTAGTAGGAGTGAGAAGAACATCACTGGGTGGTGTGAATCAGATGTTCTGAATTAGCATAGGCAGTGAGTGCAATGTAGGATGGAGAAAAGCACCACGGGGTGGTCAGCATGGGGAGGTCAGGAAACATGCATTGGCAATGTAGGATATGTTTCTGAAAAACATCGCCAGGCAGTGCGCATTGTAAGGCTTTCTAACAGGGCATTCACTAGTAGGAGTGAGAAAAATATAATGGGGTGGTGTGAATCGGAGGGCCTGAATTTGGATAAGCATTGAGTGTCAATGTAGGATGGAGAAAAGCACCACAGGGTGGTCAGCATGTGGAGGTGAGGAAACCTGCAGTGGCAATGTAGGATAGGTTTCGGAAAAAAAAGCGGGGTAGTGCGCATTGTAACGGTTTCTAACAGGCAATTCACTAGTAGGAGTGAGAAAAACATCACAGGTGTGTGAATCGGAGGGCCTGAATCAGGATACGCAGTGAGTGCAATGTAGGATGGAGTAAAGCACCACAGGTGGTCAGCATGGGGAGGTCAGGAAACATTCATTGGCAATGTAGTATAGGTTTCTGAAAAACATCGCGGGGTGGTGCGCATTGTAAGGGTTTCTAACAGGCCATTCACTAGTAGGAGTGAGAAAAACATCACGGCGTGGTTTGAATCAGAGGGCCTCAATCAGGATAGGCAGTGAGTGGCAATGTAGGAAAGAGAAAAGCACCACGGGCTGGTCATCATGGGGAGGTCAGGAAACATGCAGTGGCAATGTAGGATAGTTTTATGAAAAAATCACGTAGTGGTGCGCATTGTAAGGGTTTCTAACTGGCCATTCACTAGGTGGAGGGAGAAAAACATCACGGCTCGTGTGAATCAGATGTTCTGTATTAGGATAGTCAGTGAGTGGCAATGTAGGATGGAGAAAAGCATCACGGGTTTGTCAGCATGGGGAGGCTAGGAAACATGCAGTGGCAATGTAGAATAGGTTTCCGATAAACATCTCTGGGTGGTGCGCATTGTAAGGCTTTCTAACAGGCCGTTCAATAGTATGAGTGAGAACAACATCACAGGGTGGTGTGAATCGAAGGGCATAATTCACGATAGGCAGTGAGTGTCTAATTAGCATGGAGAAAAGCACCACGGGGTGGTCCGCATGGGGATATCAGGACACATGCAGTGGCTATGTAGGATAGGTTTATGAAAAACATCGCGGGGTTGTGCGCATTGTAATGGTTTCTAACAGGCCATTCACTAGTAGAAGTATAAAAACATCGCAGGGTGGTGTGAATCAGAGGGCCAGAATCAGGATAGGCAGTGAGTGGCAATGTAGGATGGAGAAAAGCACCACGGGGTGGTCAGGATGGGGAGGTCAGGAAACATGCAGTGGCAATGAACGATAGGTTTCTGAAAAACATCGCGGGGTAGTGCGCATTGTAAGGGTTTCTAACAGGCCATTCACTAGTAGGAGTGAGAAAAACATCACGGGGTGGTGTGAATCGGAGGGCCTGAATTAGGACAGGCCGTGAGTGGCAATGTAGGATGGAGAAAATCTCCACGGGGTGGTCAGGATGGAGAGGTCAGGAAACATGCAGTGGCAATGTAGGATAGGTTTCTGAAAAAAAATAGTGGAGTAGTGCACATTGTAAGGGTTTCTAACAGGCCATTCACTAGTAGGAGTGAGAAAAACATCATGGTGTGGTGTGAATCAGAGGGCATGAATCAAGATAGACAGTGAGGGGCAATGTAGGATGGAGAAAAGCCCCATGGGTTGGTGAGCATGGTGAGGTCAGGAAACATGCATTGGCAATGTAGGATAGGTTTCTGAAAAAAAAATCGGGGTGGTGCGCATTGTAAGGGTTTCTAACAGGCCATTCACTAGTAGGATTGAGAAAAACATCATGGGTGGTGTGAATCGGAGTGCCTGAATTAGGATAGGCAGTGAGTGGCAATGTAGGATGGAGAAAAGCACCACGGTGTGGTCAGCATGCGGAGGTCAGGAAACATGCAGTGGCAATGTAGGATAGGTTTCTGAAAAACATCGCTGGGTGGTGCACATTGTAAGGTTTTCTACCAGCCCCTTCACTAGTAAGAGTGAGAACAACATCATGGAGTGGTGTGCATCGGAGGGCCTGAATTAGGATAGGCATTGAGTAGCAATGTAGGATGGAGAAAAGCAACACTAGGTGGTCAGCATCGGGAGGTCAGGAAACATGAATTGGCAATGTAGGATAGGTTTCTGAAAAACATCGCCGTGTGGTGCGCATGGTAAGGCTTTCTAAAAGGCCATTCAGTAGTAGGAGTGAGAAAAACATCACGGGTTGGTGTGAATCAGAGGGTCTGAATCCGGATAGGCAGTGAGTGACAATGTAGGATGGAGAAAAGCACCACTGGGTGGTCAGGTTGGAGACGTCATGAAACATGAAGTGGCAATGCAGGATAGGTTTCTCAAAAACATCGCGCGTTGGCGAGCATTGTAAGGGTTTCTAACAAGCCATTCACTAGAACGAGTGAGAAATTCATCACGGGCTGGTGTGAATTGGAGGAACTGAATTACGATAGGCAGTGAATGGCAATGTAAAATGAAGAAAAGCACCACGGTGTGGTCAGCATGGGAAGGTCAGGAAACATGCAGTGGCAATGTAGGATAAGTTTCTATAAAACATTGCAGGGTGCTGCGCGTTTAAGGGTTTCTAACAGGCCATTCACTAGTAGGAGTGAGAAATACATCACGCGGTAGTGTGAATCGGAAGCCGTCAATCAGGATGGTCAGTGAGTTGCAATGAAGGATGGAGAAAAGCACCACGGGTTGGTGAGCATGGGGAGGTCAGGAAAAATGCATTGGCAATGTAGGATAGGTTTCTGAAAAACATCGCCGGGTGGTGCGCATTGGAAGGCTTTCTAATAGGCCATTCAATAGGAGCAGTGAGAAAAACATCACAGGGTGGTGTGAATCGGAGGGCCTGAATTAGGATAGGCAGTGAGTGCAATGTAGGATGGAGAAAAGCACCACGGGGTGGTCAGCATGGGGAGGTCAGGAAACATGCAGTGGGAATGTAGGATAGGTTTCTGAAACACATCGCGGGTTGCTGCGCATTGTAAGGGTTTCTAACAGGCCATTCACTAGATGAAGTGAGAAAAACATCAGAGTGTGGTTTGATTCAGAGGGCCTGAATAAACCTTGGCAGTTAGTGGCAATGTAGGATGGAGAAAGCACCACGGGGTGGTCAGGATGGGGAGGTCAGGAAACATGCAGTGGCAATGTGGGATAGATTTCTGAAAAACATCGTGGGGTAGTGCTCATTGTAAGGGTTTCTAACGGGCCATTCACTATTAGGAGTGAGAAATACATCATGGTGTGGTGTGAATCGGAGGGCCTGAATCAAGATAGACAGTGAGTGGCAATGTAGGATGGAGAAAAGCACCATGGGTTGGTGTGAATAGGGAGGTCAGGAAACATGCAATGGCAATGTAGGAGAGGTTTCTGAAAAACATCTCCGGGTGGTGGGCATTGTAAGGGTTTGTAGCAGGCCATTCACTAGTAAGAGTGAGAAAAACATCAAGGGGTGGTGTGAAACGGAGGGCCTGAATTAGGATAGACAGTGAGTGGCAATGAAGAATTGAGAAAAGCACCACGGGGTGGTCAACATGGAGATGTGAGGAAACATGCAGAGCCATTGTAGGACAGCTTTCTGAAAAACATCGCGGGGTGGTGCGCATTGTAAGGGTTTCTAACAAGCCATTCACTAGAACGAGTGAGAAATTCATCACGGGGTGGTGTGAATTGGAGGAACTGAATTACGATAGGCAGTGAATATCAGTGTAAAATGGAGAAAAGCACCACGGTGTGGTCAGCATGGGAAAGTCAGGAAACATGCAGTGGCAATGTAGCATAAGTTTCTAAAAAACATTGCAGGGTGCTGCGCGTTTAAGGGTTTCTAACAGGCCATTCACTAGTAGGAGTGAGAAATACATCACGCAGTGGTGTGAATCGGAAGCCCTCAATCAGGATGGTCAGTGAGTTGCAATGAAGGATGGAGAAAAGCACCACGGGTTGGTGAGCATGGGGAGGTCAGGAAACATGCAGTGGCAATGTAGAATAGGTTTCGGATAAACATCACTGGGTGGTGGGCTTTGTAAGGGTTTCTAACAGGCCATTCACTAGTAGGAGTGAGAACAACATCACGGGGAGGTGTGAATCGAACGGACTGAATTCGGATAGGCAGTGAGTGGCAATGAAGGATGGAGAAAAGCACCACGGGGTGGTCAGCATGGAGAGGTCAGGAAACATGCATTGGCAATGTAGGATAGGTTTCTGAAAAACATCGCCGGGTGGTGCGCATTGTAAGGCTTTCTAACAGGCCATTCAATAGGAGCAGTGAGAAAATCATCACAGGGTTGTGTGAATCGGAAGGCCTGAATTAGGATAGGCAGTGAGTGCAATGTAGGATGGAGAAAAGCACCACGGGGTGGTCAGCATGGGGAGGTCAGGAAACATGCAGTGGGAATGTAGGATAGGTTTCTGAAACACATCGCGGGTTGCTTAGCATTGTAAGGGTTTCTAACAGGCCATTCACTAGATGAAGTGAGAAAAACATCAGAGTGTGGTTTGATTCAGAGGGCCTGAATAAACTTCGGCAGTTAGTGGCAATGTAGGATGGAGAAATCACCACGGGGTGGTCAGGATGGGGAGGTCAGGAAACATGCAGTGGCAATGTGGGATAGATTTCTGAAAAACATCGTGGGGTAGTGCTCATTGTAAGGGTTTCTAACGGGCCATTCACTATTAGGAGTGAGAAATACATCATGGTGTGGTGTGAATCGGAGGGCCTGAATCAAGATAGACAGTGAGTGGCAATGTAGGATGGAGAAAAGCACCACGGGATGGTGTGAATAGGGAGATCTGGAAACATGCAATGGCAATGTAGGAGAGGTTTTGAAAAACATCTCCTCGTGGTGCGCATTGTAAGGGTTTGTAGCAGGCCATTCACTAGTAAGAGTGAGAAAAACATCAAGGGGTGGTGTGAAACGGAGGGCCTGAATTAGGATAGGATAGACAGTGAGTGGCAATGAAGAATGGAGAAAAGCACCACGGGGTGGTCAACATGGAGATGTGAGGAAACATGCAGAGCCATTGTAGGACAGCTTTCTGAAAAACATCGCGGGGTGGTGCGCATCGTAAGGATTTCTAACAAGCCATTCACAATTAGGAGTGAAAAAAACATCACGGGGTGTCGTGAATCGGAGGGACTGAATTAGGATAGGCTGTGAGTGGCAATGTAGGATGGAGAAAAGCACCATGGCTTTGTCAGCATGGGGTGGCAAGGAAACATGCAGTGGCAATGTAGAATAGGTTTCTGATAAACATCGCTGGGTGGTGCGCATTGTAAGGGTTTCTAGCAGGCCATTAACTAGTACGAGTGAGAACAACATCAGTGGGTGGTGTGAATCGGAGGGCCTGAATTAGGATAGGAATTGAGTGGCAATGTTGGATGGAGAAAAGCACCACAGGGTGGTCAGCATGGGGAGGTCAGGAAACATGCAGTGGCAATGTAGGATAGGTTTCTGAAAAGAAAAGCGGGGTGGTGCGCATTGTAAGGGTTTCCAACAGGCCATTCACTAGTAGGAGAGAGAAAAACATCACGGGGTGGTGTGAATCGGAGGGCCATAATTAGGATAGGCAGTGAGTGGCAATGTAGGATGGAGAAAATTACCATGGGCTGGTCATCATAGGGAGGTCAGGAAACATGCAGTGGCAATATAGGATAGTTTTCTGAAAAATATCGCTGGGTGGTGCACATTGTAAGGGTTTCTAACAGGCCATTCACTAGTAGGAGTGAGAAGAACATCACTGGGTGGTGTGAATCAGATGTTCTGAATTAGGATAGGCAGTGAGTGCAATGTAGGATGGAGAAAAGCACCACGGGGTGGTCAGCATGGGGAGGTCAGGAAACATGCATTGGCAATGTAGGATAGGTTTCTGAAAAACATCGCCAGGTGATGCGCATTGTAAGGCTTTCTAACAGGGCATTCACTAGTAGGAGTGAGAAAAATATAACGGGTTGGTGTGAATCGGAGGCCCTGAATTTGGATAAGCATTGAGTGTCAATGTAGGATGGAGAAAAGCACCACAGGGTGGTCAGCATGTGGAGGTGAGGAAACATGCAGTGGCAATGTAGGATAGGTTTCGGAAAAAAAAGCGGGGTAGTGCGCATTGTAACGGTTTCTAACAGGCAATTCACTAGTAGGAGTGAGAAAAACATCACAGGTGGTGTGAATCGGAGGGCCTGAATCAGGATACGCAGTGAGTGCAATGTAGGATGGAGTAAAGCACCAGAGTTGGTCAGCATGGGGAGGTCAGAAAACATTCATTGGCAATGTAGGATAGGTTTCTGAAATACATCGCGGGGTGGTGCGCATTGTAAGGGTATCTAACAGGCCATTCACTAGTAGGAGTGAGAAAAACATCACGGCGTGGTTTGAATCAGAGGGCCTCAATCAGGATAGGCAGTGAGTAGCAATGTAGGATAGAGAAAAGGACCACGGGGTGGTCATCATGGGGAGGTCAGGAAACATGCAGTGGCAATGTAGGATAGTTTTTTGAAAATATCACGTAGTGTTGTGCATTGTAAGGGTTTCTAACTGGCCATTCACTAGTTGGAGGGAGAAAAACATCACGGCTGGTGTGAATCAGATGTTCTGTATTAGGATAGGCAGTGAGTGGCAATGTAGGATGGAGAAAAGCATCACGGGTTTGTCAGCATGGGGAGGCTAGGAAACATGCAGTGGCAATGTAGAATAGGTTTCCGATAAACATATCTGGGTGGTGCGCATTGTAAGGCTTTCTAACAGGCCGTTCAATAGTATGAGTGAGAACAACATCACGGGGTGGTGTGAATCGAAGGGCATAATTCAGGATAGGCAGTGAGTGTCAAATTAGGATGGAGAAAAGCACCACGGGGTGGTCCGCATGGGGATATCAGGACACATGCAGTGGCTATGTAGGATAGGTTTCTGAAAAACATCGCGGGGTTGTGCGCATTGTAATGGTTTCTAACAGGCCATTCACTAGTAGAAGTAGAAAAACATCGCAGGGTGGTGTGAATCGGAGGGCCAGAATCAGGATAGGCAGTGAGTGGCAATGTAGGATGGAGAAAAGCACCACGGGGTGGTCAGGATGGGGAGGTCAGGAAACATGCAGTGGCAATGAAGGATAGGTTTCTGAAAAACATCGGGGGTAGTGCGCATTGTAAGGGTTTCTAAAAGGCCATTCACTAGTAGGAGTGAGAAAAACATCACGGGGTGGTGTGAATCGGAGGGCCTCAATTAGGACAGGCCGTGAGTGGCAATGTAGGATGTAGAAAATCTCCACGGGGTGGTCAGGATGGAGAGGTCAGGAAACATGCAGTGGCAATGTAGGATAGGTTTCTGAAAAAAAATAGTGGAGTAGTGCGCATTGTAAGGGTTTCTAACAGGCCATTCACTAGTAGGAGTGAGAAAAACATCATGGTGTGGTGTGAATCAGAGGGCATGAATCAAGATAGACAGTGAGGGGCAATGTAGGATGGAGAAAAGCCCAATGGGTTGGTGAGCATGGTGAGGTCAGGAAACATGCATTGGCAATGTAGGATAGGTTTCTGAAAAAAAAAAATCGGGGTGGTGCGCATTGTAAGGGTTTCTAACAGGCCATTCACTAGTAGAATTGAGAAAAACATCATGGGTTGTGTGAATCGGAGGGCCTGAATTAGGATAGGCAGTGAGTGGCAATGTAGGATGGAGAAAAGCACCACGGTGTGGTCAGCATGCGGAGGTCAGGAAACATGCAGTGGCAATGTAGGATAGGTTTCTGAAAAACATCGCGGGGTGGTGCGCATTATATGGATTTCTAACAAGTGATTGACAAGTAGGAGTTAGAAAAACATCATGGGGTGGTGTGAATCGCATGGACTGAATTAGTATAGTCTGTGAGTGGCAATGTAGGATGGAGAAAAGCACCATCGGGTGGTCATCATGGGGAGGTCAGGACACACGCAGTGGCAATATAGGATAGTTTTCTGAAAAACATCGCAGGGTGGTGCGCATTGTAAGGCTTTCTAACAGGCCATTCACTAGTAGGAGTGAGAAAAACATCACGGGGTGGTGTGAATCAGATGTTCTGAATTAGGATAGGCAGTGAGTGCAATGTAGGATGGAGAAAAGCACCACGGGATGGTGAGCACGGGTAAGTCAGGAAACATGCATTGGCAATGTAGGATAGGTTTCTGAACAACATCGCAAGGTGGTGCGCATTGTAAGGCTTTCTAACAGGGCATTCACTAGTAGGAGTGAGAAAAACATAACGGGAGGTGTGAATCGGAGGGCCTGAATTTGGATAGGCAGTGAGTTGTAACGTAAAATGGAGAAAAGTACCTCGGTGTGGTCAGTAAGGGGAGGTGAGGAAACATGCATTGGCAATGTAGGATAGGTTTCTGGAAAACATCGCGGGGTGGTGCGCATTATAAGGGTTTCTAACAGGCCATTCACTAGTAGGAGTGAGAAAAATATAACAGAGTGGTGTGAATCGGAGGGCCTGATTCAGCATAGGCAGTGAGTAGCAATGTAGGATGGAGAAAAGCACCACGGGGTGGTAAGGATGGGAATGTCAGGCAACTTGCAGTGGCAATGTAGGATAGGTTTCTGAAAAACATTGCAGGGTGGTGCTCATTGTAAGGGTATCTAAAAGGCCATTCACTAGTAAGAGTGTGAAATACATTACGGGGTGGTGTGAATCGGAGGGCCTGAATCAAGTTAGACAGTGATTGGCAATGTAGGATGGAGAAAAGCACCACAGGTTGGTGAGCATGGGGAGGTCAGGTAACATGCAGTGGCAATGTAGGATAGTTTTCTGAAAAACATCACGGGGTGGTGCGCATTGTAAGGGTTTCTAACAGGCCATTCACTAGTAGGAGTGAGAAATACATCACGGGGTGGTGTGAATCGGAAGGCTTGAATCAGGATAGGCAGTGAGTGGCAATGTAGGATGGAGAAAATCACCACGGTGTGGTCAGCACGGGGAGGTCAGGAAACATGCACTGTCAATGTTGGATAGGATTCTGGAAAACATCGCGGGTGGTGAGAATTGTAAGGGTTTCTAATAGGGCATTCACTGGAAGGAGTGAGAAAAAGTTCAAGGGGTGGTGTTAATTGAAGGGCCTGAATTATGATAGGCAGTGAGTGGCAATTTAGGATGGAGAAAAGCGCCATGGGATGGTCAGAGGGGAGGTCAGGAAACATGCAGTGGCAATGTAGGACAGGTTCTGAAAAACATCGCAGGGTGGTGAGCCTTGTTAGTGTTTCTAACAGGCCATTCACTAGGAGAAGTGAGAAAAACATCACAGGGTGCTGTGAATCGGAGGACCTGAATGAGGAAAGGCAGAGAGTGGCAATGTCGGATGGAGAAAAGCACCACGGGTTGGTCAGCATGGGGAGGTCAGGAAACAAGCAGTAGCAATGTAGGATAGGTTTCAAAAAACATCGCGGGGTGCTGCTCATTGCAAGGGTTTCTAAAAGGCCTTTAACTAGTAGGAGTGAGAAATACATCATGGTGTGGTGTGAATCGGAGGGCCTGTATTAGAATAAGTATTGAGTGTCAATGTAGGATGGAGAAAAGCACCACAGGGTGGTCAGCATGGGGAGGTGAGGAAACATTCAGTGGCAATGTAGGATAGGTTTCTGAAAAACATTGCCAGGTGGTGCGCATTGAAATGCTGTCTAGAGGTCATTCTCAAGTAGGATTGAGAAAAACATAAGGGGTGGTGTGAATCGGAGGGCCCGAATTTGGATAGGCAGTGAGTGGTAACGTAAAATGGAGAAAAGCAACTCGGTTTGCTCAGCATGGGGAGGTGAGGAAACATGCAGTGGCAATGTAGGATAGGTTTCTGGAAAACATCGCGGGGTGGTGCGCATTATAAGGGTTTCTAACAGGCCATTCACTAGTAGGAGTGAGAAAAATATAACAGAGTGGTTTGAATTAGAGGGGCTGATTCAGGATAGGCATTGAGTGGCAATGTAGGATGGAGAAAAGCACCACCTGGTGGTCAGGATTGGGAGGTCAGGAAACTTGCAGTGGCAATGTAGGATAGGTTTCTGAAAAACGTTGCAGGGTGGTGCTCCATGTAAGGGTTTCTAAAAGGCCTTTCACTAGTAGGAGTGAGAAAAACATCACGAGGCGGTGTGAATCGGAGGGTCTGAATCAAGTTGGACAGTATTGGCAATTTAGGATGGAGAAAAGCACCACGGGGTGTTCAGCATGAGAAGGTCAGCAACATGCAGTGGCAATGTAGCAGAGGTTTCTGAAAAACGTCGCGGTGTGGTGCGCATTGTAAGTGTTTCTAACAGGCCATTCACTAGTAGAAGTGAGAAAAACATGACAGGGTGGTGTGAATCAGAGGGCCTGAATCAGGATAGGCAGTGAGTGGCAATGTAGGATGGAGAAAAGCACCGCGGTGTGGTCAGGATGGTGAGGTCAGGAAACATGCAGTGGCAATGTAGGATAGGTTTCTGAAAAACATCGGGGGGTGGGGCCCATTGTAATTGTTTCTAACAGGCCATTCACTACTAGCAGTGAGAAATACATCATGTTGTGGTGTGAATCGGAGGGCCTTAATCAAGATAGAAAGTGAGTGGCAATGTCGGATGGAGAAAAGCACCACGGGGTGGTCAGCATGGGGAGGTCAGGAAACATACATTGGCAATATAGGATAGGTTTCTGAAAAACATCGCCGGGTGTTGCGCATTGTAAGGCTTTCTAACAGGCCATTCACAAGTAGGAGTGAGAAAAACATCACGGGGTGGTGTGAATCGGAGGGCCTGAATAGAATAGGCAGTGAGTGACAACGTAAAATGGAGAAAAGCACCAAGGTGTGGTCAGCATCGGGAGGTCAGGAAACATCCAGTGGCAATGTAGGATAGGTTTCTGAAAAAAAGAGTGGGGTGGTGCGCATTGTAAGGCTTTCTATCAGGCCATTCACTAGTAGGAGTGAGAAAAACATCACGGGGTGGTGTGAATCGGAGGGCCTGAATTAGGATAGGCAGTGAGTGAAAATGTAGGATGGAGAAAAGCACCACGGGTTGGTTATCATGTGGATGTCAGGAAACATGCAGTGGCAATGTAGGATAGTGTTCTGAAAAACATCACGGTGTTGTGCGGATTGTAAGGGTTTCTAACTGGCCATTCACTCGTAGGAGTGAGAAAAACCTCACGGGGTCTTGTGAATCAGATGATCTGAATTAGGATAGGCAGTGAGTGCAATGTAGGATGGAGAAAAGCACCACGGGGTGGTCAGCATGGGGAGGTCAGGAAACATGCATTGGCAATGTATGATAGGTTTCTGAAAAACATCGCCCGGTGTTGCGCATTGTAAGGCTTTCTAACAGGCCATTCACTAGTAGGAGTGAGAAAAACATCACGGGGTGATGTGAATCAGAGGGCCTGAAAAGAATAGGCAGTGAGTGACAACGTAAAATGGAGAAAAGCACCACGGGGTGCTCAGGATGGGGAGGTCAGGAAACATGCAGTGGCAATGTAGGATAGGTTTCTGAAAAACATAGCAGCGTAGTGTGCACTTTAAGGGTTTCTTACAGGCCATTCACTAGTAGGAGTGAGAAACACATCACGGGGTGGTGCGAAACTGAGGGTCTGAATCATGATAGACTGTGAGTGGCAATGTAGGATGGAGAAAAGCACCACGGGTTGGTGAACATGGGGAGGTCCGGAAACATGCAGTGGCAATGTACGATAGGTTTCTGAAAAACATCGCGGGGTGATGCGCATTCTAAGGGTTTGTTGCAGGCCCTTCACTAGTAGGAGTGATAAAAACATCACGAGGTGGTGTGAATCGGAGGGCCTGAATTAGAATAGGCAGTCAGTGGCAATGAAGAATGGAGAAAAGCACCACGGGGTGGTCAACATGGGGAGGTCATGAAACATGCATTGGCATTGTAGGATAGGTTTCTGAAAAACATCGCGGGTGGTGCACATTGTAAGGATTTCTAACATGCCATTCACAAGTAGGAGTGAGAAAAACATCACGGGGTGGTGTGAATCTGAGGGCCTGAATTAGGATAGGTATTGAGTGGCAATGTAGGATGGAGAAAGCACCACAGGGTGGTCAGCATTGGGAGGTGAGGAAATATGCAGTGGCAATGTAGGATACGTTTCGGAAAAATAAGCGGGGTAGTGCGCATTGTAAGGTTTTCTAACAGGCAATTCACTAGTAGGAGTGAGAAAAACATCACGGGTGGTGTGAATCGGAGCGTCTGAATTAGGATAGGCAGTAAGGGGCAATGTAGGATAGAGAAAAGCACCACGAGGTGGTCATCATGGGGAGGTCAAGAAACATGCAGTGGCAATATAGGATAGTTTTTTGAAAAACATCACGGAGTGGTGAGCATTGTAAGGGTTTCTAACTGGCCATTCACTAGTACGAGGGAGAAAAACATAACGGCTGGTGTGAATCAGATATTCTGAATTAGGATAGGCAGTGAGTGGCAATGTAGGATGGAGAAAAGCACCACGGGGTGGTCAGCATGGGGAGGTCTGGAAACATGCAATGGCAATGTAGGAAAGTTTTCTGAAAAACATCGTGGGGTCGTTCGCATTGTAATGGTTTCTAAAAGACCTTTCACTAGTAGGATTGAGAAAAACATCATGGTGTGGTGTGAATGAGAGGGCCTGAATCAAGTTAGACAGTGAGTGGCAATGTAGGATGGAGAAAAGCACCACGAGTTGGTGAGCATTTGGAGGTCAGGAAACATGCAATGGCAATGTAGGATAGGTTTCTGAACAACATCGCGGGGTTGTGCGCATTATAAGGGTTTGTAGCAGGCCATTCACCAGTAGGAGTGAAAAAAAAATCACAGGGTGGTGTGAAACAGAGGGCCTGAATTAGGATAGGCTGTGAGTGGCAATGTAGGATGGAGAAAAACACCACGGGTTTGTCAGCATGGGGAGGCAAGGAATCATGCAGTGGCAATGTAGAATAGGTTTCTAATAAACATCACTGGTGCTGCGCTTTGTTTGGGTTTTTAACAGGCCATTCACTAGTAGGAGTGAGAACAACAACATGTGGTGGTGTGAATCGGAGGGCCTGAATTAGGATAGGCAGGGAGTGGCAATGAAGTATGTAGAAAAGCATCACAGGGTGGTCAGCAAGGGGAGGTCAGGAAACATGCAGTGGCATTGTAGGATAGTTTTCTGAAAAACATCACGGGGTGGTGCGCATTGTAAATGTTTCTAACAGTCCATTCACTAGTAGGAGTCAGAAAAACATCACGGGGTGGTGTAAATCAGATGTTCTGAATTAGGATAGGCAGTGAGTGGCAATGTAGGATGGAGAAACGCACCACGGGGTGGTCAGCATGTGTAGGTCAGGAAACATGCAGTGGCAATATAGGATAGTTTTTTGAAAAACGTCACGGAGTGGTGAGCATTGTAAGGGTTTCTAACTGGCCATTCACTAGTAGGAGTGAGAAATACATCATGGTGTGGTGTGAATCGGAGGGACTGAATTAGAATAAGCATTGAGTGTCAATGTAGGATGGAGAAAAGCACCACAGGGTCGTCAGCATTGGGAGGTGAGGAAACATGCAGTGGCAATGTAGGATAGGTTTCTGAAAAAAAGAGTGGGATGGTGCGCAATGTAATGCTTTCTATCAGGCCATTCACTAGTAGGAGTGAGAAAAACATTACGGGGTGGTGTGAATCGGAGGGCCTGAATTAGGATAGGCAGTGAGTGGCAATGTGGGATGGAGAAAAGCACCATGGGGTGGTCATCATAGGGAGGTCAGGAAACTTGCAGTGGCAATATAGGATAGTTTTCTCAAAAACATCATGGGGTGGTGCGCATTGTAAGGGTTTCTAACAGGCCATTCACTAGTAGGAGTGAGAAGAACATCACGGGTGGTGTGAATCAGATGTTCTGAATTAGGATAGGCAGTGAGTGCAATGTAGGATGGAGAAAAGCACCACGGGGTGGTCAGCATGTGGAGGTCAGGAAACATGCATTGGCAATGTAGGATAGGTTTCTGAAAAACATCGCCAGGTGGTGCGCATTGTAATGCTTTCTAACAGGGCATTCACTAGTAGGAGAGAAAAAAACATCACGGGGTGGTGTGAATCGGAGGGCCTGAATTAGGAAAGGCTGTGAGTGGCAATGTAGGATGGAGAAAAGCACCACGGGTTTGTCAGCATTGGGAGGCAGGGAAACATGCAGTGGCAATGTAGAATAGGTTTCGGATAAACATCACTGGGTGGTGCGCATTGTAAGGGTTTCTAACAGGCCATTCACTAGTAGGAGTGAGAAATACATCATGGTGTGGTGAGAATCGGAGGACCTGAATCAAGATAGACAGTGAGTGGCAATGTAGGATGGAGAAAATCACCACGGGTTGGTGAGCATGGGGAGGTCAGGAAACATGCAATGGCAATGTAGGATAGGTTTCTGAAAAACATCGCGGGGTGGTGCGCATTGTAAGGGTTTGTAGCAGGCCATTCACTGGTAGGAGTGAGAAAAACATCACGGGATGGTATTAAATGGAGGGCCTGAATAATAATAGGCAGTGAGTGGCAATGCATAATAGAGAAAAGCACCACGGGGTGGTCAGCCTGGAGATGTCACGAAACATGCATAGGCAAAGTACTATAGGTATGTGAATAACATCACCAGGTGGTGCGCATTGTAAGGCTTTCTAACAGGCCATTCACTAGTAGGGGTGAGAAAAACATCACGGGGTGGTGTGAATTGGAAGGTCTGAATTAGAATAGGCAGTGAGTTGCAATGTTAAATGGAGAAAAGCACCACAGTGTGGGCAGCATGGGGATGTCAGGAAACATGCTGTGTCAATTTAGGATAGGTTTCTGAAAAACATCGAGGGGTGGTGCTCATTGTAAGGGTTTCTAACAGGCCATTCACTAGTAGGAGTGAGAAAAACATCATGGCATGGTTTGAATCAGAGGGCCTGAATCAGGATAGGCAGTGAGTGGCAATTTAGGATGGTGAAAAGCACCACGGGGTGGTCAGCATGGGGAGGTCAGGCCACATGCAGTGGCAGTGTAGGATAGGTTTCTGAAAAACATCGCTGGGTGGTGCACATTGTAAGGTTTTCTAACAGCCCATTCACTAGTAAGCGTGAGAACAACATCACGGAGTGGTGTGAATCGGAGTGCCTGAATTAGAATAGGCATTGAGTAGCAATGTAGGATGGAGAAAAGCAACACTGGGTGGTCAGCATCGGGAGGTCAGGAAACATGCATTGGCAACGTAGGATAGGTTGCTGAAAAACATCGCCGTGTGGTGCGCATTGTCAGGCTGTCTAACAGGCCATTCAGTAGTAGGAGTGAGAAAAACATCACGGGTTGGTGTGAATCGGAGGGTCTGAATCAGGATAGGCAGTGAGTGACAATGTAGGATGGAGAAAAGCACCACTGGGTGGTCAGGTTGGAGACGTCATGAAACATGCAGTGGCAATGTAGGATAGGTTTCTCAAAAACATCGCGGGTTGGCGAGCATTGTAAATGTTTCTAACAAGCCATTCACTAGAAAGAGTGAGAAATTCATCACGGGGTGGTGTGAATTGGAGGAACTGAATTACAATAGGCAGTGAATGGCAATGTAAAATGGAGAAAAGCACCACGGTGTGGTCAGCATGGGAAGGTCAGGAAACATGCAGTGGCAATGTAGGATAAGTTTCTAAAAAACATTGCACGGTGCTGCGCGTTTAAGGGTTTCTAACAGGCCATTCACTAGTAGGAGTGAGAAATACATCACGCGGTGGGGTGAATCGGAAGCCCTCAATCAGGATGGTCAGTGAGTTGCAATGAAGGATGGAGAAAAGCACCACGGGTTGGTGAGCATGGGGAGGTCAGGAAACATGCAGTGGCAATGTAGAATAGGTTTCGGATAAACATCACTGGGGGGTGGGCATTGTAAGGGTTTCTAACAGGCCATTCACTAGTAGGAGTGAGAACAACATCACGGGGAGGTGTGAATCGAAGGGACTGAATTCGGATAGGCAGTGAGTGGCAATGAAGGATGGAGAAAAGCACCACGGGGTGGTCAGCATGGGGAGGTCAGGAAACATGAATTGGCAATGTAGGATAGGTTTCTGAAAAACATCGCTGGGTGGTGCGCATTGTAAGGCTTTCTAACAGGCCATTCAATAGGAGCAGTGAGAAAAACATCACAGGGTGGTGTGAATCGGAGGGCCTGAATTAGGATAGGCAGTGAGTGGCAATGTAGGATAGAGAAAAGCACCACGGGGAGGTCAGCATGGGGAGGTCAGGAAACATGCAGTGGGAATGTAGGATAGGTTTCTGAAACACATCGCGGGTTGCTTAGCATTGTAAGGGTTTCTAACAGGCCATTCACTAGATGAAGTGAGAAAAACATCAGAGTGTGGTTTGATTCAGAGGGCCTGAATAAACTTAGGCAGTTAGTGGCAATGTAGGATGGAGAAAGCACCACGGGGTGGTCAGGATGGGGAGGTCAGGAAACATGCAGTGGCAATGTGGGATAGATTTCTGAAAAACATCGTGGGGTAGTGCTCATTGTAAGGGTTTCTAACGGGCCATTCACTATTAGGAGTGAGAAATATATCATGGTGTGGTGTGAATCGGAGGGCCTGAATCAAGATAGACAGTGAGTGGCAATGTAGGATGGAGAATACAACCACGGGATGGTGTGAATAGGGAGGTCTGGAAACATGCAATGGCAATGTAGGAGAGGTTTCTGAAAAACATCTCCGGGTGGTGGGCATTGTAAGGGTTTGTAGCAGGCCATTCACTAGTAAGAGTGAGAAAAACATCAAGGGGTGGTGTGAAACGGAGGGCCTGAATTAGGATAGACAGTGAGTGGCAATGAAGAATGGAGAAAAGCACCACGGGGTGGTCAACATGGAGATGTGAGGAAACATGCAGAGCCATTGTAGGACAGCTTTCTGAAAAACATCACGGGGTGGTGCGCATTGTAAGGATTTCTAACAAGCCATTCACAAGTAGGAGTGAAAAAAACATCACGGGGTGTCGTGAATCGGAGGGACTGAATTAGGATAGGCTGTGAGTGGCAATGTAGGATGGAGAAAAGCACCATGGGTTTGTCAGCATGGGGTGGCAAGGAAACATGCAGTGGCAATGTAGGATAGGTTTCTGAAAAACATCGCCAGGTGGTGCGCAATGTAAGGCTTTCTAACAGGGCATTCACTAGTAGGAGTGAGAAAAATATAACGGGGTGGTGTGAATCGGAGGCCCTGAATTTGGATAAGCATTGAGTGTCAATGTGGGATGGAGAAAAGCACCACAGGGTGGTCAGCATGTGGAGGTGAGGAAACATGCAGTGGCAATGTAGGATAGGTTTCTGAAAAACATCGCCATGTGGTGCACATTGTAAGGCTTTCTAACAGGCCATTCAGTAGTAGGAGTGAGAAAAACATCACGGGTTGGTGTGAATCGGAGGGTCTGAATCAGGATAGGCAGTGAGTGACAATGTAGGATGGAGAAAAGCACCACTGGGTGGTCAGGTTGGAGACGTCATGAAACATGCAGTGGCAATGTAGGATAGGTTTCTCAAAAACATCGCGGGTTGGCGAGCATTGTAAGGGTTTCTAACAAGCCATTCACTAGAACGAGTGCGAAATTCATCACGGTGTGGTGTGAATTGGAGGAACTGAATTACGATAGGCAGTGAATGGCAATGTAAAATGGAGAAAAGCACCACGGTGTGGTCAGCATGGGAAGGTCAGGAAACATGCAGTGGCAATGTAGGATAAGTTTCTGAAAAACATTGCAGGGTGCTGCGCGTTTAAGGGTTTCTAACAGGCCATTCACTAGTAGGAGTGAGAAATACATCACACCGTGGTGTGAATCGGAAGCCCTCAATCAGTATGGTCAGTGAGTTGCAATGAAGGATGGAGAAAAGCACCACGGGTTGGTGAGCATGGGGAGGTCAGGAAACATGCAGTGGCAATGTAGAATAGGTTTCTGATAAACATCGCTGGGTGGTGCGCATTGTAAGGTTTTCTAGCAGGCCATTAACTAGTACGAGTGAGAACAACATCAGTGGGTGGTGTGAATCGGAGGGACTGAATTAGGATAGGAATTGAGTGGCTATGTTGGATTGAGAAAAGCACCACAGGGTGGTCAGCATGGGGAGGTCAGGAAACATGCAGTGGCAATGTAGGATAGGTTTCTGAAAAGAAAAGCGGGGTGGTGCGGATTGTAAGGGTTTCCAACAGGCCATTCACTAGTAGGAGAGAGAAAAACATCACGGGGTGGTGTGAATCAGAGGGCCATAATTAGGATAGGCAGTGAGTGGCAATGTAGGATGGAGAAAAGCACCATGGGATGGTCATCATAGGGAGGTCAGGAAACATGCAGTGGCAATATAGGATAGTTTTCTGAAAAACATCATGGGGTGGTGCGCATTGTAAGGGTTTCTAACAGGCCATTCACTAGTAGGAGTGAGAAGAACATCACTGGGTGGTGTGAATCAGATGTTCTGAATTAGGATAGGCAGTGAGTGCAATGTAGGATGGAGAAAAGCACCACGGGGTGGTCAGCATGGGGAGGTCAGGAAACATGCATTGGCAATGTAGGATAGGTTTCTGAAAAACATCGCCAGGTGGTGCGCAATGTAAGGCTTTCTAACAGGGCATTCACTAGTAGGAGTGAGAAAAATATAACGGGGTGGTGTGAATCGGAGGCCCTGAATTTGGATAAGCATTGAGTGTCAATGTGGGATGGAGAAAAGCACCACAGGGTGGTCAGCATGTGGAGGTGAGGAAACATGCAGTGGCAATGTAGGATAGGTTTCGGAAAAAAAAGCAGGGTAGTGCGCATTGTAACGGTTTCTAACAGGCAATTCACTAGTAGGAGTGAGAAAAACATCACAGGTGGTGTGAATCGGAGGGCCTGAATCAGGATACGCAGTGAGTGCAATGTAGGATGGAGTAAAGCACCACAGGTGGTCAGCATGGGGAGGTCAGGAAACATTCATTGGCAATGTAGGATAGGTTTCTGAAAAACATCGCGGGGTGGTGCGCATTGTAAGGGTTTCTAACAGGCCATTCACTAGTAGGAGTGAGAAAAACATCACGGCGTGGTTTGAATCAGAGGGCCTCAATCAGGATAGGCAGTGAGTGGCAATGTAGGATAGAGAAAAGGACCACGGGGTGGTCATCATGGGGAGGTCAGGAAACATGCAGTGGCAATGTAGGATAGTTTTTTGAAAATATCACGTAGTGGTGCGCATTGTAAGGGTTTCTAACAGGCCATTCACTAGTTGGAGGGAGAAAAACATCACGGCTGGTGTGAATCAGATGCTCTGTATTAGGATAGGCAGTGAGTGGCAATGTAGGATGGAGAAAAGCATCACGGGTTTGTCAGCATGGGGAGGCTAGGAAACATGCAGTGGCAATGTAGAATAGGTTTCCGATAAACATCTCTGGGAGGTGCGCATTGTAAGGCTTTCTAACAGGCCGTTCAATAGTATGAGTGAGAACAACATCACGGGGTGGTGTGAATCGAAGGGCATAATTCAGGATAGGCAGTGAGTGGCAAATTAGGATGGAGAAAAGCACCACGGGGTGGTCCGCATGGGGATATCAGGACACATGCAGTGGCTATGTAGGATAGGTTTCTGAAAAACATCGCGGGGTTGTGCACATTGTAATGGTTTCTAACAGGCCATTCACTAGTAGAAGTAGAAAAACATCGCAGGGTGGTGTGAATCGGAGGGCCAGAATCAGGATAGGCAGTGAGTGGCAATGTAGGATGGAGAAAAGCACCACGGGGTGGTCAGGATGGGGAGGTCAGGAAACATGCAGTGGCAATGAAGGATAGGTTTCTGAAAAACATCGCGGGGTAGTGCGCATTGTAAGGGTTTCTAACAGGCCATTCACTAGTAGGAGTGAGAAAAACATCACGGGGTGGTGTGAATCGGAGGGCCTGAATTAGGACAGTCCGTGAGTGGCAATGTAGGATGGAGAAAATCTCCACGGGGTGGTCAGGATGGAGAGGTCAGGAAACATGCAGTGGCAATGTAGGATAGGTTTCTGAAAAAAAATAGTGGAGTAGTGCGCATTGTAAGGGTTTCTAACAGGCCATTCACTAGTAGGAGTGAGAAAAACATCATGGTGTGGTGTGAATCAGAGGGCATGAATCAAGATAGACAGTGAGGGGCAATGTAGGATGGAGAAAAGCCCCATGGGTTGGTGAGCATGGTGAGGTCAGGAAACATGCATTGGCAATGTAGGAAAGGTTTCTGAAAAAAAAAAAATCGGGGTGGTGCGCATTGTAAGGGTTTCTAACAGGCCATTCACTAGTAGGATTGAGAAAAACATCATGGGTGGTGTGAATCGGAGGGCCTGAATTAGGATAGGCAGTGAGTGGCAATGTAGGATGGAGAAAAGCACCACGGTGTGGTCAGCATGCGGAGGTCAGGAAACATGCAGTGGCAATGTAGGATAGGTTTCTGAAAAACATCGCGGGGTGGTGCGCATTATATGGATTTCTAACAAGTGATTGACAAGTAGGAGTTAGAAAAACATCATGGGGTGGTGTGAATCGCATGGACTGAATTAGTATAGTCTGTGAGTGGCAATGTAGGATGGAGAAAAGCACCATCGGGTGGTCATCATGGGGAGGTCAGGACACACGCAGTGGCAATATAGGATAGTTTTCTGAAAAACATCGCAGGGTGGTGCGCATTGTAAGGCTTTCTAACAGGCCATTCACTAGTAGGAGTGAGAAAAACATCACGGGGTGGTGTGAATCAGATGTTCTGAATTAGGATAGGCAGTGAGTGCAATGTAGGATGGAGAAAAGCACCACGGGATGGTCAGCACGGGTAAGTCAGGAAACATGCATTGGCAATGTAGGATAGGTTTCTGAACAACATCGCAAGGTGGTGCGCATTGTAAGGCTTTCTAACAGGGCATTCACTAGTAGGAGTGAGAAAAACATAACGGGAGCTGTGAATCGGAGGGCCTGAATTTGGATAGGCAGTGAGTTGTAACGTAAAATGGAGAAAAGTACCTCGGTGTGGTCAGTAAGGGGACGTGAGGAAACATGCATTGGCAATGTAGGATAGGTTTCTGGAAAACATCGCGGGGTGGTGCGCATTATAAGGGTTTCTAACAGGCCATTCACTAGTAGGAGTGAGAAAAATATAACAGAGTGGTGTGAATCGGAGGGCCTGATTCAGGATAGGCAGTGAGTAGCAATGTAGGATGGAGAAAAGCCCCACGGGGTGGTCAGGATGGGGATGTCAGGCAACTTGCAGTGGCAATGTAGGATAGGTTTCTGAAAAACATTGCAGGGTGGTGCTCATTGTAAGGGTTTCTAAAAGGCCATTCACTAGTAAGAGGGTGAAATACATTACGGGGTGGTGTGAATCGGAGGGCCTGAATCAAGTTAGATAGTGATTGGCAATGTAGGATGGAGAAAAGCACCACAGGTTGGTGAGCATGGGGAGGTCAGGTAACATGCAGTGGCAATGTAGGATAGTTTTCTGAAAAACATCACGGGGTGGTGCGCATTGTAAGGGTTTCTAACAGGCCATTCACTAGTAGGAGTGAGAAATACATCACGGGGTGGTGTGAATCGGAAGGCTTGAATCAGGATAGGCAGTGAGTGGCAATGTAGGATGGAGAAAATCACCACGGTGTGGTCAGCACGGGGAGGTCAGGAAACATGCAGTGTCAATGTTGGATAGGTTTCTGAAAAACATCGCGGGTGGTGAGAATTGTAAGGGTTTCTAATAGGGCATTCACTGGAATGAGTGAGAAAAAGATCAAGGGGTGGTGTTAATCGAAGGGCCTGAATTATGATAGGCAGTGAGTGGCAATGTAGGATGGAGAAAAGCGCCATGGGATGGTCAGAGGGGAGGTCAGGAAACATGCAGTGGCAATGTAGGACAGGTTCTGAAAATCATCGCAGGGTGGTGAGCATTGTTAGTGTTTCTAACAGGCCATTCACTAGGAGAAGTGAGAAAAACATCACAGGGTGCTGTGAATCGGAGGTCCTGAATGAGGAAAGGCAGAGAGTGGCAATGTCGGATGGAGAAAAGCACCACGGGGTGGTCAGCATGGGGAGGTCAGGAAACATGCAGTAGCAATGTAGGATAGGTTTCAAAAAACATCGCGGGGTGCTGCTCATTGCAAGGGTTTCTAAAAGGCCTTTAACTAGTAGGAGTGAGAAATACATCATGGTGTGGTGTGAATCGGAGGGCCTGTATTAGAATAAGCATTGAGTGTCAATGTAGGATGGAGAAAAGCACCACAGGGTGGTCAGCATGGGGAGGTGAGGAAACATTCAGTGGCAATGTAGGATAGGTTTCTGAAAAACATTGCCAGGTGGTGCGCATTGAAATGCTGTCTAGAGGGCATTCTCAAGTAGGAGTGAGAAAAACATAAGGGGTGGTGTGAATCGGAGGGCCCGCATTTGGATAGGCAGTGAGTGGTAACGTAAAATGGAGAAAAGCAACTCGGTTTGGTCAGCATAGGGAGGTGAGGAAACATGCAGTGGCAATGTAGGATAGGTTTCTGGAAAACATCGCGGGGTGGTGCGCATTATAAGGGTTTCTAACAGGCCATTCACTAGTAGGAGTGAGAAGAACATCACTGGGTGGTGTGAATCACATGATCTGAATTAGGATAGGCAGTGAGTGCAATGTAGGATGGAGAAAAGCACCACGGGGTGGTCAGCATGGGGAGGTCAGGAAACATGCATTGGCAATGTAGGATAGGTTTCTGAAAAACATCGCCAGGTGGTGCGCATTGTAAGGCTTTCTAACAGGGCATTCACTAGTAGGAGTGAGAAAAATATAACGGGGTGGTGTGAATCGGAGGGCCTGAATTTGGATAAGCATTGAGTGTCAATGTAGGATGGAGAAAAGCACCACAGGGTGGTCAGCATGTGGAGGTGAGGAAACATGCAGTGGCAATGTAGGATAGGTTTCGGAAAAAAAAGCGGGGTAGTGCGCATTGTAACGGTTTCTAACAGGCAATTCACTAGTAGGAGTGAGAAAAACATCACAGGTGCTGTGAATCGGAGGGCCTGAATCAGGATACGCAGTGAGTGCAATGTAGGATGGAGTAAAGCACCACAGGTGGTCAGCATGGGGAGGTCAGGAAACATTCATTGGCAATGTAGGATAGGTTTCTGAAAAACATCGCGGGGTGGTGCGCATTGTAATGGTTTCTAACAGGCCATTCACTAGTAGGAGTGAGAAAAACATCACGGCGTGGTTTGAATCAGAGGGCCTCAATCAGGATAGGCAGTGAGTGGCAATGTAGGATAGAGAAAAAGACCACGGGGTGGTCATCATGGGGAAGTCAGGAAACATGCAGTGGCAATGTAGGATAGTTTTTTGAAAATATCACGTAGTGGTGCGCATTGTAAGGGTTTCTAACAGGCCATTCACTAGTTTTAGGGAGAAAAACATCACGGCTGGTGTGAATCAGATGCTCTGTATTAGGATAGGCAGTGAGTGGCAATGTAGGATGGAGAAAAGCATCACGGGTTTGTCAGCATGTGGAGGCTAGGAAACATGCAGTGGCAATGTAGAATAGGTTTCCGATAAACATCTCTGGGAGGTGCGCATTGTAAGGCTTTCTAACAGGCCTTTCAATAGTATGAGTGAGAACAACATCACGGGGTGGTGTGAATCGAAGGGCATAATTCAGGATAGGCAGTGAGTGGCAAATTAGGATGGAGAAAAGCACCATCGGGTGGTCATCATGGGGAGGTCAGGACACACGCAGTGGCAATATAGGATAGTTTTCTGAAAAACATCCCAGGGTGGTGCGCATTGTAAGGCTTTCTAACAGGCCATACATTAGTAGGAGTGAGAAAAACATCACGGGGTGGTGTGAATCAGATGTTCTGAATTAGGATAGGCAGTGAGTGCAATGTAGGATGGAGAAAAGCACCACGGGATGGTCAGCACGGGGAAGTCAGGAAACATGCATTGGCAATGTAGGATAGGTTTCTGAAAAACATCGCAAGGTGGTGCGCATTGTAAGGCTTTCTAACAGGGCATTCACTAGTAGGAGTGAGAAAAACATAACGGGGCGGTGTGAATCAGAGGGCCTGAATTTGGATAGGCAGTGAGTTGTAACGTAAAATGGAGAAAAGCACCTCGGTGTGGTCAGTAAGGGGAGGTGAGGAAACATGCATTGGCAATGTAGGATAGGTTTCTGGAAAACATCGCGGGGTGGTGCGCATTATAAGGGTTATTGATAGGCCATTCACTAGTAGGAGTGAGAAAAATATAACAGAGTGGTGTGAATCGGAGGGCCTGATTCAGGATAGGCAGTGAGTAGCAATGTAGGATGGAGAAAAGCACCACGGGGTGGTCAGGATGGGGATGTCAGGCAACTTGCAGTGGCAATGTAGGATAGGTTTCTGAAAAACATTGCAGGGTGGTGCTCATTGTAAGGGTTTCTAAAAGGCCATTCACGAGTAAGAGTGTGAAATACATTACGGGGTGGTGTGAATCGGAGGGCCTGAATCAAGTTAGACAGTGATTGGCAATGTAGGATGGAGAAAAGCACCACAGGTTGGTGAACATGGGGAGGTCAGGTAACATGCAGTGGCAATGTAGGATAGTTTTCTGAAAAACATCAAGGGGTGGTGCGCATTGTAAGGGTTTCTAACAGGCCATTCACTAGTAGGAGTGAGAAATACATCACGGGGTGGTGTGAATCGGAAGGCTTGAATCAGGATAGGCAGTGAGTGGTAATGTAGGATGGAGAAAATCACCACGGTGTGGTCAGCACGGGGAGGTCAGGAAAAATGCAGTGTCAATGTTGGATAGGTTTCTGAAAAACATCGCGGGTGGTGAGAATTGTAAGGGTTTCTAATAGGGCATTCACTGGAAGGAGTGAGAAAAAGATCAAGGGGTGGTGTTAATCGAAGGGCCTGAATTATGATAGGCAGTGAGTGGCAATGTAGGATGGAGAAAAGCACCATGGGATGGTCAGAGGGGAGGTCAGGAAACATGCAGTGGCAATGTAGGACAGGTTCTTAAAAACATCGCAGGGTGGTGAGCATTGTTAGTGTTTCTAACAGGCCATTCACTAGGAGAAGTGAGAAAAACATCACAGGGTGCTGTGAATCGGAGGTCCTGAATGAGGAAAGGCAGAGAGTGGCAATGTCGGATGGAGAAAAGCACCACGGGGTGGTCAGCATGGGGAGGTCAGGAAACATGCAGTAGCAATGTAGGATAGGTTTCAAAAAACATCGCGGGGTGCTGCTCATTGCAAGGGTTTCTAAAAGGCCTTTAACTAGTAGGAGTGAGAAATACATCATGGTGTGGTGTGAATCGGAGGGCCTGTATTAGAATAAGCATTGAGTGTCAATGTAGGATGGAGAAAAGCACCACAGGGTGGTCAGCATGGGGAGGTGAGGAAACATTCAGTGGCAATGTTGGATAGGTTTCTGAAAAACATTGCCAGGTGGTGCGCATTGAAATGCTATCTAGAGGGCATTCTCAAGTAGGAGTGAGAAAAACTTAAGGGGTGGTGTGAATCGGAGGGCCTGAATTTGGATAGGCAATGAGTGGTAACGTAAAATGGAGAAAAGCAACTCGGTTTGGTCAGCATGGGGAGGTGAGGAAACATGCAGTGGCAATGTAGGATAGGTTTCTGGAAAACATGGCGGGGTGGTGCGCATTATAAGGGTTTCTAACAGGCCATTCACTAGTAGGAGTGAGAAAAATATAACAGAGTGGTTTGAATTAGAGGGGCTGATTCAGGATAGGCAGTGAGTGGCAATGTAGGATGGAGAAAAGCACCACCTGGTGGTCAGGATTGGGAGGTCAGGAAACTTGCAGTGGCAATGTAGGATAGGTTTCTGAAAAACGTTGCAGGGTGGTGCTCATTGTACGGGTTTCTAAAAGGCCTTTCACTAGTAGGAGTGAGAAAAACATCACGAGGCGGTGTGAATCGGAGGGTCTGAATCAAGTTGGACGGTATTGGCAATTTAGGATGGAGAAAAGCACCACGGGGTGGTCAGCATGAGAAGGTCAGCAACATGCAGTGGCAATGTAGCAGAGGTTTCTGAAAAACGTCGCGGTGTGGTGCGCATTGTAAGTGTTTCTAACAGGCCATTCACTAGTAGAAGTGAGAAAAACATCACAGGGTGGTGTGAATCGGAGGGCCTGAATCAGGATAGGGAGTGAGTGGCAATGTAGGATGGAGAAAAGCACCACGGTGTGGTCAGGATGGTGAGGTCAGGAAACATGCAGTGGCAATGTAGGATAGGTTTCTGAAAAACCTCGGGGGGTGGGGCCAATTGTAAGTGTTTCTAACAGGCCATTCACTAATAGCAGTGAGAAATACATCATGTTGTGGTGTGAATCGGAGGGCCTTAATCAAGATAGAAAGTGAGTGGCAATGTCGGATGGAGAAAAGCATCACGGGGTGGTCAGCATGGGGAGGTCAGGAAACATACATTGGCAATATAGGATAGGTTTCTGAAAAACATCGCCGGGTTTTTGCGCATTGTAAGGCTTTCTAACAGGCCATTCACTAGTAGGAGTGAGAAAAACATCACGGGGTGGTGTGAATCAGAGGGCCTGAATAGAATAGGCAGTGAGTGACAACGTAAAATGGAGAAAAGCACCAAGGTGTGGTCAGCATGGGGAGGTCAGGAAACATCCAGTGGCAATGTAGGATAGGTTTCTGAAAAAAAAAGTGGGGTGGTGCGCATTGTAAGGCTCTCTATAAGGCCATTCACTAGTAGGACTGAGAAAAACATTACGGGGTGGTGTGAATCGGAGGGCCTGAATTAGTATAGGCAATGAGAGGCAATGTAGGATGGAGAAAAGCACCACGGGTTGGTTATCATGTGGATGTCAGGAAACATGCAGTGGCAATGTAGGATAGTGTTCTGAAAAACATCACGGTGTGGTGCGGATTGTAAGGGTTTCTAACTGGCCATTCACTAGTAGGAGTGAGAAAAACCTCACGGGGTCGTGTGAATCAGATGATCTGAATTAGGATAGGCAGTGAGTGCAATGTAGGATGGAGAAAAGCACCACGGGGTGGTCAGCATGGGGAGGTCAAGAAACATGCATTGGCAATGTATGATAGGTTTCTGAAAAACATCGCCCGGTGTTGCGCATTGTAAGGCTTTCTAACAGGCCATTCACTAGTAGGAGTGAGAAAAACATCACGGGGTGGTGTGAATCAGAGGGCCTGAAAAGAATAGGCAGTGAGTGACAACGTAAAATGGAGAAAAGCACCACGGGGTGGTCAGGATGGGGAGGTCAGGAAACATGCAGTGGCAATGTAGGATAGGTTTCTGAAAAACATAGCAGCGTAGTGTGCACTTTAAGGGTTTGTAACAGGCCATTCACTACTAGGAGTGAGAAACACATCACGGGGTGGTGTGAAACTGAGGGTTTGAATCAAGATAGACTGTGAGTGGCAATGTAGGATGGAGAAAAGCACCACGGGTTGGTGAACATGGGGAGGTCAGGAAACATGCAGTGGCAATGTAGGATAGGTTTCTGAAAAACATCGCGGGGTGATGCGCATTCTAAGGGTTTGTTGCAGGCCATTCACTAGTAGGAGTGATAAAAACATCACGAGGTGGTGTGAATCGGAGGACCTGAATTAGGATAGGCAGTCAGTGGCAATGAAGAATGGAGAAAAGCACCACGGCTTGGTCAACATGGGGAGGTCAGGAAACATGCATCGGCATTGTAGGATAGGTTTCTGAAAAACATCGCGGGGTGGTGCACATTGTAAGGATTTCTAACATGCCATTCACAAGTAGGAGTGAGAAAAACATCATGGGGTGGTGTGAATCTGAGGGCCTGAATTAGGATAGGCATTGAGTGGCAATGTAGGATGGAGAAAGCACCACAGGGTGGTCAGCATTGGGAGGTGAGGAAACATGCAGTGGCAATGTAGGATAGGTGTCTGAAAAACATTGCAGGGTGGTGCTTCTTGTAAGGGTTTCTAAAAGGCCTTTCACTAGTAGGAGTGAGAAAAACATCACGAGGCGGTGTGAATCGGAGGGTCTGAATCAAGTTGGACAGTATTGGCAATTTAGGATGGAGAAAAGCACCACAGGTTGGTGAACATGGGGAGGTCAGGTAACATGCAGTGGCAATGTAGGATAGTTTTCTGAAAAACATCAAGGGGTGGTGCGCATTGTAAGGGTTTCTAACAGGCCATTCACTAGTAGGAGTGAGAAATACATCACGGGGTGGTGTGAATCGGAAGGCTTGAATCAGGATAGGCAGTGAGTGGTAATGTAGGATGGAGAAAATCACCACGGTGTGGTCAGCACGGGGAGGTCAGGAAAAATGCAGTGTCAATGTTGGATAGGTTTCTGAAAAACATCGCGGGTGGTGAGAATTGTAAGGGTTTCTAATAGGGCATTCACTGGAAGGAGTGAGAAAAAGATCAAGGGGTGGTGTTAATCGAAGGGCCTGAATTATGATAGGCAGTGAGTGGCAATGTAGGATGGAGAAAAGCACCATGGGATGGTCAGAGGGGAGGTCAGGAAACATGCAGTGGCAATGTAGGACAGGTTCTTAAAAACATCGCAGGGTGGTGAGCATTGTTAGTGTTTCTAACAGGCCATTCACTAGGAGAAGTGAGAAAAACATCACAGGGTGCTGTGAATCGGAGGTCCTGAATGAGGAAAGGCAGAGAGTGGCAATGTCGGATGGAGAAAAGCACCACGGGGTGGTCAGCATGGGGAGGTCAGGAAACATGCAGTAGCAATGTAGGATAGGTTTCAAAAAACATCGCGGGGTGCTGCTCATTGCAAGGGTTTCTAAAAGGCCTTTAACTAGTAGGAGTGAGAAATACATCATGGTGTGGTGTGAATCGGAGGGCCTGTATTAGAATAAGCATTGAGTGTCAATGTAGGATGGAGAAAAGCACCACAGGGTGGTCAGCATGGGGAGGTGAGGAAACATTCAGTGGCAATGTTGGATAGGTTTCTGAAAAACATTGCCAGGTGGTGCGCATTGAAATGCTATCTAGAGGGCATTCTCAAGTAGGAGTGAGAAAAACTTAAGGGGTGGTGTGAATCGGAGGGCCTGAATTTGGATAGGCAATGAGTGGTAACGTAAAATGGAGAAAAGCAACTCGGTTTGGTCAGCATGGGGAGGTGAGGAAACATGCAGTGGCAATGTAGGATAGGTTTCTGGAAAACATGGCGGGGTGGTGCGCATTATAAGGGTTTCTAACAGGCCATTCACTAGTAGGAGTGAGAAAAATATAACAGAGTGGTTTGAATTAGAGGGGCTGATTCAGGATAGGCAGTGAGTGGCAATGTAGGATGGAGAAAAGCACCACCTGGTGGTCAGGATTGGGAGGTCAGGAAACTTGCAGTGGCAATGTAGGATAGGTTTCTGAAAAACGTTGCAGGGTGGTGCTCATTGTACGGGTTTCTAAAAGGCCTTTCACTAGTAGGAGTGAGAAAAACATCACGAGGCGGTGTGAATCGGAGGGTCTGAATCAAGTTGGACGGTATTGGCAATTTAGGATGGAGAAAAGCACCACGGGGTGGTCAGCATGAGAAGGTCAGCAACATGCAGTGGCAATGTAGCAGAGGTTTCTGAAAAACGTCGCGGTGTGGTGCGCATTGTAAGTGTTTCTAACAGGCCATTCACTAGTAGAAGTGAGAAAAACATCACAGGGTGGTGTGAATCGGAGGGCCTGAATCAGGATAGGGAGTGAGTGGCAATGTAGGATGGAGAAAAGCACCACGGTGTGGTCAGGATGGTGAGGTCAGGAAACATGCAGTGGCAATGTAGGATAGGTTTCTGAAAAACCTCGGGGGGTGGGGCCAATTGTAAGTGTTTCTAACAGGCCATTCACTAATAGCAGTGAGAAATACATCATGTTGTGGTGTGAATCGGAGGGCCTTAATCAAGATAGAAAGTGAGTGGCAATGTCGGATGGAGAAAAGCATCACGGGGTGGTCAGCATGGGGAGGTCAGGAAACATACATTGGCAATATAGGATAGGTTTCTGAAAAACATCGCCGGGTTTTTGCGCATTGTAAGGCTTTCTAACAGGCCATTCACTAGTAGGAGTGAGAAAAACATCACGGGGTGGTGTGAATCAGAGGGCCTGAATAGAATAGGCAGTGAGTGACAACGTAAAATGGAGAAAAGCACCAAGGTGTGGTCAGCATGGGGAGGTCAGGAAACATCCAGTGGCAATGTAGGATAGGTTTCTGAAAAAAAAAGTGGGGTGGTGCGCATTGTAAGGCTCTCTATAAGGCCATTCACTAGTAGGACTGAGAAAAACATTACGGGGTGGTGTGAATCGGAGGGCCTGAATTAGTATAGGCAATGAGAGGCAATGTAGGATGGAGAAAAGCACCACGGGTTGGTTATCATGTGGATGTCAGGAAACATGCAGTGGCAATGTAGGATAGTGTTCTGAAAAACATCACGGTGTGGTGCGGATTGTAAGGGTTTCTAACTGGCCATTCACTAGTAGGAGTGAGAAAAACCTCACGGGGTCGTGTGAATCAGATGATCTGAATTAGGATAGGCAGTGAGTGCAATGTAGGATGGAGAAAAGCACCACGGGGTGGTCAGCATGGGGAGGTCAAGAAACATGCATTGGCAATGTATGATAGGTTTCTGAAAAACATCGCCCGGTGTTGCGCATTGTAAGGCTTTCTAACAGGCCATTCACTAGTAGGAGTGAGAAAAACATCACGGGGTGGTGTGAATCAGAGGGCCTGAAAAGAATAGGCAGTGAGTGACAACGTAAAATGGAGAAAAGCACCACGGGGTGGTCAGGATGGGGAGGTCAGGAAACATGCAGTGGCAATGTAGGATAGGTTTCTGAAAAACATAGCAGCGTAGTGTGCACTTTAAGGGTTTGTAACAGGCCATTCACTACTAGGAGTGAGAAACACATCACGGGGTGGTGTGAAACTGAGGGTTTGAATCAAGATAGACTGTGAGTGGCAATGTAGGATGGAGAAAAGCACCACGGGTTGGTGAACATGGGGAGGTCAGGAAACATGCAGTGGCAATGTAGGATAGGTTTCTGAAAAACATCGCGGGGTGATGCGCATTCTAAGGGTTTGTTGCAGGCCATTCACTAGTAGGAGTGATAAAAACATCACGAGGTGGTGTGAATCGGAGGACCTGAATTAGGATAGGCAGTCAGTGGCAATGAAGAATGGAGAAAAGCACCACGGCTTGGTCAACATGGGGAGGTCAGGAAACATGCATCGGCATTGTAGGATAGGTTTCTGAAAAACATCGCGGGGTGGTGCACATTGTAAGGATTTCTAACATGCCATTCACAAGTAGGAGTGAGAAAAACATCATGGGGTGGTGTGAATCTGAGGGCCTGAATTAGGATAGGCATTGAGTGGCAATGTAGGATGGAGAAAGCACCACAGGGTGGTCAGCATTGGGAGGTGAGGAAACATGCAGTGGCAATGTAGGATAGGTGTCTGAAAAACATTGCAGGGTGGTGCTTCTTGTAAGGGTTTCTAAAAGGCCTTTCACTAGTAGGAGTGAGAAAAACATCACGAGGCGGTGTGAATCGGAGGGTCTGAATCAAGTTGGACAGTATTGGCAATTTAGGATGGAGAAAAGCACCACGGGGTGGTCAGCATGAGGAGGTCAGGAAACATGCAGTGGCAATGTAGGAGAGGTTTCTGAAAAACGTCGCGGTCTGGTGCGCATTGTAAGTGTTTCTAACAGGCCATTCACTAGTAGAAGTGAGAAAAACATCACAGCGTGGTGTGAATCGGAGGGCCTGAATCAGGATAGGCAGTGAGTGGCAATGTAGGATGGAGAAAAGCACCGCGGTGTGCTCAGGATGGTGAGGTCAGGAAACAAGCAGTGGCAATGTAGGATAGGTTTCTGAAAAACATCGGGGGTTGTGCCCATTGTAAGTGTTTCTAACAGGCCATTGACTAGTAGCAGTGAGAAATACATCATGTTGTGGTGTGAATCAGAGGGCCTGAATCAAGATAGAATGTGAGTGGCAATGTCGGATGGAGAAAAGCACCACGGGGTGGTCAGCATGGGGAGGTCAGGAAACATACATTGGCAATGTAGGATAGGTTTCTGAAAAACATTGCCGGGTGTTGCGCATTGCAAGGCTTTCTAACAGGACATTCACTAGTAGGAGTGAGAAAAATATCACAGGGTCGTGTGAATCAGATGATCTGAATTAGGATAGGCAGTGAGTGCAATGTAGATGGAGAAAAGCACCACGGGGAAGTCAGCATGGGGAGGTCAGGAAACATACATTGGCAATGTAGGATAGGTTTCTGAAAAACATCGCCGGGTGTTGCGCATTGTAAGGCTTTCTAACAGGCCATTCACTAGTAGGAGTGAGAAAAACATCACGGGGTGGTGTGAATCGGAGGGCCTGAAAAGAATAGGCAGTGAGTGACAACGTAAAATGCAGAAAAGCACCATGGGGTGGTCAGGATGGGGAGGTCAGGAACCATGCAGTGGCAATGTAGGATAGGTTTCTGAAAAACATTGCCGGGTGTTGCGCATTGCAAGGCTTTCTAACAGGACATTCACTAGTAGGAGTGAGAAAAACATCACAGGGTCGTGTGAATCAGATGATCTGAATTAGGATAGGCAGTGAGTGCAATGTAGATGGAGAAAAGCACCACGGGGAAGTCAGCATGGGGAGGTCAGGAAACATACATTGGCAATGTAGGATAGGTTTCTGAAAAACATCGCCGGGTGTTGCGCATTGTAAGGCTTTCTAACAGGCCATTCACTAGTAGGAGTGAGAAAAACATCACGGGGTGGTGTGAATCGGAGGGCCTGAAAAGAATAGGCAGTGAGTGACAACGTAAAATGCAGAAAAGCACCATGGGGTGGTCAGGATGGGGAGGTCAGGAAACATGCAGTGGCAAAGTAGGATAGGTTTCTGAAAAACATAGCAGCGTAGTGCACATTTTAAGGGTTTCTAACTGGCCATTCACTAGTAGGAGTGAGAAACACATCACGGGGTGGTGTGAAACTGAGGGTGTGAATCAAGATAGACTGCGAGTGGCAATGTATAATGGAGAAAAGCACCACGGGTTGGTGAGCATGGAGAAGTCAGGAAACATGCAATGGCAATGTAGGATAGGTTTCTGAAAAACATCGCGTGGTGATGCACATTCTATGCGTTTGTTGCAGGCCATTCACTAGTAGCAGTGATAAAAACATCACGAGGTGGTGTGAATCGGAGGGCCTGAGTTAGGATAGGCAGTCAGTGGCAATGTAGGATAGAGAAAAGCACCACGAGGTGGTCATCATGGGGAGGTCAGGAAACATGCAGTGGCAATGTAGGATAGTTTTATGAAAAACATCACGGAGTGGTGCGAATTGTAAGGGTTTCTAACTGGCCATTCACTAGTAGGAGGGAGAAAAACATAACGGCTGGTGTGAATCAGATATTCTGAATTAGGATAGGCAGTGAGTGGCAATGTAGGATGGAGAAAAGCACCACGGGGTGGTCAGCATGGGGAGGTCTGGAAACATGCAATGGCAATGTAGGAAAGTTTTCTGAAAAACATCGTGGGGTCGTTCGCATTGTAATGGTTTCTAAAAGGCCTTTCACTAGTAGGATTGAGAAAAACATCTTGGTGTGGTGTGAATCAGAGGGCCTGAATCAAGTTAGACAGTGAGTGGCAATGTAGGATGGAGAAAAGCACCATGAGTTGGTGAGCATTGGGAAGTCAGGAAACATGCAATTGCAATGTAGGATAGGTTTCTGAACAACATCGCGGGGTTGTGCGCATTATAAGGGTTTGTAGCAGGCCATTCACCAGTAGGAGTGAAAAAAAAATCACAGGGTGGTGTGAAACGGAGGGCCTGAATTAGGATAGGCTGTGAGTGGCAATGTAGGATGGAGAAAAACACCACGGGTTTGTCAGCATGGGGAGGCAAGGAATCATGCAGTGGCAATGTAGAATAGGTTTCTAATAAACATCACTGGTGCTGCGCTTTGTATGGGTTTCTAACAGGCCATTCACTAGTAGGAGTGAGAACAACAACATGTGGTGGTGTGAATCGGAGGGCCTGAATTAGGATAGGCCGGGATTGGCAATGAAGTATTTAGAAAAGCACCACAGGGTGGTCAGCATGGGGAGGTCAGGAAACATGCAGTGGCATTGTAGGATAGTTTTCTGAAAAACATTGCCAGGTGGTCCGCATTGTAAGGCTTTCTAACAGGGCTTTCTCTAGTAGGAGTGAGAAAAACATAACGGGGTGGTGTGAATCAGAGGGCCTGAATTTGGATAGGCAGTGTGTCGTAACCTAAAATGGAGAAAAGCAACTCGGCGGGTCAGCATGGGGAGGTGAGGAAACATGCAATGGCAATGTAGGATAGGTATCTGGAAAACATCGCGGGGTGGTGCGCATTATAATGGTTTCTAACAGGCCATTCACTAGTAGGAGTGAGAAAAATATAACGGAGTGGTTTGAATTAGAGGGCCTGATTCAGGATAGGCAGTGAGTGGCAATGTAGGATGGAGAAAAGCACCACGGAGTGGTCAGGATTGGGAGGTCAGGAAACTTGCAGTGGCAATGTAGGATAGGTTTCTGAAAAACGTTGCAGGGTGGTGCTCATTGTAAGGGATTCTAAAGGGCCTTTCACTATTAGGAGTGAGAAAAACATCACGGGGCGGTGTGAATCGGAGGGTCTGAATCAAGTTGGACAGTGATTGGCAATGTAGGATGGAGAAATGCACCACGGGGTGGTCAGCATGGGGAGGTCAGGAAACATGCAGTGGCAATGTAGGACAGGTTTCTGAAAAACATCGTAGGGGTGGTGCGCATTTTAAGTGTTTCTAACAGGCCATTCACTAGTAGAAGTGCAAAAAAAACATCACAGGTTGGTGTGAATCTTAGGGCCTGAATCCGGATAGGCAGTGAGTGGCAATGTAGGATGGAGACAAGCAACGCGGTGTGGTCAGGAAGGTGAGGTCAGGAAACATGCAGTGGCAATGTAGGATAGGTTTCTGAAAAACATCGGGGTGTGGGGCCCATTGTAAGTGTTTCTAACAGGCCATTCCCTAGCAGCAGTGAGAAATACATCATGTTGTGGTGTGAATCGGAGGTCCTGAACTAAGGTAGAAAGTGAGTGGCAATATCGGTTGGAGAAACGCACCACGGGGTGGTCAGCATGGGGAGGTCAGGAAACATGCAGTAGCAATGTAGGATAGGTATCTGAAAAACATCGCGGGATGGTGCGCATTGCAAGGGTTTCTAAAAGGCCTTTAACTAGTAGGAGTGAGAAATACATCATGGTGTGGTTTGAATCGGAGGGACTGAATTAGAATAAGCATTGAGTGTCAATGTAAGATGGAGAAAAGCACCACAGAGTGGTCAGCATTGGGAGGTGAGGAAACATGCAGTGGCAATGTAGGATAGGTTTCTGAAAAAAAGAGTGGGATGGTGCACATTGTAATGCTTTCTATCAGGCCATTCACTAGTAGGAGTGAGAAAAACATCATGGGGTGGTGTGAATCGGAGGGCCTGAATTAGGATAGGCAGTGAGTGGCAATGTAGGATGGAGAAAAGCACCACGGGGTGGTTATCATGGGGATGTCAGGAAACATGCAGTGGCAATGTAGGAGAGGTTTCTGAAACACATCACGGTGTGGTGTGGATTGTAAGGGTTTCTAACTGGTCATTCACTAGTAGAAGTGAGAAAAACCTCACGGGGTCGTGTGAATAAGATGATCTGAATTAGGATAGGCAGTGAGTGCAATGTAGGACGGAGAAAAGCACCACGGGGTGGTCAGCATGGGGAGGTCAGGAAACATACATTGGCAATGTAGGATAGGTTTCTGAAAAACATCGCCGGGTGTTGCGCATTGTAAGGGTGTCTAACAGGCCATTCACTAGTATGAGTGAGAAAAACATCACGGGGTGGTGTGAATCGGAGGGCCTGAAAAGAATAGGCAGTGAGTGACAAAGTAAAATGGAGAAAAGCACCATGGTGTGCTCAGCATGGGGAGCTCAGGAAACATGCAGTGGCAATGTAGGATAGGTTTCTGAAAAACATCGCAGTGTAGTGCGCATTTGAAGGGTTTCTAACAGGCCATTCACTAGTAGGAGTGAGAAATACAACATGGTGTGGTGTGAATCGGAGGGCAGGAATCAAGTTAGACAGTGAGTGGCAATGTTGGATGGAGAAAAGCACCATGGGTTGGTGAGCATGGGGAGGTCAGGAAACATGCATTGGCAATGTAGGATAGGTTTCTGAAAAACGTCGCGGGGTGGGGCTCATTGTAAGGGTTTGTAGCAGGCCATTCACTAGTAGGAGAGAGAAAAACATCACGGGGTGGTGTAAATCGGAGGGCCTGAATTGGGATAGGCAGTGAGTGGCAATGAAGAATGGAGAAAAACACCACGGGATGGTCAACATGGGGAGGTCAGGAAACATACAATGACAATGTAGGATAGGTTAATGGAAAAGTTCGCGGGGTGGTGCGCATTTTAAGGCTTTCTAACAAGCCATTCACAAGTAGGAGTGAAAAGCACATCACGGGGTGGTGTGAAACGGAGGGTCTGAATCAAGATAGACTGTGAGTGGCAATGTAGGATGGAGAAAAGCACCACGGGTTTGTCAGCATGGGGAGGCAAGGAAACATGCAATGGCAATTTAGGATGGGTTTCTGAAAAACATCGCGGGGAGATGCGTATTCTAAGGGTTTGTTGCAGGCCATTCACTACTAGGAGTGATAAAAACATCACAGGGTGGTGTGAATCGGAGGGCCTGAATTAGGATAGGCAGTGAGTGGCAATGAAGACTGGAGAAAAGCACCACGGGGTGATCAACATGGGGAGGTCAGGAAACATGCATTGGCATTGTAGGATAGGTTTCTGAAAATCATCGCGGGATGGTGCGCATTGTAAGGATTTGTAACATGCCATTCACAAGTAGGAGTGAGAAAAACATCACGGGGTGGTGGGAATCTGAGGGCCTGAATGAGGATAGGCTGTGAGTGGCAATGTAGGATGGAGAAAAGCACCACGGGTTTGTCAGCATGGGGAGGCAAGGAAACATGCAGTTGCAAAGTAGAATAGGTTTTGAGAAACATCGCTGGGTGGTGCGCATTGTAAGGGTTTCTAACAGGCCATTTACTAGTAGGAGTGAGAACAACATCAGGAGGTGGTGTGAATCGGAGGACCTGAATTAGGATAGGCATTGAGTGGCAATGTAGGATGGAGAAAAGCAACAGAGGGTGGTCAGCATGGGGAGGGGAGGAAACATGCAGTGGCAATGTAGGATAGGTTTCTGTAAAAAAAAAAGCGGGGTGGTGCGCATTGTAAGGGTTTCCAACAGGGCATTCACTAGTAGGAGAGAGAAAAACATCACGGTGTGGTGTGAATCGGAGGGCCAAAGTTAGGATAGGCAGTGAGTGGTAACGTAAAATGGAGAAAAGCACCTCGGTGTGGTCAGTATGGGGAGGTGAGGAAACATGCAGTGGAAATGTAGGATAGGTTTCTGGAAAACATCGCGGGGTGGTGCGCATTATAAGGGTTTCTAACAGGCCATTCACTAGTAGGAGTGAGAAAAATATAACGGAGTGGTGTGAATCGGAGGGCCTCATTCAGGATAGGCAGTGAGTGGCAATGTAGGATGAAGAAAAGCACCACGGGGTGGTCAGCATCGGGAGGTCAGGAAACTTGCAGTGGCAATGTAGGATAGGTTTCTGAAAAACATTGCCGGGTGGTGCTCATTGTAAGGGTTTCTAAAAGGCCACTCACTAGTAGGAGTGAGAAATACATCACGGGGTTGTGTGAATTGGAGGGCCTGAATCAAGTTAGACAGTGATTGGCAATGTAGGATGGAGAAAAGCACAACGGGTTGGTGAGCATTGGGTGGTCAGGAAATATGCAGTGTCAATGTAGGATAGGTTTCTGAAAAACATCGCGGGTGGTGAGAATTGTAAGGGTTTCTAACAGGGCATACACTGGAAGGAGTGAGAAAAAGATCACGGGGTGGTGTGAATCGAAGGGCCTAAATTATGATAGGCAGTGAGTGGCAATGTAGGATGGAGAAAAGCACCATGGGGTGGTCAGCATGGGGATGTCAGGAAACATACAGTGGCAATGTAGGACAGGTTTCTGAAAAACATCGTGGGGTGGTGCACATTGTTAGTGTTTCTAACAGGCCATTCACTAGGAGAAGTGACAAAAACATCACAGGGTGGTGTGAATTGGTGGGCCTGAATCAGGATAGGCAGTGAGTGGCAATGTTGGATGGAGAAAAGCACCACAGTGTGGTCAACATGGGGAGGTGAGGAAACATGCAGTGGCAATGTAGGATAGGTTTCTGAAAAAAAATGTGGGGTGGTACGCATTGTAAGGGTTTCTAACAGGCCATTCACTAGTAGGAGTGAGAAAAAAATCACGGGGTGGTGTGAATCGTAGGGTCATAATTAGGATAGGCAGTGTGTGGCAATGTAGGATGGAGAAAAGCACCTTTGGGTGGTCATCATGGGGAGGTCAGGAAACATGCAGTGGCAATATAGGATAGTATTCTGAAAAACATCAAGGGGTGGTGCGCATTGTAAAGCTTTCTAACAGGCCATGCACTAGTTGGAGTGAGAAAAACATCACGGGGTGGTGTGAATCAGATGTTCTGAATTAGGATAGGCAGTGAGTGCAATGTAGGATGGAGAAAAGCACCACGGGGTGGTGAGCATCTGGAGGTCAGGAAACATGCCTTGGCAATGTAGGATAAGTTTCTGAAAAACATAGCCAGGTGGTCGGCATTGTAAGGCTTTCTAACAGGGCATTCTCTAGTAGGAGTGAGAAAAACATAACAGGGTGTTGTGAATCAGAGGGCCTGAATTTGTTTAGGCAGTGAGTCGTAACGTAAAATGGATTAAAGCAACTCGGTTGGTCAGCATGGGGAGGTGAGGAAACATGCAGTGGCAATGTAGGATAGGTTTCTGGAAAACATCGCGGGGTGGTGCGCATTATAATGGTTTGTAACAGGCCATTCACTAGTAGGAGAGAGAAAAATATAACGGAGTGGTTTGAATTAGAGGGCCTGATTCAGGATAGGCAGTGAGTGGCAATGTAGGATGGAGAAAAGCACCACGGAGTGGTCAGTTTTGGGAGGTCAGGAAACCTGCAGTGGCAATGTAGGATAGGTTTCTGAAAAACGTTGCAGGGTGGTGCTCATTGTAAGGGATTCTAAAAGGCCTTTCACTATTAGGAGTGAGAAAAACATCACGGGGCGGTGTGAATCGGAGCCTCTGAATCAAGTTGGACAGTGATTGGCAATATAGGATGGAGAAATGCACCACGGGGTGGTCAGCAAGGGGAGGTCAGGAAACATGCAGTGGCAATGTAGGACAGGTTTCTGGAAAACATCGCAGGGTGGTGCGCATTATAAGGGTTTCTAACAGGCCATTCACTAGTAGGAGTGAGAAAAATATAACGGACTGGTTTGAATTAGAGGGCCTGATTCAGGATAGGCAGTGAGTGGCAATGTAGGATGGAGAAAAGCACCACCTGGTGTTCAGGATTGGGAGGTCAGGAAACTTACAGTGGCAATGTAAGATAGGTTTCTGAAAAACATTGCAGGGTGGTGCACCTTGTAAGGGTTTCTAAAAGACCTTTCACTAGTAGGAGTGAGAAAAACATCACGAGGCGGTGTGAATCAGAGGGTCTGAATCAAGTTGGACAGTATTGGCAATTTAGGATGGAGAAAAGCACCACGGGGTGGTCAGCATGAGGAGGTCAGGAAACATGCAGTGGCAATGTAGGAGAGGTTTCTGAAAAACGTCGCGGTCTGGTGCGCATTGTAAGTGTTTCTAACAGGCCATTCACTAGTAGAAGTGAGAAAAACATCACAGGGTGGTGTGAATCGGAGGGCCTGAATCAGGATAGGCAGTGAGTGGCAATGTAGGATGGAGAAAAGCACCGCGGTGTTGTCAGGATGGTGAGGTCAGGAAACAAGCAGTGGCAATGTAGCATAGGTTTCTGAAAAGCATCGGGGGTGGGGCCCATTGTAAGTGTTTCTAACAGGCCATTGACTAGTAGCAGTGAGAAATACATCATGTTGTGGTGTGAATCGGAGGGCCTGAATCAAGATAGAAAGTGAGTGGCAATGTCGGATGGAGAAAAGCACCACGGGGTGGTCAGCATGGGGAGGTCAGGAAACATACATTGGCAATGTAGGATAGGTTTCTGAAAAACATTGCCGGGTGTTGCGCATTGCAAGGCTTTCTAACAGGCCATTCACTAGTAGGAGTGAGAAAAACATCACAGGGTCGGGTGAATCAGATGATCTGAATTAGGATAGGCAGTGAGTGCAATGTAGGATGGAGAAAAGCACCACGGGGTGGTCAGCATGGGGAGGTCAGGAAACATACATTGGCAATATAGGATAGGTTTCTGAAAAACATCGACGGGTGTTGCGCATTGAAAGGCTTTCTAACAGGCCATTCACTAGTAGGAGTGAGAAAAACATCACGGGGTGGTGTGAATCGGAGGGCCTGAAAAGAATAGGCAGTGAGTGACAACGTAAAATGCAGAAAAGCACCATGGGGTGGTCAGGATGGGGAGATCAGGAAACATGCAGTGGCAAAGTAGGATAGGTTTCTGAAAAACATAGCAGCGTAGTGCACATTTTAAGGGTTTCTAACAGGCCATTCACTAGTAGGAGTGAGAAACACATCACGGGGTGGTGTGAAACTGAGGGTGTGAATCAAGATACCCTGTGAGTGGCAATGTAGGATGGAGAAAGCACCACAGGTTGGTGAGCATGGAGAGGTCAGGAAACATGCAATGGCAATGTAGGATAGGTTTCTGAAAAACATCGCGTGGTGATGCGCATTCTAAGCGTTTGTTGCAGGCCATTCACTAGTAGGAGTGATAAAAACATCACGAGGTGGTGTGAAACGGTGGGCCTGAATTAGGATAGGCAGTCAGTGGCAATGAAGAATGGAGAAAAGCACCACGGGTTGGTCAACATGGGGAGGTCAGGAAACATGCATTGGCATTGTAGGATAGGTTTCTGAAAAACATCGCGGGGTGGTGCACATTGTAAGGATTTCTAACATGCCATTCACAAGAAGGAGTGAGAAAAACATCACGGGTGGTGTGAATCGGAGGGCCTGAATTAGGATAGGCAGTAAGGGGCAATGTAGGATAGAGAAAAGCACCACGAGGTGGTCATCCTGGGGAGGTCAGGAAACATGCAGTGGCAATGTAGGATAGTTTTTTGAAAAACATCACGGTGTGGTGCGCATTGTAAGGGTTTCTAACTGGCCATTCACTAGTAGGAGGGAGAAAAACATAACGGCTGGTGTGAATCAGATATTCCGAATTAGGATAGGCAGTGAGTGGCCATGTAGGATGGAGAAAAGCACCACGGGGTGGTCAGCATGGGGAGGTCTGGAAACATGCAATGGCAATGTAGGAAAATTTTCTAAAAAACATCGTGGGGTCGTTCGCATTGTAATGGTTTCTAAAAGGCCTTTCACTAGTAGGATTGAGAAAAACATCTTGGTGTGGTGTGAATCAGAGGGCCTGAATCAAGTTAGACAGTGAGTGGCAATGTAGGATGGAGAAAAGCACCATGAGTTGGTGAGCATTGGGAGGTCAGGAAACATGCAATTGCAATGTAGGATAGGTTTCTGAACAACATCGCGGGGTTGTGCACATTATAAGGGTTTGTAGGAGGCCATTCACCAGTAGGAGTGAAAAAAAAAATCACAGGGTGGTGTGAAACGGAGGGCCTGAATTAGGATAGGCTGTGAGTGGCAATGTAGGATGGAGAAAAACACCACGGGTTTGTCAGCATGGGGAGGCAAGGAATCATGCAGTGGCAATGTAGAATAGGTTTCTAATAAACATCACTGGTGGTGCACATTGTATGGGTTTCTAACAGGCCATTCACTAGTAGGAGTGAGAACAACAACATGTGGTGGTGTGAATCGGAGGGCCTGAATTAGGATAGGCCGGGAGTGGCAATGAAGTATTTAGAAAAGCACCACAGGGTGGTCAGCATGGGGAGGTCAGGAAACATGCAGTGGCATTGTAGGATAGTTTTCTGAAAAACATTGCCAGGTGGTCCGCATTGTAAGGCTTTCTAACAGGGCGTTCTCTAGTAGGAGTGAGAAAAACATAACGGGGTGGTGTGAATCAGAGGGCCTGAATTTGGATAGGCAGTGAGTCGTAACCTAAAATGGAGAAAAGCAACTCAGCTGGTCAGCATGGGGAGGTGAGGAAACATGCAATGGCAATGTAGGATAGGTTTCTGGAAAAACATCGCGGAGTGGTGCGCATTATAATGGTTTCTAACAGGCCATTCACTAGTAGGAGTGAGAAAATTATAACGGAGTGGTTTGAATTAGAGGGCCTGATTCACGATAGGCAGTGAGTGGCAATGTAGGATGGAGAAAAGCACCACGGAGTGGTCAGGATTGGGAGGTCAGGAAACTTGCAGTGGCAATGTAGGATAGGTTTCTGAAAAACATCGCGGGTGGTGAGAATTGTAAGGGTTTCTAACAGGGCATTCACTGGAAGGAGTGAGAAAAAGATCATGGGGTGGTGTGAATCGAAGGGCCTAAATTATGATAGGCAGTGAGTGGCAATGTAGGATGGAGAAAAGCACCATGGGGTGATCAGCATGGGGAGGTCAGGAAACATGCAGTGGCAATGTAGGACAGGTTTCTGAAAAACATCGTGGGGTGGTGCGCATTGTTAGTGTTTCTAACAGGCCATTCACTAGGAGAAGTGACAAAAACATCACAGGGTGGTGTGAATCGGAGGGCCTGAATCAGGATAGGCAGTGAGTGGCAATGTCGGATGGAGAAAAGCACCACAGTGTGGTCAACATGGGGAGGTGAGGAAACATGCAGTGGCAATGTAGGATAGGTTTCTGAAAAAAAATGTGGGGTGGTGTGCATTGTAAGGGTTTCTAACAGGCCATTCACTAGTAGGAGTGAGAAAAAAATCACGGGGTGGTGTGAATCGTAGGGTCATAATTAGGATAGGCAGTGTGTGGCAATGTAGGATGGAGAAAAGCACCGTTGGGTGGTCATCATGGGGAGGTCAGGAAACATGCAGTGGCAATATAGGTCAGTATTCTGAAAAACATCACGGGGTGGTGCGCATTGTAAAGCTTTCTAACAGGCCATTCACTAATTGGAGTGAGAAAAACATCACGGGGTGGTGTGAATCAGATGTTCTGAATAAGGATAGGCAGTGAGTGCAATGTAGGCTGGAGAAAAGCACCACGGGGTGGTCAGCATCTGGAGGTCAGGAAACATGCATTGGCAATGTAGGATAGGTTTCTGAAAAACATAGCCAGGTGGTCCGCATTGTAAGGCTTTCTAACAGGGCATTCTCTAGTAGGAGTGAGAAAAACATAACAGGGTGGTGTGAATCACAGGGCCTAAATTTGGTTAGGCAGTGAGTGGTAACGTAAAATGGATTAAAGCAACTTGGATGGTCAGCATGGGGAGGTGAGGAAACATGCAGTGGCAATGTAGGATAGTTTTCTGCAAAACATCACGGTGTGGTGCGGATTGTAAGGGTTTCTAACTGGCCATTCACTAGTAGGAGTGAGAAAAACCTCACGGGGTCGTGTGAATCCGATGATCTGAATTAGGATAGGCAGTGAGTGCAATGTAGGACAGAGAAAAGCACCACGGGGTGGTCAGCATGGGGAGGTCAGGAAACATACATTGGCAATGTAGTATAGGTTTCTGAAAAACATCGCCGGGTGTTGCGCATTGTAAGGCTTTCTAACCGGCCATTCACTAGTAAGAGTGAGGAAAACATCACGGGGTGGTGTGAATCGGAGGGTCTGAAAAGAATAGGCAGTGAGTGACAACGTAAAATGGAGAAAAGCACCACGGTGTGGTCAGCATGGGGAGCTCAGGAAACATGCAGTGGCAATGTAGGATAGGTTTCTGAAAAACATCGCAGCGTAGTGCGCATTTTAAGGGTTTCTAACAGGCCATTCACTAGTAGAAGTGAGAAATACAACATGGTGTGGTGTGAATCCGAGTGCGGGAATCAAGTTAGACAGTGAGTGGCAATATTGGATGGAGAAAAGCACCATGGGTTGGTGAGCATGGGGAGGTCAGGAAACATGCATTGGCAATGTAGGATAGGTTTCTGAAAAACATCGCGGGGTGGGGCGCATTGTAAGGGTTTGTAGCAGGCTATTCACTAGTAGGAGGGAGAAAAACATCACTGGGTGGTGTAAATCGGAGGGCCTGAATTGGGATAGGCAGTGAGTGGCAATGAATAATGGAGAAAAGCACCACGGGATGGTCAACATGGGGAGGTCAGGAAACATACAATTGCAATGTAGCATACGTTAATGGAAAAGTTCGCGGGGTGGTGCGCATTTTAAGGCTTTCTAACAAGCCATTCACAAGTAGGAGTGAAAAGCACATCACGGGGTGGTACGAAACGGAGGGACTGAATCAAGATAGACTGTAAGTGGCAATGTAGGATGGAGAAAAGCACCATGGGTTGGTGAGCATTGGGGGGTCAGGAAACATGCAATGACAATTTAGGATAGGTTTCTGAAAAACATCGCGGGGTGATGCGCATTCTAAGGGTTTGTTGCAGGCCATTCACTAGTAGGAGTGATAAAAACATCACGGGGTGGAGTGAATCGGAGGGCCTGAATTAGGATAGGCAGTGAGTGGCAATGAAGTATGGAGAAAAGCACCACGGGGTGGTAAACATGGGGAGGTCAGGAAACATGCATTGGCATTGTAGGATAGGTTTCTGAAAATCATCGCGGGGTGGTGCGCATTGTAAGGATTTCTAACATGCCATTCACAAGTAGGAGTGAGAAAAACATCACGGGTTGGTGTGAATCTGAGGGCCTAAATAAGGATAGGTTGTGAGTGGCAATGTAGGATGGAGAAAAGCACCACGTTTGTCAGCATGGGGAGGCAAGGAAACATGCAGTTGCAAAGTAGAATAGGTTTTAAGAAACATCGCTGGGTGGTGCGCATTGTAAGGGTTTCTAACAGGCCATTTACTAGTAGGAGTGAGAACAACATCAGGGGGTGGTGTGAATCGGAGGGCCTGAATTAGGATAGGCATTGAGTGGCAATGTAGGATGGAGAAAAGCACCAGAGGGTGGTCAGCATGGGGAGGGGAGGAAACATGCCGTGGCAATGTAGGATAGGTTTCTGTAAAAAAAAAAAAGCGGGGTGGTGCGCATTGTAAGGGTTTCCAACAGGCCATTCACTAGTAGGAGAGAGAAAAACATCACGGGGTGGTGTGAATCAGAGGGCCATAATTAGGATAGGCAGTGAGTGGCAATGTAGGATGGAGAAAAGCACCATGGGATGGTCAGCACGGGGAGTAAGGAAACATGCATTGGCAATGTAGGATAGGTTTCTGAAAAACATCGCAGGGTGGTGCGCATTGTAAGGCTTTCTAACGGGGCATTCTCTAGTAGGTGTGAGAAAAACATAACGGGGTGGTGTGAATCGGAGGGCCTGAATTTGGATAGGCAGTGAGTGGTAACGTAAAATGGAGAAAAGCACCTTGGTGTGGTCAGTATGGGGAGGTGAGGAAACATGCAGTGGCAATGTAGGATAGGTTTCTGGATAACATCGCGGGGTGGTGTGCATTATAAGGGTTTCTAACAGGCCATTCACTAGTAGGAGAGAGAAAAATATAACAGAGTGGTGTGAATCAAGGGCCTGATTAATGATAGGCAGTGATTGGCAATGTAGGATGGAGAAAAGCACCACAGGGTGGTCTGGATGGGGAGGTCAAGAAACTTGCAGTGGCAGTGTAGGATAGGTTTCTGAAAAACATTGCAGGGTGGTCCTAATTGTAAGGGTTTCTAAAAGGCCATTCACTAGTAGGAGTGAGAAATACATCACGGGGTGGTGTGAATCGGAGGGACTGAATCAAGTTAGACAGTGATTGGCAATGTAGGATACAGAAAAGCACCACGGGTTGGTGAGCATGCGGAGGTCAGGAAACATGCAGTGGCAATGTAGGATAGGTTTCTGAAAAACATACAGGGTGGTGCGCATTGTAAGGCTTTCTAACGGGGCATTCTCTAGTAGGTGTGAGAAAAACATAACGGGGTGGTGTGAATCGGAGGGCCTGAATTTGGATAGGCAGTGAGTGGTAACGTAAAATGGAGAAAAGCACCTTGGTGTGGTCAGTATGGGGAGGTGAGGAAACATGCAGTGGCAATGTAGGATAGGTTTCTGGATAACATCGCGGGGTGGTGTGCATTATAAGGGTTTCTAACAGGCCATTCACTAGTAGGAGAGAGAAAAATATAACAGAGTGGTGTGAATCAGAGGGCCTGATTAAGGATAGGCAGTGATTGGCAATGTAGGATGGAGAAAAGCACCACAGGGTGGTCTGGATGGGGAGGTCAAGAAACTTGCAGTGGCAGTGTAGGATAGGTTTCTGAAAAACATTCTAGGGTGGTCCTAATTGTAAGGGTTTCTAAAAGGCCATTCACCAGTAGGAGTGAGAAATACATCACGGGGTGGTGTGAATCGGAGGGCCTGAATCAAGTTAGACAGTGATTGGCAATGTAGGATACAGAAAAGCACCACGGGTTGGTGAGCATGGGGAGGTCAGGAAACATGCAGTGGCAATGTAGGATAGTTTTCTGAAAAACATCACGGGGTGGTGCGCATTGTAAGGGTTTCTAACAGGCCATTCACTAGTAGGAGTGAGAAATACATCACGGGCTGGTGTGAATCGGAAGGCTTGAATCAGGATAGGCAGTGAGTGGCAAAGTAGGATGGAGAAAAGCACCACGGGGTGGTCAGCATTGGGAGGTCAGGAAACATGCAGTGTCAGTGTAGGATAGGTTTCTGAAAAACATCGCGGGTGGTGAGAATTGTAAGGGTTTCCACCAGTGCATTCACTGGAAGGAGTGAGAAAAAGATCACGGGGTGGTGTGAATCGAAGGGCCTGAATTATGATAGGCAGTGTGTGGCAATGTAGGATGGAGAAAAGCACAATGGGGTGGTCAGCATGGGGAGGTCAGGAAACATTCAGTGGCAATGTAGGACAGGTTTCTGAAAAACATTGCGGGGTGGTGCGCATTGTAAGTGTTTCTAACAGGCCATTCCCTAGGATAAGTGAGAAAAACATCACAGGGTGGTGTGAATCGGAGGGCCTGAATCAGGATAGGCAGTGAGTGGCAATGTCGGATGGAGAAAAGCACCACGGGGTGGTCAGCATGGGGAGGTCAGGAAACATGCAGTAGCAATGTAGGATAGGTTTCTGAAAAACATCGCAGGGTGGTGCTCATTGCAAGGGTTTCTAAAAGGCCTTTAACTAGTAGGAGTGAGAAATACATCATGGTGTGGTGTGAATCGGAGGGCCTGAATTAGAACAAGCATTGAGTGTCAATGTAGGATGGAGTAAAGCACCACAGGGTGGTTAGCATGGGGAGGTTAGGAAACATGCAGTCGCAATGTAGGATAGGTTTCTGAAAAAAAAAGTGGGGTGGTGCGCATTGTAAGGGTTTCTAACAGGCCATTCGTTAGTAGGAGTGAGAAAAACATCATGGGTTCGTGTGAATCGGAGGGCCATAATTAGGATAGGCAGTGAGTGGCAATGTAGGATGGAGGAAAGCACCATTGGGTGGTCATCATGGGGAGGTAAGGAAACACGCAGTGGCAATATAGGACAGTATTCTGAAAAACATCAAGGTGTGGTGTGCATTGTAAGGGTTTCTAACAGGCCATTCACTAGTTGGAGTGAGAAAAACATCACGGGGTGGTGTGAATCAGGTGTTCTGAATTAGGATAGGCAGTGAGTGCAATGTAGGATGGAGAAAAGAACCACGCGGTGGTCAGCATGGGGAGGTCATGAAACATGCATTGGCAATGTAGGATAGGTTTCTGAAAAACATTGCCAGCAGGTGCGCATTGTAAGGCTTTCTAACAGGCCATTCACTAGTTGGAGTGAGAAAAACATCACGGGGTGGTGTGAATCAGGTGTTCTGAATTAGGATAGGCAGTGAGTGCAATGTAGGATGGAGAAAAGAACCACGGGGTGGTCAGCATGGGGAGGTCATGAAACATGCATTGGCAATGTAGGATAGGTTTCTGAAAAACATTGCCAGCAGGTGCGCATTGTAAGGCTTTCTAACAGGACATTCTCTAGTAGGAATGAGAAAAACATAACGGGGTGGTGTGAATCGGAGTGCCTGAATTTGGATAGGCAGTGAGTGGTAACGTAAAATGGAGAAAAGCACCTTGGTGTGGTCAGTATGGGGAGGTGAGGAAACATGCAGTGGCAATGTATGATAGGTTCCTGGAAAACATCGCGGGGTGGTGCGCATTATAAGGGTTTCTAACAGGCCATTCACTAGTAGGAGTGAGAAAAATATCACGGAGTGGTTTGAATAAGAGGGCCTGATTCAGAATAGGCAGTGAGTGGCAATGTAGGATGGAGAAAAGCACCACGGAGTTGTCAGAATTGGGAGGTCAGAAAACTTGCAGTGGCAATGTAGGATAGGTTTATGAAAAACATTGCAGGGTGGTGCTCATTGTAAGGGTTTCTGAAAGGCCTTTAACTAGTAGGAGTGAGAAAAACATCATGGGGTGGTGTGAATCGGAGGGTCTGAATCAAGTTGGACAGTGATTGGCAATGTAGGATGGAGAAAAGCACCACGGGGTGGTCATCATGGGGAGGTCAGGAAACATGCAGTGGCAATGTAGGACAGGTTTCTGAAAAACATCGCGTGGTGGTGCGCATTGTATGGATTTCTAAGATGCCATTCACAAGTAGGAGTGAGAAAAACATCACGGGGTGGTGTGAATATAAGGGCCTGAATTAGGATAGGCTGTGAGTGGCAACGTAGATTGGAGAAAAGCACCACGGGTTTGTCATCATGGGGAGGCAAGGAAACATACAGTTGCAAAGTAGAATAGTTTTCTGAGAAACATCGCTGGGTGGTGCGCATTGTAAGGGTTTCTAACAGGCCATTCACTAGTAGGAGTGAGAACAACATCACGGGGTGGTGTGAATCAGAGGGACTGAATTAGGATAGGCCTTGAGTGGCAATGTACGATGGAGAAAAGCACCACAGGGTGGTCAGCATAGTTAGGTGAGGAAACATACAGTGGCAATGTAGGATAGGTTTCGGAAAAAAAACCGGGGTAGTGTGCATTGTAAGGGTTTCCAACAGGCAATTCACTAGTAGGATTGAGCAAAACCTCACGGGTGGTGTGAATCAGAGGGCCTGAATTAGGATAGGCAGTGAGGGGCAATGTAGGATAGAGAAAAGCACCACGGGGTGGTCATCATGGGGAGGTCAGGAAACATGCAGTGGCAATGCAGAACAGTTTTTTGAAAAACATCACGGAGTGGTGCGCATTGTAAGGGTTTCTAACTGGCCATTCACTAGTAGGAGGGAGAAAAACATAACGGCTGGTGTGAATCAAATGTTCTGAATTAGGATAGGCAGTGAGTGGCAATGTAGGATGGAGAAAAGAACCACGGGGTGGTCAGCGTGGGGAGGTCTGGAAACATGCATTGGCAATGTAGGATAGGGTTCTGAAAAACATCGCCCGGTGGTGCGCATTGTAAGGCTATCTAACTGGCCATTCACTAGTAGTATAGAGAAAAATGTCACGGGGTGGAGTGAATCGGAGGGCCTGCATTAGTAGAGGCAGTGAGTGGCAATGTAAAATGGAGAAAAGCACCACGGTGTGGTCAGCATGGGGAGGTCAGGAAACATGCAGTGGCAATGTAGGATAGGTTTCGGATAAACATCTCTGGGTGGTGCGCATTGTAAGGGTTTCTAACAGGGCATTCAATAGTATGAGTGAGAACAACATCTCGGGGTGGTGTGAATCCAAGGGCCTGATTTAGGATAGGCAGTGAGTGGCAACGAAGTATAGAGAAAAGCCCCAAGGGGTGGTCAGCATGGGGAGGTCAGGAAACATGCAGTGGCAATGTAGCATAGGTTTCTGAAAAAAAAAGCGGGGTGGTTCGCATTGTAAGGCTTTCTAACAGGCTATTCACTAGTAGGAGTGAAAAAAACATCACGGGGTGGTGTTATTCCAAGGGCCTGATTTAGGATAGGAAGTAGTGGCAATGTAGGATGGAGGAAAACACCACGGGGTGGTCAGGATGGGAAGGTCAGGACACATGCAGTGGCTATGTAGGTTAGTTTTCTGAAAAACATCACAGGTTGGTTCGCATTTTAAGGGTTTCTAATAGGCCATTCACTAGTAGGAGTGAGAAAAACATCACGGCGTGATTTGAATAAGAGGGACTGAATCAGGATAGGCAGTGAGTAGCAATGTAGGATGGAGAAAAGCACCACAGTGTGGTCAGCATGGGGATGTAAGGACACATGACGTGGCTATGTAGGATAGGTTTCTGAAAATCATCGCCGGGTTGTGCGCATTGTAATGCTTTCTAACAGGCCATTCACTAGTAGAAGTAGAAAAACATCGCTGGGTGGTGTGAATCGGAGGGCCAGAATCAGGATAGGCAGTGAGTGGCCATGTAGGATGGAGAAAACCACCACAGGTTGGTGAGCATTGGAGTGTCAGGAAACATGCAATGACAATGTAAGATAGGTTTCTGAACAACATCGCGGGGTTGTGGGCATTGTAATGCTTTCTAACAAGCCATTTACAAGTAGGAGTGAAAAAAACATCACGGGGTGGTGTGAATCGGAGGGCCTAAATTAGAATAGGCAGTGAGTGGCAATGTAGGATGGAGAAAAGCACCATGGTGAGGTCAGTATGGGGATGTAAGGACACATGCCTGGGCTATGTAGGATAGGTTTCTGAAAAACATCGCGTGTTGGTGCGCATTGTAAGGATTTCTAACAAGCCATTCACTAGTAGGAGCGAGAAAAACATCACGGGGTGGTGTGAATCGGAGGGACTGAATTAGGATAGTCTGTTAGTGGCAATGTAGGATGGAGAGAACACCACGGGTTTGTCAGCATGGGGAAGCAAGGAAACATGCAGTGGCAATGTCGAATAGGTTTCTGATAAACATCGCTGGGTGGTACGCATTGTAAGGATTTCTAACAGGCCGTTCACTAGTAGGAGTGAGAACAACATCACGGGGTGGTGTGAAACGGAGGGCCTCAATTACGATAAGCATTGAGTGGCAATGTAGGATTTAGAAAAGCACCATGGGATGGTCATCATGGGGAGGTCATGAAACATGCAGTGGCAATGTAGGATAGTTTTTTGAAAAACATCACGGAGTGGTGCGCATTGTAAGGGTTTCTAACTGGCCATTCTTTAGGAGGAGTGAGAAAAACATGACGGGTGGTGTGAATCAGATGTTCTGAATTAGGATAGGCAGTGAGTGGCAATGTAGGATGGAGAAAAGCACCACGGGGTGGTGAGCATGGGGAGGTCAGGAATCATGCTTTGGCAATGTAGGATAGGTTTCTGAAAAACATCGCCGGGTGGTGCGCATTGTAAGTCTATCTAACAGGCCATTCACTAGTAGGATAGAGAAAAATATCACGGGGTGGTGTGAATGGAGGGCCTGAATTAGGATAGGCAGTGAGGGACAATGAAAAATGGAGAAAAGCACCATGGTGTGGTCAGCATGTGGAGGTCAGGAAACATGCAGTGGCAATGTAGGATAGGTTTCTGAAAAACATCGCCGGGTGGTGCGCATTGTAAGGGTTTGTAGCAGGCCATTCACTAGTAGGAGTGAGAAAAACATCGAGCGGTGGTGTGAATTGGAGGGCCTGAATTAGGATAGGCAGTGAGTGGCAATGAAGAATGGAGAAAAGCTCCACGGGGTGGTCGAAATGGGGAGGTCAGGAAACATGCAGTGGCAATGTAGGATAGGTTTCTCAAAAACATCGCGTGGTGGTGCTCATTGTAAGGATTTCTAATGGGCCATTATCTAGTACGATTGAGAACAACATCAGGGGGTGGTGTGAATCGGAGGCCTGAATTAGGATAGGCAATGAGTGGCAATGTAGGTTGGAGAAAAGCACCAGAGGGTGGTCAGCATGGGGAGTTGAGGAAACATACAGTGGCAATGTAGAATAGGTTTCTTACACATGTCGCGGGGAGGTGCGCATTGTAAGGGTTTCTAACAGGCCATTCACTAGTAGGAGTGAGAAAAACATCACGGGGTGGTGTGATTCGGAGGGCTTGAATTTGGAAAGGCAGTGAGTGGCAATGTAGGATGGAGAAAAGCACCAAGAGTGGTCAGCATTTTGAGGTCAGGAAACATGCGGTGGCAATGTAGGATATGTTTATGAAAAACATCTCGGGGTGGTGCGCATTGTAAGGGTTTCTAACAAGCCATTCACTAGTAGGAGTGAGAACAACATCACGGAGTGCTGTGATCGGAGAGCCTGAATTAGGAAAGGCATTGAGTAGCAATGTAGGAAGGAGAAAAGCAACACTGCGTGTTCAGCATGGGAAGGTCAGGAAACATGCATTGGCAATGTAGGATAGGTTTCTGAAAAACATCGCTGGGTGTTGCACATTGTAAGGCTTTCTAAAAGGCCATTCACTAGTAGGAGTGAGAAAAACATCACGGGGTGGTGTAAATTGGAGGGCCTGAATTAGGATAGGGAGTGAGTGGTAATGAAGAATGCAGAAAAGCACCCCGGGTTGGTCAACATGGGGAGGTCAGGAAACATGCAATGGCAATGTTGGATAGGTTTCGGAAAAACATCGCGGGGTTGTGCACATTGTAAGGCTTTCTAACAAGCCATTCACAAGTAGGAGTGAAAAAAACATTACGGGGTGGTGTGAATCGGAGGGCCTGAATTAGGATAGGCACTGAGTGGCAATGAAGAATGGAAAAAAGCACCACGGGGTGGTCAACATGGGGAGGTCAGGAAACATGCAATGGCAATGTAGGATAGGTATCTGAAAAATATCGAGGGGTGGTGGGCATTGTAAGTGTTGCAAACAGGCCGTTCACTAGTAGGAGTGAGAAAAACATCACGGGGTCGTGTGAATCAGATGTTCTGAATTAGGATAGGAAGTGAATGGCAATATAGGTTGGAGAAAAGCACCATGGGATGGTCATCATGGGGAGGTAAGGACACATGCAGTGGCAATATAGAATAGGATTTTGAAAAACATCGCGGGTCGTGCCCATTGTAACGCTTTCTAACAGGGCACTCACTGGTAGGAGTGAGAAAAACATCACTGGGTGGTGTGAATGGGACGGCCTGAATTATGATAGGCAGTGAGTGGCAATATAAGATGGAGAAAAGCACCACGGCGTGGTCAGGATGGGGAGGTCAGGAAACATGCAGTGGCAATGTAGGATAGGTTTCGGGAAAAAAAGTGGGTAGTGCGCATTGTAAGATTTTCAAAAGTCAATTCAATAGAAGAAGTGAGAAAAATATCACGGGTGGTGTGAATCAGAGGGCCTGAATTAGGATAGGCAGTGAGTGGCAATGTAGGATAGAGAAAAGCACCATGGGGTGGTCAACATGGGGAGGTCTGGAAACATGCAGTGGCAATGCAGGATAGTTTTTTGAAAAACATCACGGAGTGGTGTGCATTGTAAGGGTTTCTAATTGGCCATTCACTAGGAGGAGTGAGAAAAACATGAAGGGTGGTGTGAATCAGATGTTCTGAATTAGGATAGGCAGTGAGTGGCAATGTAGGATGGAGAAAAGCACCACGGGGTGGTCAGCATGGGGAGGTCAGGAAACATGCTTTGGCAATGTAGGATAGGTTTCTGAAAAACATCGCCGGGTGGTGCGCATTGTAAGGCTATCTAACACGCCATTCACTAGTAGGATAGAGAAAAATATCACGGGGTGGTGTGAATGGAGGGCCTGAATTAGGATAGGCAGTGAGGGGCAATGAAAAATGGAGAAAAGCACCACGGGGTGGTCAGGATGGGGAGATCAGGAAAAATGCAGTGGCAATGTAGGATAGGTTTCTGAAAAACATTGCCGGGTGGTGCGCATTGTAAGGGTTTGTAGCAGGCCATTCACTAGTAGGAGTGAGAAAAACATCGAGCGGTGGTGTGAATCGGAGGGCCTGAATTAGGATAGGCAGTGAGTGGCAATGAAGAATGGAGAAAAGAACCACGGGGTGGTCGACATGGGGAGGTCAGGAAACATGCAGTGGCAATGTAGGATAGGTTTCTGAAAAACATCACGGGGTGGTGCGCATTGTAAGGATTTCTAACAGGCCATTATCAAGTACGATTGAGAACAACACCATGGGGTGGTGTGAATCGGAGGGCCTGAATTAGGATAGGCAATGAGTGGCAATGTAGGATGGAGAAAAGCACCAGAGGGTGGTCAGCATGGGGAGGTGAGGAAACATACAGTGGCAAGGTAGAATAGGTTTCTTACACACGTCGCGGGGAGGTGCGCATTGTAAGGGTTTCTAACAGGCCATTCACTAGTAGGAGTGAGAAAAACATCACGGGGTGGTGTGAATCGGAGGGCCTGAATTGGGATAGGCAGTGAGTGGCAATGTAGGTTGGAGAACAGCACCACAGGGTGGTCAGCATGAGGAGGTCAGGAAACATGCTGTGGCAAAGTAGAAGAGTTTTCAGAAAAACATCATGGGGTGGTGCGCATTGTAAGGGTTTCTAACATGCCATTCACTAGTAGGAGTGAGAAAAACATCACGTGATGGTTTCAATTAGATGCTCTGAATTAGGATAGGCAGTGAGTGGCAATGTAAAATGGAAAAAACACCACGGAGTGGTCAGCATGGGGAGGTCAGGAAACATGCTGTGGCAATGTAGGATACTTTCTGAAAAACATCGCGGGGTGGTGCGCAATGTAAGGGTTTCTAACAGGCCATTCACTAATAGGAGTGAGAAATACATCATGGGGTGGTGTTAATCGGAACGCCTGAATCAGGATAGGCAGCGAGTGGCAATGTAGGATGGAGAAAAGCACCACGGCATGGTCAGCCAGGGGAGAACAGGAAACATTCAGTGGCAATGTAGTATAGGTTTCTGAAAAACATTGCGGGGTTGTGCGCATTGTAAGTGTTTCTAAAAGGCTATTCACTAGTAGGATTGAGAAAAACATAACGGGGTGGTGTGTATCAGAGGGCCTGATTAAGGATAGGGAGTGAGTGGCAATGTAAGATGTAGAAAAGCACCACGGGGTGGTCAGCATGGGGAGGTCAATAAACATGCAGTAGCAATGTGGGATAGCTTTCTGAAAAACATTACGGGTTGGTGTGCATTGTAAGGGTTTCTAACAGGCCATTTACTAGTAGGAGTGAGAAAAATATCACCGGGTGGTGTGAATCGGAGAGCCTGAATTATAATAGGCAGTGAGTGGCAATGTAGGATGGAGAAAAGCACCACGGGGTGGTCAGCCTGGGGAGGTCAGGAAACATGCAGTAGCAATGTGGGATAGTTTTCTGAAAAACATCACTGGGCGGTGCTCATTGTAAGGGTATCTAACAGGCCATTCACTAGTAGGAGTGAGAAAAACATTACGGGGTGGTGTGAATCAGAAGTTCTGAATTAGGATAGGCAGTGAGTTGCAATGTAGGATGCAGAAAAGCACCACGGGGTGGTCAGCACGGGGAGGTTAGGAAACATGCGGTGGCAATGTAGGATAGGTTTCTGAAAAACATCCCGGGGTTTTGCGCATTGTAAAGGTTTTAGCAGGCCATTCACTAGTAAGAGTGAGAAAATCATCACGGGGTGTTGTGAATCAGATGTTCTGAATTAGGATTGACAGTGAGTGGCAATTTAGGATGGAGAAATGCACCAAGGTGTGGTCAGCATGTGGAGGTCATGACCCATGCATAGGCAATGTAGGACAGGTTTATGAAAAACATCGCCAGGTGGTGCGCATTGTAAGGGTTTCTAACATTCCATTCACTAGTAGGAGTGAGAAAAATATCACAGCGTAGTGTGAATCGGAGGGCCTGAATCAGGATAGGCATTGAGTGGCAATGTAGGATGGAGAAAAGCACCACGGGATGGTCATCATGGGGAGGTCATGAAATTTGCAGTGGCAATGTAGGATAGTTTTCTGGAAAACATCGTGGGTTGGTGCGCATTTTAAGTGTTTCTAACAGGCCATTCACTAGTAGGAGTGAAAAAACATCACGGCGTGGTGTGAATTCGAGGGCCTGAATGAGGATAGGCAGTGAGGGGCAATGTAAAATAGAAAACAGCACCAAGGGGTGGTCAACATGGGGAGGTCAGGAAACATGCAGTGACAATGTAGAATAGGTTTCTTACACACGTCGCGGGGAGGTGCGCATTCTAAGGGTTTCTAACCGGCCATTCACTAGTAGGAGTGAGAACAACATCACGGAGTGGTGTGAATAGGAGGGCCTGAAATAGGAAAGGCATTGAGTAGCAATGTAGGAAGGAGAAATCAACACTGGGTGTTCAGCATGGGGAGGTCAGGAAACATGCAGTGGCAATGTAGGATAAGTTTCTGAAATACATCGCCTGGTGGTGCACATTGTAAGGCTTTCTAACAGGCAGTTCAATAGTATTAGTGAGAAAAACATTAAGGGGTGGTGTGAATCGGAGGGCCTGAATTAGTATAGGCAGTGAGTGACAATGTAAATTAGAGAAAAGCACCACGGTGTGGTCAGCATGGGGAGGTCAGGAAACATGCAGTGGCAATGTAGGATAGGTTTCTGAAAAACATCGCGGGGTGGTGCGCATTGTATGGGTTTCTAACAGGCCATTCCCTAGTAGGAGTGGGAAATACATCACAGGGTGGTGTGAATCGGAAGACCTGAATCAGGATAGGCAGTGAGGTGCAATGTAGGATGGAGAAAAGCACCATGGGTTGGTGAGCATGGTGAGGTCAGGAAAAATGCATTGGCAATGTAGGATAGGTTTTTGAAAAAAAAACAGCGCGGTGGTGTGCATTGTAAGGGTTTCTAACAGGCCATTCACTAGCAGGAGTGAGAAAAACATAACGGGGTGGTGTGAATCGGAGAGTCTGAATCAGGTTAGGAAGTGAGTGGCAATGTAGGATGGAGAAAAGCACCATGTGTTGGTGAGCATTAGGAGGTCAGGAAACATGCAGTGGCAATGTAGGATAGGTTTCTGAAAAACATCGCGGGGTGGTGCGCATTGTATGGGTTTGTAGCAGGCCATTCACTGGTAGGAGTGAGAAAAACATCACGGGGTGGTATTAAACAGAGGGCCTGAATCATGATAGGCAGTGAGTGGCAATGCATAATAGAGAAAAGCACCACGGGGTAGTCAGCCTGGAGAGGTCAGGAAAGATGCATTGGCAATGCAGGATAAGTTTCTGAAAAACCTCTTGGGGTTGTGCGCATTGTAAGGCTTTCTAACAAGCCATAGACAAGTAGGAGAGAAAAAAACATAACAGGGTGGTGTGAATCGGAGGACCTGAATTAGGATAGGCTGTGAGTGGCAATGTAGGATGGAGAAAAGCACCACGGGTTTGTCAGCATGGGGAGGCAAGGAAACATGCAGTGGCAATGTAGAATAGGTTTCTGAAAAACATCACTGGGTGGTGCTCATTGTAAGGGTTTCCAACAGCCCATTCACTAGTAGGAGTGAGAACAACATCATGGGGTGTTGTGAATCGAAGGGCCTGATTTAGGATAGGCAGTGAGTGGCAATGTAGGATGGAGAAAAGAACCACGGGGTGTTCAGCATGGGGAGGTCAGGAAACATGCAGTGGCAATGTAGGATAAGTTTCTGATAAACATCCCATGGTGGTGTGCAATGCAAGGGTTTCTAACAGGCCATTCAATAGTAGGAGTGTGAAATGCATCATGGTGTGGTGTGAATCGGAGGACCTGAATCAAGATAGATAGTGAGTGGAAATGTAGGATGGAGAAAAGCATCACGGGTTGGTGAGCATGGGGAGGTCAGGAAACATGCAATGGCAATGTAGGATAGGTTTCTGAAAAACATCGCACGGTGGTGTGCATTGTAAGGTTTTGTAGCAGGCCATTCACTAGTAGGGGTGAGAAAAACATCACAGGTTGGTGTGAATCGTAGGGCCTGAATTAGAATAGGCAGTGAGTGGCAATGAAGAATGGAGGAAAGGATCACAGGGTGATCAACATGGGGAGGTCAGGAAAAATGCAGTGGCAATGTAGAATAGGTTTCTGATAAACATAGCTGTGTGGTGCGCATTGTAACGTTTTCTAACAGGCCATTCACTAGTAGGAGTGAGAACAACATCACGGGGTGGTGTCAATCGGAGGGCCTGAATCAGGATAGGCTGTGAGTGGCAATGTAGGATGGAGAAAAGCACCACGGTGTGGTCGGCATGGGGAGGTCAGGAAACATGCAGTGGCAATGTAGGATAGGTTTCTGAAGAACATCGCAGGGTGCTGCGCGTTGTAAGTGTTACTTACAGGCCTTTAACTAGTAGGAGTGAGAAATACATCACGGGGTGGTGTGAATCGGAAGCCCTGAATCAGGATGCTCAGTGAGTGGCAATGTAGGATGGAGAAAAGCACCACGGGTTGGTGACCTTGGGGAGATCAGGAAACATGCAGTGGCAATGTAGGATAGGTTTCTGAAAAACATCGCGGGGTGGTGCGCATTGTAAGGGTTTGTAGCAGGCCATTCACTGGTAGGAGTGAGAAAAACATCACGGGGTGGTATTAAACAGGGGGCCTGAATCATAATAGGCAGTGAGTGGCAATGCATAATAGAGAAAAGCACCACGGGGTGGTCAGCCAGGAGATGTTAGGAAACATGCATTGGCAATGTAGGATAGGTTTCTGAAAAACATCATGGGGTTGTGTGCATTGTAAGGCTTTCTAACAAGCCATTGACAACTCGGAGAGAAAAAAACATCACGGAGTGGTGTGAATCGCAGGGCCTGAATTAGGCAAGGCAGTGAGTGGTAATGTAGGATGGAGAAAAACACCACGGATTGGTCAGCATGGGGAGGTCAGGAAACATGCAGTGACAATGTAGGATAGGTTTCTGAAAAAAAAAAAAAGCGGGGTGGACACGCATTGTATGTCTTTCTAACAGGCCATTCACTAGTAGGAGTGAGAAAAACATCACGGGGTGGTGTTAATCGGAGGGCCTGATTTAGGATAGGAAGTGAGTAGCAATGTAGGATGGAGAAAAGCACCACGGGGTGGTCAGCATGGGGAGGTCAGGAAACATGCAGTGGCAATGTAGAATAGTTTTCTGAAAAACATCACGGGTTGGTGCGCATTGTAAGGGTTTCTAATAGGCCATTCACAAGTAGGAGTGAGAAAAACAACACGGGGTGGTGTGAACCAGATGTTCTGAATTAGGATAGGCCGTGAGTGGCAATGTAGGATGGAGAAAAGCACAACGGGGTGGTCAGCATGGGGAGTTCAGGAAACATGCATTGGCAATTTACGATAGGTATCTGAAAACATCGTCAGGTGGTGCGCATTGTAACGCTTTCTAACAGGCCATTCAGTAGTAGGAGTGAGAAAAACATCACGGGGTGTTGTGAATCGGAGGGTCTGAATTAGGATAGGCAGTGAGTGGCAATGTTAAATAGAGAAAAGCACCATGGTGTGGTCAGCATGGGGAGGTCAGGAAACATGCAGTGGCAATGTAGGATAGGTTTCTGAAAAACATCGCTGGGTGGTGCGCATTGTAAGTGTTTCTAACAGGCCATTCCCTAGTAGGAGTGGGAAACACATCACAGGGTGGTGTGAATTGGAAGACCTGAATCAGGATAGGCAGTGAGTGACAATGTAGGATGGAGAAAAGCACCACGGGGTGTTCAGGATAGGGAGGTCAGGACACATGCTGTGGCAGTGTAGCATAGGTTTCGGAAAAACATGTCTGGTGCTGAGAAATGAAAGGGTTTCTAACAGGATATTCACTAGTAGGAGTGAGAACAACATCACGGGGAGGTGTGAATCGAAGGGCCTGATTTAGGATAGGCAGTGAGTGGCAATGTAGGATGGAGAAAAGCACCACGGGGTGGTCAGTATGCGGAGGTCAGGAAACATGCAGTGGCAATGTAGGATAGGTTTCTGAAAAAAAAAGCGGGGTGGTGCGCATTGTAAGGCTTTCTAACAGGCTATTCACTAGTAGGAGTGAGAAAAACACCATGGGGTGGTGTGAATTGGAGGGCCAGAATTATGATAGGCAGTGAGTGGCAATGTAGGATGGAGAAAAGCACCACAGGGTGATCAGGATGGGGAGGTCAGGAAACATGCAGTGGCAATGTAGGATAGGTTTCTGAAATACATCGCCAGGTGGTGAGCATTGTAAGGTTTTCTAACAGGCCATTCACTAGTAGGAGTGAGAAAAACATCACGGGTTGGTGTGAATCGGAGGGCCTGAATTAGGATAGGCCGTGAGGGGCCATGTATGATGGAGAAAAGCCCCACGGGGTGATCAGGATGGGGAGGTCAGAAAACATGCAGTGGCAATGTAGGGTAGGTTTCTGAAAAACATCGCGGGGTGGTGCGCACTGTAAGGATTTCTAACAAGCCATTCACAAGTAGGAGTGAGAAAAACATCACGGGGTGGTGTGAATCGGAGGGACTGAATTAGTATAGTCTGTGAGTGGCAATGTAGGATGGAGAAAACACCACGGGTTTGTCAGCATGGGGAGGCAAGGAAACATGCCCTGGCAATGTCGAATAGGTTTCTGATAAACATCGCTGGGTGGTACGCATTGTGTGGGTTTCTAACAGGCCGTTCACTAGTAGGAGTGAGAACAACATCACGAGGTGGTGTGAATCGGAGGGCCTCAATTAGGATAGGCATTTAGTGGCAATGTAGGATGGAGAAAAGCACCACAGGGTGGTCAGCATGGGGAGGTGAGGAAACATGCAGTGGCAATGTAGGATAGGTTTCGTAAAAACATTGCGGGGTTTTGCGCATTGTAAACGTTTTAGCAGGCCATTCACTAGTAGGAGTGAGAAAATCATCACGGGGTGGTGTAAATCAGATGTTCTGAATTAGGATAGACAGTGAGTGGCAATTTAGGATGGAGAAATGCACCAAGGGGTGGTCAGCATGCGGAGGTCAGGACCCATGCATAGGCAATGTAGGATAGGTTTATGAAAAACATCGCCAAGTGTTGCGCATTGTAATGGTTTCTAACATTCCATTCACTAGTAGGAGTGAGAATAACATCACGGGGTGGTGTGAATCGGAGGGCCTGAATTCGGATAGGCAGTGAGTGGCAAGGTAGGATGGAGAAAAGCACCACGGTATGGTCATCATGGGGAGTTCAGGAAACTTGCAGTGGCTATGTAGGATAGTTTTCTGAAAAACATCGTGGGTTGGTGCGCATTTTAAGTGTTTCTAACAGGCCATTCACACTTAGGAGTGAAAAAAACATCACGGCGTGGTGTAAATTCGAGGGCCTGAGTGAGGATAGGCAGTGAGTGGCAATGTAAAATAGAAAAAAGCACCAAGTGGTGGTCAATATGGGGAGGTCAGGAAACATGCAGTGGAAATGTAGAATAGGTTTCTTACACACGTCGCGGGGAGGTGTGCATTGTAAGGGTTTCTAACAGGCCATTCACTAGTAGGAGTGAGAATAACATCACGGTGTGGTGTGAATCGGAGGGCCTGAATTCGGATAGGCAGTGAGTGGCAAGGTAGGATGGAGAAAAGCACCGTGGAGTTGTCAGCATTTTGAGATCAGGAAACATGCGGTGGTAATGTAGGATATGTTTATGAAAAACATCTCGGGGGTTGCGCATTGTAAGGGTTTCTAACAGGCCATTCACTAGTAGGAGTGAGAACAACATCACGGAGTGGTGTGAATCGGAGGGCCTGAATAAGGAAAGGCATTGAGTAGCAATGTAGGAAGGAGAAAAGCAACACTGGTCGGTCAGCATGGGGAGGTCAGGAAAGATGCAATGGCAATGTAGGATAAGTTTCTGAAATACATCACCTGGTGTTGCGCATTGTAAGGCTTTCTAACAGGCAGTTCAATAGTATTAGTGAGAAAAACATTACGGGGTGGTGTGAATCGGAGGGCCTGAATTAGGATAGGCAGTGAGTGACAATGAAAATTAGAGAAAAGCACCTCGGTGTGGTCAGCATGGGGGGGTCAGGAAACATGCAGTGGCAATATAGGATAGGTTTCTGAAAAACATCGTGGGGTGGTGCGCATTGTAAGGGTTTCTAACAGGCCATTCCCTAGTAGGAGTGGGAAATACATCACAGGGTGGTGTGAATCGGAAGACCTGAATCAGGATTGGCAGTGAGTGACCATGTAGGATGGAGAAAAGCACCACGGGGTGATCAGGATGGGGAGGTGAGGAAACATGCAGTGGTAATGTAGGATAGGTTTCTGAAAAACATCGCGGGTGGTGCGCATTGCAACCATTTCTAACAGGCCATTCACTAGTAGGAGTGAGAACAACATCACGAGGTGTTGTGAATCGGAGGGCTTCAATTAGGATAGGCATTTAGTGGCAATGTAGGATGGAGAAAAGCACCACAGGGTGGTCAGCATGGGGAGGTGAGGAAACATGCAGTGGCAATGTAGGATAGGTTTCTGAAAAACATCGCGGGGTTTTGCGCATTGTAAAGGTTTTAGCAGGCCTTCACTAGTAGGAGTGAGAAAATCATCACGGGGTGATGTGAATCAGATGTTCTGAATTAGGATAGACAGTGAGTGGCAATTTAGAATGGAGAAATGCACGAAGGGGTGGTCAGCATGCAGAGGTCAGGACCCATGCATAGGCAATGTAGGATAGGTTTATGAAAAACATCGCCAGGTGGTGCGCATTGTAAGGGTTTCTAACATTCCATTCACTAGTAGGAGTGAGAAAAATATCACGGCGTAGTGTGAATCGGAGGGCCTGAATCAGGATAGGCAGTGAGTGGCAATGTAGGATGGAGAAAAGCACCACGGTATGGTCATCATGGGGAGGTCAGGAAACTTGCAGTGGCAATGTAGGATAGTTTTCTGAAAAACATCGTGAGTTGGTGCGCAATTTAAGTGTTTCTAACAGGCCATTCACTAGTAGGAGTGAAAAAAACATCACGGCAGGGTGTGAATTCGAGGTCCTGAATGAGGATAGGCAGTGAGTGGCAATGTAAAATAGAAAAAAGCACCAAGGGGTGGTCAATATGGGGAGGTCAGGAAACATGCAGTGGCAATGTAGAATAGGTTTCTTACACACGTCGCGGGGAGGTGCGCATTGTAAGGGTTTCTAACAGGCCATTCACTAGTAGGAGTGAAAATAACATCACGGGGTTGTGTGAATCGGAGGGCCTGAATTCGGATAGGCAGTGAGTGGCAATGTAGGATGGAGAAAAGCTCCAAGGGGTGGTCAGCATTTTGAGGTCAGGAAACATGCGGTGGCAATGTAGGATAGGTTTATGAAAAACATCTCGGGATTGGTGCGAATTGTAAGGGTTTCTAACAGGCCATTCACTAGTAGGAGTGAGAACAACATCACGGAGTGGTGTGAATCGGAGGGCCTGAATTAGGAAAGGCATTGAGTAGCAATGTAGGAAGGAGAAAAGCAACACTGGGTGGTCAGCATGGGGAGGTCAGGAAAGATGCAGTGGCAATGTAGGATAAGTTTCTGAAATACATCGCCTGGTGGTGCGCATTGTAAGGCTTTTTAACAGGCAGTTCAATAGTATTAGTGAGAAAAACATTACGGCGTGGTGTGAATCGGAGGGCCTGAATTAGGATAGGCAGTGAGTGACAATTTAAATTAGAGAAAAGCACCTCGGTGTGGTCAGCATGCAGAGGTCAGGAAACGTGCAGTGGCAATGTAGGATAGGTTTCTGAAAAACATCGCGGGGTGGTGCACATTGTAAGGGTTTCTAACAGGCCATTCCCTAGTAGGAGTGGGAAATACATCACAGGGAGGTGTGAATCGGAAGACCTGAATCAGGATTGGCAGTGAGTCACAATGTAGGATGAAGAAAAGCACCACGGGGTGGTCAGCATAGGGAGGTCAGGACACATGCTGTGGCAGTGTAGCATAGGTTTCTGAAAAACATGTCTGGTGCTGATAATTGTAAGGGATTCCAACAGGCTATTCACTAGTAGGAGTGAGAAAAACATCACGGGATGCTGTGAATCAGAGGGCCTGAATTAGGATAGGCAGTGAGTGGCAATGAAAATGGAGAATAGCACCACGGGGTGGTCAACATGGGGAGGTCAGGAAACATGCAGTGGCAATGTAGGATAGGTTTCTGAAAAACATCGCGGGGTGGTGCGCATTGTAAGTATTTCTAACAAGCCATTGACAAGTAGGAGAGAAAAAAACGTCACGGAGAGGTGTGAATTGGAGGGCCTGAATTAGGAAAGGCTGTGAGTGGCAATGTAGGATGGAGAAAAGCACCACGGGTTTGTCAGCAAGGGGAGGCAAGGAAACATGCAGTGGCAATGTAGAATAGGTTTCGGATAAACATCACTGGGTGGTGCGCATTGTAAGGCTTTCTAACAGGCCATTCACTAGTAGGAGTGAGAACAACATCACGGGGAGGTGTGAATTGAAGGGCCTGATTTAGGATAGGCAGTGAGTGGCAATGTAGGATGGAGAAAAGCACCACGGGGTGGTCAGTATGCGGAGGTCAGGAAACATGCAGTGGCAATGTAGGATAAGTTTTTGAAAAAAAAAAAGCGGGGTGATGCGCATTGTAAGGCTTTCTAACAGGCCATTGACTAGTAGGAGTGAGAAAAACACCATGGGGTGGTGTGAATTGGAGGGCCAGAATTATGATAGGCAGGGAGTGGCAATATAGGATGGAGAAAAGCACCACAGGGTGATCAGGTTGGGGAGGTCAGGAAACATGCAGTGGCAATGTAGGATAGGTTTCTGAAAAACATCGCCAGGTGGTGAGCATTGTAAGGTTTTCTAACAGGCCATTCACTAGTAGGAGTGAGAAAAACATCACGGAGTGGTGTGAATCGGAGGGCCTGAATTAGGATAGGCATTTTGTAGCAATGTAGGAAGGAGAAAAGCAACACTGGGTGGTCAGCATGGGGAGGTCAGGAAAGATGCAGTGGCAATGTAGGATAAGTTTCTGAAATACATCGCCTGGTGGTGCGCATCGTAAGGCTTTCTAACAAGCAGTTCAATAGTATTAGTGAGAAAAACATTACGGGGTGGTGTGAATAGGAGGGCCTGAATTAGAATAGGCAGTGAGTGACAATGTAAATTAGAGAAAAGCACCTCGGTGTGGTCAGCATGGAGAGGTCAGGAAACATGCAGTGGCAATGTAGGATAGGCTTCTGAAAAACATCGCGGGGTGGTGCACATTGTAAGGGTTTCTAACAGGCTATTCCCTAGAAGGAGTGGGAAATACATCACAGGGTGGTGTGAATCGGAAGACCTGAATCAGGATTGGCAGTGAATGACAATGTAGGATGGAGAAAAGCACCACGGGGTGATCAGGATGAGGAGGTCAGGAAACATGCAGTGGCAATGTAGGATCGGTTTCTGAAAAACATTGCGGGGTGGTGCGCATTGTAAGGATTTCTAACAAGCCATTCAAAAGTAGGAGTGAGAAAAACATCATGGGGTGGTGTGAATCGGAGGGACTGAATTAGGATAGTCTGTGAGTGGCAATGTTGGATGGAGAAAAGCACCACAGGGTGGTCAGCACGGGGAGGTGAGGAAACATGCAGTGGCAATGTAGGATAGGTTTCTGAAAAACATCGCGGGTGGTGCACATTGTAACCATTTCTAACAGGCCATTCACTAGTAGGAGTGAGAAAAACATCATGGTGTGGTGTGAATCAGAGGGCATGAATCAAGATAGACAGTGAGGGGCAATGTAGGATGGAGAAAAGCACCATGGGTTGGTGAGCATGGTGAGGTCAGGAAAAATGCATTGGCAATTTACGATAGGTTTTTGAAAAAAAAAATAAAAGCGTGATGGTGCGCATTGTAACGGGTTCTAACAGGCCATTCACGAGCAGGAGTGAGAAAAACATAACGGGGTGGTGTGAATCGGAGGGCCTGAATCAGGTTAGGCAGTGTGTGGCAATGTAGGATGGAGAAAAGCACCACAGGGTGGTCAGGTTGGAGAGGTCAGGAAACATGCAGTGGCAATGTAGGATAGGTTTCTGAAAAACATCGCGGGGTGGTGCGCATTGTAAGGATTTCTAACAAGCCATTTACAAGTAGGAGTGAGAAAAACATCACGGGTTGGTGTGAATCGGAGGGACTGAATTAGTATAGTCTGTGAGTGGCAATGTGGGATGGAGAAAACACCACGGGTTTCTCAGCATGGGGAGGCAAGGAAACATGCCGTGGCAATGTCGAAAGGGTTTCTGATAAACATCGCTGGGTGGTACGCATTGTATGGGTTTCTAAAAGGCCGTTCACTAGTAGGAGTGAGAACAACATCACGAGGTGGTGTGAATCGGAGGGCCTCAATTAGGATAGGCATTTAGTGGCAATGTAGAATGGAGAAAAGCACCACAGGGTGGTCAGCATGGGGAGGTGAGGAAACATTCAGTGGCAATGTAGGATAGGTTTCTGAAAAAAAAAAGCAGAATGGTGCGCAATGTAAGGGTTTCAAACAGGCCATTCACTAGTAGGAGTGAGAAAAACATCATGGGGTGGTGTGAATCGGAGGGCCAGAATTATGATAGGCAGTGTGTGGCAATGTAGGATGGAGAAAAGCACCATGGGATGGTCATCATGGGGAGGTTAGGACACATGCAGTGTCAATGTAGGATAGGTTTCTGAAAAACATCGTGGTAGTGCGCATTGTAAGCGTTTCTAACAGGCCATTCACAAGTAGGAGTGAGAAATACATCATGGTGTCGTGTGAATCGGAGGGCCTGAATCAAGTTAGACAGTGAGTGGCAATGTAGGATGCAGAAAAGCACCACGGCGTGGTCATCATGGGGAGGTCAGGACACATGCAGTGGCAATGTAGGATAGGTTTTTGAAAAACATCGCGGGTGGTGAGGATTGTAAGGGTTTCTAACAGGCCATTCACAGGTAGGAGTGAGAAAAAAATCACAGGGTGTTGTGAATCAGATGTTCTGAATTAGGACACGCAGTGAGTGGCAATGTAGGATGGAGAAACGCACCACGGGGTGGTCAGCATGGGGAAGTCAGGAAACATGCATTGGCAATGTAGGATAGGTTTCTGAAAAACATCGCCGGGTGGTGCGCATTGTAAGGCTTTCTAACAGGCCATTCAATAGTAGCAGTGAGAAAAACATCACAGGGTGGTGTGAATCGCAGGGCCTGAATAAGGATAGGCAGTGATTGGCAATGTAGGATAGAGAAAAGCGCCACGGGGTGGTCAGCATGGGGAGGTCAGGAAACATGCAGTGGGAATGTAGGACAGGTTTCTGAAACACATCGCGGGGTGCTGCGCATTGTAAGGGTTTCTAACAGGCCATTCACTAGATGAAGTGAGAAAAACATCACAGTGTGGTTTGAATCAGAGGGCCTGAATCAACTTAGCCAGTTTGTGGCAATGTAGGATGGAGAAAAGCACCACGGGGTGGTCAGGACGGGGAGGTCAGGAAACATGCAGTGGCAATATGGAGAGGTTTCTGAAAAACATCGTGGGGTAGTGCGCATTGTAAGGGTTTCTAACGGGCCATTCACTATTAGGAGTGAGAAATACATCATGGTGTGCTGTAAATCGGAGGGCCTGAATCAAGATAGACAGTGAGTGGCAATGAAGGATGGAGAAAAGCACCACGGGTTGGTGTGCATAGGGAGGTTAGGAAACATGCAATGGCAATGTAGGATAGGTTTCTGAAAAACATCTCCGGGTGGTGCGCATTTTCAGGGTTTGTAGCAGGCCATTCACTAGTAAGACTGAGAAAAACATCAAGAGGTGGTGTGAAACGGAGGGCCTGAATTAGGATAGGCAGTGAGTGGCAATGAAGAATGGAGAAACGCACCACGGAGGGGTCAACATGGGGATGTCAGGAAACATGCAGAGGCATTGTAGGACAGGTTTCTGAAAAACATCGCGGGGTGGTGCGCATTGTAAGGATTTCTAACAAGCCATTCACAAGTAGGAGTGAAAAAAAATCACGAGGTGGTGTGAATCGGAGGGACTGAATTAGGATAGGCTGTGAGTGGCAATGTAGAATGGAGAAAAGCACCATGGGTTTGTCAGCATGGGGTGGCAAGGAAACATGCAGTGGCAATGTAGAATAGGTTTCTAATAAGTATCGCTGGCTGATGCGCATTGTAAGGATTTCTAACAGGTCATTAACTAGTACGAGTGAGAACAACATCAGTGGGTGGTGAGAATCGCAGGGCCTGAATTAGGATAGGCATTGAGTGGCAATGTAGGATGGACAAAAGCCCCACAGGCTGGTCAACATGGGGAGGTCAGGAAACATGCAGTGGCAGTGTAGGATAGGTTTCTGAAAAACATCGCACAGTGGTGCACATTTTAAGGTTTTGTAGCAGGCCATTCACTAGTAGGAGTGAGAAAAACATCACGGGGTGGTGTGAATCAGATGATCTGAATTAGGATAGGCAGTGAGTGCAATGTAGGATGGAGAAAAGCACCACGGGGTGGTCAGCATGGGGAGGTCAGGAAACAGGCATTGGCAATGTAGGATAGGTTTCTAAAAAACATCGCCAGGTGGTGCACATTATAAGGGTTTCTAACAGGCCATTCACTAATAGGAGGGAGAAAAATATAACGGAGTGGTTTGAAACAGAGGGCCTGATTCAGGATAGGCAGTGAGTGGCAATGTAGGATGGAGAAAAGCACCACGGGGTGGTCAGGATTGGGAGGTCAGGAAACTTGCATTGGCAATGCAGGATAGGTTTCTGAAAAACGTTGCTGGGTGGTGCTCATTGTAAGGGTTTCTAAAAGGCCTTTCACTAGTAGGAGTTGGAAAAACATCACAGGGTGGTGTGAATCGGAGGACCTGAATCAGGATAGGCCGTGAGTGGCAATGAAGAATGGAGAAAAGCACCACGGGTTGGTGAGCATGTGGAGGTCAGGAAACATGCAATGGCAATGTAGGATAGGTTTCTGAAAAACATCGCAGGGTGGTGCGCATTCTAAGGATTTCTAACATGCCATTCACAAGTAGGAGTGAAAAAAACATCACGGGATGGTGTGAATCAGAGGGCCTGAATTAGGATAGGCTGTGAGTGGCAATGTAAAATGGAGAAAAGCGCCACGGGTTTGTCAGCATGGGGAGGCAAGGAAACATGCAGTGGCAATGTAGAATAAGTTTCTGATAAACATCACTGGGTGGTGCGCATTGTAAGGGTTTCTAACAGGCCATTCACTAGTAGGAGTGAGAACAACATCACGGGGTGGTGTGAATCGGAGGGCCTGAATTAGGATAGGGATTGAGTGGCAATGTAGGATGGAGAAAAGAACCACAGGGTTGTCAGCATGGGGAGGTGAGGAAACATGCAGTTTCAATGTAGGATAGGTTTCGGGAAAAAAAGTGGGGTAGTGCGCATTGTAAGGCTTTCTAACAGTCAATTCACTAGAAGAAGTGAGAAAAACATCACGGGTGGTGTGAATCTGCGGGCCTAAATTTGCATAGGCAATGAGTGGCAATGTAGGATAGAGAAAAGCACCATTGGGTGGTCATCATGGGGAGGTCAGGAAACATGCAGTGGCAAGGTAGGATAATTTTTTGAAAAACATCACGGAGTGGTGCGCATTCTAAGGGTTTCTAACTGGCCATTCATTAGTAGGAGTGAGAAAAACATCACGGGTGGTGTGAATCAGATGTTCTGAATTCGGATAGGCAGTGAGTGGCAATGTAGGATGGAGAAAAGCACCACGGGGTGTTCAGCATGGGGAGGTTTGGAAAAATGCATTGGCAATGTAGGATAGGTTTCTGAAAAACATCGCGGGGTGGTGCTCATTGTAAGGGTTTCTAAAAGGCCTTTCACTAGCAGGAGTGACAAAAACATCACGGGGTGGTGTGAATCGGAGGGCCTGCATCAGGATAGGCCGTGAGTGGCAATGTAGGATGGAGAAATGCCCCACGGGGTGGTCAGGATGGGGAGGACAGGAAACATGTAGTGGCAATGTAGGATAGGTTTCTCAAAATCATCGCGGTGAAGTGCGCATTATAAAGGTTTCTAACAGGCCATTCACTAGTAGGAGTGAGAAATACATCATGGTGTGGTGTGAAACAGAGAGCCTGAATCAATATAGACAGTGAGTTGCAATGTAGGATGGAGAAAAGCACCACAGGTTGGTGAGCATTGGGAGGTCAGGAAACATGCAATGGCAATGTAGGATAGGTTTCTGTAAAACATCGCGGGTTTGTGCACATTGTAAGGTTTTGTAGCAGGCCATTCACCAGTAGGAGTGCGAAAAACATCACGGGGTGGTGTGAATCGGAGGGACTGAATGAGGATAGGCAGTGAGTGGCAAAGAAGAATGGAGAAAAGCACCACGGGGTGGTCAATATGGGGAGGTCAGGAAACATGCAATGGCCATGTAGGATAGGTTTCTGAAAAACATCGCGGGGTGGTTCGAATTGTAAGGGTTTGTAACAGGCCATTCACTAGTAGGAGTGAGAAATACATCATGGTGTGGTGTGAATCAGGGGGCCTGAATCAAGATAGACAGTGAGTGGCAATGTCAGATGGACAAAAGCACCATGGGGTGGTTACCATGGGGATGTCAGGAAACACGCAGTGGCAATATTGGATAGGATTCTGAAAAACATCGCGGTGTAGTGCACATTGTAAGGGTTTCTAACAGGCCATTCACTAGTATTAGTGAGAAATACATCACCTGGTGGTGTGAATCGGAGAGCCTGAATCAAGATAGACAGTGAGTGGCAATGTAGGATTGAGAAAACCACCCTGGTTTGTGAGCATTGGGAGGTCAGGAAACATGCAATGGTAATGTAGGATAGGTTTATGAAAAACATCGCGGGGTTGTGCCCATTGTAAGGTTTTGTAGCAGGATATTAACCAGTAGGAGTGAGATAAACATCATGGGGTGGTGTGAATCGCAGAGCCTGAATCAGGATAGGCCATGAGTGGCAATGTAGGATGGAGAAAAGCACAATGGGGTGGTCAGGATGCGGAGGTCAGGAAACATGCAGTGGCAATATAGGATAGGTTTCTGAAAAACATCGTGGGGTAGTGCGCATTGTAAGGGTTTCTACCAGGCCATTCACTAGCAGGAGTGAGAAATGCATCATGGTGTGGTGTGATTCAGAGGGCCTGAATCAAGTTAGACAGTGAGTGGCCATGTAGGAGGGAGAAAACCACCACGGGTTGGTGAGCATTGGATTGTCAGGAAACATGCAATGACAATGTAAGATAGGTTTCTGAACAACATCGCGGGGTTGTGGGCATTGTAATGCTTTCTAACAAGCCATTTACAAGTAGGAGTGAAAAAAACATCACGGGGTGGTGTGAATCGGAGGGCCTAAATTAGAATAGGCTGTTAGTGGCAATGTAGAATGGAGAAAAGCACCACGAGTTGGTCATCATGGGGAGGCAAGGAAACATGCAGTGGCAATGTAGAATAGGTTTCTAATAAACATCGCTGGGTGGTGCGCATTGTAAGGGTTTGTAACACACCATTCACTAGTAGTAGTGACAAAAACATCACAGGGTGGTGTGAATCAGAGGGCCTGAATTAGAATAGGCATTGAGTGGCAATGTAGGATGGAGAATAGCACCACAGGGTGGTCAGCATGGGGAGGTCAGGAAACATGCAGTGGCAATGTAGGATAGGTTTCTGAAAAACATCACGGGGTGGTGTGCATTGTAAGGGTTTCTAACATGCCATTCACTAGTAGGAGTGAGAAAAACATCACGGGGTGGTGTGAATCAGATGTTCTGAATTAGGATAGGCAGTGAGTGGCAATGTAGGATGGAGAAAAGCACCACGGGTTTGTCAGTATGGGGAGGCAAGGAAACATGCAGTGGCAATGCAGAATAGGCTTTGGATAAACATCACTGGGTGGTGTGCATTGTAAGGCTTTCTAAAAGGCCATTCACTAGTAGGAGTGAGAACAATATCAGGGGGTGGTGTGAATCGAAGGGCCTGACTTAGAATAGGCAGTGAGTGGCAATGTAGGATGGAGAAAAGCACCACAGGGTGGTCAGCATGGGGAGGTCAGGAAACATGCAGTGGCAATGTAGGATAGGTTTCTGAAAAAAAAAGCGGGGTGGTGCGCATTGTAAGGCTTTCTTACAGGCCATTCACTAGTAAGAGTGAGAAAAACATCACGGGGTGGTGTTAATCGGAAGGCCTGATTTAGGATAGGAAGTGAGTAGCAATGTAGGATGGAGAAGAGCAGCACGGGGTGGTCAGCATGGGGAGGTCAGGAAACATGCAGTGGCAATGTAGAATAGTTTTCTGAAAAAAATCACGGGGTGGTGCGCATTGTAAGGGTTTCTAACAGGCCATTCACTAGTAGGAGTGAGAAATACATCATGGTTTGGTGTGAATCGGAGGGCCTGAATCAAGATAGACAGTGAGTGGCAACGTCGGATGGAGAAAAGCACCACGGGGCCGTCAGCATGGGGAGGTCAGGAAACATGTATTGACAATGTCGGATAGGTTTCTGAAAAACATCGCCAGGTGGTGCGCATTGTAAGGCTTTCTAACAGGCCATTCACTAGTAGGAGTGAGAAAAACATCACGGGGTGGTGTGAATCGGAGGGTCTAAATTAGGATAGGCAGTGAGTGGCAATGTAAAATGGAGAAAAGCACCACGGTGTGGTCAGCATGGGGTCGTCAGGAAACATACTGTGTCAATGTAGGATAGTTTTCTTAAAAAGATCGCGGGGTGGTGCACATTGTAATGGTTTCTTACAGGCCATTCACTAGTAGGAGTGAGAAAAACATAACGGCGTGATTTGAATGAGAGGGCCTGAATCAGGATACGCAGTGAGTGGCAATGTAGGATGGAGAAAAGCACCATGGTGTTGTCAGCATGGGGAGGTCTAGACACATGCAGTGGCAATGTAGGATAGGTTTCTGAAAAACATAGCGGGGTGGTGCGCATTGTAAGCGTTTCTAAAACGCCAATCACTAGTAGAAGTGAGAAAAACATCACAGGGTGGTGTGAATCAGAGGGCCTGAATCAGGATAGGCAGTGAGTGGCAATGTAGAATGGAGAAAAGCACCACGGGGTGGTCAGGATGGGGAGGTCAGGAAACATGCAGTGGCAATGTGGGATAGGTTTCTGAAAAACATCGCGTGGTGGTGCACATTGTAAGAGTTTCTAACAGGCCATTCACTAGTAGGAGTGAGAAATACATCATGGTTTGGTGTTAATCGGAGGGCCTGAATCAAGATAGACAGTAAGTGGCAACGTCGGATGGAGAAAAGCACCACGGGGTCGTCAGCATGGGGAGGTCAGGAAACATGCATTGACAATGTAGGATAGGTTTCTGAAAAACATCGCCAGGTGGTGCGCATTGTAAGGCTTTCTAGCAGGACATTCACTAGTAGGCGTGAGAAAAACATCACGGGGTGGTGTGAATCGGAGGGTCTGAATTAGGATAGGCAGTGAGTGGCAATGTAAAATAGAGAAAAGCACCACGGTGTGCTCAGCATGGGGTGGTCAGGAAACATGCTGTGTCAATGTAGGATAGGTTTCTGAAATACATCGCGGGGTGGTGCGCATTGTAAGGGTTTCTTACAGGCCATTCACTAGTAGGAGTGAGAAAAACATAACGGCGTGTATTGAATCAGAGGGCCTGAATCAGGATAGGCAGTGAGTGGCAATGTAGAATGGAGAAAAGCACCACGGGGTGGTCAGGATGGGGAGCTCAGGAAACATGCAGTGGCAAAGTAGGATAGGTTTCTAAAAAACATCGCGAGTTAGTGTGCATAGTAAGGGCTTCTAACAGGCCATTTACTAGCAAGAGTGAGAAAAACATCACGGGGTGGTGTGAAATGGAGGGCCTGAATCAGGATAGGCCATGAGTTGCAATGTAGGATGGAGAAATGCTCCACGGGGTGGTCAGGATGGGGAGGTCAGGAATCATGCAGTGGCAATGAATGATAGGTTTCTCAAAAACTTCGCGGTGTAGTGCACATTGTAAGGGTTTCTAACAGGCCATTCACTAGTATTAGTGAGAAATACATCACCTGGTGGTGTGAATCGGAGAGCCTGAATCAAGATAGACAGTGAGTGGCAATGTAGGATTGAGAAAACCACCCTGGTTTGTTAGCATTGGGAGGTCAGGAAACATGCAATGGTAATGTAGGATACGTTTATGAAAAACATCGCGGGGTTGTGCGCATTGTAAAGTTTTGTAGCAGGATATTCACCAGTAGGAGTGAGAAAAACATCATGGGGTGGTGTGAATCGCAGAGCCTGAATCAGGATAGGCCGTGAGTGGCAATGTAGGATGGAGAAAAGCACAATGGGGTGGTCAGGATGCGGAGGTCAGGAAACATGCAGTGGCAATATAGGATAGGTTTCTGAAAAACATCGTGGGGTAGTGCGCATTGTAAGGGTTTCTACCAGGCCATTCACTAGTAGGAGTGAGAAATACATCACGGTGTGGTGTGATTCAGAGGGCCTGAATCAAGTTAGACAGCGAGTGGCAATGTAGGATGGAGAAAACCACCATGGGTTGGTGAGCATTGGAGTGTCAGGAAACATGCAATGACAATGTAAGATAGGTTTCTGAACAACATCGCGGGGTTGTGGGCATTGTAATGCTTTCTAACAAGCCATTTACAAGTAGGAGTGAAAAAAACATCACGGGGTGGTGTGAATCAGAGGGCCTAAATTAGAATAGGCTGTGAGTGGCAATGTAGGATGGAGAAAAGCACCACTAGTTGGTCATCATGGAGAGGCAAGGAAACATGCAGTGGCAATGTAGAATAGGTTTCTAATAAACATCGCTGGGTTGTGCCCATTGTAAGGGTTTGTAACACGCCATTCACTAGTAGGAGTGAGAAAAACATCACAGGGTGGTGTGAATCGGAGGGCCTGAATTAGAATAGGCATTGAGTGGCAATGTAGGATGGAGAAAAGCACCACAGGGTGGTCAGCATGGGGAGGTCAGGAAACATGCAGTGGCAATGTAGGATAGGTTTCTGAAAAACATCACGGGGTGGTGTGCATTTTAAGGGATTCTAATATGCCATTCACTAGTAGGAGTGAGAAAAACATCACGGAGTGGTGTGAATCAGATGTTCTGAATTAGGATAGGCAGTGAGTGGCAATATAGGATGGAGAAAAGCACCACGGTTTGTCAGTATGGGGAGGCAAGGAAACATGCAGTGGCAATGCAGAATAGGTTTCTGATAAACATCACTGGGTGGTGGGCATTGTAAGGCTTTCTAACAGGCCATTCACTAGTAGGAGTGAGAACAATATCACGGGGTGGTGTGAATCGAAGGGCCTGACTTAGGATAGGCAGTGAGTGGCAATGTAGGATGAAGAAAAGCACCACGGGGTGGTCAGTATGGGGAGGTCAGGAAACATGCTGTGGCAATGTAGGATATGTTTCTGAAAAAAAAATTGGGGTGGTGAAAATTGTAAGGCTTTCTAACAGGCCATTCACTAGTAGGAGTGAGAAAAACATCACGGGGTGGTGTTAATCGGAAGGCCTGATTTAGGATAGGAAGTGAGTAACAATGCAGGATGGAGAAAAGCAGCATGGGGTGGTCAGCATGGGGAGGTCAGGAAACATGCAGTGGCAATGTAGAATGGTTTTCTGAAAAACATCACGGGGTGGTGCGCATTGTAAGGGTTTCTAACAGGCCATTCACTAGTAGGAGTGAGAAATACATCATGGTTTGGTGTGAATCGGAGGGCCTGAATCAAGATAGACAGTGAGTGGCAACGTCGGATGGAGAAAAGCACCACGGGGTCGTCAGCATGGGGAGGTCCGGAAACATGCATTGACAATGTCGGATAGGTTTCTGAAAAACATCGCCAGGTGGTGCGCATTGTAAGGCTTTCTAACAGGCCATTCACTAGTAGGAGTGAGAAAAACATCACGGGGTGGTGTGAATCAGAGGGTCTAAATTAGGATAGGCAGTGGGTGGCAATGTAAAATGGAGAAAAGCACCACGGTGTGGTCAGCATGGGTTCTTCAGGAAACATACTGTGTCAATGTAGGATAGTTTTCTGAAAAACATCGCAGGGTGCTGCACATTGTAAGGGTTTCTTACAGGCCATTCACTAGTAGGAGTGAGAAAAACATAACGGCGTGATTTGAATGAGAGGGCCTGAATCAGGATAGGTAGTGAGTGGCAATGTAGGATGGAGAAAAGCACCATGGTGTGGTCAGCATGGGGAGGTCAAGACACATGCAGTGGCAATGTACGATAGGTTTCTGAAAAACATAGCGGGGTGGTGCGCATTGCAAGCGTTTCTAAAAGGCCATTCACTAGTAGAAGTGAGAAAAACATCACAGGGTGGTGTGAATCAGAGGGCCTGAATCAGGATAGGCAGTGAGTGGCAATGTAGAATGGAGAACAGCACCATGGGTTGGTGAGCATTGGGAGGTCAGGAAACATGGAATGGCAATGTGGGATAGGTTTCTGAAAAACATCACGTGGTTGTGCACATTGTAAGGGTTTCTAACAGGACATTCACTAGTACGAGTGAGAAATACATCATGGTTTGGTGTGAATCGGAGGGCCTGAATCAAGATAGACAGTAAGTGGCAACGTCGGATGGAGAAAAGCACCACGGGGTCGTCAGCATGGGGAGGTCAGGAAACATGCATTGACAATGTAGGATAGGTTTCTCAAAAACATCGCCAGGTGGTGCGCATTGTAAGGCTTTCTAGCAGGACATTCACTAGTAGGCGTGAGAAAAACATCACGGGGTGGTGTGAATCGGAGGGTCTGAATTAGGATAGGCAGTGAGTGGCAATGTGGAATGGAGAAAAGCACCACGGGGTGGTCAGGATGGGGAGCTCAGGAAACATGCAGTGGCAAAGTAGGATAGGTTTCTAAAAAACATCACGGGTTAGTGCGCATTGTAAGGGCTTCTAACAGGCCATTTACTAGCAGGAGTGAGAAAAACATCACGGGGTGGTGTGAAATGGAGGGCCTGAATCAGGATAGGCCATGAGTTGCTATGTAGGATGGAGAAATGCTCCACGGGGTGGTCAGGATGGGGAGGTCAGGAATCATGCAGTGGTAATGTAGGATAGGTTTATGAAAAACATCGCGGGGTTGTGCGCATTGTAAGGTTTTGTAGCAGGATATTCACCAGTAGGAGTGAGAAAAACATCATGGGGTGGTGTGAATCGCAGAGCCTGAATCAGGATAGGCCGTGAGTGGCAATGTAGGATGGAGAAAAGCACAATGGGGTGGTCAGGATGCGGAGGTCAGGAAACATGCAGTGGCAATATAGCATAGGTTTCTGAAAAACATCGTGGGGTAGTGCGCATTGTAAGGGTTTCTACCAGGCCATTCACTAGTAGGAGTGAGAAATACATCACGGTGTGGTGTGATTCAGAGGGCCTGAATAAAGTTAGACAGTGAGTGGCAATGTAGGATGGAGAAAACCAGTACGGGTTGGTGAGCATTGGAGTGTCAGGAAACATGCAATGGCAATGTAAGATAGGTTTCTGAACAACATCGCGGTGTTGTGGGCATTGTAATGCTTTCTAACAAGTCATTTACAAGTAGGAGTGAAAAAAACATCACGGGGTGTTGTGAAGCGGAGGGCCTGAATTAGAATAGGCTGTGAGTGGCAATGAAGGATGGAGAAAAGCACCACGAGTTGGTCATCATGGGGAGGCAAGGAAACATACAGTGGCAATGTAGAATAGGTTACTAATAAACATCGCTGGGTGGTGCGCATTGTAAGGGTTTGTAACGTGCCATTCACTAGTAAGAGTGAGAAAAACATCACAGGGTGGTGGGAATCAGAGGGCCTGAATTAGAATAGGCATTGAGTGGCAATGTAGGATGGAGAAAAGCACCACAGGGTGGTCAGCATGGGGAGGTCAGGAAACATGCAGTGGCAATGTAGGATAGGTTTCTGAAAAACATCAACGGGTCGTGTGCATTGTAAGGGTTTCTAACATGCCATTCACTAGTAGGAGTGAGAAAAACATCACGGGGTGGTGTGAATCAGATGTTCTGAATTAGGATAGGCAGTGAGTGGCAATGTAGGATGGTGAAAAGCACCATGGGGTGGTCAGCATGGGGAGGTCAGGAAACATGCATTGGCAATGTAGGATAGGTTTCTGAAAAACATTGCAGGGTGGTGCGCATTGTAAGGCTTTCTAACAGGCCATTCACTAGTAGGAGTGAGAAAAACATCAAGGCGTGATGTGAATCGGAGGGAATAAATTAGGAAAGGCAGTGAGTGGCAATATAGGATGGAGAAAAGCACCACAGGGTAGTCAGCAAGGGGGGATCAGGACACATGCAGTGGCAATGTAGGATAGTTTTCTGAAAAACATCGCGGGTTGTGAGAATTCTAAGGGTTTGTAACAGGCCATTCACTAGTAGGAGTGAGAAAAACATCACGGGGTGGTGTGATTCGGAGGGCCTGAATCAGGATAGGTAGTAAGTGGCAATGTAGGATGGAGAAAAGCACCACGGGGTGGTCAGGATGGGGAGGTCAGGAAACATGCAGTGGCAATGTAGGATAGGTTTGTGATAGACATCGCTGGGTGGTGCGCATTGTATGGGTTTCTATCAGGCCATTCACTAGTAGGAGTGAGTACAACATCACGGGGTGGTCTGAATCGGCGGGCATGAATTAGGATAGGCAATGAGTGGCAATGTTGGATGGAGAAAAGCACGACAGGGTGGTAAGCATGGGGAGGTCAGGAATCATGCAGTGGCAATGTAGTATACGTTTCTGAAAATACAGCAGGGTAGTGCGCATTTTAAGGGTTTCTAACAGGCCATTCACTATTAGGAGTGAGAAAAACATCACGGGGTGGTGTGAGTCGCAGGCCATTAATTAGGATAGGCAGTGAGTGGCAATGTAGGATGGAGAAAAGCACCACAGGGTGGTCAGCATGGTGAAGTCAGGAAACATGCAGTGGCAATGTAGGATATTTTCTGAAAAACGTCACGTTGTGGTGCCCATTGTAATATTTTTAACAGGCATTCACTAGTAGGAGTGAGAAAAACATCACGGGGTGGTGTGAATCAGATATTTTGAATTAGGATAGGCAGTGAGTGGCAATGTAGGATGGAGAAAAGCACCACGGGTTGGTGAGCATGGGGAGGTCAGGAAACATGCAATGGCAATGTAGGTTAGGTTTCTGTAAAACATCGCGGGGTGATGCGCATTGTAATGGTTTGTAGCAGGCTATTCACTCGTACGAGTGATAAAAACATCACGGGGTGCTGTGAATCGGAGGAACTGAATAAGGATAGGCAGTGAGTGGCAATGAAGAATGGAGAAAAGCACCATGGGGTGGTCAACATGTGGAGGTCAGGAAACATGCAGTGGCAGCGTCGGATAGGTTTCTGAAAAACATCGCGTGGTGGTGCGCATTGTAAGGATTTCTAACAAGCCATTGACAAGTAGGACAGAAAAAAACATCACGGAGTGGTGCGAATCGGAGGTCCTGTATTAGGAAAGGCTGTGAGTGGCAATGTAGGATGTAGAAATCACCACGGGTTTGTCAGCATGGGGAGGCAAGGAAACATGCAGTGGCAATGTAGAATAGGTTTCGGATAAACATCACTGGGTGGTGCGGATTGTAAGGCTTTCTAACAGGCCATTCTCTAGTAGGAGTGAGAGCAACTTCAAGGGGTGTTGTGAACCAGATGGTGTAAATTAGAATAGGCAGTGAGTTGCAATGTAGGTTGGAGAAATGCACGACGGGGTGGTCAGCATGGGGAGGTTAGGAAACATGCATTGGCAATGTAGGAATTATTTTTTGAAAATCATCGCCAGGTGGTTCGCATTGTAAGGCTTTCTAACAGGCCATTCTCTAGTAGGAGTGAGAAAATCATCACAGGGTGGTGTGAATCAGAGGGCCTGAATCAGGATAGGCAGTGATTGGCAATGTAGGATTGAGAAAAGCACCACAGGGTGGTCAGGATGGGGAGGTCAGGAAACATGCACTGGCAATGTAGGATAGGTTTCTAAAAAACATCACGGGTTGGTGCGCATTATAACGGTTTCTAACAGGCCATTCACTAGTAGGAGTGAGAAATACATCATGGTGTGGTGTGAATCGGAGGGCCTGAATCAAGATAGACAGTGAGTGGCAACGTCGGATCGAGAAAAGCACCATGGGGTGGTCAGCATGGGGAGGTCAAGAAACATGCAGTGGCAATGTAGGATAGGCTTCTGAAAAACATCGCGGGGTGGTTCTCATTGTAAGGGTTTCTAAAAGGCCTTTCACTAGCAGGAGTGAGAAAAACATCATGGGGTGGTGTGAATCGGAGGGCCTGCATCAGGATAGGCCGTGAGTGGCAATGTAGGATGGAGAAATGCCCCACGGGGTGGTTAGGATGGGGAGGACAGGAAACATGCAGTGGCAATGTAGGATAGGTTTCTCAAAATCATCGCGGTGAAGTGCGTATTATAACGGTTTCTAACAGGCCATTCACTAGTAGGAGTGAGAAATACATCATGGTGTGGTGTGAAACAGAGAGACTGAATCAAGTTAGACAGTGAGTTGCAATGTAGGATGGAGAAAAGCACCACAGGTTGGTGAGCATTGGGAGGTCAGGAAACATGCAATGGCAATGTAGGATAGATTTCTGTAAAACATCGCGGGTTTGTGCACATTGTAAGGTTTTGTAGCAGGCCATTCACCAGTAGGAGTGCGAAAAACATCACGGGGTGGTGTGAATCGGAGGGATTGAATGAGGATAAGCAGTGAGTGGCAATGAACAATGGAGAAAAGCACCACGGGGTGGTCAACATGGGGAGGTCAGGAAACATGCAATGGCAATGTAGGATAGGTTTCTGAAAAACATCGCGGGGTGGTTCGAATTGTAAGGGTTTGTAACGGGCCATTCACTAGTAGGAGTGAGAAATACATCATGGTGTGGTGTGAATCAGAGGGCCTGAATCAAGATAGACAGTGAGTGGCAATGTCAGATGGAGAAAAGCACCATGGGGTGGTTACCATGGGGATGTCAGGAAACACGCAGTGGCAATACTGGATAGGATTCTGAAAAACATCGCGGTGTAGTGCACATTGTAAGGGTTTCTAACAGGCCATTCAATAGTATTAGTGAGAAATACATCACCTGGTGGTGTGAATCGGAGAGCCTGAATCAAGATAGACAGTGAGTGGCAATGTAGGATTGAGAAAACCACCCTGGTTTGTGAGCATTGGGAGGTCAGGAAACATGCAATGGTAATGTAGGATAGGTTTATGAAAAACATCGCGGGGTTGTGCGCATTGTAAGGTTTTGTAGCAGGATATTCACCAGTAGGAGTGAGAAAAACATCATGGGGTGGTGTGAATCGCAGAGCCTGAATCAGGATAGGCCGTGAGTGGCAATGTAGGATGGAGAAAAGCACAATGGGGTGGTCAGGATGCGGAGGTCAGGAAACATGCAGTGGCAAATAGGATAGGTTTCTGAAAAACATCGTGGGGTAGTGCGCATTGTAAGGGTTTCTACCAGGCCATTCACTAGCAGGAGTGAGAAATGCATCACGGTGTGGTGTGATTCAGAGGGCCTGAATCAAGTTAGACAGTGAGTGGCCATGTAGGATGGAGAAAACCACCACAGGTTGGTGAGCATTGGAGTGTCAGGAAACATGCAATGACAATGTAAGATAGGTTTCTGAACAACATCGCGGGGTTGTGGGCATTGTAATGCTTTCTAACAAGCCATTTACAAGTAGGAGTGAAAAAAATATCACGGGATGGTGTGAATCGGAGGGCCTAAATTAGAATAGGCTGTGAGTGGCAATGTAGGATGGAGAAAAGCACCACGAGTTGGTCATCATGGGGAGGCAAGGAAACATGCAGTGGCAATGTAGAATAGGTTTCTAATAAACATCGCTGGGTGGTGCGCATTTTAAGGGTTTGTAACACGCCATTCACTAGTAGGAGTGAGAAAAACATCACAGGGTGGTGTGAATCGGAGGGCCTGAATTAGAATAGGCATTGAGTGGCAATGTAGGATGGAGAATAGCACCACAGGGTGGTCAGCATGGGGAGGTCAGGAAACATGCAGTGGCAATGTAGGATAGGTTTCTGAAAAACATCACGGGGTGGTGTGCATTGTAAGGGTTTCTAACATGCCATTCACTAGTAGGAGTGAGAAAAACATCACGGGGTGGTGTGAAGCAGATGTTCTGAATTAGGATAGGCAGTGAGTGGCAATGTAGGATGGAGAAAAGCACCACGGGTTTGTCAGTATGGGGAGGCAAGGAAACATGCAGTGGCAATGCAGAATAGGTTTTGGATAAACATCACTGGGTGGTGGGCATTGTAAGGCTTTCTAAAAGGCCATTCACTAGTAGGAGTGAGAACAATATCAGGGGGTGGTGTGAATCGAAGGGCCTGACTTAGAATAGGCAGTGAGTGGCAATGTAGGATGGAGAAAAGCACCACGGGGTGGTCAGCATGGGGAGGTCAGGAAACATGCAGTGGCAATATAGGATAGGTTTCTGAAAAAAAAAGCGGGGTGGTGCGCATTGTAAGGCTTTCTAACAGGCCATTAACTAGTAGGAGTGAGAAAAACATCACGGGGTGGTGTTAATCGGAAGGCGTGATTTAGGATAGGAAGTGAGTAGCAATGCAGGATGGAGAAAAGCAGCACGGGGTGGTCAGCGTGGGGAGGTCAGGAAACATGCAGTGGCAATGTAGAATGGTTTTCTTAAAAACATCACGGGGTGGTGCACATTGTAAGGGTTTCTAACAGGCCATTCACTAGTAGGAGTGAGAAATACATCATGGTTTGGTGTGAATCGGAGGGTCTAAATTAGGATAGGCAGTGAGTGGCAATGTAAAATGGAGAAAAGCACCACGGTGTGGTCAGCATGCGGTCGTCAGGAAACATACTGTGTCAATGTAGGATAGTTTTCTGAAAAACATTGCGGGGTGGTGCACATTGTAAGGGTTTCTTACACGCCATTCAATAGTAGGAGTGAGAAAAACATAACGGCGTGATTTGAATGAGAGGGCCTGAATCAGGATAGGCAGTGAGTGGCAATGCAGGATGGAGAAAAGCACCATGGTGTGGTCAGCATGGGGAGGTCAAGACACATGCACATTGTAAGGGTTTCTTACACGCCATTCAATAGTAGGAGTGAGAAAAACATAACGGCATAATTTGAATGAGAGGGCCTGAATTAGGATAGGCAATGAGTGACAATGTTGGATGGAGAAAAGCACCACAGGGTGGTAAGCATGGGGAGGTCAGGAATCATGCAGTGACAATGTAGTATAGGTTTCTGAAAATACAGCAGGGTAGTGCGCATTGTAAGGGTTTCTAACAGGCCATTCACTATTAGGAGTGAGAAAAACATCTCGGGGTGGTGTGAATCGGAGGCCATGAATTAGGATAGGCAGTGAGTGGCAATGTAGGATGGAGAAAAGCACCACGGGGTGGTCAGCATGGTGAGGTCAGGAAACATGCACTGGCAATGTAGGATAGGTTTCTGAAAAACATCACGGGGTGGTGCGCCTTGTAAGGGTTTCTAACAGGCCATTCACTAGTAGGAGTGAGAAATACATCATGGTTTGGTGTGAATCGGAGGGCCTGAATCAAGATAGACAGTGAGTGGCAACGTCGGATCGAGAAAAGCACCATGGGGTGGTCAGCATGGGGAGGTCAAGAAACATGCAGTGGCAATGTAGGATAGGTTTCTGAAAAACATCGCGGGGTGGTGCACATTGTAAGGCTTTCTAACAGGACATTCACTAGTAGGCGTGAGAAAAACATCACGGGGTGGTGTGAATCGGAGGGTCTGAATTAGGATAGGCAGTGAGTGGCAATGTAAAATCGAGAAAAGCACCACGGTGTGGTCAGCATGGGGTGGTCAGGAAACATGCTGTGTCAATGTAGGATAGGTTTCTGAAATACATCGCGGGGTGGTGCGCATTGTAAGGGTTTCTTACAGGCCATTCACTAGTAGGAGTGAGAAAAACATAACGGCGTGTATTGAATCAGAGGGCCTGAATCAGGATAGGCAGTGAGTGGCAATGTAGAATGGAGAAAAGCACCACGGGGTGGTCAGGATGGGGAGCTCAGGAAACATGCAGTGGCAAAGTATGATAGGTTTCTAAAAAACATCGCGAGTTAGTGTGCATTGTAAGGGCTTCTAACAGGCCATTTACTAGCAAGAGTGAGAAAAACATCATGGGGTGGTGTGAAATGGAGGGCCTGAATCAGGATAGGCCATGAGTTGCAATGTAGGATGGAGAAATGCTCCACGGGCTGGTCAGGATGGGGAGGTCAGGAATCATGCAGTGGCGATGAATGATAGGTTTCTCAAAAACTTCGCGGTGTAGTGCACATTGTAAGGGTTTCTAACAGGCCATTCACTAGTATTAGTGAGAAATACATCTCCTGGTGGTGTGAATCGGAGAGCCTGAATCAAGATAGACAGTGAGTGGCAATGTAGGGTTTAGAAAACCACCCTGGTTTGTTAGCATTGGGAGGTCAGGAAACATGTAATGGTAATGTAGGATACGTTTATGAAAAACATCGCGGGGTTGTGCGCATTGTAAAGTTTTGTAGCAGGATATACACCAGTAGGAGTGAGAAAAACATCATGGGGTGGTGTGAATCGCAGAGCCTGAATCAGGATAGGCCGTGAGTGGCAATGTAGGATGGAGAAAAGCACAATGGGGTGGTCAGGATGCGGAGGTCAGGAAACATGCAGTGGCAATATAGGATAGGTTTCTGAAAAACATCGTGGGGTAGTGCGCATTGTAAGGGTTTCTACCAGGCCATTCACTAGTAGGAGTGAGAAATACATCACGGTGTGGTGTGATTCAGAGGGCCTGAATCAAGTTAGACAGCGAGTGGCAATGTAGGATGGAGAAAACCACCAAGGGTTGGTGAGCATTGGAGTGTCAGGAAACATGCAATGACAATTTAAGGTAGGTTTCTGAACAACATTGCGGGGTTGTGGGCATTGTAATGCTTTCTAACAAGCCACTTACAAGTAGGAGTGAAAAAAACATCACGGGGTGGTGTGAATTAGAGGGCCTAAATTAGAATAGGCTCTGAGTGGCAATGTAGGATGGAGAAAAGCACCACGAGTTGATCATCATGGGGAGGCAAGGAAACATGCAGTGGCAATGTAGAATAGGTTTCTGAAAAACATCGCCAGGTGGTGCGCATTGTAAGGCTTTCTAACAGGCCATTCACTAGTAGGAGTGAGAAAAACATCACGGGGTGGTGTGAATCAGAGGGCCTAAATTAGAATAGGCTCTGAGTGGCAATGTAGGATGGAGAAAAGCACCACGGGGTGGTCAGTATGGGGATGTCAGGAAACATGCTGTGGCAATGTAGGATAGGTTTCTGAAAAAAAAATTGGGGTGGTGCGCATTGTAAGGCTTTCTAACAGGCCATTCACTAGTAGGAGTGAGAAAAACATCACGGGGTGGTGTTAATCGGAAGGCGTGATTTAGAATAGGAAGTGAGTAGCAATGCAGGATGGAGAAAAGCAGCACGGGGTGGTCAGCGTGGGGAGGTCAGGAAACATGCAGTGGCAATGTAGAATGGTTTTCTGAAAAACATCACGGGGTGGTGCACATTGTAAGGGTTTCTAACAGGCCATTCACTAGTAGGAGTGAGAAATACGTCATGGTTTGGTGTGAATCGGAGGGCCTGAATCAAGATAGACAGTGAGTGGCAACGTCGGATGGAGAAAAGCACCACGGGGTCGTCAGCATGGGGAGGTCAGGAAACATGCATTGACAATGTCGGATAGGTTTCTGAAAAACATCGCCAGGTGGTGCGCATTGTAAGGCTTTCTAACAGGCCATTCACTAGTAGGAGTGAGAAAAACATCACGGGGTGGTGTGAATCGGAGGGTCTAAATTAGGATAGGCAGTGAGTGGCAATGTAAAATGGAGAAAAGCACCACGGTGTGGTCAGCATGGGGTCGTCAGGAAACATACAGTGTCAATGTAGGATAGTTTTCTGACAAACATCGCAGGGTGGTGCACATTGTAAGGGTTTCTTACAGGCCATTCACTAGTAGGAGTGAAAAAAACATAACGGCGTGATTTGAATGAGAGGGCCTGAATCAGGATAGGCAGTGAGTGGCAATGTAGGATGGAGAAAAGCACCATGGTGTGGTCAGCATGGGGAGGTCAAGACACATGCAGTGGCAATGTAGGATAGGTTTCTGAAAAACATAGCGGGGTGGTGCGCATTGTAAGCGTTTCTAAAAGGCCATTCACTAGTAGAAGTGAGAAAAACATCACAGGGTGGTGTGAATCAGAGGGCCTGAATCAGGATAGGCAGTGTGTGGCAATGTAGGATGGAGAACAGCACCACGGGTTGGTGAGCATTGGAAGGTCAGGAAACATGAAATGGCAATGTGGGATAGGTTTCTGAAAAACATCGCGTGGTTGTGCACATTGTAAGGGTTTCTAACAGGACATTCACTAGTAGGAGTGAGAAATACATCATGGTTTGGTGTGAATCGGAGGGCCTGAATCAAGATAGACAGTAAGTGGCAACGTCGGATGGAGAAAAGCACCACGGGGTCGTCAGCATGGGGAGGTCAGCAAACATGCATTGACAATGTAGGATAGGTTTCTCAAAAACATCGCCAGGTGGTGCGCATTGTAAGGCTTTCTAGCAGGACATTCACTAGTAGGCGTGAGAAAAACATCACGGGGTGGTGTGAATCGGAGGGTCTGAATTAGGATAGGCAGTGAGTGGCAATGTAAAATAGAGAAAAGCACCACGGTGTGCTCAGCATGGGGTGGTCAGGAAACATGCTGTGTCAATGTAGGATACGTTTCTGAAAAACATCGCGGGGTGCTGCGCATTGTAAGGGTTTCTTACAGGCCATTCACTAGTAGGACTGAGAAAAACATAACGGCCTGGATTGAATCAGAGGGCCTGAATCAGGGCAGGCAGTGAGTGGCAATGTAGAATGGAGAAAAGCACCACGGGGTGGTCAGGATGGGGAGCTCAGGAAACATGCAGTGGCAAAGTAGGATAGGTTTCTAAAAAACATCACGGGTTAGTGCGCATTGTAAGGGCTTCTAACAGGCCATTTACTAGCAGGAGTGAGAAAAACATCACGGGGTGGTGTGAAATGGAGGGCCTGAATCAGGATAGGCCATGAGTTGCTATGTAGGATGGAGAAATGCTCCACGGGGTGGTCAGGATGGGGAGGTCAGGAATCATGCAGTGGCAATGAATGATAGGTTTCTCAAAAACTTCGCGGTGTAGTGCACATTGTAAGGGTTTCTAACAGGCCATTCACTAGTATTAGTGAGAAATACATCACCTGGTGGTGTGAATCGGAGAGCCTGAATCAAGATAGACAGTGAGTGGCAATGTAGGATTGAGAAAACCACCCTGGTTTGTGAGCATTGGGAGGTCAGGAAACATGCAATGGTAATGTAGGTTAGGTTTATGAAAAACATCGCGGGGTTGTGCCCATTGTAAGGTTTTGTAGCAGGATATTCACCAGTAGGAGTGAGAAAAACATCATGGGGTGGTGTGAATCGCAGAGCCTGAATCAGGATAGGCCGTGAGTGGCAATGTAGGATGGAGAAAAGCACAATGGGGTGGTCAGGATGCGGAGGTCAGGAAACATGCAGTGGCAATATAGGATAGGTTTCTGAAAAACATCGTGGGGTAGTGCGCATTGTAAGGGTTTCTACCAGGCCATTCACTAGTAGGAGTGAGAAATACATCACGGTGTGGTGTGATTCAGAGGGCCTGAATAAAGTTAGACAGTGAGTGGCAATGTAGGATGGAGAAAACCACCATGGGTTGGTGAGCATTGGAGTGTCAGGAAACATGCAATGACAATGTAAGAAACATGCAATGACAATGTAAGATGTTCTGAACAACATCGCGGGGTTGTAGGCATTGTAATGCTTTCTAACAAGCCATTTACAAGTAGGAGTGAAAAAAACATCACGGGGTGGTGTGAATCGGAGGGCCTAAATTAGAATAGGCTGTGAGTGACAATGTAGGATGGAGAAAAGCACCACGAGTTGGTCATCATGGGGAGGCAAGGAAACATGCAGTGGCAATGTGGTATAGGTGTCTGAAAATCATCACGGGTGGTGAGAATTGTAATGGTTTCTAACATGCCATTCACTAGTAGGAGAGAGAAAAACATCACGGGGTGGTGTGAATCAGATGTTCTGAATTAGGATAGGCAGTGAGTGGCAATGTAGGATGGAGAAAAACACCACGGGTTTGTCAGTATGGGGAGGCAAGGAAACATGCAGTGGCAATGCAGAATAGGTTTTGGATAAACATCACTGGGTGGTGGGCATTGTAAGGCTTTCTAACAGGCCATTCACTAGTAAGAGTGAGAACAATATCACGGGGTGGTGTGAATCGAAGGGCCTGACTTAGGATAGGCAGTGAGTGGCATTGTAGGATGGAGAAAAGCACCACGGGGTGGTCAGCATGGGGAGGTCAGGAAACATGCAGTGGCAATGTAGGATAGGTTTCTGAAAAAAAAAAGCGGGGTGGTGCTCATTGTAAGGCGTTCTAAAAGGCCATTCATTAGTAGGAGTGAGAAAAACATCACGGGGTGGTGTTAATCGGAAGGCCTGATTGAGGAGAGGAAGTGAGTAGCAATGTAGGATGGAGAAAAGCAGCACGGGGTGGTCAGCATGGGGAGGTCAGGAAACATGCGGTGGCAATGTGGAATAGTTTTCTGAAAATCATCACGGGGTGGTGCGCATTGTAAGGGTTTCTAACAGGCCTTTCACTAGTAGGAGTGAGAAATACATCATGGTTTGGTGTGAATCGGAGGGCCTGAATCAAGATAGACAGTGAGTGGCAACGTCGGATCGAGAAAAGCACCATGGGGTGGTCAGCATGGGGAGGTCAAGAAACATGCAGTGGCAATGTAGGATAGGTTTCTGAAAAACATCGCGGGGTGGTGCACATTGTAAGGCTTTCTAACAGGACATTCACTAGTAGGCGTGAGAAAAACATCACGGGGTGGTGTGAATCGGAGGGTCTGAATTAGGATAGGCAGTGAGTGGCAATGTAAAATCGAGAAAAGCACCACGGTGTGGTCAGCATGGGGTGGTCAGGAAACATGCTGTGTCAATGTAGGATAGGTTTCTGAAATACATCGCGGGGTGGTGCGCATTGTAAGGGTTTCTTACAGGCCATTCACTAGTAGGAGTGAGAAAAACATAACGGCGTGTATTGAATCAGAGGGCCTGAATCAGGATAGGCAGTGAGTGGCAATGTAGAATGGAGAAAAGCACCACGGGGTGGTCAGGATGGGGAGCTCAGGAAACATGCAGTGGCAAAGTATGATAGGTTTCTAAAAAACATCGCGAGTTAGTGTGCATTGTAAGGGCTTCTAACAGGCCATTTACTAGCAAGAGTGAGAAAAACATCATGGGGTGGTGTGAAATGGAGGGCCTGAATCAGGATAGGCCATGAGTTGCAATGTAGGATGGAGAAATGCTCCACGGGCTGGTCAGGATGGGGAGGTCAGGAATCATGCAGTGGCGATGAATGATAGGTTTCTCAAAAACTTCGCGGTGTAGTGCACATTGTAAGGGTTTCTAACAGGCCATTCACTAGTATTAGTGAGAAATACATCTCCTGGTGGTGTGAATCGGAGAGCCTGAATCAAGATAGACAGTGAGTGGCAATGTAGGGTTTAGAAAACCACCCTGGTTTGTTAGCATTGGGAGGTCAGGAAACATGTAATGGTAATGTAGGATACGTTTATGAAAAACATCGCGGGGTTGTGCGCATTGTAAAGTTTTGTAGCAGGATATACACCAGTAGGAGTGAGAAAAACATCATGGGGTGGTGTGAATCGCAGAGCCTGAATCAGGATAGGCCGTGAGTGGCAATGTAGGATGGAGAAAAGCACAATGGGGTGGTCAGGATGCGGAGGTCAGGAAACATGCAGTGGCAATATAGGATAGGTTTCTGAAAAACATCGTGGGGTAGTGCGCATTGTAAGGGTTTCTACCAGGCCATTCACTAGTAGGAGTGAGAAATACATCACGGTGTGGTGTGATTCAGAGGGCCTGAATCAAGTTAGACAGCGAGTGGCAATGTAGGATGGAGAAAACCACCAAGGGTTGGTGAGCATTGGAGTGTCAGGAAACATGCAATGACAATTTAAGGTAGGTTTCTGAACAACATTGCGGGGTTGTGGGCATTGTAATGCTTTCTAACAAGCCACTTACAAGTAGGAGTGAAAAAAACATCACGGGGTGGTGTGAATTAGAGGGCCTAAATTAGAATAGGCTCTGAGTGGCAATGTAGGATGGAGAAAAGCACCACGAGTTGATCATCATGGGGAGGCAAGGAAACATGCAGTGGCAATGTAGAATAGGTTTCTGAAAAACATCGCCAGGTGGTGCGCATTGTAAGGCTTTCTAACAGGCCATTCACTAGTAGGAGTGAGAAAAACATCACGGGGTGGTGTGAATCAGAGGGCCTAAATTAGAATAGGCTCTGAGTGGCAATGTAGGATGGAGAAAAGCACCACGGGGTGGTCAGTATGGGGATGTCAGGAAACATGCTGTGGCAATGTAGGATAGGTTTCTGAAAAAAAAAATTGGGGTGGTGCGCATTGTAAGGCTTTCTAACAGGCCATTCACTAGTAGGAGTGAGAAAAACATCACGGGGTGGTGTTAATCGGAAGGCGTGATTTAGAATAGGAAGTGAGTAGCAATGCAGGATGGAGAAAAGCAGCACGGGGTGGTCAGCGTGGGGAGGTCAGGAAACATGCAGTGGCAATGTAGAATGGTTTTCTGAAAAACATCACGGGGTGGTGCACATTGTAAGGGTTTCTAACAGGCCATTCACTAGTAGGAGTGAGAAATACGTCATGGTTTGGTGTGAATCGGAGGGCCTGAATCAAGATAGACAGTGAGTGGCAACGTCGGATGGAGAAAAGCACCACGGGGTCGTCAGCATGGGGAGGTCAGGAAACATGCATTGACAATGTCGGATAGGTTTCTGAAAAACATCGCCAGGTGGTGCGCATTGTAAGGCTTTCTAACAGGCCATTCACTAGTAGGAGTGAGAAAAACATCACGGGGTGGTGTGAATCGGAGGGTCTAAATTAGGATAGGCAGTGAGTGGCAATGTAAAATGGAGAAAAGCACCACGGTGTGGTCAGCATGGGGTCGTCAGGAAACATACAGTGTCAATGTAGGATAGTTTTCTGACAAACATCGCAGGGTGGTGCACATTGTAAGGGTTTCTTACAGGCCATTCACTAGTAGGAGTGAAAAAAACATAACGGCGTGATTTGAATGAGAGGGCCTGAATCAGGATAGGCAGTGAGTGGCAATGTAGGATGGAGAAAAGCACCATGGTGTGGTCAGCATGGGGAGGTCAAGACACATGCAGTGGCAATGTAGGATAGGTTTCTGAAAAACATAGCGGGGTGGTGCGCATTGTAAGCGTTTCTAAAAGGCCATTCACTAGTAGAAGTGAGAAAAACATCACAGGGTGGTGTGAATCAGAGGGCCTGAATCAGGATAGGCAGTGTGTGGCAATGTAGGATGGAGAACAGCACCACGGGTTGGTGAGCATTGGAAGGTCAGGAAACATGAAATGGCAATGTGGGATAGGTTTCTGAAAAACATCGCGTGGTTGTGCACATTGTAAGGGTTTCTAACAGGACATTCACTAGTAGGAGTGAGAAATACATCATGGTTTGGTGTGAATCGGAGGGCCTGAATCAAGATAGACAGTAAGTGGCAACGTCGGATGGAGAAAAGCACCACGGGGTCGTCAGCATGGGGAGGTCAGCAAACATGCATTGACAATGTAGGATAGGTTTCTCAAAAATATCGCCAGGTGGTGCGCATTGTAAGGCTTTCTAGCAGGACATTCACTAGTAGGCGTGAGAAAAACATCACGGGGTGGTGTGAATCAGAGGGTCTGAATTAGGATAGGCAGTGAGTGGCAATGTAAAATAGAGAAAAGCACCACGGTGTGCTCAGCATGGGGTGGTCAGGAAACATGCTGTGTCAATGTAGGATAGGTTTCTGAAAAACATCGCGGGGTGCTGCGCATTGTAAGGGTTTCTTACAGGCCATTCACTAGTAGGACTGAGAAAAACATAACGGCCTGGATTGAATCAGAGGGCCTGAATCAGGGCAGGCAGTGAGTGGCAATGTAGAATGGAGAAAAGCACCACGGGGTGGTCAGGATGGGGAGCTCAGGAAACATGCAGTGGCAAAGTAGGATAGGTTTCTAAAAAACATCACGGGTTAGTGCGCATTGTAAGGGCTTCTAACAGGCCATTTACTAGCAGGAGTGAGAAAAACATCACGGGGTGGTGTGAAATGGAGGGCCTGAATCAGGATAGGCCATGAGTTGCTATGTAGGATGGAGAAATGCTCCACGGGGTGGTCAGGATGGGGAGGTCAGGAATCATGCAGTGGCAATGAATGATAGGTTTCTCAAAAACTTCGCGGTGTAGTGCACATTGTAAGGGTTTCTAACAGGCCATTCACTAGTATTAGTGAGAAATACATCACCTGGTGGTGTGAATCGGAGAGCCTGAATCAAGATAGACAGTGAGTGGCAATGTAGGATTGAGAAAACCACCCTGGTTTGTGAGCATTGGGAGGTCAGGAAACATGCAATGGTAATGTAGGTTAGGTTTATGAAAAACATCGCGGGGTTGTGCCCATTGTAAGGTTTTGTAGCAGGATATTCACCAGTAGGAGTGAGAAAAACATCATGGGGTGGTGTGAATCGCAGAGCCTGAATCAGGATAGGCCGTGAGTGGCAATGTAGGATGGAGAAAAGCACAATGGGGTGGTCAGGATGCGGAGGTCAGGAAACATGCAGTGGCAATATAGGATAGGTTTCTGAAAAACATCGTGGGGTAGTGCGCATTGTAAGGGTTTCTACCAGGCCATTCACTAGTAGGAGTGAGAAATACATCACGGTGTGGTGTGATTCAGAGGGCCTGAATAAAGTTAGACAGTGAGTGGCAATGTAGGATGGAGAAAACCACCATGGGTTGGTGAGCATTGGAGTGTCAGGAAACATGCAATGACAATGTAAGAAACATGCAATGACAATGTAAGATGTTCTGAACAACATCGCGGGGTTGTAGGCATTGTAATGCTTTCTAACAAGCCATTTACAAGTAGGAGTGAAAAAAACATCACGGGGTGGTGTGAATCGGAGGGCCTAAATTAGAATAGGCTGTGAGTGACAATGTAGGATGGAGAAAAGCACCACGAGTTGGTCATCATGGGGAGGCAAGGAAACATGCAGTGGCAATGTGGTATAGGTGTCTGAAAATCATCACGGGTGGTGAGAATTGTAATGGTTTCTAACATGCCATTCACTAGTAGGAGAGAGAAAAACATCACGGGGTGGTGTGAATCAGATGTTCTGAATTAGGATAGGCAGTGAGTGGCAATGTAGGATGGAGAAAAACACCACGGGTTTGTCAGTATGGGGAGGCAAGGAAACATGCAGTGGCAATGCAGAATAGGTTTTGGATAAACATCACTGGGTGGTGGGCATTGTAAGGCTTTCTAACAGGCCATTCACTAGTAAGAGTGAGAACAATATCACGGGGTGGTGTGAATCGAAGGGCCTGACTTAGGATAGGCAGTGAGTGGCATTGTAGGATGGAGAAAAGCACCACGGGGTGGTCAGCATGGGGAGGTCAGGAAACATGCAGTGGCAATGTAGGATAGGTTTCTGAAAAAAAAAAGCGGGGTGTTGCTCATTGTAAGGCGTTCTAAAAGGCCATTCATTAGTAGGAGTGAGAAAAACATCACGGGGTGGTGTTAATCGGAAGGCCTGATTGAGGAGAGGAAGTGAGTAGCAATGTAGGATGGAGAAAAGCAGCACGGGTTGGTCAGCATGGGGAGGTCAGGAAACATGCGGTGGCAATGTGGAATAGTTTTCTGAAAATCATCACGGGGTGGTGCGCATTGTAAGGGTTTCTAACAGGCCTTTCACTAGTAGGAGTGAGAAATACATCATGGTTTGGTGTGAATCGGAGGGCCTGAATCAAGATAGACAGTGAGTGGCAACGTCGGATCGAGAAAAGCACCATGGGGTGGTCAGCATGGGGAGGTCAAGAAACATGCAGTGGCAATGTAGGATAGGTTTCTGAAAAACATCGCGGGGTGGTGCACATTGTAAGGCTTTCTAACAGGACATTCACTAGTAGGCGTGAGAAAAACATCACGGGGTGGTGTGAATCGGAGGGTCTGAATTAGGATAGGCAGTGAGTGGCAATGTAAAATCGAGAAAAGCACCACGGTGTGGTCAGCATGGGGTGGTCAGGAAACATGCTGTGTCAATGTAGGATAGGTTTCTGAAATACATCGCGGGGTGGTGCGCATTGTAAGGGTTTCTTACAGGCCATTCACTAGTAGGAGTGAGAAAAACATAACGGCGTGTATTGAATCAGAGGGCCTGAATCAGGATAGGCAGTGAGTGGCAATGTAGAATGGAGAAAAGCACCACGGGGTGGTCAGGATGGGGAGCTCAGGAAACATGCAGTGGCAAAGTATGATAGGTTTCTAAAAAACATCGCGAGTTAGTGTGCATTGTAAGGGCTTCTAACAGGCCATTTACTAGCAAGAGTGAGAAAAACATCATGGGGTGGTGTGAAATGGAGGGCCTGAATCAGGATAGGCCATGAGTTGCAATGTAGGATGGAGAAATGCTCCACGGGCTGGTCAGGATGGGGAGGTCAGGAATCATGCAGTGGCGATGAATGATAGGTTTCTCAAAAACTTCGCGGTGTAGTGCACATTGTAAGGGTTTCTAACAGGCCATTCACTAGTATTAGTGAGAAATACATCTCCTGGTGGTGTGAATCGGAGAGCCTGAATCAAGATAGACAGTGAGTGGCAATGTAGGGTTTAGAAAACCACCCTGGTTTGTTAGCATTGGGAGGTCAGGAAACATGTAATGGTAATGTAGGATACGTTTATGAAAAACATCGCGGGGTTGTGCGCATTGTAAAGTTTTGTAGCAGGATATACACCAGTAGGAGTGAGAAAAACATCATGGGGTGGTGTGAATCGCAGAGCCTGAATCAGGATAGGCCGTGAGTGGCAATGTAGGATGGAGAAAAGCACAATGGGGTGGTCAGGATGCGGAGGTCAGGAAACATGCAGTGGCAATATAGGATAGGTTTCTGAAAAACATCGTGGGGTAGTGCGCATTGTAAGGGTTTCTACCAGGCCATTCACTAGTAGGAGTGAGAAATACATCACGGTGTGGTGTGATTCAGAGGGCCTGAATCAAGTTAGACAGCGAGTGGCAATGTAGGATGGAGAAAACCACCAAGGGTTGGTGAGCATTGGAGTGTCAGGAAACATGCAATGACAATTTAAGGTAGGTTTCTGAACAACATTGCGGGGTTGTGGGCATTGTAATGCTTTCTAACAAGCCACTTACAAGTAGGAGTGAAAAAAACATCACGGGGTGGTGTGAATTAGAGGGCCTAAATTAGAATAGGCTCTGAGTGGCAATGTAGGATGGAGAAAAGCACCACGAGTTGATCATCATGGGGAGGCAAGGAAACATGCAGTGGCAATGTAGAATAGGTTTCTGAAAAACATCGCCAGGTGGTGCGCATTGTAAGGCTTTCTAACAGGCCATTCACTAGTAGGAGTGAGAAAAACATCACGGGGTGGTGTGAATCAGAGGGCCTAAATTAGAATAGGCTCTGAGTGGCAATGTAGGATGGAGAAAAGCACCACGGGGTGGTCAGTATGGGGATGTCAGGAAACATGCTGTGGCAATGTAGGATAGGTTTCTGAAAAAAAAAATTGGGGTGGTGCGCATTGTAAGGCTTTCTAACAGGCCATTCACTAGTAGGAGTGAGAAAAACATCACGGGGTGGTGTTAATCGGAAGGCGTGATTTAGAATAGGAAGTGAGTAGCAATGCAGGATGGAGAAAAGCAGCACGGGGTGGTCAGCGTGGGGAGGTCAGGAAACATGCAGTGGCAATGTAGAATGGTTTTCTGAAAAACATCACGGGGTGGTGCACATTGTAAGGGTTTCTAACAGGCCATTCACTAGTAGGAGTGAGAAATACGTCATGGTTTGGTGTGAATCGGAGGGCCTGAATCAAGATAGACAGTGAGTGGCAACGTCGGATGGAGAAAAGCACCACGGGGTCGTCAGCATGGGGAGGTCAGGAAACATGCATTGACAATGTCGGATAGGTTTCTGAAAAACATCGCCAGGTGGTGCGCATTGTAAGGCTTTCTAACAGGCCATTCACTAGTAGGAGTGAGAAAAACATCACGGGGTGGTGTGAATCGGAGGGTCTAAATTAGGATAGGCAGTGAGTGGCAATGTAAAATGGAGAAAAGCACCACGGTGTGGTCAGCATGGGGTCGTCAGGAAACATACAGTGTCAATGTAGGATAGTTTTCTGACAAACATCGCAGGGTGGTGCACATTGTAAGGGTTTCTTACAGGCCATTCACTAGTAGGAGTGAAAAAAACATAACGGCGTGATTTGAATGAGAGGGCCTGAATCAGGATAGGCAGTGAGTGGCAATGTAGGATGGAGAAAAGCACCATGGTGTGGTCAGCATGGGGAGGTCAAGACACATGCAGTGGCAATGTAGGATAGGTTTCTGAAAAACATAGCGGGGTGGTGCGCATTGTAAGCGTTTCTAAAAGGCCATTCACTAGTAGAAGTGAGAAAAACATCACAGGGTGGTGTGAATCAGAGGGCCTGAATCAGGATAGGCAGTGTGTGGCAATGTAGGATGGAGAACAGCACCACGGGTTGGTGAGCATTGGGAGGTCAGGAAACATGAAATGGCAATGTGGGATAGGTTTCTGAAAAACATCGCGTGGTTGTGCACATTGTAAGGGTTTCTAACAGGACATTCACTAGTAGGAGTGAGAAATACATCATGGTTTGGTGTGAATCGGAGGGCCTGAATCAAGATAGACAGTAAGTGGCAACGTCGGATGGAGAAAAGCACCACGGGGTCGTCAGCATGGGGAGGTCAGCAAACATGCATTGACAATGTAGGATAGGTTTCTCAAAAACATCGCCAGGTGGTGCGCATTGTAAGGCTTTCTAGCAGGACATTCACTAGTAGGCGTGAGAAAAACATCACGGGGTGGTGTGAATCGGAGGGTCTGAATTAGGATAGGCAGTGAGTGGCAATGTAAAATAGAGAAAAGCACCACGGTGTGCTCAGCATGGGGTGGTCAGGAAACATGCTGTGTCAATGTAGGATACGTTTCTGAAAAACATCGCGGGGTGCTGCGCATTGTAAGGGTTTCTTACAGGCCATTCACTAGTAGGACTGAGAAAAACATAACGGCCTGGATTGAATCAGAGGGCCTGAATCAGGGCAGGCAGTGAGTGGCAATGTAGAATGGAGAAAAGCACCACGGGGTGGTCAGGATGGGGAGCTCAGGAAACATGCAGTGGCAAAGTAGGATAGGTTTCTAAAAAACATCACGGGTTAGTGCGCATTGTAAGGGCTTCTAACAGGCCATTTACTAGCAGGAGTGAGAAAAACATCACGGGGTGGTGTGAAATGGAGGGCCTGAATCAGGATAGGCCATGAGTTGCTATGTAGGATGGAGAAATGCTCCACGGGGTGGTCAGGATGGGGAGGTCAGGAATCATGCAGTGGCAATGAATGATAGGTTTCTCAAAAACTTCGCGGTGTAGTGCACATTGTAAGGGTTTCTAACAGGCCATTCACTAGTATTAGTGAGAAATACATCACCTGGTGGTGTGAATCGGAGAGCCTGAATCAAGATAGACAGTGAGTGGCAATGTAGGATTGAGAAAACCACCCTGGTTTGTGAGCATTGGGAGGTCAGGAAACATGCAATGGTAATGTAGGTTAGGTTTATGAAAAACATCGCGGGGTTGTGCCCATTGTAAGGTTTTGTAGCAGGATATTCACCAGTAGGAGTGAGAAAAACATCATGGGGTGGTGTGAATCGCAGAGCCTGAATCAGGATAGGCCGTGAGTGGCAATGTAGGATGGAGAAAAGCACAATGGGGTGGTCAGGATGCGGAGGTCAGGAAACATGCAGTGGCAATATAGGATAGGTTTCTGAAAAACATCGTGGGGTAGTGCGCATTGTAAGGGTTTCTACCAGGCCATTCACTAGTAGGAGTGAGAAATACATCACGGTGTGGTGTGATTCAGAGGGCCTGAATAAAGTTAGACAGTGAGTGGCAATGTAGGATGGAGAAAACCACCATGGGTTGGTGAGCATTGGAGTGTCAGGAAACATGCAATGACAATGTAAGAAACATGCAATGACAATGTAAGATGTTCTGAACAACATCGCGGGGTTGTAGGCATTGTAATGCTTTCTAACAAGCCATTTACAAGTAGGAGTGAAAAAAACATCACGGGGTGGTGTGAATCGGAGGGCCTAAATTAGAATAGGCTGTGAGTGACAATGTAGGATGGAGAAAAGCACCACGAGTTGGTCATCATGGGGAGGCAAGGAAACATGCAGTGGCAATGTGGTATAGGTGTCTGAAAATCATCACGGGTGGTGAGAATTGTAATGGTTTCTAACATGCCATTCACTAGTAGGAGAGAGAAAAACATCACGGGGTGGTGTGAATCAGATGTTCTGAATTAGGATAGGCAGTGAGTGGCAATGTAGGATGGAGAAAAACACCACGGGTTTGTCAGTATGGGGAGGCAAGGAAACATGCAGTGGCAATGCAGAATAGGTTTTGGATAAACATCACTGGGTGGTGGGCATTGTAAGGCTTTCTAACAGGCCATTCACTAGTAAGAGTGAGAACAATATCACGGGGTGGTGTGAATCGAAGGGCCTGACTTAGGATAGGCAGTGAGTGGCATTGTAGGATGGAGAAAAGCACCACGGGGTGGTCAGCATGGGGAGGTCAGGAAACATGCAGTGGCAATGTAGGATAGGTTTCTGAAAAAAAAAGCGGGGTGGTGCGCATTGTAAGGCGTTCTAAAAGGCCATTCACTAGTAGGAGTGAGAAAAACATCACGGGGTGGTGTTAATCGGAAGGCCTGATTGAGGAGAGGAAGTGAGTAGCAATGTAGGATGGAGAAAAGCAGCACGGGTTGGTCAGCATGGGGAGGTCAGGAAACATGCGGTGGCAATGTGGAATAGTTTTCTGAAAATCATCACGGGGTGGTGCGCATTGTAAGGGTTTCTAACAGGCCATTCACTAGTAGGAGTGAGAAATACATCATGGTTTGGTGTGAATCGGAGGGCCTGAATCAAGATAGACAGTGAGTGGCAACGTCGGATGGAGAAAAGCACCACGGGGTCGTCAGCATGGGGAGGTCAGGAAACATGCATTGACAATGTCGGATAGGTTTCTGAAAAACATCGCCAGGTGGTGCGCATTGTAAGGCTTTCTAACAGGCCATTCACAAGTAGGAGTGAGAAAAACATCACAGGGTGGTGTGAATCGGAGGGTCTAAATTAGGATAGGCAGTGAGTGGCAATTAAAAATGGAGAAAAGCACCACGGTGTGTTCAGCATGGGGTCGTCGGAAAACATACTGTGTCAATGTAGGAGAGTTTTCTGAAAAACATCGCAGGGTGGTGCACATTGTAAGGGTTTCTTACAGGCCATTCACTAGTAGGAGTGTGAAAAACATAACGGCGTGATTTGAATGAGAGGGCCTGAATCAGGATAGGCAGTGAGTGGCAATGTAGGATGGAGAAAAGCACCATGGTGTGGTCAGCATGGGGAGGTCAAGACACATGCAGTGGCAATGTAGGATAGGTTTCTGAAAAACATAGCGGGGTGGTGCGCATTGTAAGCGTTTCTAAAAGGCCATTTACTAGTAGAAGTGAGAAAAACATCACAGGGTGGTGTGAATCAGAGGGCCTGAATCAGGATAGGCAGTGTGTGGCAATGTAGGATGGAGAACAGCACCACGGGTTGGTGAGCATTGGGAGGTCAGGAAACATGAAATGGCAATGTGGGATAGGTTTCTGAAAAACATCGCGTGGTTGTGCACATTGTAAAGGTTTCTAACAGGACATTCACTAGTAGGAGTGAGAAATACATCATGGTTTGGTGTGAATCGGAGGGCCTGAATCAAGATAGACAGTAAGTGGCAACGTCTGATGGAGAAAAGCACCACGGGGTCGTCAGCATGGGGAGGTCAGGAAACATGCATTGACAATGTAGGATAGGTTTCTCAAAAACATCGCCAGGTGGTGCGCATTGTAAGGCTTTCTAGTAGGACATTCACTAGTAGGCGTGAGAAAAACATCACGGGGTGGTGTGAATCGGAGGGTCTGAATTAGGATAGGCAGTGAGTGGCAATGTAAAATAGAGAAAAGCACCACGGTGTGCTCAGCATGGGGTGGTCAGGAAACATGCTGTGTCAATGTAGGATAGGTTTCTGAAAAACATCGTGGGGTGCTGCGCATTGTAAGAGTTTCTTACAGGCCATTCACTAGTAGGACTGAGAAAAACATAACGGCCTGGATTGAATCAGAGGGCCTGAATCAGGGCAGGCAGTGAGTGGCAATGTAGAATGGAGAAAAGCTCCACGGGGTGGTCAGGATGGGGAGCTCAGGAAACATGCAGTGGCAAAGTAGGATAGGTTTCTAAAAAACATCACGGGGTAGTGCGCATTGTAAGGGCTTCTAACAGGCCATTTACTAGCAGGAGTGAGAAAAACATCACGGGGTGGTGTGAAATGGAGGGCCTGAATCAGGATAGGCCATGAGTTGCTATGTAGGATGGAGAAATGCTCCACGGGGTGGTCAGGATGGGGAGGTCAGGAATCATGCAGTGGCAATGAATGATAGGTTTCTCAAAAACTTCGCGGTGTAGTGCACATTGTAAGGGTTTCTAACAGGCCATTCACTAGTATTAGTGAGAAATACATCACCTGGTGGTGTGAATCGGAGAGCCTGAATCAAGATAGACAGTGAGTGGCAATGTAGGATTGAGAAAACCACCCTGGTTTGTGAGCATTGGGAGGTCAGGAAACATGCAATGGTAATGTAGGTTAGGTTTATGAAAAACATCGCGGGGTTGTGCCCATTGTAAGGTTTTGTAGCAGGATATTCACCAGTAGGAGTGAGAAAAACATCATGGGGTGGTGTGAATCGCAGAGCCTGAATCAGGATAGGCCGTGAGTGGCAATGTAGGATGGAGAAAAGCACAATGGGGTGGTCAGGATGCGGAGGTCAGGAAACATGCAGTGGCAATATAGGATAGGTTTCTGAAAAACATCGTGGGGTAGTGCGCATTGTAAGGGTTTCTACCAGGCCATTCACTAGTAGGAGTGAGAAATACATCACGGTGTGGTGTGATTCAGAGGGCCTGAATAAAGTTAGACAGTGAGTGGCAATGTAGGATGGAGAAAACCACCATGGGTTGGTGAGCATTGGAGTGTCAGGAAACATGCAATGACAATGTAAGAAACATGCAATGACAATGTAAGATGTTCTGAACAACATCGCGGGGTTGTAGGCATTGTAATGCTTTCTAACAAGCCATTTACAAGTAGGAGTGAAAAAAACATCACGGGGTGGTGTGAATCGGAGGGCCTAAATTAGAATAGGCTGTGAGTGACAATGTAGGATGGAGAAAAGCACCACGAGTTGGTCATCATGGGGAGGCAAGGAAACATGCAGTGGCAATGTGGTATAGGTGTCTGAAAATCATCACGGGTGGTGAGAATTGTAATGGTTTCTAACATGCCATTCACTAGTAGGAGAGAGAAAAACATCACGGGGTGGTGTGAATCAGATGTTCTGAATTAGGATAGGCAGTGAGTGGCAATGTAGGATGGAGAAAAACACCACGGGTTTGTCAGTATGGGGAGGCAAGGAAACATGCAGTGGCAATGCAGAATAGGTTTTGGATAAACATCACTGGGTGGTGGGCATTGTAAGGCTTTCTAACAGGCCATTCACTAGTAAGAGTGAGAACAATATCACGGGGTGGTGTGAATCGAAGGGCCTGACTTAGGATAGGCAGTGAGTGGCATTGTAGGATGGAGAAAAGCACCACGGGGTGGTCAGCATGGGGAGGTCAGGAAACATGCAGTGGCAATGTAGGATAGGTTTCTGAAAAAAAAAGCGGGGTGGTGCGCATTGTAAGGCGTTCTAAAAGGCCATTCACTAGTAGGAGTGAGAAAAACATCACGGGGTGGTGTTAATCGGAAGGCCTGATTGAGGAGAGGAAGTGAGTAGCAATGTAGGATGGAGAAAAGCAGCACGGGTTGGTCAGCATGGGGAGGTCAGGAAACATGCGGTGGCAATGTGGAATAGTTTTCTGAAAATCATCACGGGGTGGTGCGCATTGTAAGGGTTTCTAACAGGCCATTCACTAGTAGGAGTGAGAAATACATCATGGTTTGGTGTGAATCGGAGGGCCTGAATCAAGATAGACAGTGAGTGGCAACGTCGGATGGAGAAAAGCACCACGGGGTCGTCAGCATGGGGAGGTCAGGAAACATGCATTGACAATGTCGGATAGGTTTCTGAAAAACATCGCCAGTTGGTGCGCATTGTAAGGCTTTCTAACAGGCCATTCACAAGTAGGAGTGAGAAAAACATCACAGGGTGGTGTGAATCGGAGGGTCTAAATTAGGATAGGCAGTGAGTGGCAATTAAAAATGGAGAAAAGCACCACGGTGTGTTCAGCATGGGGTCGTCGGAAAACATACTGTGTCAATGTAGGAGAGTTTTCTGAAAAACATCGCAGGGTGGTGCACATTGTAAGGGTTTCTTACAGGCCATTCACTAGTAGGAGTGTGAAAAACATAACGGCGTGATTTGAATGAGAGGGCCTGAATCAGGATAGGCAGTGAGTGGCAATGTAGGATGGAGAAAAGCACCATGGTGTGGTCAGCATGGGGAGGTCAAGACACATGCAGTGGCAATGTAGGATAGGTTTCTGAAAAACATAGCGGGGTGGTGCGCATTGTAAGCGTTTCTAAAAGGCCATTTACTAGTAGAAGTGAGAAAAACATCACAGGGTGGTGTGAATCAGAGGGCCTGAATCAGGATAGGCAGTGTGTGGCAATGTAGGATGGAGAACAGCACCACGGGTTGGTGAGCATTGGGAGGTCAGGAAACATGAAATGGCAATGTGGGATAGGTTTCTGAAAAACATCGCGTGGTTGTGCACATTGTAAAGGTTTCTAACAGGACATTCACTAGTAGGAGTGAGAAATACATCATGGTTTGGTGTGAATCGGAGGGCCTGAATCAAGATAGACAGTAAGTGGCAACGTCGGATGGAGAAAAGCACCACGGGGTCGTCAGCATGGGGAGGTCAGGAAACATGCATTGACAATGTAGGATAGGTTTCTCAAAAACATCGCCAGGTGGTGCGCATTGTAAGGCTTTCTAGTAGGACATTCACTAGTAGGCGTGAGAAAAACATCACGGGGTGGTGTGAATCGGAGGGTCTGAATTAGGATAGGCAGTGAGTGGCAATGTAAAATAGAGAAAAGCACCACGGTGTGCTCAGCATGGGGTGGTCAGGAAACATGCTGTGTCAATGTAGGATAGGTTTCTGAA